>NC_138920.1:15412412-16032382 GCF_965231255.1 Vanellus vanellus
CCTGTATGAGAAACAGAGTAACTCCGACATTGCTGGGATCATTTCCAAGCATAACTGGAAGCCAATGCTAGACAGTGATTTGAAACACTCTAAGAAGAAAGGAATGTAAACATAATTAATCAAAAATATGTTTGCTAATATCAGCCTGATTTGGAAGGAGAGCAATCAATAAATACAAGTATTTATGAGTATAGCTGCAGGCAGCATGATAAAGACCTCACAGAATCACACAGAATCACAGAATTTTCAGAGTTGGAAGGGACCTCTAGAGATCATGTAGTCCAACTCCCCTGCTAAAGCAGGATTGCCCAGAGCACATTACTCAGGACTGCATCCAGGCGGGTCTTGAAAATCTCCAGAGAAGGGGACTCCACAACCTCCCTGGGCAGCCTGTGCCAGTGCTCTGTCACCCTCACCGTAAAGAAGTTTTTCCGTGTATTTGAACGGAACTTCCTGTGTTCTAACTCAAAAGGGCTGAAGTGACTGGAGCCCCTAGAAAAACTCCAGCGGAGTTCAGCATCTCTAACCTTGAGGTTCTTCACAGCGTTAAGGGGATGAAGCTGTTCTGTGTGATTTAGCTCAAGGAAGACTACTGTGCTTTCATCAGTAAACTGAAAGCTAATAAAAAATTCCTGAGGAAAGAGGCTTTTATAACAGGGGGGGGAAAAGGTATCAGTTGGCATTATCGAAGAAGCAAAGACGCTGGGAATGTGAATAGAGATGCCATAGCTTGCCACTGCAACTGATGTGTAAGGGCTCTTGATATCAAGGAAATTTAGGGCATAATTCCTGTTCCCACTTCCTCAGAACCACTGTTAACCACTATGAACACAAGGATCAATTTTTCAGAATAAAACGTTCAGACCTTGTGATATAACTGCTTTCCAGATTGGAGCAGAATAGGCAAAATCATTAAATCTGTAGCCACAGAAGTAGGTGGATGCTTCTGTTTCTCCATTTAGGGCCTTGCTTTTCCTCTTCTGGCTGCCTCTTCCTTGCCTGTTGTCCTTCATCGTGCTTCACGCTGAATGGCCAGACAGTACCATCCTACAGCAAAACACCTGCACTCTTCTGCTTTCCTAAGAGTTGCTGGCACTGTGTTTCCTGCAGCACTAAAACCTCCAAGGCATCCATAAAACAAACCCAGTGTGTACAGGCAGCATGATCCAACCCAGTGAATAATGACAAGACACACTGAAAAGTGACTGGTCACACCAAAGACAAACAAAAAGTGTTGTTCCAAAGCTCAGAAGTCTCACTTTGCTTTTTCATCCAGCTGAAGGTTCTTTCTTTTAACGTAACGAGTACTGCTATACATCTAAAGGGGTCTTCTCTGCCTACCAATGCTTCCCTCGCTGCACTTTCCTCTGTGGATTTTTCAATAATAATGAAGAACAAATTCAAGACATTAGTAATAATACATGATTTATTGCTCCAAACATTTTCAGGAAGCCTGAAAAATGTTGCTATAAATACACATACTATAAATATATACTGCTAGAACTAATGCACAGGTGAGTAGCAGCTACATGTTTTGTGGAGTGATTTCCTAAGGATTCAAACTTTTCAATCTCCTCCCCTAATTCTTTCTTTTGGCCTTCACTACCATAGCATCCGATTGTCTTAGAACTTCATGTATTGCAATACTTAGGAATAGCTAAAATGTAGCTTGCAACATGATTCATGAAAGTGCTTAGTATCAAATACTGTTAATATACCGGTGCACAGGAATGGAACACAGCACATATCAAAAGAAAAATCTGCAAAGCACAGCAGATACGCCAAAAATTGATAGAAGAACTGACCTTAAAATCCTACTGTGATTTCAAGGAAAAGCAAACTAACATGCTAGTTCCTTGGAACAAGGAAAATTAACGTGTTTCTGCCACAAGCCATTACTATGTTTCATCTTGTTTCAGAATTTCATAATTTCAGTGTCCAACCTATTATAAAAAATATTTCTGCTCTAGAAGATAGAGGGGGTTGAAAATCAATGCTTTTTCAAAAGGTACCGGCTTGTAGAAAACAGTCTCTTTTTTCTTTTTCTAAATGGCTTTTGGAGCTGAAGAATTTGAGAGTTTCTTTTTCAACGGTCTTTTTTTTCTCTTTATTTGGTTTTCTACCCTTTCTTGCCTTTGCCAATGAATATCATGGGGGGCAAAAAGAACAAAATCAAAACCCACCCATAATTTGTTTTTTCATTTCCCACCACATTCTGAATACTTAAAAAAAAATCTGTAAAAACAAACTGAATTAACAATTTTCAGTTTTCAGCAGGTCAATGTGATATCAAAAGAGCAGGCCGAGTGCTTAGAGGGCTGAGCAGCAGCATAGGGATTAGAAATACGAATTAGGAGAGAACTGCATGGCTAAATACAACCCCCACAGTCAGCATGGAAAATATGAATGATATTCCCCTTCTTCCTCCCTTTCTGAGTAGCATCTGGCTGGTTTTCCCAAAGATCAGTTGTGCTTCTCCTTCCTCTCTCTTCCTGCGTCTCCCTCTCACTGACTCCAACCATTTCCCAGTTCCTTCCGATTCTGACATGGGGGGCCTCACGCTTGTGCTCTATTCCCTCTACCTACTCAAAGCCTACCAGGAGGTACAGGAACAGAAGACATGTAGCCTCACATAAACTGGGAGGCATTGCTACTCCAAATTGTTCACAAATAAAACTAACAACTCTTCAGAAGAGATTGCTATCAGCTTGTGACTAATGTATGTTCCACCATTCAGCCATTAATTACCTTTAAAGAAGGATTTGTCAGGCATTGTTATGACTCTAATGGAGCTCATCCTACTTTTTAATTGGTGGAAAATCAGCCATCAAGGAACACGGAACATCTGATTTTCCAATTAAATCTTGCTACAGTTTGGAACGTGTTTTTATTGTAGAGAGATGTGCCTAGCTGCCTGAATATTGCTTGGACAACAGGCAGAAAGATCTATTCTTGAGCTATTCACACTAGCAATCATCTGTTTTTTTCTCCATGCAAATTGGCTCGGAATAGGTTTCTTTTGTCCCTGTATCAATAATCAAAAGGAAGATTGAAAGATGAGGAAGAAAGACAACAGACCAACCCAAAGGACAGTGCAAAAAGCTGAAGAGAAAAATGGCTGCCCATATTCTAATAAGTAAGCAAAGACAGACTGACCTTACAATTTAATGGAAACTAGATGATAGCAGCACAAAAGAGCAGCCAATGATGAAGACCAAGAGGGAGACGTGGGTGAGTCCTTGTGATCAGTCATTGCTCAGTACAGCTTTTTGCTACAGCTTTTCAATTAAGTTGTCTTGCAAAGAACAGCATGTGTGATGATGATGTCAGATGATATTTGCTCACAGGCCACACTCTGCATGATTTCCCCTCTCATGTTTCCACAAACAATGTGTCAGTGACATGAAAAACAGGAGAGAAGAACAGATACTATTTCTCTGTGTGTCTGCTTTTATTTTTCACCCTAAAATGATGAAAATTAAAATTGGATCCTTGCTTTGATTACATTCCACAGGGGCGTGGGGTGCAGGAGGGAGATGATTCCAGCACGGCAACGTTTGATTTTAAGCCCATGCTCATAGCAGATAGGGCTACAGAAAATCCCTGTAAAATCTACATTTGAAAAAAAAAAAAGTACATTCTGTAATTTACACATGAATTCTTCTGAGATTTCAGAGAGTGTTTGCAAAGAAAGAAAAAGACATCTGTAACTTTTTCTTATACTAAAAGAACATACCACTACGTTACTCTCAGAAAGCCAAAACCAAACAACCTGTGTCACCCCCTAGGTTACAGTGTTACACTCCAAGAGTATCCTGAGTTGATATACTTCTGAATAATGCCTCTTATCTATATGCTTCAAATGAGACTTCTCATCTTACTGGCTTTGTTTCTAAAATATTGTGTACTTCTCACTGGATACATAAGATCATTCCTAAAGTTACCAGGAAGAAGCAATAACTTGTATTTTCCTAATGCAAAAGAAAAAAAAAATGTTCACGCAAACATGGACTTAGGCACATACATATCTATACATGCCTGACATGTTCTGTCTTTGAAAGTAAAATAACAGGTATAGCCTAACAGCTGCATTCCCCTGCACCTTAGGATGCTGAAGCAAATAGTTCTAACATTCTGCCTACATGCACTCATGGCTACGATGATTCATAGTCACATAGTTTCTATATCAAGACTAGTGAACATACACAATCACATGGACTTCAGAGCAGAGCCCATCACCCAAGTATCCAAGACAAGCCTCTCTCTTGTCCTTCCAGACAGATGTTCCACTCTCTAGCCACGCTGCTCACTTTTTTCTTATATTTGTTTCTGAAGCACTGCTCTTTAGATAGCCTTGCCAGCTTATCCAGGGACTCGCAAGAGCACAGACTTACTGACTCTGTCCATAGCTATACTGCATGGCAAACAATTAAGATAAAACATGCCGATTTTTACTTGCTACCTAAGCAAGGTACTTCCTACCCAGAGCATCTCCAGGTGCTGAGGATTAATGCAGTACTCCTTCTCCCTTACCTCTGGATGACTGATCAGAAAAAGGACAAAAGAAAGTGGACTATTCATTTTAGATGTTTTATTAGAATAATAAATACAAACTTAAAATCACAATTTCCAAATGTGAACACAGAGAAGACTCTGGTTTTAACTCTGCCTAAAGGAAAGGATAATTGCACTGTTTAGTATCTTTCATGAGGACTAGAATTTGCCACTTTTACCCCAAAATTAAGCATGGAGATGTTACAAGTAAGACTTTGTAAGGTCTGGAACTACTGTCTGCTATGGCAGAGCCTTAACTACCTTGGTCAGAGCTCCAGCTACTTCTGAACGCAGTAATGAGACTGGACACAACCATCGCACAAGTTGGTACTAGGCCCAGTTTGGGCCTCAAGTTATTACCTCAGGCAATAACACAATATATTACACACATGTTGAAGGCCTGATTTGGATTTGTCTTTCTCTCAAGTATGTTCTTATACTGCTCATACCTAGAAACTGTAAATGGTGCATGTTTGTGTCAAGAAACCTACACAGGCAGTATGTTCAAAGCCAAAAGAGACTTACCAAACTAAATCTCTGCAGATATTTGGATACCTTCAAGAAAAAATCAGGTTTCTGGCCAATTTAAGGACAAGTATTTCCATTCTCCAAACAGATGTCAGACACCTATGTAACATGTTAAAGATAATCTTAGTGATATATTGTTAATCAATTAAAATTTTTTGTTACAAATCCATTTACTGTACAGGTTTCCAAAGAAGTCAAAAGAAATTATCCTACAAATCTCATTTAGTTGCTGTCCTCTGGTACCAGTGTTGTTTAGAAGCACTGCAATGATATTTTCTTTTGCATAAGAGGCTCCCAGTCCACCATATGCTAATTGGGCACTAAGTGACCTATCATTTACTATGTTTCTAAGTCAGTAGTACTGTAAGGCCTCTGGGTGTTACCATGATGCACGTAATACGAAAGAAAAAACATGTATAAAGTGCAGGACCTTGGGGAGGGCAGAAGCTGCCCTTTTGTTCTGTGCAGCACCTACAAAATGTATCTTGACCAAGGGACCCTAAGCAGGACCTAAAAACTATGAAGAAGTAGCAACAGTTTTACTCATTAGATATTCCACCCATTTAGAAAAAAAAAAGAAATAAATAAAAAGAACCACCAACCCACTATGTACAAGAAGCAGAAATACAATTATTAATGCATTAGAACTCAAGTACTAGAAAAAAAAGGGCATTGCTTTCATTTAACCTGATTTCTCCTTAAGCCAGCCCTCCCTGAACATTACAGAGATTCAACTCTGGCAGAAAGCAGCACAGAACGATCACAACTCTGGCGGTTTATTCCATACTGCTTCATTTTCTCACCTTCCCTCGGAAGGGTGCGTAGGTAAATGGCAAGTCTCCCTGAAAACCACTAGTTTGCTTCTTGGCCCTGCTGAAATCAACATAACCTATGCTAAGGGGGCCAAGATTTCACCCAGGTCCTGCAAAACAGCAGCCGGAAAGAAAATAAAATGAATTAACCTGATTAAAAAAAAAAATACGGTGTGTGCAGGTGCGGCCCGCAGTCAGGTTGGTCGCGACCCTCCACCAGAGGATGCCAACCGCAGGCCCAAGGGCCTCATCCGCGCCGCTTGCGGGCTGGCGTGAGGAGACACCAGCCTCCCTCAGAGCCTCGGGCCACGGCTGATCCTGCACGACGGGCAAGGAAGGCGATGGATGGCCTGGCGAGGGCCGAGTAAGGGAAGGAGCCGGGCGCGGGGAGGAGGGAAGAGCCGCCCGGCCCCTCAGCCCCCTTAGCCCCCTCAGCCCGCCGCCCGCCCGCGCATGCGCAAAAGCCCCCGCTGCGCTCTGCGCGCCTTCCTCCCCCTCCCCGCCCGCGCCCGGCCGCGCTTTCCCGGCGTGCCCCGCGCGCTCTCGGCGCTGACGTCACCGCAGCCCGGCGCCCGCCGCCATTGGAGTTGGCGGCTCCGGCTCCCTCCCTCGCTGCGGCCCGACGGCGGCGGGCAGGCCCGGGCGGCGCGGCCCGGGGGCATGTGAAGAGACGGGGCCGGCAGGGTGAGGCGAGGCGCGGGACCGGCGCCGGCCTACCGTCCCCCGGGCACCCTGAGGAGACGCCGAGCGGCGGCGCGCCCGCCAGCGGCCCCTTTCCCTCCCCCTCGGCCCCGTCCCCTTCCCCTCCCCGGCCGCCGCCTGAGGGGAGAGGCCCCACCGCCGCCGCCCCTCCGCCAGGCCGCGGAGCTCCGCGCCGCGCCGAGCGGCCCTGCCTTCTCCCCCGGGCCTCTCTGCTGAACCACGGCGGCCCTGTACATGAATTATGTCTGCCACAAGCGTTGACCCTCAGGTAAGTGGCGAAGCGAAGCGCGGGGCCTGCCTCGTCCCCGCCCGCGGGCGGGGGGTTTCCCTTGCAGGCCGGTGCATGCGTCTGGCCCGGGAGAGGCTTTTCCTCTCCCTCCCGGCTTCGTTGGGGCGTAATCTTTCACGTTAAACTTCCCCCGTGGGCACAGCACGTTCTCGCTGCCTTTGGAGAGCCGTGGCCATTTCTAAGGAAGGCCGGTGCTGAGCGATCCGTGAAACACGCTCCTCAACCCCGGTTTAAACGAGCTCTGATGTGTTGTTTGCCATTTTTATCAGCCTCTTATCCCGCCTCAAAAGCTGTGTTCTGCAGTTATAATATAAGGGTTTTTCTAAAATTAACTTTTTTATTTCCCCTCTTTTTCTTTTTTCTCTTTACCCAATCGTGTCCCATGGCTTTCCAGAGACCGAAAGGACAGGATAATAAAGGTGAGGATCATGTTGAGATCTGGTCATTTATATTGTTACTGTAATAGATTAATTATGGAGGTACCTGTAGGTGAGCAGAAAGGTATTGCTCTTAGTCTGTATGGATAACATCTGGAACAAAGGAAGCTGTGCTTTTTTTCAAAAAGAACATAAGCTGTTATTCGTACAAGCTTGCTTGCATCCCACTTCATGCTCCTGAGTTTAGAGTGGGAAGGACTATCTGTTAGTATAAACAATAATGCTCTTCATTTCCTTAAAATAAAGCAGATTTCTGTGTAAAATCACAAGGATATGCTTACTCAATATATATTTTTACATGCTTTTTCATAGTCTCTTCCTGCTATATGAATACAGTTGTGTTACTGGTCTGCTGTTGACTGATATATGTTCCAGCTGTCATATATAAATTATTTAAGGAATTTTAAATAAAAAGTAGTTAATCGCTGGTGAGATAATAAGCTTTTTTTGATAACTCCCTTGCTTCATTTGAAATTAAATGTAATAACAAGTCATCTAAGAAATGCCTTGATTATTACTGTGATTTCTAATATGTGTGTAACTGTTTCGGCTTAGAAACTAACAGTATTCAACTTAAAAATGCTTTTTAATGTAACTTAACCTGCCTTAAAAATCCAGCTACTTCTAGTTACAGAAAGCTTGACACTATTTCCTATGTTTGTAAATATTCTTTTACCTCTACTCTCCCTGACAAACTTTGCAGAAATATTCTGGTAAATTCCCACACTTGTTTGCTAAACATCCTGTTTGTTGTAGTGTTACTTTTAGTTTAGTTTAGCTGTCCTATGAAACAGGTAAACAAAGTAATTATCACATAATGTGTTTGACCTTGCTTTCTTAAATTTAACACAAATGAAATTTATTTGAAGTGACCGAGTAACAGTTTTGATTTTGTGTATCTTTCAGTAATGGTTTTTGAATGCTTTTCAGTCATTAATTTCTGCTTAAGTAGGCTTTTGATTATGGCAGGTATCTCTCTTACACATGAGAAAGTTGAGACTTAAATTTTCCTGAAAATGTCAGGATATCAAGGCATTTACCAGTCATTATATCATAACCTCACCTCATCACATTTTAGCCAACTTAACTTAAGCAAGCAGTGAATAACACATGCTGGGAGAACTGTGAATTAATTTCTGAGAGTTCTAATTATGGACCAGAACAATAAATGTTGTTTCCCAGTATTTTTCACAAAATTATTGTCAGTAATTATTTTTTTGTTCAGAGGTAATTCACATGAATTGTCTATTCACTCTTGCCTGTAGAATTTTTAAAATTTTTTTTTCTATTTACTCAAATTTAGTTTTATAAGCAATAATACAAAGAGAAACTGTTTGGGGGGAAAATGTCATCCCTTGATCTTTTTATGAGTCTTCATGCTGTGAAGAAGAAATATGGCTTTTCATAAAATAACATAGGGTAGAACTCTACTGAAATGCTACTAAGCAGTATTATAATGTGTTATAACCTTTTTCTTCTAGTACAAAATGGTTCGTTACATCAGAAGGATACAGTTCATGACAACGATTTTGAACCTTACCTTTCTGGGCAGTCAAATCAGGTTAGTGTATTTTTAACTTAGGTTTTTTTCTTAGGCATGCTGTTGGCACTCAATTCATAGGATTGTGTTGAGGGAGCAAATTCCTTAAATAGAAATGGAAAAAGAAATGACTAGCATATTGTGTTACTTGGGAATACAACTAGCATTTGTGCTCACAAAGCTAATATTACTCTGCATATCCAGATGGCCACAAGTGAAAATGAAGTTAATGCTCCAACTAGTGTCTGCTGATTGCTCCTCAAATTGCAGGTTATTGATACAGTTGGACTGTGACGGACTATTTGATCTTAGAGTTCTTTGATAGATGGGCTACATGTGGGAGTCTGAAGGTTCTGCTTTTGGGCTCTCCTAATTTGTATAATCCTAGAAATTAGCGTAGTTGAAACTTGGTTTTGATGCTTTCTAGATAACTTGTAGAGCTGTCCCATTTGCTTTTTACACTTCAAATAGTGTTGTTCTTTCATGTCCTCTGAAATACCTTAAGAATTAAAAATTTTCAGAGCAAGGCACTGTAATGTAAACTCTCAATATAATCCACTTCATTATAATGTATGTTAAATCAACATCCACGACTTAAATACTGTTATAAGTGAAAATACTGTTTAATTGAAGTAATTTTTGACTTAACATTCAAGTCTTTAAAGTGAACAAAATGTATAGAAACTGGACATGCAAAAAGTTTTGTTTTGTTTTTTTCCACAAATATAAAATACAATTTCAGAGAGAGACCTAGCGAGGTACATAGCCTTTCTGCCAAGAAATAACAAAGTGTTATGTTTTAAAAGGGAAACTTATAATTCAACCTGAAGCTGATATATGCCACTGTTAATATTGGTGACATCGCTGAACTTGCTTGTAAATGAAAGCTGTTCGACATGCTAAAATAAAGATTAGCATATAATGTGCTGTTCTGTTTCATTTGTGGAAACTGTGATTTAATCTTGAATGCTAGAGCAAACAGTATCAACTCACGTACTGTGTATCAGTTATCTTCAGGGTGTATTAAACATTTTTGTTGGGGCAGTCGGATAGATGGAACTATGTTACAAGTTTGTTTTATGTTAATAGCAGCTTTTGGGAAGGGTGCAAACTTTAGCCTAATATAGATGTACTTGAGCTCGTTTCCATTCTGGAAGCAATTGAGACATACCACTGTGGAAGGCAGGACAAGCGTATGTGTGACAACATGAATTGTCTTCTGAGCTCTGCACAGTGTGGGTTCTAGCTCCCAAGCTACACTCCTAGTCTTCTGCAGCATAGATGTGTTCTCCAGACTTATACAAAGTTAAAATTAAGTAAAGGGAAGCATTCCCTCTTCTCTGGTATTAATGTACTGTAGCAGAGATAAAAGGGGAAAATATGTGGGGGGAAAAAAAAAATGAAGTAAAATTTCTTTTTTTAATGCAAAATTAGTTTTGAAAGAAATGGAGATTTTCACCTTTCTCTTTTTTTAAAAATTGTACTTCATCACATTTGTATGTAATTTTTAATTACTTAAAACCAAGATATGTTTTTCTAATGTGAAATATACTGAACATTAAACTTCATATAAAAAAATGTATAACCATCTGTTATAGTTTAATTCTAGGAAATTTGTCTTAGCTGTCAGCAAGACCAATTATTACATTTAAATGGAAAAATTGCTATGACTGTTAGAATTTCCATAGTTCTAATAAAGTTTTCTTACATGGAAGTGTAGCTCCATTGACCGATTTATTTATGCTGCAGTAAGAAATTGGCATGCTGCAAGAAACAATTGTGTAGGTCATAAAATTTTAAGTTGAAAGTGACAGTAGCATTAATTAGGACTGAGATTTTGTACTGAAGACAACCATGTTTCTGAACAAAGCCTTATTATCTAGTTATTCAGTCATATTTATTTAGCCTGTTAAAATTACTGTAAAATATAAGTGACTTAGAAAATAAGTTTTGAAACCAACTGGATATTTTAAAATACTTTAAGAAATTAAAACCCCAGATAATACAACAATATACGTGACATCGAAGATCAAATGTAGGTTGGTAATATTGTGTTAATTTCATATTTTTAAAATGCAAATTAGTTTTTCAAATGAGTCCTGAATATGTTATATAATCAAATAAAATATAAATGTCTTCCATCTTTCTGTTGAAAACTGCTCCTAAGTAGCAGTGCTGTCTTTTCTTTCCATGAAGGTTCCAGTATCCAAGTAACAGTAGTTAGTACAGATCAAATTTGAGAGGTGATAGCTTTTTGTTATAAAGCACAGTAAAAGTACTTTTAAAGGGAACGGAGTGAAGTAGAGTATTCATATACAGTTATCTTCAAAGCAGGAAAGGCATCCCCCATGTAATGTCATCCAGAACTAAAAGATTATTCATAAGTTACAGGGAATTACTACACACAGTGCACTTTGGGAGAAAGGATTCCCTTCCTAATTAACAGAATGGTTGGGGTTGGGGTTTTTTTCTTTAATTTAAAAAAAATATGGAAGGGTGCAGAAAGGTCAAAGATAAGTTTGTTGAAATAAATGTATTGCTGTTGCAGTGACGGACTTCTGTCAGGGTTTCTTTTACACACTCTGGCATAAAGCCAGTCAAAATAGATTGAATGTTTTGTGAGGATGTCTGCTGAAACTTTCCTATAGTCTTGTTAAAATCCTTGTGGAAGCTTTACAGGGTGTGTGATAGGAGGTGATAGTCTCGGGAATTGTCTGTAATTCTTTAGCAGAAATATTTTAGGACAAAACATCTGCTTTCTCTAGTCTTACTCTTTTTGGTCTTAACCAATTCTAAATCTGTAGAATATATGAATATAAGTATCTCCGAAGAACTATTTATGTCTTCTCCCTTTCATCTGCATTTGTTTTTACATTTTTCTCAATATTAACACTTTGAGCTGTAACACATAGCAATCTCAAAGTAGAGTCTTAAAGAAAAATGAAGTTTCATAGGCCAAATATTGATTATTTTAGCTTGGGAATCTCAGAAAATTTAATGCATTTTAGAGGATCTTCTCGTAGCAAGGTGGATTGTGTACCTCTTGTTAATGATAGACATAAATAAAGGCAGCATGAACAGTGGCAGAGATTATTTCTTTTGAATCTATAACACTGGATTTAGCTTGTTTAAATCTCAGAAGTGATTGCAGAACTGTATGTAAGTCTTGGCGGCATTTTATAGTATTCTGTATATGGAAAGTAAGGATATTGAATTACTCTTGCTTTGGGGTGTTATGGAACGGAGTCATTGAAAAATGAGCAATACAAATTACTGTATCAGGGTATTGTGCTTATCTTCAGCAGGGAGTTTTTATGCTTCAATTCTTGAAGGAGCTGAGAAGTAATCTGATTTTTGGAAAAATGACTGGAGTTCCAGTGCAGTTTTGCTGATTTTGCAGATAACTTTCTTTCAAGTTTGAAATCTTGCAGTTTGAAAGAAATCTTAGTTCCTTTTCTTAAAATAATCTTTCTCTATAAGTAAGGAAAGGCTAGCAACTATTTGACTCATTAACAGGAGATGTTGACCTTCCCTCCCCCTTGCTGGTAATTATAGTTTGGAAGGTCTCCAATACATATACTTCAAGTTTATTTAAAGAAGAATAAAACCTAGTTTAGAATATTCTGTATTTGTTCTTTTTGCATTATTGAGTATAAGAAGCATACGGAATACTTCAAAATCAGGTGTGAGCAGCAGATTTAGAGTGGAAGGAAAGACTTCTTAGCTTGGTCTAAGAAGCAGTTGAAAGGGAGGAAAAGCTGGAATTTCAAAGCGGGTCTGCTGGTTTATAACCGGTCAATGATCATAGAATGGAAAAGTTGGCCAGTTTGGAAGGACAGCCAGAAAGAGTCTTGTACATTTGTAACTTCACTGCTGAGGGAGGAAGAAACTTTTGCAAAAGGCTGCATAGGGTCTTTCTCAAAAAATTTGGATGGCATGTATCACATTCCATATTTGCATATATTTGTCTCTAGTATACCAGTCACCTTAATTTCAGTTTGTAGTTGTGAGGTCTACTTACAGCAAACTTGGCATGCTTAGCATGTGATCTCACTGTGGTCCTATGTCAGAAGTAGCCTTTGTATGTTTTACTACTTCAGGTATGTTTTGCTCGTCGCCCCCTCAAAGCAATCCTGTAATGAGGACTGTAATCGTGTTTTCTGTTACATGTGCTGTCATATTAAAGTAATTTCATCTAAAACTTCTCCTGTGTAGTGGCCCAGAAACACTAAATATCCGTAGTTCTGTGAGATACCAGATACATTGTTGTATAAGTTTCTTGAAATATTTTGGGGTAATGGTACATTAAATGATTCCAGAAGAAGCCACTAAATACCCTTAGTAATGTAAATAAGCTTACATGGCTTCAAAATCTCAAATGCTAACCTCATTGCGAGCCAGTTGTCCTGGGGTGTATTCTAAGTACCCAGATGCTGCATTTTAGCCCTGAATCTTTCTTGGAGTATGAACAAAGACTTGCAATTGGAAATTAAATTACCTTGTCTGTATTGTTCTTTTCTATTGGGTGATGAACAGTGTTGTGGCTATTAAAAATGAAAGGGTTTTTAATATCTGAAGTTACCTTTTTTTTTCTCTTTAACAGAACAGTAGCTATCCATCAATGACTGATCCTTATCTGTCCAGTTACTATCCACCATCTATTGGGTTCCCCTATTCTCTCAGTGAAGCACCGTGGTCTACTGGAGGAGATCCTCCTATCCCGTATCTCACCACCTATGGACAGCTCAGTAATGGAGATCACCATTTTATGCACGATGCTGTTTTTGGACAGCCTGGGGGTCTGGGAAATAATATCTATCAACACAGGTTTAACTTTTTCCCTGAAAATCCTGCCTTCTCAGCTTGGGGAACAAGCGGATCCCAAGGACAGCAGACTCAAAGTTCAGCTTATGGGAGCAGTTACAGCTACCCGCCTAGTTCACTGGGCGGTACCATTGTGGATGGACAAACGGGATTTCATAATGATACATTAAATAAGGCTCCTGGAATGAACAGTATTGAACAGGGCATGGTTGGACTTAAGATTGGTGGAGATGTTACAACGTCTGCAGTGAAGACAGTAGGTTCTGTTGTCAACAGTGCTGGGATGACAGGTGCCCTCTCTGGTAACGGTGGATCTAATGTAAACTTGCCAGTATCTAAACCAACTTCTTGGGCTGCTATAGCTAGCAAGCCTGCAAAACCGCAGCCTAAAATGAAAACAAAAACTGGACCTGTAATTGGAGGAGCATTGCCTCCTCCACCTATAAAGCATAATATGGACATAGGTACTTGGGACAATAAGGGTCCTGTAGCAAAAGTTCCTGCCCCACAACAGATACCTTCTCCTCAGTCTGTCCCACAGCCACAGCAACAAATTGTTCCGCCTGTTCCAACTCAACCTCCTCCATTGACTCAGCCACAGTATCAGACCCCTCAGCAGCCACCCCAAAATCGCTGGGTAGCTCCTCGCAACAGAAATGCAGCTTTTGGTCAAAGTGGAGGAACTGGTAACGACAGCAACTCAGCTGGCAGTACACAGCCTAACCCTGTTCCAAGTGGCGAGTCCCATCCTGTTCTTGAAAAACTGAAAGCTGCTCACAGCTATAACCCTAAAGATTTTGAATGGAACCTTAAAAATGGACGTGTGTTCATAATAAAGAGCTATTCTGAGGATGATATTCATCGTTCCATTAAGTATTCTATTTGGTGTAGTACGGAACATGGCAACAAACGCCTGGACAGTGCTTTTCGGTCCATGAATAGCAAGGGTCCAGTCTACTTGCTGTTCAGTGTCAATGGCAGTGGACACTTCTGTGGAGTAGCAGAGATGAAATCACCTGTGGACTATGGCACCAGTGCAGGTGTCTGGTCTCAGGACAAATGGAAGGGGAAATTTGATGTCAAGTGGATCTTTGTGAAGGATGTGCCCAACAACCAGCTCCGACACATCAGGCTGGAGAACAATGACAACAAACCCGTTACAAACTCCCGTGATACACAGGAGGTGCCCTTAGAAAAAGCAAAACAAGTGCTTAAAATTATTGCTACTTACAAGCACACGACCTCCATCTTTGATGACTTTTCTCATTATGAAAAGCGCCAAGAAGAGGAGGAGGTGGTGCGGAAGGTAAACTTATTAAAAAATTTATTTTATACACAGATATGGGGAAAATGAAATGTGAAGGCTGCTATGGTGGAAAAAATGTAAGTAGGAATTCGAAATATTTTTAATACATATCAACTCAATGGTTTTATGTGTGTTTAGCAACACCAAAAACAAACTGATGCTTATTTGTCTGTGACAATTTCGTATCTGCTGGGTTTCAAAGGAGAAAGTTAAACAGTAATGCAGGTAAAGGACATTATGTCTGGGTTTGGTTTTTTGTTTGATTTATTTTTTTTATCTTAAAATCGTTAAGAAAATAGAAAATAGTTTCTGTTTCAGAATTGGATTCTGCCAATGATTGCCACTTCAGGTTTTTGCCGTATAAATGGGAGGTGTTTTAACACTGTTTGACTGGAACTGAGCTATCAAAATTGATACCTGTGTTGGCATTTGAAATTTGTATGTTGCCTTTAAGAGCAAGAAGCCTGATCTTGTTTGTGCAGTTAATCTCTCTGGAGAAGAAAGAGTTGCATAAAATTGCTGGAATAGTGCTAGAAAGATTGCATTTCTGTTGCTGAAGACATATGTACTATTATTATTTGGGTAAATAAAGGTTTTCAGTTCCCAGGTCCAACCCATTTACTAATTCTTGAAAAGAACTTTGAGTGAAGGTGTATTAAGAGAAATTTGGGCAGTAACTGGGAAAGTGTAGTTAAAGCTTAAATACGCTTTCATGGCTCTAAGTCTACCACAAGAGATGTCTGTCCCTGTCTATCCCATGACCTCACTTTCAAGAATGCCTTTCTCTAATTAGGCAGTCTAGAAGTAATGGACTGCAAAAATAATAGGTGTCGGGATGTGTAGTTACTAGCTAAGTAACGCTTAAAGTTGCTTGATATTGATAGTATTTCATAGACTTTTTTGTATAGCCTTTCAAATAAAGCATTTATTTGACAGGCTAGTTTAGTGCAGCTCAGACTTAATGCGTGTTCTTGGAGCTTAAATTGAAGTTGCCATTTTAAAGGTTTTATTGCCTTTTAAAAGTGCAGATAAAATTGCTTTAAACTGTCTTCATGGCATGCACCCTTAAATTATGAGAGAAAAGGACATCAGTGTCTTAAACTTTTTAGCTCAACTTTTCCTAGGCATCAGATGCGATGTGCGTAGCATACCTCAACACAGCAGGGAAGGGGAGCTTAAGAGTCAGTTTTTCTTGTGTACTCCCTGTGGGGTTCCACAAGCTAAAACCTGAAAGGCTTTACTTCAGCACTTCATTCCTTCAGTAGACAATTAGCAATCCAATATTTAATGCAACCTGTATCCTGAAGAGAGGTGTTCCCTTACGTAGGAGAGAATCTCAAATAAGTCAAAAGGCCTGGGTTCCTTTCTCCGGTGTTTACAGTGTACGGGGGTGATTGTTTGGGGTTTTTTAATGCTGAGTGTTCCTGTGATTTGCTGCTGAGTCTGGAGGGGAGAATAATATGCGTGTGTGAGGAATGAGAGCCCCGAGAAAGTGATTGGAGAGCTAGTATTGAACAGTTAACTTACTGGTCTGAGGAAGGACTAGATGTCTGTGTACAGAGTGCTGAACTTCTTTCGCTTTGTAGTAGCTCATGGGGCTGAGCCTGCTTTTGGTTGGTTTAATATACACAATTATTTCCCACTTTCAGTTCAAGTGCTGATACAATATTCTTGGCCAGGTCACTGCTTCATAACAGGGTACGTTTTTTCAAAAAACGCTTTTTTTCTGCCTCATTTAAAACCAAGGCTCTAGCTTGTATGACGCATTCAGAAAATAAACTCTGAAGTCTAGTTTAACATTTCTTAGACTCTTCCAGATAGCTTAGAAAATAGGACAATAAACAGACAATTGAAGTACGCTGAGGGATGTAATAGTGCTAGATAGTAAAGCAGATCAACAGTGAGAGAATGAAAAATAAGACACTGCTTGTCGGGTTGCATTCTATAAAACTATTGTCTTGAAAGTTAATATTTTCCCCTTCATTGACTAAATTAATTGTAGAAGTCCGTCTGATTACTGGGAGAGTTTCTTTGTAGGATATGCACACTTAAACTTCTTATTGTTGAGAAGTTTGTGCTGTTGAAGTTGAAGCCTTCCTCTTATGCAAAGTTAACCTTCCTATGACAATTTTTGAAGACTCTTGTCAGTTAACATATCTTATGACTTAATGACATTTTCAGATCATTATTTATATATGTGCCATCTTCACTAGTTTTCAATTTGCTGTGTTTTTTTATTCATTATACTCTGTTTAGCAGTAAAGTTAGTTGTTGAAATTTTGTGCTTCCATTTCACCACTGCTGTGATTACAAAGGGCTAGCATTCTTAAAAATCTACACGTGGAAGGCTTGAGTGCTTTTAATTTAATTTATACACAAATATTTAGTAGGGAAGAATAACTTCATATAACCTGTACAATACAAACCAGTAGCATTTCAGTTCTTTTCTTTAGCTGATTAGCATTTGTTGGTAGCCAGTGTTTCCTTAACTAATGTGTGCTGTGTTAAACTCTCTAAGTTTAACTGCTCTAGGAACCTCTGAGTTAACACCAAGTCATCAAAGGAGGATTAGGCAGGTAAAATACTGGGTGAAATTCGCTGAAGTGCCAAAGATGCATCAGTGTTACCAGCATTGCTGTAGCATCGTCTAGAATTGAGGGAAGATTTGTTCATGCTGGGCTGTAAGTCCAGCTTTTGATTTGCCGTAGTAATAAACTAGTGAAACCTAGTCTGGTGACCCAGAACCTGGGAAAGGAGTAGTAGAAGGATATTGGTGTCTGGAATGAAATAGCAAAAATGTGAGTGGCATGACATCTCTCCTGAGCCTCCTAGCATTTCTCAGTCAGTTTCCAGAGCCACTGCAGCGTCCACAATGAGAGCGAATTCTGTGATCAAAGTTCATGCTCTTAAAATGTGAAAAAGTTGCAACGTGTGTGAGAGAGCTTCTTTAAAAAGAAAATACAGTATAATGTGGCGTCACTAACATTCCCTAGAAACATGCTTGTATAGTCTTAACAAAATTGTCTTCCAAAGTTAAAAGCTCTGTTGCAGATTTTGTTATTTTTATTTGCATCTCATGTGGTAGGACAGATGGGTTTGATCTGCTGTCAGCAGCTCGTCTTCATGAATCTGTATTTAACTAGATGGTCATAGTTACTGGAGTGGACCGCTGTGCTGTCACCTCTGATCTGTGTCAAGGCACTTGGCTATTCCAAGATCTACACCTTGGTGTTGTGCTGGAAAAGCTGAGTAGTCTCAGAAAGCCCTTGAATCGCCAACCTTACCATTTCTCCCTTTGGGTGATTAAATATTGCAAAGTGTTAGCTAGTGCGTGTTGGCACTTGAAAAGACTCATTTTCTTCTAGCATTGTGTATTTCTTTTCAGTATGCTTTGTGTGAACACATTGATTGTCACAGAACTCTTAAGGATGGAATGTTGTCCTCCCTCCAGAACTGTAATTCAAAAAGTCTATATTTTAATACTAATTGTGTTTCCTCATACAAAGATAACATTTATATTTTTGTGTCAGAAGGTGAATGCTTTCATCTCACTGACGTTAACAAATAAAGTTTGGTGGGATCATTGACAGCTACGTCAGACTGAGGGGAAGGGAACAGAAGTTTGACAGGGATAAGTGTCTAAAATGGAAGCTTCTGCTGGTTTTGTGAAAACCAGTTTTTCCTGTGTCTGAAGACTATACATATTAATGCCATGAAGCAGACGTATTCAACAGGAGCTCCCCTGTGAGATATCAGAGTATTCCCCTGGAGAAGAGAAACTATGAAGGCTCCAAATGGATCTTGAGAACCGAAGTGAACAAAACTTTGTTAGTTGCTTACAAAACTGCTTGTTCTCGCTTGCAGTAGCGCTAAATAGCAGTAAGGAAGAGAATTTGAGAGTTAGAGCTTCTAAAAAGCAGCCATGCTTGAGAGCACGAAGAATTGTTGCATCAGTTTCCTTCCCATCAGTTTACATGGTGTCAGACACTCTTTAAAAGGAAGACTCAGATTAGCCCCTGAGAGAGAAAGCAAGCAGCAAGGTAGGAGGAACGGCTTAATAACTTGCTTAATAAATAGCACTTTTTACTGAATTATAAAGCCTGAGCTGAATCTGAATGCCATGAGCATACTTTCTAGGTATCAGGTAGAAGTCTCATGTGCTAGCCTGTTGTCTATTTATGTGGGACTAGTCCGTGAGAATAGAAGACAGTGGGATTATGAGGCTCAGTGGGTGACTACAATGAAAAAAAAATAAGTTATGTGAGGTGGCAATGGGAAAGAATGGGCTGATGAGCATGGTGGGGCAGTGAAGCAGAGGGTAAAGGGGATTTGCCACCTTAGACGTGGAAGTAGGATGGAACAATTACTTTTTTGGAAGCCTCAAAATGAGGTTGATATGATTGTTTTAGATTCTTTCTAACCCCCTTTTGTTTGAAATGTCAGGCAGCCATAAGTTCTTTTCATTAAGAACATAAAACACCTAATATGTTCTCATATTCTATCACTAAGAAATGGCTTTCATTGACAGTTCATTGTAAGTCAGCAGTTAAAAGATAGGAGGAATATAGATTTTTTTTTTTTTTTTTAAAAGTTATACCACTACTTTATATGGTCTGTTTTGTTGATTTGGTAAAACAGTTTTGCTATCTTCTGTCTTAAATCATAGATTAATAATTTATACTAGACTTTGTTGACTTGGTTTTATTATGAAAATATTAACATTATTCTGCCTGGAGGCTGAAATCAATATATTCCATTTAAAAAACCCTCTTTTATGCTGTGACCAGCTGAAGTAGCAAATACAGTCTGTTACATTTATAATGTTTGGTATATTTGCAAATAAGCTTTACATCACAACAGAAACAATTCTGAGATGAATTTTATACAGAAAGATTCCACAAAACAAGTAAAATCTGAAGGCGTTAGATTAAGAGTTGACTTGTTTACGCTTAGGCTATTTCACGATTTTCTTGCTTGAAATAGGATTTGGTGCCATATTGATGCATTCGAGTACAGTACACACAGAGTCTTTCCACGCCTGTTTTGCAGTATGCAGTCTGTTTTAAACACCGTTAGGATGAAATGGAAAACAGCGAGGCAGAACCCTTTCTACTCAATCTGCACAGTGTCTTAGAGGGCAAAATGCACTGGCTAAAGATACAGCAACATGTTTTATTCAATTGATCTTGCTGTCTTCTGCATGTTCTGCAACTTATGGGGCACCTGAAACTACTATTGAAAAAGTCCCTCCTCTTTTGTTCTCACGTTACTCACCTCATCTGTGTATGCCCTGTGCAGAGCCTCCGCTCTAAATCACAGCGGAGACGTGACTACTTGCTGCTGGCAGAGCCCAGGTTAGTTGGATGCAGACTTACAGCAACTGAGGGGTGCCTGCAGGTATCCCGTAGATAGCCTTGGTCTGTTTTCAATATTTGTGGTTAGCAGAAACTTTTGAGAGAGACTTCGAAGAGCCCACTGGCTTCTGTACTAGAAAGCTTTTAGAAATTCTTGGGTTGTTCAGTCTAGTCATGCTGTTTTTTACCAGACCATGCGAAAGCACATAACTTTTCTTCCACCTGATGATGATGTTTTTTTTTTTTTTCCCTGACTTGTGAAGTATTTCACAGTCCCTTGCAGAGTAGCTCAACAGACAGGAAGAATTAGGAAGAGAATTTCTAGAGAGCTCAAATCCTACTTTTACTGAATGTGACTAAACTCCAAAGTCACTTGAGTGCTTCAAAATTATATGGGTTCTGTGGAGTTCACTAATCTACCATCTCCTTTCTGCTTTTGTATTGGTTGTGCTACTGCACTAACTACAATAATATGGAAAGTAGAAATATTGCAGGTGCTTTTTCTGCTTAGGAATGTTGATATTCCATACATTTCTTAGGGTGACTTTCCTCTGCTGTTAGTTTGAAGTGACCATGCAGGTATTCATTCAGCTATTCCGCTTGAAGCCGCACTTAAATATTAAGTGCCTTGGGCTTGTCAGGTATATGCAGTATATATATAAAATGTATCGGCAATGTTTAACAAAGTGTATAATTGCCTGGGTTCACATCAGTGCTGTTATGCTATTAAAAACTTTTATTTTTCATTTGACTAAAATCTTTCTTAACTTTCAACTTTTTTGTCTTTGCAGGAACGTCAGAATCGAAACAAACAATAAGAATAAACATATACAGTTTGATATATATACTAGAACTGATATTAAATTCGACTATGAGAAACAAAATTTAAGTATACTGGTGCTGTATCCTGGCATCAGGACAAACTAAAGCTTTCAGCTCCAATATATCTTCTCGTGCAGGGGAAATTAAGTTGTTGCATCTTTAAGTATGTTGTAGGGTTTTTTTGCCCAAGTGGATCTGCATTAATTTGTATCTTTTTTTTCTATGTAAAATTCTGTAGAAATCATTAATAAAGGTGTGTCTGTTTTTATTTTTTTTTAAGTTGGTAAACAGTTATATTAACCTAATGTGGACCTATACATGAGCATACTAAAGTGTCAATGCTTCCCAAAGACTTTATTTTGGCACAAATTATGTTCCTAGCCAGACATAGAGGTTATGAAGAATACATGACAAATCTTCCTTTATCCTCCTTCCAAACCCTTTTTCTTCATGGCAGAAGTAAGAAACCATGCAATGATTTTTGTCATTTAAAAAACTTTTAAGATACTGCACTTCAGAATTTTTGAAATGAAAAAAAAACTAAATTTCTGATCACTTTGTGCAGCTGCTATGCCTCTTTATTTATCTGTACAATTACACTTTTAAAATTGCTAATGCGCCATGTTGGTTTTTTCTGTCTAGTAGAAAATCAAATTGTCAGTGAAATTGTTTCTCTGGAAAATATTTCCCTTTCACATTCTGTTAACCAGTGCTTCAGTGTGCATTTGTTATACCATATCCTGCAGAGAGTGAGCGAGATGCTTTCTCTCAGCCATAATTCTGCTTTACGGTTTTTGTAGCTTAATTAAATAATAATGTGATGCTATCAACATTGCAGGGGTTTTGGACAATGTGTTTAAACCTGTTTCAGCTTTCAGGTGTTATTAGTTAATTGCAGATCATTTTTAATCCTTCCCGTCATTACTCCCTCCCGCCCCCAGATCCTAATGCCATTTAAAGTTTTTATACCAATAATGCTGAGCTTTAACGTAGGAACTAATAGTATGGATAATATGATGGATTATGCCTCAGATGTTTAAAATTGACAGTGTGTATGTCTAATTTTTTTTTTCTGTTGGATGAGTAAAAAAACCTGTTTTAAGAAACTGAATTTGCTGTCATGTTTTTGTGGAGTGAGGGGACCGTCGGAGAACCTGTCACCAACTGGAGTTCCAATTAAGCATGGAAATGGTGCTCATGTCCGCTGCTCTAGCACACTGAATCTGCACGTGTTTATTGTAGAGGATCTTTTACTATATTAGAAAGCAAGTATCTTCTGAATACTATTTACTCCAAAAGGACCTCCAATTTAAATAAAGTTTAATCTGTATCATTTAGACTTGTATTTAGAACGTATAACTCTGTCTCTGGACTGTTACTGCCTGTAAGGGGTAATGGACAGCATCAGATTAACTTTTTCCTCTAGGAGAATACAAGCCTTAATAAACAATACATATTTAGCAAGTTTGATGTCATTTTCATTTTTTCCCTACTTTCAGTTGTCTTCTGATGTTACAATCGCCCTTTATGCCGACTTATGAATTAAGTCTAATTTGAGAAGTGTTTTGAATAACATAGGTGTTTGCTCTCAGCACACTTGATGACTGCAGAGGGTTTCGCAGGACATTTCGCAGAGGGCATTTAAGCTGTTTTGAATGTTACCATTCCTCAGAGGAAATACATGCGTGTAGAGTGGCTGTCACTTGTACTTTTCTTTCTCCTTGTATGGTAGAGGAGCTGAAGAAAGAATTGGAAGTTGTCCTATAGCCTTCAGGAGGCGATATCACAGACATGTCTCGACGGGATGAGAAAAGGACCTTCCGAAGAGAAGTAAAGCTCTGAACGGTTTCTTTTACAGCAGTTGGCTGTACTTCTCAACTCTAACTTTGGTGATTTGACTCAGTATCTTTTTTTTTAACTGAGTTTTTGAAGCAATACTGCATTTCATAAACATGTTGCCATCTAATAAAAGCACCTGCTGTTAGTTTTGGTTGTTAAGGCAGGACACTCCCAATGGTGATTCCAGAGCCAAAATGAATTCAGCTCCATCTGGACCCTGAAGAGAAAAGTTAGTTATGCAACTTTTACTTCCTTTTTTTTTTTTTTTTTTTTAAAAAAAGAAATATCTTTGCTGTGGTACACCTATAGACTTTAGGTAAATATTTTCTACGAAAAAAAAAAAAAACAAAACAGAAACACCAACATATTGAGAGCTTTTAACAAAAAACCGGTTTGGCTGTATCCTTAAGAAAAGTTGCGATGTGTCTCAACCTGCGGTCTGGTTTTGTGGGTAGCAGGAAAAGTGTGTAACAGCTTCAACATGCAGGGAGTTCTGGCAGATAGTGCAGCACTGTGGCTGGGTTGTACAGTACTGAGTTAAAGTGAGGAGAAAATTTAACAGAGGGTAAAATCATTTTCATTATGATTATCGTGAGTGTTAAGATAGCTGAAATGCCAACTGCAGGTTGTTCTAATTTCCAATCAACTGTCATTTCGATTTAGGGAGACACCTCACTTTTTTGTTTGGTAGTGTTCAAATTACACTGTGAGGGGGAGAAAAAAGCATTCTTTCAGTGTAGAATAACCTTGTCATAGGCCTTACTTATTCTTTATTTAATCCAAGTCTAAAAGAACCTGGGGGCTTTTGGAATTTCTGCTGAAATTTACTCCTTAAATGAGTTATTTTGTTTGATGTGTTTAGAATTTGTGTGTTTGACAGTATCCCTGTCTGCCTTCCACTTTTAAGCCAAATGTGACTGGTAGTGCCAAATACTGATTACAGAGTTAAGTGAAATTTTCTGCTTTGATTAGGGTCGGTGATGGCAGCCTGTGGTACTGCTCTGAAGTTGTGAACGTTCCATAGTACTGAATACTTGATCTTTATGGAGATTATATTTGTTGCTGTGGAGGATGGTTTTAAGTGACTTGAGCTGGTAGAGAAAAGTGAAATTACACTGAGATGTAAGGACAGAAACAGGCAGACAAAAATAAACAAATTCACGTTCAAGATCATTGCTCTTCCGTAACGCAACATGCTCGTAAATTAGGGTCAGACTTTGCTTTTTACCGTACTCATTCCTGGGAGGTGGAAATAGGGGATGTAACATTTAAAATTCTAATCTTTTTTTCCTTTCACCCTTTGAAGGACCGTTGATATCAAAAGATGTGTTTCTTCACAAAGCACTTTATTTTTGTTCGGAGAACTTATTTAAAGGTATTCATGGATTCATTAATGAGATCTCAGTGAAAAAAAAAATAGTATTTATTTCTTAGGGTGAGACTGAGCACAGTGTACTAGAAAGCATGGACAAGTTGTGACAGAACATGTCTTTGCTTTTCCTCTAATAATGAGTGATTTTATTTGGCCAGAAAAGATGGAAATTCTAGTAAATGTGAGCATTAAAAAACTTGTAGGCAAAGATATTAAAAAACTATCAAAAGCAAAATAACTTGTAATGTTACTGCCCTTTTCTCATACACCTGTTAAGAGAAGTAATTGAGGGGAGTGAGGGAAGCTGAGTTAAAGTAGCAGATAAATACAAAAATGAAGCATAAATAGTATCTGATGGGGGAAAAGTGTGTTTTGATCAAATGCTCCTTTTCCTGGTCTCGGTTACTCTGAATTCTTTGTTGAACAATCTGTTTCACTTGGAAAGAGCTCTGGCTTTTTCTGACAACAGTGCTCAGCATCTGCTTGTTTTAGGAGAAAGCTGTTCGCTATTTTTGGGAAAGTGCAGGTTTTTAATTGGAATTTATGATACTGCCCAGGAATGGCGTGAGTGTAGCTGTGGCTTTTTCTGCGATAACCAGCTCGGCTGCAGCCTGCCTTGTCCGCAGTTCCTTTGAGAAAGAACAGCACTTGTTCAGCCTATTTTTAGGAGTAAGGGAGTTGAGTTAAAATGCTGAAATGACTTAATTGGGGTGTGACTTGGCGGAGGGAGATTTTGGATTTTACGAATAATGTGGTTCAGTCCAATGGATGGTGTCGTAGCTCACGCCGTTCTCACAGCACTACTTCCAGTTCTCATATATCGGCGCTTTGACCTCACGCTGGGGTGAATGGGGTTGTCGTGTGTACGAGTGTTACTGATTTCACAGCTTTCCTGTCCTTAGAAAACTTCTGGTGAAAAAAAACCTTTAAAATTGGCTTCCCTAGTGCATACGCAATGATGCGTTTCGTATGCCATGTGATGACGGTCTGTAATATTTTTCATTTCCTAGCAAGAGTATAAGCAGGGCAGGGCTTTAGGAATTACAAGAACAGCTTTTGTTCCCTGGTATGATACTGGATTAATTTCCTTATTTTATGTAGGATCATAATTTCAGGGCACCGTTGTAATCCCTTGGGAAATCCTACATAAAAAGAGTGCTGACTTGACTTCTGTATCATCTTTTTGTGTTCTGTAACACCCCTGATCTCCCTTTTGTTCACGTTCCTGAGGTGAGGTACTGACAGCGCGAGGAAGACCTTGGAGACGTGCTTTCTTCAATATGCAGGACTTCATAGAACTGGCATCTACGCTTTCTTTTACTCAATCTCCTTTAATTTGGAGAGCGTAGGAGGTTTTATGCCATCTGTCTGTTTATAAGTTATTCAAGAAATTATTTTTACCTGGGATGTTACCATGACAACAGACAGTTGGTAAAGTCTTCACCAAATGCATTTCTAATGTTGTCCAACTGCTGCTAAATCAGTAGGATCTGGTGTTTTGCTGTTGTTTCAATAGTGAAGACAGTATGAAAGAGGTGTAAATACTTGTTTTGCCAAATCTGCGTTCTCCAGGCACTTTTACATTATTAATGCAATGCATTGGTCAGTAATACATATCACAAGGAACCTTCTTGACCCCCCCCCCCCCCCCCCCCCCCATTTTGTGGGGTGAGAATAGGAAGAAAATAAATTTTATCAGTAAATGATGTGTCAATCTATATGTATATTATTAGGGAGTTTTTTTAATCATTTTTGTCTTCTGTGTAGTGCCTCCATTAAGGTATTGCTACACTGCTCTGTTCCCTTTTACGGCTTTATTGTAAACAGTGTTGATTTCTGTGCTCTGCTCTTGTGGATCTACAAATTGCTACTTCAGCAGCAAGTCCATTCCGGTAGCGTCTAACTCGCTGCGAGAGCTCTGCATCTCCCTCAAAGTTACTGGTCTGCAAACCCTCTTAAGTTCAAACCCACTGATGTAGGGAGTGTTCTTGCTGCTGTCGGCTCTCCTGGAGCGGCACGTTTTAGCTGAAAACACTGATGGCAGAGAACAAACTGATTCTTGCAACTGGGTGCGCTTTGCTGAAACAGAATTTATCCCGCTTGTGATGAAACATTGCGGGAGATGGGTGTCGTTAGGCTAACGAAGAAGCAAAGCAGATCGATGTCTACACCTGGCTGGAGATTCACTTTCTAATTAAAGAGGGTGCAGGTGCCACGTAGGGGCTCCAGGTTTACCAAGTTTGAAGTTAGACTTGGCAGAGTGACTTCCTTCTCACCCCCTTTCGGGTAAAACTTCTGGATAATTGGCACATTCAGGAAAGAGTGAATTTTGGAAGGTCTGGGGATTTATGGGGGCTACTGGGATTTCTTACCCCACTGGTGCACATGGAAATCCTTTCCTAATGTAAATCTGTTTCATATAAAGATGTAAAATATTGACAGAATACAATTATGTGAGTGCAGATAGTCTGATTTTTAAGGGGAAGAACTCTTCAGAGGTTTGTAACAAATCGGTGCATTTGTAACCTTAAAAACTGTCAGCAGAGGCTTTTGGGTGCTTTTAAAGAAGCTGATTATCAGAAGCCCTGGAAAACACTTCTGGGGAAGGGCAAGGCATTTTGATGTTTTGGCCTGTAATAACCTTATTTCCTAACTACATCAGTGGCATTTGTCACTATCTGGCATGAAAAATTAGAAAAGCGCTAAGTGCAACTATCTGGTAAACTTTCTAGACCTCTGTTCTGATGTTTTGCTTGTGCAAAGCCTTTCGAGCGCCCTGGAATACACGAAAGCGGTGATCCTTCCCATTTCTGCTGCTCAGGTTTGAGACGGGACAAAGCCTGCAAGGCAGGTGCGGGTTAGGGAAGGTAACAAAGCCGTGCTGTTGCGTAGGTCTTTTGAACTGTTGTGCTTAAAGATTGCATGATTTAGTCCTTAAAGGAGATATTTTGTACTTTCCCATAGGTGCTCCGAGATAGAGCAGTGACTAGGGGTGACGCTGTAAGGAGGCGGTCGGCGGTGGCTGAGGCTGGAGGCTGCTCGCTGGCGGGGAGATGTTGCGAAGGAAGCAGTTACCAGTAAGGATTCCCCTTCTGGGACAGTAGTAGATTGTGAGATCCCAAAGCAGGTTTTCTGGCTTAAGGCACTGGCAAGTTGTGGGGATTTTTTTTCCTATTTTACCCTTTTCGGTCCACATGCAAGTGGCGGCTTAACTTTGTTGAGATCTCCCTTTAAAGCAAAATACTAAATTGTAGTGTACTGAAACTGAACTGTGGGTGGCAGCGGGACGGTGATACGCTTAATCACACCAAATTCAGTGCTTTTTAGTTACGCCTTGTTTTGTATGTAGTACCTGCTTACCTAAGCTAGCTTATTTCACAGTGTTCAGTCTTTGGAGCCAGGGTGTTGTAGTGATTTATGGTTTTTTCATTAATGCTAGATCAGCTAACAGAAATTGGGAACAAAAGCAACAATTAAGGAGGTGTATCAGCCTGTTGCATCACTCCAGTAGGTGTGCAGCATTTTAAAAGTGAATGAGACTGCTTTACGTCCTCTGGTTTTATATATTTGACCTCTGTAAAGCAGAAATTACAACTAAAACACTAACACTGTAATAATTCCTTGTTCGCTCTGACAAGGAACAAGAATTCCTCGTTTTAACCTGTGAGTCCAGTAAGGTTGTCTTCCTTGTTCCTTGGCTGTACCCTTGGTTCACACAACTTGACAGTTCATTAATTTTTCATCATCAAGGTTGGAAGCATGGTGGGGTTTTTTTTGTCCAAAAGCTCTGTCTTTCTAAAATGCCACTTCAGAACAGGGGAGTGGTGTGCAGTAAGTCAGGAGAAGAAACAAAAAGCAATTTTTACCGTCTGGAAGTAAAGACAACTCCAAAAGATTTCCTGATGCTGAGTAAAGAGCAGCACTAATGAGCTCCTATGGGAAATGTAATCTGCCCATAGTGAGTAGAATACTAGATGGGGAAGAAGAGTGATTTTTATGAGCCAGGTATCATTTCAGATTTTTCCTTAACTTACTGACCTTGCTGAGGGTGGGAAAACACTGTATGTTGTTAATTCAGTTATTTCAAAAAATGCAATAGTGGAAGATAAATCCTAGAAGGAGAACATTCATAAAAGACTGCCAGATAGGGTGATCTTTAGACAGGATTGTTTTTTTTTCTTTTAAATAATAATAATAATAATTATTATTAATAATAATAATCATCATCTGTTAAGGTTTATTTAAAATAATAAATACAACCAAGGATGTGAACCTGCAGATCGCAAATTGCACAAAGTTCCTCCTGTTAAATTTCAAAAGCCTCCTGGTGAAATGAGAGTGGGTTGTGAGGCATAACTATCCTCAGAAACATAGACAAAATTCTCATCTGCTCCGGTGAATGTGACTTGAGAGAGCGCACAGCCCCTTTCCTCCTCAGCACCTCCTCCGGACGGGCTGATGCTCTAGAAAGTAAGTGGCCCATAGAGGTAATGAAGAGGGTAAGTAAAAAGATACCAGGCAGTTATGAAGCAGTGCTTTTGTGCGTTTCAGTCATTGAACGTAACGCAGTTTTTGTTCAGAAATACTCCAGGTATTGAGGTCATTAGGAGTCAAAAGCCTGTAGAGAAGCGTGATCTGCGAGCGGAGCGGAGGAGACCCCCCCAGCAGTTCTGGAGTGGGAACAGAAAGGCAGACGGGGCGCCAGGGAAGCTAAACCTGAGCAAAGTGGCAGGAAAGGTGGCAAATGTGAAAGCAGTACTGTAATTTTTGTTCTTACTTGTGTTTTTTTGAAGTGTGAGGGTGTGATTATGGTAGAGATAAATGGAAAGATAAGAGGAGGGGAGGGAAAATAGGTGATGCGCAGTATGTGTGGTCATCAGCTTCACCAACACACCTGCAGTGAGAAGCCCACAGAGGCTCTCCCCAGAGGCTCCTGGCTGTTAAAACATGCCTCAGTTGTTGCTCATAGAGCAATAAAGAAGCCATTTGAATTATTACCAGGGACCCAGCTGTGCCGTTAGTCAGCCTGGGAAAATTTGTCCCGAGGCAGAAAGCATCTCTGGCCTGGTGACTGCAGCGAATGTTCCGTCCGTTTGAGAGATTAGTTACGAGAGCCATCACATCGCAGAGAAAGGGGCATTTATAGGCAGCACCTCTCTGACACCTCTGCCCACAGGGCGTGTTGTACAAACAGGAGCCCCGCAGTCCTGGATAGTTATAATGGATTTTCGTCGTAATCTAATGTCATCCTTTCCAATGCAGTTAGTTTTGCAGCTTTCTCGGACTTTGTTCTGCAAAGCAGTTTTTGTCCCTGCTGGAATAAGAATGTTCTGCACGTAATAAGCCATTAGTTTTTCAAAGAAATCACACTCTGGAATAAACACTGGGGTTTCTCCACTGGATAGTAGCTTTTATGTATATGAGTGGGTATATTGCGTGTAGGTGTGTATACAGTTAATACGTATATGTGTGCTTCAAAGAGAGGTACAGTAAGAAGCAGTGCTGGCTTTTTCTCCGTACAAATGAAAAGGTGGTAACTGTATTGCTGTTGTGTCTGAGCTGAAGTGAATTGGCACAGCCCCACACTGCTGATTTCCACTAGTTGGCAATCTCGCCCTGTTTCTGGTAAGAAATACATTAAAAGTATTAATGATGATAACAAAGAGAAAAGTGGGATGATTAAAAATGGAATAAAATAGCAGAGGCGGGAGGAGGTCTGGAAGGCGCAGTGTACATCAGAGACTGTTTTCAGAGATACAAAACAGGGAAACCAACCCCTCTTTCACATTTTTAGAAAACCTTTGCCAGAGAGGTGGGTGGTGTGGTGCCTGCCCAGTTGCCCGTGCTGTAAAAGCACATCCCAGGGTGGGTGATTACAGCCTGCCCATGAGAAGGGGGTTCTGCAAGGATGGGTTGGCCTTCCTGCAAGAACTTGCAGATAAATAAAAAAGCAATGGGTTTGTGAAGCTCTGCAATTCTTTTACAATGTGAAAGCACTGATAAGATACGGATTTTATTCAGTGTTATCTTTTCTTCAGCAGTAAAACTCGCTTAAGGCAGCAACTGTATGTCACTGGGGGCTGCTCCCCTTCCTGTTACAGTCCTGCCCATACTTTTTTTTTAATTGAACCCTCACTGTAAAAAACAAAATGCTTTATTTCAGTGATTGGGTTTACGCCCCGGGCTGCGCAGTTAGCGCAGCTAGTGGAGGGTAAAGGATCAGAATTAGCAAAGCCGGAGAAAATGCAATAGGAAACTGCATGCCAAGAATCCTACCGCAGAGATCCTGATCATCTCCGTGGTGCTAATTTGGTCGTTGCTGATGTAGTTAACATCATTGCCGTTTCAGCGGAGATTGGTAGAGCTCAGTTACGTGCACCAAAGGGAGCTAGTCAGTGCTTTGACTCTTCCCATAGGTCCGGCTGCATATTTAGGATGCCTTTGTGGAGATGTTTGTGACAGGGCAAGGCCTTTGCGTTAATTTAAACTTACAGATATATATGGATCACTCTGAGGGGACGTGATGTAACTGGTAAATTGTTCCACGAGTTCTTAACACCTGTTGAATCGAGAAGTAAATTCATGTGAAAATAAGCTGGTTTGTAGTAAATGGTATAGTGCGTCACGGAGTCATTTGATGACCTCCCGCGCTGCTTTGCATCCTTCTCTGGCAAATCGATTCATTAACCTGTGTGGCCTCTGCTGCTCAAGGGTCAGGATGGGTTTCTGTTTCCCTTTCGCTGAATGCTCCAGGAGTCAAGCATATTTTACATCGGGTTTGGGGTTTTTTTTTAGCTGCCTCTATACCATGGTTGGTAGCAGTAGCTCACACATTTATGAACTTGAATCTTGGCTGCCACAGTAAGATGACTTCCAGAAGGCAGGGAACCCCTCTGACTGGGGTCGTCTTTGAATTGCTGTACCTAGAGCTGAGAATCGGTCTGTCTCGCCAGTATAACAACCAAGCGGTGAATTCAAGGACTGCAGCTAAAAACCTCAGCTTTACTCCAGCATGCCTAAGACGGGAGTTTTCTCTTATGTCCCCGTCCCCAGGTTACAAAGCCCTGCCAAGTTAGTTGTTTTTTCGATGCCATTTGCCTGCAGTTTGTTCCCATGTGCATCAGTTGCAAAACTCTTAGCGAAGCTCATAAGTGTGAAATGAGGTCTTTCTGTCCCTCACCTGCTGTTCCCGTTCATCTGCAGGTTTGCGGAGCGCATGGAGGGAAGGATGCGGGGAGTGTAACTCGTGGTTAGCACCGTCTGGCACAGCTCGTGCTGGGGCTTCCCGTGATGCGATCACAGCCACGCAACCGCTCCGTCCCCACCTAGATGGGGCCTGGCCATGCTGTGGGCACTGTTTGTTCTGAAAGGAGTTTCTGATTTTTGTTTAAAAACAAAAACAAAACTGATGCCATTAGAGCAGAAAAAGACAGGGAGAGAACACAAAAAGCAGAATTCCAGCAGCTCTGTTTGAAAAAAAGGAGAGAATTGTTTGTCTGGGGCATGAGGGGTTGTGGAACATGATGTTCAGAACCGAAATACAGCTCCCTGCCCTAGGAAGCTCTCTGTCTTACCTTGCTGCCTTTTGTTCCGCTCCTGACAAGCTGGCTGTATTGCTCCGTCCCGAGAATCATTTCCTTCTGACATAGAAGGTTCCCATTAATACCTTCCTGCTTGCATCTTTGTTTCTGGGCAATTTCCAGAGCATTAAGCCACAGCACATCCACTTATTCTGGGACTCCCCATCTGAGTCATTAGCTTCTTTTGCAAAGCCTTGTCCACTGCACGCTGCAAACCTAATTGTGCTCTGCCTGTTTCCTCCGCTTTGACTGCTGTAGCAGTTACAGCCTCAAAGAGCTCCATCAGATTAACCACAACTGTTCCTAGCTGAAACCACCTTGGTCCCTATTACTCAAGCTGTGCTTTTGCATTTGATCTTTTAAATGCTTTGTAATGCTTACCCCACCATTGACGTGAAGCTAATTGGAATGTAACTTCCTACAGCACTTCTAGATCTTTTCCTGTAATGATGCCAAAAAGCTTTGCTGTCCGTGGGGCCTGTACCTGAATTTAGCTGCGAGATGATGGGCTTCCAGGAGGTCAAGTTTTGCGTCAGAATTTTGGTAGTGTGAATTTCAGACTTTGTCTAGCCGTCACTTGCTGGCCGTACTGGGAAAATGGGGAGTCTTTGGTGTGAAGGGTTCGGCTGGTAAACCAGCCCCCCGTGTCCTCCTGCTTCCACTGACCAGTTTCCAGTGCTTCTTTGCTACATCCCAGTTCCTCCCCGCCCCCTTATTTTATTTCCAGACCCTTAGGTGTCAACTTCTCATGCCTTACGCTCTGAGCCTGCAACTTGGTGGCCCCTGGATTTGGTAGCTTTGTGCCTTGGCATCAACACTGCACATCTGCTCTTGCTCCAGGACCCCATGGGATGTCTTCCGTGGGGGTACCAAGCTACAAGTAACCCTTCTAAAAGGGATGTTACACACTTACAAGTGTGTGATACAGATCCTCTCTCCTGTGAGCTGCTGTACAAGCTTTTGACAAATTATCTCATGTGCACATACCCCCTCCTTTCGCCTGCTTTTACTTCTTTTTTTTCTTTGCTGTCTGAATGCAACATTTGACACATCACGTTAGGTCATTTCTGTAGATCTCATTGAAATCTCACTCCTCATTTGGAGATGCTGTTGGGCAAAAGGTGAGCTAGGAACAACCTTCTTGTGTCGTGCAATAGCTAAAATGAAGCTTGCAGCTGCAAGCAAGCCTTGGTCACTTCTTCGCACAAAATGTGAACATCTCTAAATCAACTGGTGTCTCCATATGGGAAGGGACACGAGCTTTGCTGCAACAAAGTGGTGGTTACCACTGTGTTAAGGAGTAAGGAGTGTTAAGGTCTGATCTCCCTGGAGGCTGGGTACCGCAGTTAACTCGGGGGGGACAAGGCTGGGGAAGGGGAGGCTTGGGCTGCCTCTGGGGCGCTGGGGACAGAGAAAGAACACCTTCATGTGGCTCTCAGTTGGGAAGCCTGTGGAAATAAGTGAAAGGAGGGAGAACTAGTTGCTCAGCTAAGGGTCAGCTAGGTGAAGGCTGTAACCTTCCACCCTTACGGAGAGAAGGGGCTTCATATGGTCTGCTTTATCACAGCACTGATTTGCAGACCAGCAGGAAGGGTTATGTTCCTTGCAGACTTCCAGCCTTGACATTTCAGACACGAGCTCTTCGCCAACATCCAGCCCATCTGTGGAAGTGGAGGCCCTGGCATCCGGTCATGCTGTCTGTAAGGTGAAGGACCTGTGCATGAGCAGGTCGGCTGGTGGTGTGAGAATCCAGAGAAGGGCCAGGGTATGCAGGGAAGGAACCGGAGCCGGTATCTTCTGACAGAGGAGTAATCCAACTCCTGCTCTGCATCTTGCATCCGCAGCTTGTTTCCCGCAGGTTCCTGCAGCCTCTCGCTAAGATGGAGAGCTAGTGCCACCTTGTGCACAGCAGCAGCCATGCCTCCCACCCGAAGGAAAGCTGTGCCAGAGCTGCCTGCCTCTGCCCCAGCCGCCTCTTACGCATGCACGGGGGACAGAAGGCACCAGGAGGCAGCAGTGACGGGTAACAGGCTGGCTGCGGCATGCCTCGCTGCTTCTCCTCCTGGCCGAGAGCGTTTTGGAGCTGAATTGGAGTGGCAAAGCCAGTGGAGGGTGGGCACGATGGACTGAAAAGCTGAGGGTGAGAGAATCCGGTAGAGTATCACTGCTGGTTGTTACTGTAAATGCCAGAGCAGAGAAGTGGCTCTAGCCACTGAGAAAGCAAGGTGGGACTGGCAGAAGGAGGCAGAATTGCCTCCCCAATTCAGAATGAATTGTAGGGGCCTACAGGAGAGCTGGGGAAGGCTTTTTACAAGGGCATGTAGTGATAGAACGAAGGGGAATGGCTTCAAACTGTAAGAAGGGACATTTAGATTAGATATTAGGAAAAATTTTTTCCCTGTGAGGGTGGTGAGCCCCTGGCGCAGGTTGCCCTGAGAAGCTGTGGCTGCCCCATCCCTGGAGGTGTTCAAGGCCGGGTTGGACGGGGCTGGGAGCAACCTGGGCTGGGGGAAGGTGGCCCTGCCCAGGGCAGGGGGTGGAACTGGATGATCTTCAAGGTCCCTTTCAACCTAAACCGTCCTATGGTTCTGTGAAATTTAATTCATGCCACAGTCTTGAAACCAAATTCGTAGCTCAACGCCTGCGTGGATCCAGGATACTGAATCATTCATCGGTGGTTCAGTGATGGAAACCCCACCTGGAGGCCCAACCGCTGGGTAATTAATCAACCTGAGCGCTGCCTGCAGCAGCCCGCTCCTCTCTGATTGCAGTTCCTGGCACAGGCCGTGATGTCCCTCAAGGAGAAGTGGCAGTAGTGCCATCCTGCGGTCACCTGGGCTTTTGCAAGAGGGAGAGTGGCTTTGTCCTGCTATTGTCTTCTCTGCTTCTGCAGGAACTGGTTTTGTCTTGGTTCTGTCTTTGTAAAAAGGGTGATAAAAGTTTAAACAGGTATTGCCTGCTTGAGCTGGGCAGCAGCTGACACGATGGGGTTACTCAGGGGGTTATGAGAGCAGCCTGTGAAAATGATCCCTGTGCTCTCCTAGTCCTGTAGCCACTCTGCAAACAGCATGGGGAAAGCTACTCTGAAATACAGGCTACCTTCGCGGGGCACATACAGAGTCCCTTACTTGCCAGTATCAAAATTCTGGCGGCAGAGGCTGGGAAAGCTGTGCTACAGGTGAAGTGAATTGTCCTAATAGCCTAAAAAACCCTCCTCTTCCCTCCCTGGAGAGCAGGGCAAATAGTCCTGCGTCCTCGAGTGCGTGCTTTGAATCCTTCCCTGTCTGGCTCTGCAAGTCCCCTGGGCAAGTCTTTTTCTGGGGGACAAAAAAGCTGCAGATACAGCTGTGTAATATATATATAATCCTACACACATCAGATTATCGCTGTTTTCCTCTGTTTCTGCAAACATACCCAGGGAAGTGTGTGGCTCATCAAAAGGGAGCTATTAGGAGGTGAAAGAAAATAGCAGTCCCTCTGGGACATCACCTGGGGGTATTATAGCTTGGTAATGTTGTCAATTGGTCTTGAGCTGGCTTGGGACAAACCAAGGGAGGAAGTAATCCCAAATAGGATTATTTTCATCCCATTTCTGTCTTTCTGGGAAAAAATGACCCCTTGAATTTGATCCCTTCTGTGGGGATGCTTCAACCTTGTTCTTATATGAGGATGACAAGCTTGGACTTTTGCAGACACTGCAGTCTGTCGTTGCCACTCGAGCAGCGACACCTTTCCAGGTCTCTGTGGTGACACAGACAAACCCTTTGGACTTAGGAAAAGACATGACGATGGCTGGGGGCTTTTCCATTCTTCTGGGGGAAATAGATGTGTGATGCCACTTTCTCCTTGTGGCACCTTCTGCGTAAGGCTGGTGCTGTCTTGGGTCTCCTGCTAGGTGCTTCTCCAGTATCTTCCCTAGGCAGGAATTTCTCTTTCCCAGGTTGTTCCAGTGCTTCTCTCTCCTTTTCACCAGAAAGCTCTTTTCCCAATACCTGAATCATTTCTGCTGCAGGTTTGGCCCATTACTACCTACACAGCTGTGGAAATTGTGTGGTTCCCTCCACTTTCAGCAGCCTTTTATACACTTGACTGTTATCATCTTTCCCCTAACCTCTTTCTTTCTTAGGTTTACCCACCAGTATCATCAAACATTCCCTTGAGATGGGGCCTCTGCCCAGATTTATTTCTCCTTATCCTATTTGCAAGCAATCCCTGTATTTCTCGACGTAGCTCAGATCCGAGGCCTCCCTGGCACACGCAGGGGGATGACAAGACAGCTCCATCTGCCATGTGGGGATTTGAGAGCAAAGAGACATATTTTTTAACCTGTCCTTAATGACTGATGTCAGGACTTTTCTAGGATGAGGCAGTCGTAGTTAAAGCTGTTCCCTGACCAGTTGTCATATAAATAAGGAGTGGAGACTGGTGCTTTGTGTACAGAGACTGTGCTTTGTGTACATCTACAAGGCAAGGGTGCTTAGAGGGTTGAAGGTAAACTTTCTTCTTACCCCCAACTTGGACCTGGCTGTGCTTTTCCCCATAAGGGGGGAAACTGTAGCTCTCCTGAGTGTGGGGGAACTATACAGGGGAAGTAAGATGCTAATTTGTCCTCTGTGGTGATTTCATCATGTAATGGCCTGATCTAGACCCATTGTTGCAAAGACCAGCTTGTGTCCCCAAGGCTTTTCCATCAGGAAACTGGACTTGACTCCAGTAATGCTGTGACCAGCACAGGGGTATGTCTGATCTTGGATAAATCCTCCTTCTGGATGAAAAGGAGGTGGTGCCTGGGAGTGGAGCTGACTCGGTGTTGGTGCTGTTCTTGCTGTGTGACTAGTGGTGTTGCTCTGGGGGCTTTTGTCATCTAACCAGCCTGCAGGATGTGTGACCTCCTGGAAGAGGTGGCCCCAGCTGGACCCTGAGAGCCTCCGAGCCAGCCGGGGATCACCGGCAACCAAGGCTAAGAAGCTGGCTTTGCCATGGAAGTGGGACCATATCCCTGAGGACGTGGGATCCCACCACTGAGCAGAAAACATGATGGAGGAGGAGGGGTGGGGGCAGTTTTATGGATGCACAGAGGGCTCTATGCAATAGCCCTCTGCTCCCAGGCGTGTAAGCCTTGACTTACCTAAACAAATAGGGGTCAGTATATGAGCAGAAAACACGTAAAGTGAAACCGTGGCCAGCTCCATCACCAGCCTTTCTTCTTTTCCATCCGCCAGCTGTAGCTCATCTGACTCTTGCTGGCTTGTGCTCTTGTCTCCCTTCATTTCAGACTGGCGTGAAAGGCTCATTGCCATGCAGCAGCCCCAGAGCCCAGGGACCCGTGGCCATGCTCGGTGGGGTGGGTTTGAACCAGCCCCCCCTTGGCTTGTGCACACACAGCAGGGAGCACGTTTGGGGCAGTTCTGCAGAGCTGCAGCTGCAGCCTGGGAATAAGGACTGCTATGGCCAGGCACGCTGGAGCAATGTGCATGGTTGTATTGGAGGGGGCTTTGTGTGGGGGAAGAGGGTTACATCTAAGTGATCTAACCTCCTAAATCTCCTCTTGGCTAAGAAGAAGGGGGCACATTGGAAGCCCAAGGGAGAAGAAACCATTAGAGAAGCGAGGCGGTCCTGTTTGCTGAGGAGTCTGCATGACTCCCTCCCCTGCAAACCTGGAGAGGGTTCCGGTCCAGGATGAGCGTCTGGCTTGTGCCATCATGGCACGATCGATCTTGATTCTCAATCCCCTTCGTGCCCCGGTCTGGGGACCAGGCCCAGTCCTGTCCATCAGGCCCCACGCAGCCCCCCAGTTACCTGCATTCCTTCAGAGCTGTCCTTGGCCTCTTGGTGGCCCCTGGAGGGAGCCAGCAGCTTTCCTGCTGCACTGCAGATTGCATCGGTGACTCGCTCCCTTCTGTCTCTTAATGCCAGCTTTAGGTTTACTGGGGTCTGGCTCCCTGCACTTGGCTTCTTATTCCTCACTACCTGCTTTGCAAAGAACCAGGGACTCATTCAAGAGCAGAACTGCCCCGTGGCTGGAAATCTGCCCCCATGGAGCTGCGTGGAAGAAGTTCGGGTGATACGGCTGTCCCTTCCCCCAGCAGTGAATCCAGCCACTGCATAGCCCCTGACTTATGGTGGGGGCAAACGAGGTCAAAATGTGTCCTGTGACCTTGCAACGCTTGATGGATGTGGGAGTGAGCAGGTCTCCAACACCTTGGTACTTGTGCTGATCTACTGGGAAAGAGGGAGGGGAAAAATCCAGCTTCTCTTAAGGATCTCTGTGCCTCTAGGGCCCTCCTGATGGAGCTGGGCCCTCCTGCACCTTGCAGCCTCTTGCCCTGTGAGCTTCTGCAGTTACATGGTACCTGGCCTTGCTGGAGCAATGCTCAGGATCAGGTCCGCAGGAGAGGAATGGGTTGCTGCACCGCTTGATGTAGCCGTATGGGCATGGCGTGCTTCCTCCCTCCTGCCTCTTGCCAGGGTTCTCAACTGCGTGGTGCTACGACGCATCTGCTGCAGAACAGCCTCTAGAGCAAGGGCAGCTACCTTCCTCAACACCACGCTGCTGTCCTCCGAGGCCCACGTCCTCTGCTTCTTCCCCTTCCTCGTCCCGTTTTCCCCAGGAGCCCTACCTAAAAGTGCCCACTTTTAACAGGTGAGCATGAAATCAAGCAATCCCACAGAGTACAGTAAGGTTTTTCTTTTCTCCCTCTCCTAAACAAGGAAAGTGCTCTGCTACTGACATCTCCATTGCAGACAAGGTCGTGTGTCCCGCGTCAAACACTGCAGGGATGGAGGATGGAGATGTCTATGGACTCGGTTCCATGGACAGACGCAATGCTGATAAAAGTGGAGCAGAGATGAAGAGGGGAGGGGGTGGAGAGAGTTGTGTGTATGCGGCTGAATCCAGCTATATGGCTTTTTGCAGCCAAATAATTAAATCTTCCCTTGCCCGAGCACAGCTCTCAGGAGGCTCAGAACTCGAGGCTCGGCGTGGCTTTAGGAAGCTGAAAACACCAGTCTTACAACAGAGATTTATTGAGGTCTAAAACCTAACCTAAGAACCGACGTGGGCTACTGCAGTCTTGCTGGAGACTGCAAAAGGGGATGCGTCCCACCTTGCAGGCTGCGGTGACGGAGCCCGATGGGGCTGGAGGTAGCACTGGGAGCAGCTGCGGGTGCTGCAGCCCCTCGCCTTGCCGGACCTTTTGGGCAAAAAGCAAGCTCGTAATTTAGTTCTGTGAATAGTCGAGTTGCACAGGGGCTGTGAGGGTGGTCAGGCAGGACAGGACCACGGACCTGCGTTGCAGCTCTGCAGCACAGCGGGGGCCGCATATGGCTGAGCCCCCGCGCAAGGGAGGAGCGGTGCAGGGACGCGGGAGCGGGGCTGCGGGGGCAACGGCAAAAATAACAGAAAAAAAAAAAAAAGCGAGTGAAAAAATAAAGCAAAAAGCACCCCCCCCCCCCATCCCAAAAATCCTCCAAAGGGGTAATTTTTCCGGGAGGTTATGAGCGGTATTGCGGAACCCTGCGCTCCTTTCGTAGCACCTGGAAGGGGGGTGGGGTGGAGGTGGTCCCTTGGTCCCTTGCTCTGGGGAGGGGGTCCCTTTGCATGGGAGGGGGGTCCCTCGCTCTGCAGCGTGGGACCGCTTGTCCCCCCTCTCCGTCCCCTGGTGTGTCGCGTCCCCCCCCCGCTCCTTAGCGCGTTCTCTGCCCGCGCCCCCCCTCCGGCTCTGTCCGCATTGTCCTGCCGCTCCTGCTGCCCTTTGTACGCCGGGAGCCCCCGGCAGCCCCGGCGGGGCCGGAGCGGGGCCTCCCCCCCGCCCCCCCCCCCCCGCCCCGTTAATGCGGGCAGACAGCTGCCCCGCCGGGCGCTGGCGGCATTGTTACTCCTATTTGTCAAAAGGCCGAGGATGCTCCATAGATCGCTCCGTGGCTGTTGTTAAGTGTAATTAGAGGGTTTATGTCCCCAATTTCCATGAAAATGAAGCTGTGAGGCTCCTCTCTTGGCATTCACCGCGTGCCTTAATTGTATGGACATTAAATCAAGGTCCGCTGTGAACACGCAGAGAGGGGCTCGGGCTGTCCCCGCTCGGAGCAGGGCAGGCGGCGAGCGGGGCTTGCGGGAGAGAGGGGCGGGGGGGGAGGGGGTTGGGGGTGGTGAGGGTGGTGGAGGTGGGGGGGGAGGAAGAGAAAGAGAGAGAGAGAGGCTGTCAGTGCAGGGTCCACCCCGCCGGGGTCGCCGGCCGCCCTTCCCGCCGCCCGGGGCCCCCCTCCGCCGGGGGCGGTGGGTCTGTGGGGAGTTGGGGGGTGGTGGTGCCTTGAGGCCGGGTGCCGCTGCCATCTTCCCCTCCCCCCCCCTCGTCCTGCCGGGGTCAGCATCGCCCCCCCGGGTCCCCGTTCTCCCCCGGAGCCCCCCCCGGCGAGCGATGAGCGCCGGGCGCGGAGCAGCCCCGGGGGCAGAGGGACGGACAGAAGGACACATCCCGAGCTCCGGCCCTACTAGCGATAAAAATACGGCTGGTAATAATAATGATAATAATTAATAATAATAATAAAAGCCGATAGCGTCGAGGACAGCTTGCAACAAACCTCCGGCTGCCGGTACCCTGGAGCCGCGGCGGAGCGCCCGGAGATGCTTCACAGTCCCCCCCGGTCCTGGGGCTGCGGGAGCGGGTCCCCCCGCCGGGCCGCCGCCGTCCGAGCCCCGGGCAGCCGGGGGTGTGTGTGGAGGGGTGAGTGTGTGTGTGTGGGGGGGGGGGGGGTGGCTTGCGGGGGACCCCCGCTCCCTCCCCAAAGCAAAACGAAAATCCCGCTCGTGTGCGTCTCTGCTCGCAAGGCAAAGGAGCCGATTTCTCTCCTCCCGAAGGGAAACCGGCGGAGGTTAAAACACGCGTTTCCCAGCTCTCTGCTCCGCCGAGGTTCGGCACAATAATCGCTCCACTTTAAAAAATAATTGTGCAAAAAAAGAAAAAAAATAATGATTGAGAGGGATCGAAAAGGGGTAAAGCAATTAAACCGGTTTTCGTTGATCGCCGTCGGACTTAGAGGCGCCTTATGAATTTAGGACGATTTCTCTCTCTAGATACCGCGTCTGAAAATCCTCACCCCCTCCCTTTCCTCCCCTTCCTTTTTGTCCAAAAAAAAAACCATAGAAAAGAAAAAGAAAAAAAAATCACAAGCCCATTAAGGTCGCTTGCACAAGGGGAGAAAAAAAATCCTGATGCTCTTCCAAGTTAGCAATAGAGCAGGGTCGCTATCCCACCATTGTCGCCCAAACCCCGTAATTACAGCTTTTAGCAGATTTACCCACTCCAGGGGAAGCAGCGCTCGGCGGCTCCGGCGGCACAAACTCCGCTGCTTCGCTCAGATCCAGTGCAAACGCCCTCCCGTGGCTCAGGACGCTTGTTTTTGTGTAGGCAAGCTGGAGATGAATAAGAAAGGCGCCTAGTCTCTCATTATCTTTGAATTTCAGACTTTTTTTCCTCTCTCTTTTTTTTTTTTCCTTTTCTCTTTCTTTTTTTTTTTTTTTTTCCTCCTCTCTCTCCTCCTGCCCTGGAACAATGCAGAAGGACCTCATCAGAGTGAAAACCAGGCTCCCGCTAGGCTTTAAAAGCAAGATGAACTTGGTGCACCACCCATCTTTCTCTTCTCTTCTCCAAAGCTCTTTAAAGGGGTTATGAGGCGTCTCTCTCAATTTATCCCTTTTCTCTTGATCTTCCTAGCAGAGGGGTTTGGGGTCTAGTCCTGGCTGTTTCAGCTGATCTCATCCAGTCTAAGGGATTAGAGCTTCTTCTCCGCATCCCGGCTCTCAGCACATCTGCTGATTGGGTTCAGCACAAGAGGATTACATTGGGACCCAATGACGTCACCGCTAGGACATAAGTTCTCCTCCATTAACCAAATCCTCATCAGCAAGATGTCCTTGAAACTGGAGGAGTAACATTCAGGACTCCATCGCCAGCCCGTCCCCACCTTCTTCCCGGGCGGGCTGCTGGGGCTTTTGGAAAAAATATTGTTTAAGCTTTGAGCACTTGCAGCTGCATCAATAATGTACTGCTACGGGCTGGAGGACCGAGGCGTTATAGGAGAGCGCATACCCTATAAATAGGGTTCTGCACCTAAACTGTTAATCAGAAGAGCTTTATATATTCTGTTGCTTTTTCTTTTCTTTTTTTTTTCCCCTCTTTTTTTTTTTTTTTTGGTTGGGAAGGGAGGGGGTGGAGGGGCAGAGGGGGAGGGGAAAGCTGCATCCTACAGTTATATTTCCAAGCTCAAAAAGACATCAGCAATAATTTTCTTTAAAGCTGACATGGATGTAATTTTAAATGTGTTTTCTTTTTTTTTTTTTTTAAGAAATGTGTAGGATTTCACCCCCGTTCTCTCTGCGAAGAGACAATGTGTCCTGAGTTATATAAAGTAAGAGGCTCTCTTTAAATATACAATACGAATTTTATATTTTGGGGTTTAATGCTAGATTTTTCTTAATATTACACGAGCACAGACTCTCAGGAGCGAGGACCTGAAAGGCAATGGCTTTGACTTCAAAGTGACAAACCGAGAGCATATTTTGGGGGATTTTTTTAAGACTTCCACCCTGGAAAACATCAAAAGCACCTATAGATTTGCTGCCCTCAACCTGCTTTAACCTATGCCGTGGCATCCAGGCAGCTCTCCCCACCGCACCGTCCTTCTCGGGCATCCTGCGCTTGCAGTTTAGCTGGTGCCTCTCTACATCCTTCCACCACATCCATTTTGCGAGCTGGAAAGCAGTCAGACGGGGGTTTGATGCGGCTCTTGTTGCTTCAACCTACAGACCTGAGCACCGGGGTTTATTTATTTATTTACCTAGGATCGCCGAATTTCACCTCTGGGGAGAGAAAACCTGTTTAAGAACAAGCAGGCTATGTCCAGCTAGGAGAGGTCTTGCTTAGAAGCCTTGCGTGTGTTTAATTTTTCGGTAAGCAAGCTGCTTCTTCACTGCTAATTATCTATCCCTCCCCCTCTAGACACCCCCCTTCAAAAAAAACTGTGTATACACATACACTCACACTGATTTTTGTCATGGGAGGTGCAGGTCTGAGGGTTTCTATGCACCCTTATTCCCTTCTAGAGTAACTTTTATGGCCAGCAGTGCTATGCGTATTCTCTGAAATAGCTTTCAGGCAAGGATTTATTTGCCTGTGTGTATTTCCATGCATTGTGGTATTTTCTCTCTTCTTAGGAAGGGGGTAAGGCAGAGGAGGAGGCAGGATGCAATTGTTTTGATGGAAGGCATCTTGCTCCAGCTCTGGAAGTCTCTCGCTGCCCCAGCAGTGTGAGCATTTCCAGGACAACTGGGTAATAACCGCTGGAAGAGGGATCCTTTCCTTTCCCCACTGTATCAAAACAATTGTTTTGAGGATGGCATCTCCCCTCCCGAGAGCTGTGCCATGCCACACCAGGCTCCGAGGGGCAAACTGCTTCCAAATAGCAGCTTGTAAAAAGCTGGTGGGCCACGTTTGGCTACCGATGAATGAAGAGGAATACTCTGCAGCACGGTGAAATATCACCTTCCGAGCTCAAGAGCCATATTTAAAGCGCAGCCACAGCACTGTGAGCCTCTGTCCCTATTTGTGTGCGTTTTTCTCTCCCTCTTTTATAACACTGCAGTTCAGGACATAAGCACCAAAAACCGGGGGAAATCAGTATTTGACATTATGCAGTGAAGGGAATTTTCCCTTAGCTTTTCATCCTCTGAAACTTAAAAAAAAAAAAAAAAATCTGCTTATTTAGAGCCTATTCCATATTGACCTATTTACTTGGACAGACCAAGGCTCTCAATCTTTTATCGATTTAAAAGAAAACAACCTAAACAAATTAACACGGAGGAAACCGCTCTTCTTATCCCGAGGGTTTACCGTGTGCACGGGGCCCGGCCCCGGGAGAGACCCGGCCCCGGCCTCCGCACCCAGCCCCGGTGCATCCCACCAGGCCTTACCCTCACCCGGGGAGAAGTTCCGGGGATACCCGGGGCGGCGGGGCTGCCTCCCCCCTCAGGTACCGGCCTCCCCTCCGGTACCGGCCTCCCCTCAGCCCGGTACCGGCTCCCCGCCCCGGCCTCCCCCGGGCTCCCGGCCTCGGATACCGGCCCCGGCCTTCCCCCGGCGCCGGTACCCGCCCCGGCCCCGACTCCCAGCCCCGATATCGGTCCCGGCCCCGACCCCCGGCCCCGGTACCGGCGCCGGTACCGGCGGCGGCCCCGCGCTCCCCCCGGCGCCGTTTCGCTGTCCATGGTGTTGAAGGAGCGGAGCCGGCGGCGGCGGGGCGCGGGGGCGCACGGTTCAATCGGGGGCGGGGGGCGATGTGTGTGGGGGGGGACTGTTTGTCCCCCTAAAGCAGGAGGTGTTTTTCCTTCGTGCCCCCTTCCAGAGAGGGCTTCACTCAGCCGAAGGGCTGCGGGGGGAGGTCGGTATGTCTGTCTGTCCGTCTGTCACCCGTGCGGGCAGAGCGGGCTCCTTCACCGGCCTCTTCACCCCCCTCCCCCCCCCCCAACCTCTCCGTGAATCCTCCCCGAGAACCCGCGGGTTTTATTTTACTTGCCCCCCCCCCCCCCCCCCCCCGGAGCGAAGCGGGGATGGGGTATTCGGACCCTCCTGTCAATGCGAAGCCCCGTGCGATGGCACACGGCGGGCTGGCGGCAGGGCTTTATTTCGCCTTTAAAACAAACCCCACCGACACTTCGGCCCCTCCGAAGTTTACCATTAAATACACCCCCCCACCCCCCTCAGCTCACATCCCACCCCCCGTCCGCGGCCCTGCAGCCTCTGCCAGAGTTGCAGGCTTTAAAAGCAGGCGGGGGTTTGGCTGCTTATTTTATTAACACTTCCAGTGAGACATTTTGTCTCAAGCGCGGCCCTTCCTTAATCTCTAATGCAGCATTTCTGCATCCCGGAAGAAAATAGTCAGATGATTTGCAAAAGCCTTTTTTTTTTTTCCTTTTTCGTGTCTTTCTTCTTCTCCCCCTCTTTCGCTCTCTGCCTTTTTAAACCCACCACCTACTGTTTCCCGAACAAAGAAATCCCAGAGACAAGCAACATGCCTCCACTTTCCTTCCATTTCCAAACCCCGACTCCGCCATGCATAGATGACCACATTAGAAAAATACACAAGCCTGAACCCGAAATCAACTGCGGCACAACAAACCGTAGAAAATGTATGCTCAGCCCTGGCTCGGCCGGTGTGACACACACGTACACACACACACGCACACACTGCAGAGCGCTCGCAAAACACCCCCAAAATTCCATCTCCCTCGTCATTTTTGCTGAATAAATCAATAACAAAACAGCCTTTGTCTGTCTGTCTGCGCCAGGATGCGGCCCAGGTACCGGAGCAGCGCTCGGCGGCTGGTGCCCCGTCGCCATCCCGAGCATCCCGATGCTGCATCCCGACCCGCAGCCTGGAGGAGAAAGCAAAATCTCTTTAAAATGAAGCCCAGATCTCTATCAAATCTCAGAGAAAGGGTTTGCAGATTCTAGGCCTCTGGTTTGTGCCCCAGAAATCTCGCGGCGTAGGAAAGAGATCAACAGAGTTTGGTCCCTGCTATAATTTCAGGCATTCTTCTACATTTGTTTTCTTTTTCTGAGAAAGCAATTCATTTTCTTAGAAAGTAATTACACTTACAAGAGGTTTGGGAATCAGATTTTTCTATCAAGTCTCCTCTCCCTTTTTCTCTCTCTGTCTCCTTTTGGTCTTCTTGGCTGCTGCAAGGCTTTTTTTTTTTTTTTTTTTTTTATCCTTCCCCTCCCCAGATCTGTAATAAAAATAAAAAAATAAATACCCCCCCCCACACTCCCTCCCCTCTTCCCCTAGAAATATACAATTTGCTGATTTGCAAAGCCTCTTCCTATGTGGAGGAAAGCCGCCTGCTCTCCCCGCGACTCGCTTTCCTGGCCTCCCAGCTCCTTGAGAAAGGAGGAGGGCCTTGTGCATTACAATTCCATTCAATCTCATTCATTCTTGCCTCTTTCTAACGGTCTTTGGACAGCAAATCCACACCAACGGGGGGTCCGAGCCCCCTCCTCACGTCCCCCCCCCGGCCTTAAACACACACAATAGCCGTCAGCGAACAGCACAGCAGCAACTTTGAAACATTCAAGCTTCTGAAGTGAAGAATGCCCGCAGCTCCCCAACCCCCACCCCCTCTGCTTCTTCCTGGGCTTGACATTAAAAAAAAAAACAACAAACCAACAACAAAAAAACCCACAACATATAATGATCTTAATTTTAAAAAGGGGAAGGAAAAAAAATATATAATAAAATTCCTCACTTGGGTCACACATGGTTTTGCAGGGCAGAATTCTGGTGTCAAGAATTTCCTCTGCGGGAGCGGATTGCTCCATCACATAGCTAATTACCTGCTTCCCCCCTCAGTGCTCTGCATTGGAGAAAGCCTTTTTTTTTTTCTTCCCTTTCTCCCCTTTCCCTAGAGATGTTTATTTGGTTGTATCAATCACCAGGACGGTTTCCAGCCTAATTTTTTCCCAGTCACCTCGCAAAGGCACAGCCGAGGGCTGGGAGCGCCTGGGGGGGGGTGGGGGGGTGGTGTCCTGGTTATTGTGTGCCCGCGGTGCAGCGCGGATGCTGCGCTTGTGCGAGCGGGGCTGGGAGCGGGGACCGACATCCTCTGGTGTGGGGACAGCAGGGGCTGCCCCGGGGGGACCCCCCGCCTCGCCGTAACAGGGGATCCGCAGCCCCTCCTGGCGTGAGGAGTGCATCCCAGCAGGGATGGGGGACCCTCTCTCTGTCCCTGAATGGGGTGAGGGGTCTCCTGCCTCTCGGGTGGGATGTGAGCAATGAGCCATCATCTCCCCCCTCGAAACGCTGCCCCTGGCCGGGGCTCACTGCCCTCTCCCTGCCTGCCCAGGCTGGGGGGCTCGGACCCAGCCGTCTTATCCCCATCCCCGGCCTCCCCCGGCTGCTGCGCGGATCCAACGCCAGCCTTGGACAGACTTTTCACAATTTCCCCGCACCACCATTGCCTTTTGCTTTCAGGCTTATATATTTTCTCCTCTTTCCGTTTTCTAAGTGAGGGAGGTCGCTTTCATCGTCTCTAACCCTCTGCTCTCCCCCTCCTTCCCTGGGGAGCACCCCTGGTCCTGGCAATGCTCCACCAAGCTCCAGGACGTTGTCCCAGGGTGGGTTTTGTCTGGGAATGGGGAGGGGAGAGGTCCCTGCGCATGAAACCCCGCTGTCGTTCTCGCTGAGATTGCGGTGTCTTCGGTTAAAGGCTTCAGCGGTAGTGGTGGGGGGTCCCTGCCCTCAGCACCCCCCACTCCCCTGGGTCTCCAGGCACTGCCGACTCTCCTACTGTCCTGGCCAAGGCTGGAGCTGCTGTCCCCTCCCTGGTGGGGGGGGACAGGCCCAGGGATGCTCCCAGTCCTCAGGGGTCAGCCTGGCTCTGCTGATATCCCCCCCCCCGAGATGGAGGTTCCCCAGCCAGGAGCAATGGGGACTGGGGCAGTGCAGGCACCTCCTGGTCTGGTTTGGCTTCCTGGAAGGAGAAGGGGAAAGGGACGAGGAAGGAAAAAAGGAAGAGGAAGGGGAAGGGGCATGCAGTGGGGTCAGGGCTCTGCTGTCCCCGCTCGCTCCCGCACTGGGATTTTGCGGCAGCAGCAAGTGTGAGCGGGAGGGGGTGGCCACAGCTTCGCTGTACATATTTGAGGGAAAAGTCCGGTCCTAGAGGCAGCCGGTGGCTACTGCAATTCTTTTAATACAATTAAAAATCAATGACACTCTGTGCACGCACACAAATAAACATCACCCCTCTGCATCCCCGCTTCCCTGCCCACCCCCTCTTGAGGCCAGTGGGGAAGGCATCTTCTCCAGAGCCTGTTCATTACTGCTCTACTTAGGTGGGGAATTGCTTAACCGGTCTCTCTCCAGTAAATCATATTAACTCCAAGCACAGCTATTTATAAAATGTTCCACAGCCCAAGAGTACGGCATCCAGATCACTCGAAGAAAATTAGGCGATTAGGCGTGCATAATCCAAGCCCAGTGCGTCTATGTACAAAGCCTCGCCAGCCGGCCTGCCTTCAGCTATTCACTGACATTAAAGAAATCACCGTTTTTATTGGGAGCCCAGCCTGGGCCCGAGTCCCAGCCAGGCACAGGGAAATAACCTTTTGCAGGGCAGAGCATTCCCGGATGGCTTCTGGTGGCTGGAAAATGAAACCCAACTTGGGAAAGCATCCCAACCCCAGCCCTCTTCTTCCCTTCCTGCAGAAGGGCCCCTCCGAACATATAAAATGCAGCACTCCGGGCTGGGTTTCTCCCCCCTCCTCCTTTTGCGACCCATTAAACGTCTTCTATACATTTCCTCTTCATCTTGTCAAGGCCAGTTGCTCTATGACTGCTGGTTTCCCAGGCAAATCACACCAATTTCTGAGTTGATGTTGAAGGTCCACATTGGCTCAGCAGGGGTCCCAGCGAAGCACTCATCCATGGAGCCGGAGGTCAGGCTCTGCCCTGCTTCGCCAGCTGAATTATTATTATTTTTTTTAAAGTCGTGTTGCTCTTTGAACATTTACAGATCTGTTGGCGACGGGGATAACAACAATAACCAAAGGAAGGGCGTCCTTGCTGCAGACGTGCTTCTGAGCCTTTCTGATAGTGAGGATGCAGGATGGGATGCAGCTCTTCCACCTTTATTTCAGCTTAGACTCTTAATGTGAGATGGTTTTAGGAGGAGATTAACGGGGTGCACACGTGGAAACCCCACACACCCACCCCAGGCGAGAGCTTTGCCCGGAGCACCGGGCAGCTGCGGGCGCCCGCAGCCCGGCCGTGCCCCTCGGGGTCTGTCCCCGCACGTCCAAGGTTGCATTCGCCTTTTCAAAACATTATTTGCTTAAGGCTGTCTGGATGCCTCATCTGTGCCTCGGCCGGGGAGCGTGGGCACACGAACAGCCCTGGGCAGGCTGCGGGCAGGCGCGCACGTGGGCACGGGCAGGAGTGTGAGCGCTTCCCCGCACACCCCGACCCTGAACGTTCAGGGACGCGCCGCTGCGGAGGTTAAAAATAAAATCCGCTTGGTTCCTGCTTTTGCACCCTTATGCTCTTTTTCCCTTTCTCCCTTCCCTTTTGCCAGCTTTAGCATTTTTAATTAAATTACAAGCCTCAATAATGTTTTCCTAACTACAGCTCCCTGCTTCCTTGTGGAGTAGCTTGCGGAAAGGTATAATTTTGCAAACAGTTTCTTTAAGAGCTGGGCCTGAAGTACCATCAGCGATGTGTGTGAATAGAAAAAGAAACACCTCCACAAAAGAAGGGATTGTTAATGGAGGACAATCCAAAGGGGGCCCACTAAGGCCTGTCCTTTACAATAACGATGGAGGGCGATGATTTGAATGCAGGGGGCCCTACTTTCAAATCTGGACAAAAACAAAATGGTAATAAGGGTTGAATCCCTCACTGGTCAAAGCAGTGGGCAGCAACTGGTCTCTTTAACTCCCCCCACCCCCTCCTTCCCCCAAATCAGACCCCAAACAAGAGGAACTCTCCTCCTCTTTAACTTTATTTCCTTGATTAGCTCTAAAAAAATAATCGCCCGGGTGGACTTAGGGGAAGTTTTTTAGGGCTGTTTGAAAGGAGAGGGCTCCTTTTCTCCAGGTGGTGAGGGGACGTGCCTTGCTGCGGGCAGGTAAGCACCGAGGGGCTTCTCTTTCTTACCATGCTTGGGGGCGGGGGGGGCTTTGCAAGGGCTGCCCGGGATTTTGGAGGCAGGAGCCGGGACGCGGCTCGGTAGGGCCCTTCCCATCCGCGCAAGCTGCACGTAGGGATGCTCCGCTGAGATGCTCTCGCCTCCCTGGCTGCCCTGCCTCCAGATGTTGCATCATTTCGTGGGGTCAGTTCATTTTATAACACTGCTTGTAGCTTCCTCGTCTTGGAGCCAATTAAACTCTCGCATTCGATGGGGGTGGGGGGATGCGGGGGGAATTAATAATTACAGTGCTATGTTTAAATACCGCTCACCACTTATTTAATGGGATTTCTGCAAAATATTGGTAAATGGCTTCTGGAAAACCGGGCACAGGCTCTGCCTGCACCGAGGGCCATGGAGAGGGGGGGTCTGGCTGTGAAGGGGCCCTGAATGCTGGGCAGAGGGTGTGAGGGCTGTCCCCTCACTGGGGACACCTCCAACTGGTGCTGTGCCCCCTCCCCCCCCTGAAAAAAGCCCCCCACGATTTCCTCCCCTCCGCATGCCATCCCTTGGCTTTGCCTTCCCCTGTGCCCCCCCCAACTCTGCCCAGCCGTGGATGTCTATCCCGGCGGGGGGCTGGAGGGTGGGGGATGCTCAGACTCCCCATGCGTACCCCGGCACCCCTAGGCCCTGCTCCCATCCGCCTCGGGGGTGGGGTGAGGGGTAAAACGGTTGCAAATGCCCCCACAGCGCCATTGGGCACAGCTGCAGCCCGTCCCCATGCGTGCAGCAATGCCCACTCGTCACGGACGGCTCTGCGGCTCCCTTCGCGTGGCTCTACCGAATGCGCCGGGTTTTATATATACATATAATGCATATATGACTGGGGTGGCACGTATGTTTTATACGGCCGGGCTGCGTGTGTGTGTTTGCGCACCGTAAGCCGCTTGTAACGCTCTGCGCGCTCCAAATGTTTCCAGCTGGGTTTGTACAACTTCAGGCCGTGTAATATATATCTGGTTTACACACATATATTTCGCGGAATATATCTTTACATTCCTATAGCCCCCGTGGGTACTGAACCGGGACGTCTCGGCTGCTGTCTGTCTGTCCGTCCAGGAGAGGACACCTCTCCCCCCTCGGCAGCCCCCTCGGAGGTGTCCGCAGCCGCCTTTCCCCGTTTCACGCCTAATTTCGGCGTTGTACCCTTCGGTTTCCCCCACGGAAGCTTTAGCGCGGTCATTCCTGCGGTGAGCAGCGGTGAAGGAGCCGGAAAGGCAGAGCTGAGCCCGGCCGGGGCTGCGGCACCCCGGGCAGGGGCACCCCCGCGCCCCCTCCCCTCCAAACCCGCGCCGCTTCCGGGGGGGAACTTCAATACTCGGGTCTGTGTTTGGGAGAGCAGCGTGACATTAGGCAGGGACACCAGGTAGGCTATGGGAAGCCCTTTTTCCTAGAAAAAAAAAAAAAAAAAAACACGGAATTTCTTAATTTTTATATTTTTTTTTTTTGCTTTTAGGGAGTACATTTATCCCGAGCCATCCCCAGGAATTCGCTCCTGGCCGCGGGGGCTTTGGAGAAATTGTTTCACTCTAAGGAAAGGAGGAAAAAAAGTATTGTCATCGTGGGTTTTCCACCCTCCTTTACAAAATCAGCCCATCTCTCCACCGAAGGTCCCGGTAAAGGGGAAAGGCACCTTCCTGCTCCTGGTGGGGACAAACACGCGTTTGTGTGTGACTGGGCATCACCGCCGTCCCCTTTGCCTCTTCTTTATTTACCAGAAGTGCTTCGAGAAGGAAAAAAAAAAAAAAAAGCCCTCAAGTTTCACCTCTCCTTAAATATTTGCCCTCAAAACTATTAGTCTCTAATCGAGGCAGGAGCCTGTTTGATTAGAGAGAGAATTTTCCAAGCAAATCCGGTAGCCCGTGGCCAGCCCGGCAGCATCCGCGCCGGTCCGCGGCTCCGCTCCGCGCCGTGCGGCAGCGCCCGCGCTGCGCCTTTAACGGGGAAAAATCGAGTGTAAATACCTGCAAATACCACCCTGGCAGACATCTCTGCCTTTGATTCCTCTGTGACAGGCGTGACAATCCGCTGAAATGAAGGCAACTCGGAGTTCATTATGAGAGGGGAAAACTACTGTATCTTTGCTGCTGCAGCATCAGATCCCGATTTTCTCCAGCGGAGTTTTAGGGAGGGACACACGCGCGCGCACACACGCACACACACACACACACACACACACACGTTTAATGTGCATTGAACTGACGCTTTGGCGCCGTCTTAAACCATCAGCCCCCGATATTTGGGATTCTGGGGGGAGGTTTCAGTCGCGGGGGTCGGTTGGGCTAAGTTTGATGCGGCAGTTTTCCGGGGGAAAGAGCGGGTTCGTAAACACAAACTCCGCTGCCCAAAGGCGGGGGTGGGGGGGTGGGGGGAGGGAGGACAACGCCGGGTGATGTACGGTGATGGAGTTCTGTCCGTCCTGCTCTGCCCGGGAAATGCCCCGGTAATCTCGTTTGAATGCTGAGATTTAAAGCGGAGGAATAAGGCAAAAAGAATTCTTTGCGCGGGGAGAATCCGTATAATGAAAAATGCGAACTCGAATATTCCCTCCTTCAGACAAAACAAGAACATATTTTACAATGCCTAGTTAAAAATAAAGAGGAAATCTATTAATGTAATAACTAAATTGCTATTATAGGCGTCAAAGCACCCTGATGCTTTGAGGTAACTTTATTTCCATCAGTCTTTTTAAAGAGCACAACATTAAAAAAAAAGAAAAAAATCCTTTACCATCCCGCCTCGCTGAAACCCTGCCATTTTACTCATTAATTTTGTAATTAATCAGTTAAGAAGTTCTGACTTATTGGATTAAAGGGCCGGGGAAATGCAATTCCGCCCAGCCCTAATTTTCATACGCGATTGTGAAATTGCTCTTTTGAGCCTCCTGCCTCAGCCCCGTCCCCGCTCCCAGGTGAGGGGCCGGCGGCCGCAGGAGCCCCGGGGCCGGGGGGGACCCTCGGGAGGGACCCGCCGGCTGAGCCTCTCCCCCCCCCCCCCCCCCCCCCCCTTAGTCCCCGCTCAGCCCCCGCCGCCTCCCTGCGGGCCCGGAGGCCCTTGGGGCGACCGACCGGCCCCGCGGCCGAGCCCAGTAGCCCGGTGACGGGGGGGAAGGTGCGTTCTTCCCCCTTTGCAGCTGGGGAACAGCAGCGCTGGGGGGAAGGGGAGGCACAGGGGGTCTCCCACTCCCGGGGCTCCCTCCCCCCCCTTCTCCAGTATCCCTCCCCCCCCTTCTCCAGTATCCCTCCCCGCCCCCCGCGGCTGCCTCCGGGGTGAAGGTGGATCTCCGCCGGCCCGGGACACGGCTCGTCTCCCAAAACAGAGGGACAGAGACACCCCTCTCCGCCCCGCCCCAGCTCCCCGAGAGCCACCCCTGTCTGTCCCCATCCTGCCTGTCCCTGCCCTGCCTATTCCTGCCTGCTGCTGCCCTGCCTGTCCTTCCTTGCCTTTCCTCTGCCTACTCTTGCCCTGCCCTGTTCTGCATGTCCCTGCCCTGTCCTTGCTCTGCCTGTCCCTGTCCTGCCCGTTTGTGCCTGTCCTTGTCCTGCCTGTCCCTGCCTTGCCTGCTCCTGCCCTGGCTGTCCCAACCTCTACCTGCCCTGCCTTGTCCCTGCCTGTCCCTGCCCTGCCTGCTCCTGTCCCCTCACCAGCCAGCAATGCTCCCCCCCGGCTAGTGGCCTCCGTCCTGGTCCCCGGGGCACTGGGGACAGCAGGAGGTGGATTTGGAGGGAGAGTGGGTGCAGTTTGGGATGGATAACTGCAGAGCCCACCCGGCCATCGAGCATTTGGGGGAAGGAGGAGGCGAACTGGCAGGTTGGGGTCTCAAGGGGATCCGGCCTCTCCCCATCACCCATGAAAAGGCGCTGGGGCGATTGCATCCCAGAGGCTTTTTCCTCTGCTCTGAGCGAGCACCAAGTGGCGACTAGTTGGCGTGTCCCCAGAGTGACAGCCCTGGGTGTCACAGCCAGCGGCCCGGTGACCTGCTCTGAGCTCTCTCCTCCAAAGACGCTCCATGTTTGTCCTTCCTCTGCGACAGGCGCGTTGGCACCGCAGGCAGCGCGGTGCAGGAAACGCTGCAGCATCAGCTGCGGCCGTTCCCCGGTGGCCGCTTGCACAGCCCCGTGCGGACCGACTGCCGTGCGGGAGGCAGGGAGCAAGTGAAACAGCTAGAGATTCTTTTTTTTTTTTTAACAATATACGCTTTGCAATTAGACACGTCCAATGGATTATTCCTCTACCTCTGCCTTTGATCTTTTGAAAACTAGACGGCTTTCTAAATACCGTTCCTCTATTTTCAGCCATTTTGCATTTCGTGTACAATTAATGTACAGCAGCGATCCGTTCCTTTTCTTCTTCTTCCAATTCTTTGCAGAACAAACAGGCGCTCCTGCCCACACTGCCCCGGTGAGATTTATTTCTTCTTTCTCCTTGTGTCATCACTGACACACTAGAATAAAAAAATATGTATTTTGCTGGACAATTTTGATGAAATTATGGAAGAGCTGTAAACCCAATGCCCCGAACCGGCTACACAAGATCTGTTACTATTATTAATTTGTAAACCTGGCAAAACTTACATATAGAAATAGATGCTTTATGCTAATTATTTAGTAAAGATTTTTTTTAAGCAGTGCGGTAAATCTCTGGAGTTTCTGCATTTGTTTCGCACTTAAAAGAACTTGGTGCAAATGTAATCAGCACATTAAAGTGCATCTTTCATTAGAGGAGCGGGAGCAGGGAGGAACTCTGTCCCACCCGTCTCCATGCTGTCTACCAGCTGACCTTGGAGCAGTTCGTTCATGTGGAGTTCTGGGTTTGGGTGTTATTATTATCATTAACCCTCTTTTCCCCTCCCCAAAATTCCCAGCCTCTCCCAAGGCGCTCAGGGAAAACCTGCAGGGTTAAAGCACTTTCCCTGGTGCTGCTGCTAGAGATGTGGCCTGTCACCTCCAGAGCTGGAGGTGGCAGGGGGTGGTGGGGAGAGGGACGGGGATCCACACCAGACTCTCCAGCACCAAGGGGACCTCCGCTTCTCAAACGAGAAACTGTGGAGGTGGTAAAAAGCAAAGATTTTTCAGGAGAGGAGATGGGGGGGTGGGGTGGGGTTAGGAGATCTTGAGTGGTTTCTATCCAGGTCACTCTTTTATTGCGTAAAACTAAAGCACAGAACATGTGGCCCCTCCTCTTGCTCCGCACACAGCCGCGAGAGGAGGGGGCAGCTGGGGAGGTGGCCGGGGCAGGGAGCCCGTGTAGGACCTGCCCACAAGAGATGTCAGGTCCAGGCTCGGCGCAGTGCCAGCAGGGAAGGATTAGTTGAATGTCACCCTCTCCGGCACCGAAACCTTCCTTTATCGCTTCCAGCTCTGCCTCTTACCCTGCTGGGCTTCTGCCACCCCGTCCCCCTGCCCATCTATACCCTGCCTCTCCCCCTAAAGCATCTCTCCATTCTCCCTCCAAAAAAAGATGAGCAGAGACCTTGTCCTGCTTCTTTCTCTTCTTGCTCTCTCTTTCCCTTGCGTTGGTCTCTGCTCCTCCTTTACTTCTCTCGGGCAGTCCTTGCCCTCTCTCCCTCTGCAAACCCTTCCTGTGAGCAAGCTGTTCTCGGTGTGCACGGAGGTGAAAATCCAGCTGGAGATGGTAAAATCCACCGGCTTGGCTATTTCTACCCCTGAAGATCGTCCCTCGGTGAGACGCAAGAGAGAGACAGACATTGTAAAGGCATTTTCTCCCTCAGCGTGAGCCATGAATTTTAAGTCCTCAGGACAGAGACCATTTCATACGGTGCGTGTTTGTGTAGATTCAGCACAAGGCAGGGACCATACTGTTATTTCACCAATATTCTGCTTTCCTGGCTCCTACAGTGCCACTGTTTCATCTTTACGAGCGACACATATATTTTTACATCCCCCTTTTTTTTTCCTCTTCCCATGCATCTGTCTGACTTGCTCTTTGGGGTTTATTGTTTTAGACATATTGATTATTATTCATAGTATTAATAACAGGTATTATCCTGCTATAGTAATTAAATAATTACAGAACTCATTCTGGTTTGGTCAGCCAGAATGCCCCATATGGCAGAAATACACCTTATGAAGTGAGGAGCTAAACATGTACATAGCTGGGCGCCAACCGTTAGGTTTAGCTGTCCATAAACTTAAATATGTGCATTTCTTCCCCAGTCGGATTCTCCATAGACCCATAAAGCAAGTGATACAGTGATCTGCTCTTAAGATGCTCTGAGAGCTTGGAGAAATTTGTTAAGAGTGCTACTTCTGTAGGCTCTTGTTACCGTGAATCGGTGATGAGATTCATTGTTTGCCTTTACATCCACTTCTCTGGGCTCTCCCAAGCCCGGGGTAGCCTCTTGTTGGAAACAGGGCACCCACTTGCCGCACTGTTTTTTGTGAGATGCTGCTGAAAAGGGACCATTACCCTTATTCTGTAACAGCTTATCCATTGCAAAACGGTCCTCACGCTGCCCCGATCCACCGCCTCACCTGCGCGAGAGTCACTCTGGCTGGGGCAGACGACCGGACCAGCGCGCGCCCCAGATGGTGCGGCACACGGATGTTGAAGTTGTGAAGCAGTAGAGCCCAGCCTGCCTGAGAAAGCATCTCCCCACTCACCCATCCTTCACGGACCCCCCACTCGGCAGCAGATGTGGTTTCATTATGGCCAAAGCGGTTCCCCAGGCTCGGAGAGGCCGGCGTCAGCAGAGACCCTTCGCTGCGTTGAATCACAGCCATCTGCAAACGCCAAGTGGATTTTTCTCCCCCTCAAATAAGGAAGAGAGGCTGAAGACTGTGAGAAGAAAACCAGAGATGTCAAAGGTCTGAAGGGTGTTTTCCATGCCTGAAGGCCTGGTTGGGTGTAGCTGGGATAGCCGGAGCTCTGCATCCCCGCCTGTCCCCACCACCCTGCTGATGAAGGGAGATGAGTTGAATTTTCAGCCTCTTCAGTTTGCTCCTTTCCCGTGACGTGACAGTTCTAGTCCAGCAGAAAGTTCATTATTTTATGGCCTGTCTTCATTCTTGGACTTTTTCTTCCCATCAGAGTCTGTTGTTCTCTGCGTGTGTGATAATTCACTCTTGCATTAGCAGAGCCAAATCCTGAGCGGTGCAGAGCTGACCGTGGCCGTCCCTCATGAACTCTCAGAATGAGGGGCTCAATGCAGCGGCCACAGAAAACAACAGTAGTCGCTCCCTTTCACCTTGCTGTCACTTAGCTCAGATCATCGTTATAGCAAATCTGAGGACAAGATTAAAAAACGCATTTAAGTAACCGAAGACACGCAGTGAAGTCTGCAGAGCCAAACCAGTGTCTGCGAGTCGAGGATGGAAGGTGACACGTGGACCACACGATATCTCTGGGGTGTTTGATCCAAAGACTGGAAACTTCTAAAGAGGACACAAAAGGAAAAGTGATGGTTATCGAAGCTTTTAATATCTTGATGATATAAACCTCTAAAAGGTTAAAAAATAAGTGATTGATTGGAGTGAAAGTAAATAGTAATGGAAAAGAGAAGTTCGGTTATAAAAAGGTGAATTATTATCTTTTTTTCCCTTTATTCTCTCTCTCTCCCCTTTGTGTCCGAAGGACAAACTTTGTCCACACACCAAAGATTAGCAAAACTGGACTAAAACCCTATGGAAGTAAACCATGAAATGATAAAAATACAAATGGAGCCAGCGACTTTTTGCCAACTACTCCTTTGTTTAAAAAAAGGGCTGAGCATTATTTTATTGTGCACGATTTCAACAAATCTAATTTCTACACTGGAATATGCAAACCCCGATTTCAGTGAGGTGTCTGTGCCCAGAGCAGATTGAGCCTTGAAGATTTTTCAAAATCCCTCTGTAGGAATTTGTATGACATGGTCAAATAGTTTTAAAAGCCAGCGTTAGGAAAATGAAAACTGTTGATGACCTAGAACATGTATAGAGAGAGAATCAGATGATATAGCTACAAGGTCATAAACGCTTGGAATATTAAAATAAATAGCAGAGCTCTTGAGTTAATGAAAAGCCCGTTAGGCCAATAAACATCTAAAAGAACACGTAGGAACAAACATCCATCTTTTTAGTTCATGGAATGAGCGCTGTTTACAGCATTAACAGATTTGAGGGCCGGTTCCTGTCGGAGTGGGCAGTAAACAAGTGAATCAGATGGTCGCGGTACTGGCTGAATTTCTCAGCCGTGGATAACACGTCCAACAACAGCATCCCTGGCTACTCGCTGAGCATCCCCCGAAATGCAGAGATGCCGTACGCTTGTGGGGATGCGATATGCGCGAGGCTATATTCGTACACCTGACACCCTACGCACAGCCTAAGCTAATGGGTTGCATACAAAGGAGATATGAATATATGACAAAAGAGAGTCCAGCACCAACCCTGAAGGCAGAGCTCGAAATCTCTTCTGCGTCGTTAATACCCAGCGCTGGCCTTGGGGCTGGAGCCTTCTGCACGGCATAAGTCTGAGCCCCTTTATTCAAAGGATAGCAGGTCAGTCAAGAATATCCCTTGTTCCCTCTTTTATTTTTCTCCGACCTCCCTCTGCACATGTTTTTTACCCGACAAAGAGCTCGTACCCAGATTCAGTATTCACCTCTGCAGTCTGATGTCCATCTTGGCCACTTCGCGCTCCATCTAGGGGTGATCTGTGAGTTACCGAGAGAGCGTTGAATTTCACCCCGAGTCTATGCGGGGAAGGGAGGAAGGCTGCGGTTTGCATTTTAAATCCTGAAAACATATTTTAAGGGCTCTGCTTCTGTCTGTTCTCCAGTTCGTGAGAAAAACTCAGCTAGGGAAAGATTTTGGTAGAAACCCAAAACTGACATTCGCCTGCCTTTTCCAGGTAATGCATATGCATGCATGCAAAACTCAGGCATTGGTTGTTTCTGCCTCAGGATTAAGAGCTATGGCATGAACAGAAATAGAAGCCCATCTTTACAAAATTGCTTTTAAAAATTCCATATGCCAGTTGCATACCCTGCAAAGATGTAGAGCCCGAGTAGTGGTAAGGAGATGGGGCTGCCAGCCAGGAACATGAGCAAGAAGCTCAGCTTCCCAGCAGGTCTGGTCTTTGTCTCTGGGTCACGTCTCCTTCCCCAGCCTGCTTTTCCTTCTCTACAAGCAGGGAGGTTAATGCTAAGTATTTATTTCTGTCTCAGAATAGTCCTCAACAGGGACACATCGTTCGTGACCTGGAGATTGACCCCACATTTGCCCAAATATCCTGAGTTCTTATGAATAGACCTTTATGTTTGGCATGTACCAGAAATATAAGGGTGGCTCTAAAACAGCTACTTAAACCCCAGGTGGGTTCTAAAAGGGTAAACGGCCCATGAGAGTACCAGGAGTTATGTCTGAAGGAGATATGTAGGACAGCTGGAGTACACAAACCCCGATTTCCATGAGGTGTCTGTGCCCAGAAAAGATCAAGCCTTGAAGCTTTGAAGGTACAGAAAAAAAAACGAGATTATTTTGGAAGAGAAGTAGAAGCACTCTAAACCCCTCTGCAATTCAGAAAAAAAAAAAAAAAGCAGCCCTGACTTTGGTTGTTGTGAGGAAAACGGCAAACCAAGTCCCAGTTGTTCTCCATATCCCACTCTGAATGACTTCTGCGTCGAATAAATCTTTGCTGCTTTTAAAATAAACGAGAGAGCTTCACAATGCCGGGGCCATTTAAATGTCCAGCGAAATGACGCCGGGAAACGATCTGGGCTCCGATTTGTATTCCCAGTGTTTTCCTCCAGCTGAGGAACGCGAAGTTCCGCTCTCGCCCGTGGCTTGGTGGTGAGCGACCAGTCCCGCCGCCCCGCCAAGCTCATTTCGGCGTAAAAGCCGAAAGCGAAGGAGCCGTCCGGAGCAGAGGGTGCAGCTTTGCTTTCCCGAGAAGCTGGAGACGGAGCGTCCTCGCCAAGGTCACACCCCGCAAGAGGCTTCTCCCTTCCCCGGGATGCCGAAGGGGGGACGGGAGAGCGGTTGCTCCCACCTGCCTGCCCTAACTCTTTGTGTATCACACGGGGTGAACCTTCCTGGGAACGCTGCAAGCAGTGTTATGGTACAGGAAATATTCAGCAACCCAAAGGCTTATGGGTTTCGTCAAGTGCAATTGAAAAAAAAACCAACCAAATCCCCAAACCGACCCAGAACCGAAGCACATGAACTAAATAAGCCATAGGAACCCTGTAGATAAAATACTGGAATCATCTGGGGAGGGGGATAGGTCGAATTTCCAGTCAGGAGATGGGAAATAGTGGAATGCTTTTCTCATGCCCTTCCCCGAGTGGTGCTGCGATATTTCGGAGTGTGCGTTTTTCCTCTTCCCGCGCGTCTGTCACAGGAAGGGTTCCTTTGGGGTGGTTTGGGAGGTTTGGGCATTGCCATTTTCTTTTCCTTCAGAGCTCCTGCTGGACACGTCGGGACCCTTCCCGTTGATTTTCCCAGCCCTTCATTAACCCGTTTGATTTAGTTTTGTTTGAAGGGAAAATGAGGCATTTCCTGCTTATTTCTAGCAGCATTTTCCAGTCTGCTTTTGTAGCTGCTACAGCTTTATTTTTGAAAACTCGGCTTTTAATCTGAGAAAACATTTTGAAGTGGCGTGTTTTTGGCATGGAAATTTGCATTAGCTTTAAACCTGTTTGCGTGATTCTTAATAGCGGAAGTTTTATATTTCCCCGAACTTTCATGATGTTTAAAGTCAATCAAAGGAAACGGTCTTAGGGAGGAGTAATTGAAAATACCCTCTGTAGAAACAATTTTAAATAGGTTTAGTCCTTTTTCGAAAGATTTCAGCTTTCCGGGATCTGGGTTGGAGCCTCCTTCTCCTGTGATTAACTGGGGCATCGCTGTTGTCTCGGTGGAAATATGAACTGGCGCCTTTTTGTTAAAGTCTTTTGAAGTCAGTTTGGAGGATGAATGCCCAGACCCAAATTGCTAACGTGAAGCCGCGCGGTCCTGGAAAAAAAAAAAAAAAATAGAAATGATGTTAGCAGGCAGCGAAGAGAGCGAATACCTCTTCGTGATCCTCTTTGAACAAAGACAGGTGAGTGGTCCGAAAATGTGACCGCACATAAATTGAGCATGAGGCTATGATATTTTTTGTTTTCTATATTTATGTTTTTGGACTTGGAGCTCAAAAAATGTTTTGAAGTTTTTGTGTCAATTGTGAGCAGGCTCAGCGAATGCCCGGGTTCCAGCGGGATACGGTCTCATCCTTTGGGTAGATAAAGTGGCAAATAGAAAAGGGTGGCTAAGGAAGTTTTACATCATTAAGGGATGAAAGGAAGATGCACATAAAAAAGGTTTTTCACTCTCTTCCCTCTCTCCTTCCTCACATTAGGATGATTTCTGTTTTATTTATGGATGTCGAAGAAAAGAGCTTCCTTTCTTCCTCTAACAAAAAAGCCCTACAAAAAACCCCAAACAGAAATTAGAGCTGATTTGAGCTAAGAAATCAGCATTTGAAAACTCAGCTGAACTTGCCCATTCCCCCTCCTGTCATTATTCTGCATGAGCTGGGTCCATTTTTCCCCACCGCAATCAGCCGGGAAGGAGAACTTCCATTGATTTCAGTAGGAACAAGCTAGAACATGTTAGATTTAAATATTTGAATCCTCAGCTGTGCTACCCGGCCATGTCAATCTGTCTTAATACTTTATTTCAGGTTATTATATTAACAAAATTCAATGATATGCTGTAACAAAATTGCGTTACATGCTGTCTCTGTGTTTTGCGCTATCGTACTCCATACGCACCGGCGTTCCTTCCTGGTGTGTGAGTGAGTGATCGGATGTGAACTGTTTCTCTAAATCCACTTTGAATACGCTACATTTTTAATTCTTCAAGGAAAAATCCTTGGAACAGCAACCAACCAAACGCAGATATTCCTTAAGAGTGTGAAAACAGATTCTCTCAGATTTCCATCTCAAATAATGCAGAGAGGAGCAAACGCTGTGGGGTTGGATATAGGCTGTCAGACCTTACAGTGAACAGCACTAAGGGATACTTCAGCCAAAGGAGAACCCAAAGTAGTGACCTATATTAGGAATAAACTGGTCATGCACCACCGACATCATTCTGTAATTAAAACTCTCCCCGGTACAGGCACAATTGATGGAGAGCGTGTGTGTCGAGGCACACGACGCAAAACAACTTCACCGGGAGAGTTAACTTTTGTACTCTGGTTCTGCTGCAACGTTGGAAGTACAAGCTGGAACATATCGGGGAGCATCTCTTCTTTATAGCCCTGAGAGAGATGACTCGCACTCACGCGTGGCTGCGAGGAAGGAACAAATACGTAGGCACCGTACCCAAACGGGGAGCTTAATCTCTATTATTTAGAGGCAGAGAGTCCGCTGCCACACACAAACCTCTCCCGGTTTCAGAAATGTACCCCGGCTTAGAAACCCTCTCTTTCTAAACTTGGGCCAATTCTGCCGAGCTTGTTTTCGGCTTGGGGTGCAGACCCCCCGGGGTGGCACTGGGCGCTGCTGGGGTGGATTCCAGCGCCACTGGGGCTGCTCTGACATCAGGCGCCGTTGCTGAGTCAGGGGCTGCTGCGCGCCCCGCCACGCAGCACGCTGCGGCTGCTGGGAATGGGGGGGGGAAAAACAACAACCCAGTGCATTTTTAACTATTTTGATGCGTGAGGTCATACCGCAGCGAGCGGCCGCGCTGCAGTGGGGCCAGTGTGGTCCACCCCGGGGGCCGGTCACGCCAGGAGCTGGCTCTGTGGAGGCTTTTCTTCTCCGACAGACGATTTAACCCTTTCAGCTTTCCGACAGCTGAATAAATAGGCAACTGAAGGAGGGCTTAATCTAGTGTCCACCCCCTCCAAAGGCCCTGTACTAAAGAACTTAAGGAACTAATTGCGTCTGTAGTGCTACTGCTGCCCTGCGACTGCTGAAAGACTCCTGGAGGTTTGCCTTCGGTCTGCCTTATTTTGTTAGAATTTACTATATTTCCCTATTAAAACTGTGTCCTGAGTGCCAGCCTTATTTTGTTAGAATTCACCATATTTGCCTATTAAAACAGCCAGTCCGGGGTGGGGGTTTGGGGGGGGGGAATGGAAGAAGAAAAGGAAAAGAAAAAGAGAGACTCATTAAAACTGCATCATGTCACCCGGCTGAACTTCCCGTCCCTCCACTTCCCCCTTCAATCAGCAGCAAGGATGACAATTCGATGTGACCGCTGTTCCGAACGGGCGCCGGTCCGCGCCGGCTGCTCCAGCTCTGCCCGAAGCAGACCAACCCTCGCTCATCCCCTGCGAGCTCATCCCTGCCGGGGCTCGCGTTGCCAAACAAACCTCTCCCGAGCAGGATAGGAACCGTAGGGCTTCACCCCTTCCACCTTTCTCGCTCCGGTTCCTTTTCCCGCTCGGCAGCGGCAGCGAGCGGCAGAGCCCGTGCCGGGTGGGGGCTGCAGCCTGGCGTCCTGCCCCCGCAGCCGAGGGACCCCCGGGCAGGGCGGCAGCAACGCTCGGCGTCGCTCAGCCAGAAAATTTGGTACGAGGAGTGGGAGAAAAGGTCACCTTGGAGGATCAGAGATGAGAGTTAAAAGAAAGGGGCTGGGAGCGGGAGAGAGGGAGGAGGTATGGGGGGAGGTTGGGGAGGGAAGGGGGGAAGGGGACGTAGGATTTCTAAGCAGGTCTGACCCGGGAGGATAAAATATCCTGTTTTCATTGGTTCAAATGAACCATTAGGGAGAGAGTAATTTGTTGACCTTTTTGCTGCCTTATCGTGAGATGAAGAGCCTTAACATGGGCTTCACGTTTGCCTTAACCCCACCGTAAATCATAGAAGAATCGATTTTTTTTTTTATTTTTTTATTTTTTTCTCTCTTGGCAAAATATATAAATAAATAACAACAACCAGGAAACCAGCTTGTCTTTTGAGACGATCTAGCACGGCAAGGTCAGGTAGATACGTGCGTCGGTTAGACTCTGCGGATGGCGTCCTCTGCCTTCCTCATTTGTTTTTGTTCTCTTTTGGCTAAGGGAGTGGGAACCAGGGCTGTGCAAAGGCTCTGCTTCCTTTGGGAATTAAATCTGGAGGACGGTGATTTTCCTCTTATTTCCATCAGCCTGGCTTGGCAGGAGTTCCAGTGAAGTCAGTTTACGCTCTTCCAAAGCCGGTCTCTCTCCCCAGCTCCTGCAGATAGTCTGGCATGATTTTGGCCTAAGACGGGCAGGACCGACACGAGGGTTTGGTTGAAATGACAGTTTTGGAGTTCGCTGTGGACCTTCCATGCGAGGTTGCCATCTGTGCGGGGAAAGGGAGCTCGCAGGGTTTGGAATGTGGCAGCTTGCTGGGGGCGTAGCAGGGGCTGCTCACGGCCGAGCCCAGACCACGCTCAGGTCCTGCGAGGGGCTGGCTTTTCTTGGGTTTTCACCCCAAAACCTTGATTTTCAAACTTTGGAGGCTCCACAAAGGTCTGGGCGCTGACCGCCACCACCAGATACGGCCAGTATATTGCAGCGGACCCAAGCATTTTCAAAAAGCCTTGGAAATTGCCTGCTTTGGCATAGGAAGAGACCACCAAAGAGCTTTCCCCGCCGGCCGGTTGGGGTTGGATTATCAGTCCCAGGGTTTCTTGCGTTTGCTGTGAAGTAGCTGCTAGGGATGCGATGGGATCCTGCCAGACAATTCCTGCGCTTTGAGGAAATTCAGCCTCAGCTGCAGCTCCTTATCCGCAGCTCCCATCCAGCTGAGCCAGTTCAATGGTTCCAATCTGTCTATAGCGGTTGTGTTCAGCTGCCCTCGCGATATTTTGTTGTCTGTCTCTGGCACACCAGGGAAAGCGTTCCACTTTCACACTGAAAAAATTGACCAACTCCAAATAGAAAATGACAGGAAATTATAGGATAGCCATGATTTTTTCACTTTGCGACACAGGTATGTTTTGTGCTTCCATTGAGTCTCTTGTTGTAGGAAATTTAGATATGGAGCAGCAGCATCTGGCCTTCAAAGAACTCCGAAATTGCCATGGGATGTTATGATAATGCTGCTTTTATGTGCCTGATCTTTTCCATTTGTCCTTTGCTCTCTAGGTAACAGCTTGGAAAATGTCACCTTTTCGTAGGTAAAGAGAATGCTGTTCTGTGTAGGGTTTGTGATATGAACTTTTATTATAATCATTCTACATGAGATGCAGATCTTTAAGCAGGCAGCGAATTCTTGTCAAATGAACCCAAATCAGGAAGGTCAAATGTTCTCACGGAGAATGCGAGATACGGACGACTTCTGCGCCTGTTCTTGAATATAGCATCTTCTTTGATTGTTCAGAAAGATATTTAAAATTACTTCTAGCAGCAGGCTGGGTAACAATATCCCCCTGTGTGCCGGGCTAAAAATAACCATTGGAACTGCAGTTGTACTACGCTGTGAAGAATGTGATCGCTGGCAGAGATTTCAAAACTTACTTTCTTTTTCGCTTTCTGTCTTACATTAATTACACTTTTCCTACATATCTTTAACATACTGAACATGGGGTTTTCTTCCTTCACTTGCACGTTCACCTTGGGTTTTGGAAGGTGTTGCTAGATTTTTAGTGGTCGTGTAGCTCTCGTAAAGGTGGATTTTATTACATTAAGAGTTTAAAGAAGTTACTGTTAGATTAATTTATAACTCAAAGAACAAACACATAGAAACAGGGTTTTAGAAAACCCTATAGCAATGGTATAGATCCTGTTGTTTAACCAAAAGTCAGTGAAAAATCAATTATAGAGCTTTATTTTAAAACTGTTCCTGTGCAGTGCTTGCAAAGTAAACAATACAACATGCTGTTACACGAAAGCAAAAAGATGTATTAGTTAATCCAGCTTCGAAACCAAAGTGGAAAGTGAATGAAATGTGTTTAAAGTGCAGAAAAAGAAAACACAGAGGAAATTAAGGGGGGGGGGGGGGGGGCGGAATCCCTTCTAACAAGCTTTCTTTTCCGTTTTTCTTTAAGCTGATAGCATCCTTGTGTTGGGCTCAGAGAGTCTGTGTGTGTGTGTGCGCGCGCGTGTGTTTGTGGCGGGGAAGGAGCGTTCCTCTGGAGCTGGAGGGCTCCCTGATGCCTCTGTCCATGTGCACCACCATGTTCGATCTTCATCCCCGTTCCCACGCAGGTGCAAGCTCGGCTGATGTCTTCACTCTTCGCACTGTGCAGCACTGCTGCTGCAGAGCATCTCGGGGGTGGAAACCTGGGCCTTTCTGGTTCCTTATCAGGGGCTTTCATCCTTCTTCGTGCAGTCCCAGCACACTGGGGCGCCTGCTAAGGGACAGGGACATCCAGAGCTCAAGATGCTGCCACCAGTGCTGCCAAGGACATGGAGGTTGTATGATCAAGGCTCTGACCAAGTTTCCGCTAGCTCCGTAGATGGAGTCTGGGGACTGGAGCTGTGCAGATTTGTGGTAGGATGGGCATGAGAATCTGGATGTCTGGAGTCCCCGGGTATTTTGAACCCACGGCGTGATCCCGTCCCATTTGGCTGCTGTCTGTGAAGCGCTGTCACCCCGAGAGAAATCAGGCTAGAAGTTTTTGCAAAGGTGGAACTGAAGCTCAGTGGAAGCCGAGGCAGTTGATGCCTTTGGAAGATCTCCATCCAACATCCCCCCCACGCCACCCCGTGTGTGCGTGTGTGCCTGCTGTCTACTCTGTCTTGCTGCAGGTACACAAAGGTACTTATTGTCGTGGGGACAGTCGTTTGCTTTCACTTCCTCCATGTTTCTTGAAAAAGGTCTCAGTAACATAGAATCATAGAATGGTTTAGATTGGAAGGGACCTTAAAGATCACCCAGTTCCAACCCCCCTGCCATGGGCAGGGACACCTCCCCCCAGCCCAGGTTGCTCCAAGCCCTGTCCAACCTGGCCTTGAACACCTCCAGAGATGGGGCCTCAACTGGGCAACCTGTTCCAGTATCTCACCACCCTTAAAGTGAAAAATTTCTTCCTAATATTTAATCTAAACCTACCTTCTTCCAGTTTGAAGCCATTCCCCCTCGTCCTATCACCCCATGCCTCAGTAAAAAGTCCCTCCCCAGCTCTCCTGGAGCCCCTTTAGGGACTGGAAGGCCACAATAAGGTCTCCCCGGAGCCTTCTCTTCTCCAGGCTGAACACCCCCAACTCTCTCAGCCTTTCAAACATGCCCATATAGAGCGAATTTTGTTTCCAAACGGTTGTGAAATTCACGGTTGAAAGTTTTTTATTAAACACCTCAAAATTTATGTAGTGAATACAGACTGTTAACAGCAAAAAGACAGCAGGACACATTGCTTATGTGGCCACCAGAGATCTGGGGTGCCCACCAGTGGGGAGGAGGCATTGGTGTGCCCTTGGCCGTTGAGGGAACTGAGGCATAAACTGTGGCGGTGTAGGGCAAAATCCTAAATTAGGATGAGGACAGGACCGGGACCTCATGGAGGAGCCTGAGGATGCGTGAGGCGGTGTGGGCTCTGCCACAGCCCCCGGCACTGCCGGTGATCCGCGCTCGGCCGCGGCATCACCAGCACCCACAGCCGCATCCACACAGCACCCACAGCCCTTCCCTGTGGGGCTGCCGGCATCACGGGATCGCCTTCGTTTGTGGACCTTCCCAAACACCTGAAGCACGGCAGGTGGCTGCCCACACCTTTCCTCCTAAAACGTGGCGAAAAAATGAATTCCAGATTTCACGAAACCCCAAAGGGGCAGGAAAGAGGCTGGATCCAGCCACCCCCTTCCCAGCCCCTGTGTTTATCTGCCTGTGGAATACGCTCGGAGGTGGCTGGCAGAAGCTATATTTCGATAACAGGAATGAAACGAACATGTGTACACAGTTGTTTTCCCTGACTGGGGTCTGTGTAGTTCTTCCGGAAGGTTAATAAATGGTATGCAAATCCTCTTAAATGGCCGTGTTTACACCAGAGCTTAGTGGCTCCAGCCATGTCCTCTACTTTTAACTCCCTAAGTTTTAGTGCAAAAAGAATTTGCTTCCCCACGCTCTTTAGAGCTCTCCCAGGTTTTGTTCACGCTTTTGTTCAGCTATCTGTTCTTGGGATCATAAAGGGCATCGCCAGAGGAAAGAAAGAAAGCTAAATTTGCCTTGTTGAGAAAAAAAAAAAGAAAAGAAAAGAAAAGAAAAGAAAAGAAAAGAAAAGAAAAGAAAAAAAAAAAAGATGTTTTGCTTAAAGACAGGAGGCTACCGTAGTGTAAAATGAATGATTAATAAGGATAAGAAAAATCTAGTTCAACAGGGCAAATGCTCAATAACAGCTCGTTTAATCATCGGCAGATTAGCTGCAAATGCAAAGTGTCTGCTGCAGCACTGTGTTGACTCGTGCTGTAAAGTGTTGGCTATTTCTTTAATGACAGCATAACCTTTCATTGGGCATTTATTTTAAAATCCAGTCCTTAAATGTTGGACTGTTTGAATTTTTTTTTTTTTTGGCTTCTCCTGCCCTCAATGAATTTTACAACACGGGAACATGCTGTGAGTTGTGTCACCTTTGCAAATATCGCCGGCCTGGAGTTGTGTCTTTGGGGGAGAATCAGATTTCATAAGGTACAGGCTCAGCTTTGGCAACCACTGCCTTCTCTCTCTTGATTTCATTTTCTGGCAGCACTGATGCTGTCCTTGCGTAATTGTCCTTATGAGAACCAAGTGCACCGTAACAAGTGCATCTCTTTGTTACCGTGAGGAGAGTTGTCCACCTTTGAGAAAGACACTGATGTAAGATCTCCTCTTGCGCAATATAACCATGGCAAACAGAGGGTCTGATTCACGAAGGTGCTTTTTAAAAATATAGTTATTTCTCTCGCTAGTTGTCCAAAGGATCATTTGTTGTATACAGATTGTATTTATTATTTGCATTCGTGATGAACATAGGAGTCTCTCACTAACGGGCGGTGGGCGCTTCCGTGGAAAGGTCTGAGCGGCTCTCCAGGATGGTGATGTGTGTTCGCAGCTTTCCAAACCGGGGGAGACGGTCAACAGCATCACCCGTGGCCTCAGGTTTGCAAGGCCAGACGAGGCGGGCTCTCCCACTCTCTCCTGTAAGAGAAGGGGCTCTTTCCCCACATCATCCCAGTAGCCCTTCTCTGCACCAACTTCAGCTTCAGTTTACCCTGATTAAGCATGGACCACCACTTCTAGGTTAGTGTGGGACATGAATAAAGGTATCGGTGTAAAAAAAGAAAGTTTTGGCCACATAAAGGTGCAGAACTGGTGACTGAATTAGAACTAAGATTGGTACAGAGCGCCGGGCTGGGGAAGAATCTAGTCGTTATTCACAGTGGCCCCGTGAGCGAACCCTGGCTGCAATTTGTCACATCTTTTGTGGGACTGGCCGCTTCGGCCTCACGGCATCGCTCCCCAGTGCAGGAGAGTTCTGTGAGAAGGGGATAAGCACGAGGCCATTTCCCTGATAAAGCATAAACCTTTGGTTTCTGCTCAAATTCATAGGGTGAAGGAAAACACCGTTTGCAAAAGGCGGGGTGAGCGGCAGCACAAATGTTGTAAGTCCTTGTTCACAGCAATGTTAATAATGATTCTCTTTTGCATTCGTATTTTTGTTAATCATCTCCATCACCCAGGGTTTTCAGACAGCGGGGGCTGTTTATCAATAAAGCGTACTTCTTCACCGAGCTCACGGGGCTTTCCCTCCTCCCGTGTGGTTGACCAGCTCTCCGGGCAATCACGCCTTCTGTCGCATTGTAATTCTGCAGATCGCCTGTCACGTTGCCGAAGAGATAGAAACAAAGTAGTGTGTATAGGAATTTGATCATTTGAGCTGGTTTTAAGCTCATTTCAATTAACTTGGTAAACTATCGGAGATAAGCTGCCCCTGCCTGGAGTCACCTTCACTGATAGGCAGTAGTGGATGTGAGATAGATGAAGTTCACCATAGATTCAAATTTATCCCCAATAACTCTACAGCGATGAGAGGCTGATAATGCACACTCTGTCATTATCTTTAGCACTTTATATATATATTTGGCTTCCATGGCAGAAATGTTCTCATGGCTGTTGTAAGTGAGGCATCACCTGTGTAACAGATTTTCTGACGCTTCCACTTGCTTCTCAAATTCAGAATAAGAGGTGTGAGCGCGATGGGCTCTGAAGGTGGTGGGAAGACTGAGGAAGACACGGGAGAATCACAGTAGCTATCGGAAGGTCTTGCGCAGACTGGAAGCGTTTGCGTTCCCTGTTTGCAGGTGGGACTGTATCAAAAAATCTGTTTTTAAGGTGCGTGCCAGCATTTCTCCCCAGCAGGACAGCTCTTTCCAAAGCCCATGACGTCCTCAAGAGCGCGAGTGCATGGGCTGTGGCCTTCTGGTATCAGCAGAAGCCATTTCCTGGCAGCCACCTGGGTCTGAAGAGACATCAGCGTGAGCGGCTCCATAGACATCAAAGCCAACGTGAACAAGAGTATCAGGAGCTTCATAGACAGCTGGTAACGAAGCTGGTGAGGGGTCTGGAGGACAAGTCTTATAAGGAACGACTGAGGGAACTGGGGGTGTTCAGCCTGGAGAAGAGGAGGCTGAGGGGAGACCTTATCGCTCCCTACAACTCCCTGAAAGGAGGGGGTAGAGAGGCGGGGGCTGACCCCTTCTCCCTGGTGACAAGTGATAGGACGAGAGGAAATGGGTTCGAGTTATGCCAGGCGAGATTTAGATTGGATATTAGGAAAAATGTTTTCACTGAAAGGGTTATCAAACATTGGAATAGGCTGCCCAGGGAGGAGGTGGATTCGCCATCCCTGGAGGCGTTTAAAAAAAGGGTAGACGTGGTACTTGGGGACATGGTTTAGAAGTGGTTTTGTCAGGGCAGGGTGATGGTTGGACTTGATGATCTTCAAGGTCCCTTCCAACCTCAGCGATTCTATGATTCTATGATTCTATATGCTATTCCCTAAAGCTTGATTGCAAGCCTCAAAGAAAAGGTTGAACCAGCCCACCACAGCCAAATACCTGCTTTTTTAAACCATTCTGCGAGGAAGCTCTGCTACAGCGCGTATCAGCTAGTTGAGGCCCCCAAGCATTGGCCCTTTTAGAGATGATCTCTATTTTAGAGATCAAAGCTCATGACAGGAGGCAATTATGTTTAGAAGAGACAGGTGAGCAGGGACTAAAACTTTGCATAGGAAAGACGGGCTTGGCATAGGAAATAAGGAGTAATGCTGAGGGTTCTTCTTTGACTGTTGGTCACAAGTGGAGGAGTGACATTATTAAGGTATTAACTAATCTCCCAGAGAGGGAACATTCATCGCAGGTTGTTCAGCTGTACTGTGCACACTGAGCTCCTGTTATATTTCCCATCCTATTCAGGACTTTTTAAAAAACAAAATATATAACCAAACTGCCAGAATCTGTTTAATTAGCAATTCTTTTTTTTTTTTTTTTTTCTGGCTCAACCCTTTTCTTTTTAATTTGAAAGAGAGCGTAAAAACCTCGGTACATACTCGTTGTTCCGCTGGGACTGATGCTTGTCTCAGTGTACGCTGGCGCGGACGTTTGGCATTCGCTGGCGTTCAAAGAAGCGGCGGTAGCAGGGCGGCTACGAGCAGGGCGCAGGGAGCGCTGCCGGGCTCTGGGAAAAGCAGCTTTGCTTTGCCCGCAGCTGGACTGCTCTCTCTCTGTGGGGAACGTAGCCCAGCTGGGCAGGAACCCCGAAAAAAAAGCCTATGGATGATGGCACTGGGGTTTTGATGCACTTTTTCTGATCTCTTCCGCGAGGCGCTTAGACTGTGTCCTCTTCTATGTGTGTGTTTTCTGTGTTTCTCTGACACCAGACCTACGCTATTAACTGTTGGGTTCTCTCCGGCGAGGGCCGGGGAGAGTGATCGATAACCAATATGTATTTCATAAACACTTAGCCAAGGTCAGTAAAACAAACACAGGGACAGATACACAGTCCCCTCCCGCTCACTCCATAGGGCTCTAGGGAATATTCATCGCTATTGGGGTGCAGGTGTTACTTCTGCTGCTCTGTTTTAATTCGGTCGGTCCCTGAAGAATCCTTATGGGCTTTGGAGACCTTCTGGCCACACCTTTTATGAGCTAACACTGCCCATCTGCGGCACTGGGCTGGCCTTTCCTGTGACCTATCTTCTGCGTGACCTTGGTTTTGCCCCACCACTAATCTGTAGAGTCAGTTCTGCCCCCTTCAACTATTTAACCCTTCAGTATTGTAGATCTGATTTTTCTTGCACCACAATGGAAGCGGAAAACCCACTGCACGAGCAGCCCCGGCTGCCCCGGAGGTGTCCAGAACCACGAGAGGCAGGTGGGCACGTTTAACGAACGAGTTTTACTGGAGCATTTAGGTGGGTCATTGCAAACAGACACCGAAGGTCATTTGAAACACTTGGATGTCTCACACAGGTGGGGCCCCTCACATTAAGTGGTGTGGCCAAGTTTATAAGGTCAGTAAGAGGAGTTGTTACTTCTTTCTGATCCTCGAACTGCTCAGATGTTTGTGCTTATGAAGCCAGAAGGTAATCGCTCTGAGAAGGTAGTAGTTCCCTCTTTAATTCTTTTTATCTTCAACTCTTCTTTAGAGAAGTGCTTTGTTGGACTAGTTCTTCAGGCATTGGAGTAGCCAAAATACAGATTGAATGTTTGGACTGGTTTGGTTATTTGAAAACCTGCCATCCTAAATACGAGGGAGTGCGTCTGCATGTTGGTGATTAGGCCTTGGTACTGCTCTGCTCAGATTAAAAGCCATGTTTCTCTCCCTGTCAAACCGCGTAAGGAAGGAACTTCATCTCTGTAAACCATCCAGTTTAAGTATTTGAACACTAAGTGGAAGTTTCTGGTGATCAAAGTAATTTCCTTGAATAATGTATTCATACATAAACCTGAAAGAAATGTCATAATTGCAATAAGGTGTCTCTGGGGAGTTTGGTTATCATGATATAATCACATCCCTGGAGAGCGAGAGGCATGAGGCATAGCCTTGTGCTTAATAACACCCCAAGGGTGTGATTATCTCATCGCAATCGCACCCTCGTTGTGCCATGTGGCCTGAAGAGTTGCAATGGGGATGGAAATCCACAAAATTTAAGCGGAGGCAACAAAAACATGGAAACCTTGCCTATTTGGACACCAATTTCTGCATTTTTTTAGATAGAAAGAAGAAAAAAAAGCCAGGAGCAGCGTGGTAAACAGCAGAGAGTGAAGCTGTTTTCTTGCGGAGCAAGGAAGAATGGGATGCAGTATCTGTCCTCAGCCATCTGCTGTGCCTTGTCCTGCCTTCCCTTTTTTATTTTTTTTTTTTTTTTTTTTTGTAATCCACCAAGTTGAATTAATGTGGTAGGGCTCGTTCTGACGCGGCGTGGATCTGACAGTGCGTTGGCAAAGTGGCACGCTGCCTGCGGTACCTGGGCACGGGAGGCAGATTGCTGCCTTCTATGGAGAAAAGCCTGCGGGGAAGGGACCCGAGGGGTGGAGGATGGGGGAGCAAGAGCGGCTCTGCGCAAACCACCCTCTTCCCCCATCCTCCTCGCTTCTCCCAGCCTCCTTCTGCTCCGCGGCGGTGGGAGAAGGGAGGGTACGAGGCTGGTGCCTGGGTGGGCGAGGCGGGCGGGATGCTGCGTTAGACGGTAGCCGGGCTGTTTGTGTAGGAGGCTCGGAAAGCCCCGGACCTCGCTCCTCGGCGCGGCTGTAAGTTGGATATAGAGGAGCGGTTTCCTTGCAACAGCTGATACGGCTTAAAGTTGCATTATCTTCTGTGGCAGCCTCGGCGTTGGTTTCCGCGGGGGTGTGATGTGAAGGAAGGGTGGTAATGGGGCGTTCGCTCCTTGTCCTGCTGCCACCGCTGGTCCTGGTCTGCAGACGCGGAGCACGTTGAGACCTTCGGATGCTGTTCCAGAGACTGTTCTGAACAGTCTCATAGAGTGGTTTAGGTTGGAAAGGACCTTGAAGATCATTGAGTTCCAACCCCCCTGCCATAGGCAGGGACACCTCCCACCAGCCCAGGTTGCCCAAGGCCACGTCCAGCCTGGCCTTGAACACCTCCAGGGATGGGGCCTCAGCAGCCTCTCTGGGCAACCTGGGCCAGTGCCGCACCACCCTCACAGGGAAAAACTTCTTCCTAACGTTCAATCTGACCCTGCCCTCTTCCAGTTTGAAGCCATTCCCCCTCATCCTATCGCTACATGCCCCAGTAAAAAGCCCTTCCCCAGCTCTCCTGTAGCCCCTTTAGGGACTGGAAGGCCACAGTAAGATCTCCCCGGAGCCTTCTCTTCTCCAGGCTGAACAGCCCCAACTCTCTCCGCCTCTCCTCATAGGATCCAGCCCTTGGATCATCCTCGTGGCTCTCCTCTGGACACACTCCAGCAGGTCTCGGCAATAGGATGTGGGTGGGACAGCTGGCTGCAATATTAAAAGAAAATCGCTGAGATTTGGTTGTGTTTAACTGTAAGGGCAAGAGGAGAGAGTAATGAATTTCCAGCCCAGCTCTATTGCTTGGGAGGGAGTCTGCTCATGCTGCTTTCGGAGAAGATTTCTAAGATCCACTCCCACATCTTTTCCCAAAATGAAGCCTGGAAGGTGTGCTACGCTTATCAGGAAAAGGGACAGTCACAAATGCAAAAAAAAAAAAGGTTTTGTGGTAGGTATTTTGCTTAATTCTCGGGCACAGCCCACCTAAAATGTAACCGTATGGGCTCACTGCTCCAGAATTTGATTGGAGCCATACACTGTTCCTCAGGGAGAGTCAACCCCTTGCTTCTCTAAGTCTTTTTTTTTTTTTTTTTTTATCCCCGTGGTTGAAAAAAGCCACAATTTAACTCTTCTTTTGATAATGTAGGAATAAAGTAGTTGCCCAGAAAACAGGAGGTTTATGGCTTTGCTCCCTGCTCTCCCTGCCCCAGCTCAACCTTTGTGTGCAGAAGAGGCACCTCCTATATTCACGGGGTGCTGCAGAAAATATATCATGTTTATAGCTGTTAAAAAACAAAAATAATCTGTTCTCTGAATCTATTGCATGCTCTATAAGGTTTGGAAAATCAGAGTTGTTTGGGAGATAAATTATTAATTTTTTTTTTTACTGAAAGCTGCATGGGGGTTGTGTAGGTACGGAGAAAATGATAATTCCCTGTGTGCTTTGTAGTTTGCAGTGACTCGCAGATGTGGGTAGGAAGGAGGAGAAGGGCCGGAGTTCCAGCGGTGCCACAGTGCAGCGTTTCTGGCCCATTTCTGACTGTGCCCTTAAGGGTTTTGTAATAAAATCATCATTGTTTTCTGTAGCGCAGTCCCCCTGCCTTAGTGTGTCCTGGCACTGCTTTACTCTGCTGTTCATGGCTGCAGCAGAAGAGGGAGAATTTTGGGTAGCTAATGAAGTGCACCTTGAGTTGTCTGGGGTGGCAAGCTTGCGGTTTTTGAACCGTGCGGGTGTCGGGAGTGTTTGGGATCTGTCAGCGCTTGTTTTGGCTGCCCGTTTCCCTGAGCAGGGTGACCATGCTCTCCTCCGCACCCCGACCCTGGGCTTCGCCGTCCTTCTCTGTCACCCCGACCCTGGGGAACTTAGCAGACACTTTTCCTTAGTTTGTGAGGTTTTTCACGTATTTTGCAGTACCGACAAAGGGTTGGTAACAGACTGGCTAGGACCTCGCGCTCTCGGCCGGGTATCGGGTCAGACCTCTCGAGGTGGGCAGAGGAGGTCTTTCTCTTCTGAATAGTTGCTTATGGTTACTTCTGCGTTTTGGGTACTGGAGAGCCTTTTCTAGAGACTGTCTCTTAATTTGGCTTTGGGAAAAAGCACTCCATGAACAAACCCAGGGAAAAATCCTGGAGAGAGAGGAAAATAAACTAAAACAAATCTGAGAGGTTGGGTGCTTATTGCCTAGTCAACTTATTAGATTTCTTCTACAATGGTGGTTTTTGTTTTTAAATCTGAAAGCCCCCAAGGTGTAACTAGCGTGCTTTATGTTTTTATAGAGTCTAGGCAATTTCCACAAATTGAAAAATTATTTTAAGCTTTCAGAACATGTCAGGATGATGAAATGAGTAAATTCCGTCTGTTTTTTGATGACTCTTTCTCATTCTTGTGCATGGTAGGCTTATTTTTGTTTACTGTCGGATGATGTCAATGAGTTCTGAGACAGGTTCTTCATTGTTAAAATAAAAGGTATATTTGATCTGAGGGGAAAACCGCATGTGAATGCAGATCCAGCACGCGGGAACGGCTGGTCAGGCTGACCGCTCCTGACAGTGTCTCTTTAAGAAAGCTCTGTACTCTCTCGCAATGTTAAAGTTGCTAAGGTAACTGTGCAATTTTTTTTTTTTTTTTTTTTTAGAGCACAGCAAAGTAAATAGGTACATGACCTGTATAAATTCTCGGTGCATAAATTACTAGAGCCCTCAAGCTAGAGTAACTTATACACTTCTTCATTTCTAAATGACTTTTTAGCTTCTCTGCATGTCTAATGCATAAGAACTTGGTGTGTGCGGTTCATGCTGCAAAACATCCACGAGAAAACCCGGGACGCTACTTTCTCCTCTGGGTTTGGTGCAAAGAGGGGCCGGTGTGGCTTAACGGGTTGTAGTGGGCCCTCAAGGAGTGGAAGAGTGGCCGAATGGTCTCTGCCCCTCTGGATTTGCGCCCCAGCAAGTCTCACCAGTTCCCTTCTGTGGGGAAGCGTTGGCGCGAACGTCGTGTTTGGTGGGCGAAGAAGCCTGGGCTCTTGCTGGAAACCCGTCTTCTGCCCGCAGCTCTGCCTCATCGCCTACCTGGCTGCTATTGCAGTTCCAGCAGTTGTTTGAAATAGGCTGGTTGGGTCTGGAAACAAGTCCGGAGTACCTTAGTGAGTCCTACAGCGTGTGGACGGCTCTGCTCTGCATCGCTCGCAGCAGCGTTATTCGGGGGCAGCTCCGCACGGTGCCTCTCGTGCGCTCCTTGGGTTGCGAGAGGCCAGACTGCCTTAGAAAAACTGAAGTTGAACAGCTTTGATGCCAAATTCTACAACCCGCATCCCTGTCCTTTGTCCTCTTCCGCTATTGTATTTTTGCAGCGTCCCTGAGCACAGAGTTGCCGGAGGGGATAACGCGGCGCGCTTAATTTTATGCCTGTGCACACTGTTGCTGTGTCTGCGCACGCAAACTGTGCGCGTGGCTTCGGAGCCGTGTGGGACGTTTGGGTCCTGCTGCCTTACGATGAAAGGTGTCACGCTCCTGATTGAGGTTTCTTGTAAGAAATGTGTGCGTATACACCGTGTAACACGTGTACGGTGATTTTTCAAGCTGTGTCAGGCCTGCTGCACATATGCTGCAAAAATAGCTTGACCGCTTGCGGCAAACCCAAATGCGCCGAGATGATGCGCAGGGGCCACTTGTCCGGGGTTCCTGGGTGCCCGCGTGGTCAAAATCATCATCCTTCATCCAGATAAAATGTGCTGAAAGAGGTCATGGATGGGGGCATCCAGGGGCAAGACAGCCCTAGCTTGGTGGGACTCACTGCTGATATCAATTAGGAGGCAATACGATCTTTTTTCTTCTAGAAATATCTGCTCGCTAACATCAGACTACCCACATGTGCCTAGCAACATCCAGAACGCAGCTCTGCGGTGAGGTCATGGACCACCGCGGGGAACGCGGGACTGGCAGTGCCAGTTCCACGGGCTCCTTGTCAACAATACCATCTGCTGGATGGATCACTGCTTGGAAAGGGATGGCAGGACGTGGCATCTGACCATGACGTGCAAGGCTTATTTTCATACTTACCTGTGGATACAGAAGGGCCCTGGTATAAAGAAATGCTTTGGCAAGGTGGCAGCTTACCCTCCGACCCCGTTAATTTCTGTGATACCACTTCATATGGGGCTGGCCGAGACCATTTGGATCTCCAAAGTGGAATCCGCTTGTGCTGAAACAGTCCCAGGAGATGTCAGGTTGGACAAATAATTTAACTTGCTCCTTTCCTTTGGTTCCCGAGTCGTTTCTTCTTTCTCAGCCAGAGAAATATATTTCCAGAGATGGCTTCTGTGGTGTAGGAGGATGTGAGCAGTGCAATGCTGACAGACCCAAACGATGCCTGGAGGCAGGGCATCTTCACAGCCCGGTTTGGAGGGCTGCGCCTCCCCAGGCACCGAGGCTCGATGCACGGGCGGGTTCACTCTTGCTGAGGACACACGGGGTCCCAAATCACATATTTCCTGCTCAGGCTGCTGGTTCTTCCTTACAGGTTCTGGTTTTGCAACAATAGCCGTCACTTGTCAGAGCTTGGGGGAAAGGACCTGAGAGCACATCCCAGCAGAGGAACTGGGAGGTCAATTTTGGGCATTGGAATAGGCCAGATGTTTAAGTGGAAACCGTCTCGGGAACAGGAGGTTGAAGGATCTGCTGTGGGGAGAAGTCTGATATCGCAACTGGACTGGTTTGGTGATTGCTCCCATTGTTAGACATTGTCTTATTTTTAAGACAGAAATAAGTTGGTCTGCAAAAGTCCCATCTGCTCTAGCAGGGATGGAGCCTGTGGGTTCCGGTACAATTATACTGAGACTTGGTGGAAAAATATTGGAGAAGTTATGCAAAGATTTTTCTTTTTTTTTTTCCAAGCAAGCCAACAGGAGGTGGGAACACTCCTTCCCTCAGCTTTCAAGGAGAGCTGCTGTCTTATGACTCCTTGCTGCAATGAAAAGTTATTTCCTTTCTTCAGGGCAGGAGCTCTGCAACCAGATTACTCTCAGTCGAGCAGGAAAAGTCAGCAGGTGACGCATTGCTTTCACCCCAAAACCCTGCGGGCTGCTTCCCATGCCGCTGTCCGTGGGTCTCCCATCGGCGGTGTGTGGGTGACAAAGCCGTCCCCTGGGTCTGTACGAGCCGGGGTGTGCGCAGTGCTTTTTCCTTTTTTTTTTTTTTTTCTTTTTTTTTTTTTTTCTCCTTGCCAATGGTGCACTATTTTCAGGAGGAGATGGAGGGGGCTGGCGCGGGGCCAGAGGCAGCCCTCTCCTTGCCAGGAAGCCAGATGCATGGTCACATTGCCTGGCTCTCCCTGGCAAGGCTGGGAAAGCTTCAGCAGGTGTGATCAAACAGCATGCGGGAGCCGCAGGTTCGGCGCAGGCTGCCTCCCAGGGACCGCTCGCATTTGTCGCCGCGCCGCCAAAGCCCCTGGACAGGAAATGTCACCGCGGTAAAACCGAGGAGTCCTCGGGTGGGTCTGCATCCTCCGCCGCCAGCCCGGCACGTCGCCCGTTGGGTTTGCGCACGACGGCTTTAGGGGATGGCTTTGGAGCAAGGAGCAGCAGCAGCGTGAAAAAGGCGCTCTCCCCCGCCCTCCTCTCTCTCCCCCCCTCCCAAAGCCTTCCACCTCCTCAGCAATGTTGCGGAGAGAGCAGAGACTCACAGTCAGCAGACTGCGGTGACAGATGGCGGGTCATAAGCCCTCTCGCTAATCTAACACTGCAAAAGAAAATAGGGCTGGGGGTGATTCAGCTGCCTAGGCCTCAGAGCGGGAGGATGACGGGATAGCGTGCTCCTCTGACATGTCCTTGAAGGATGCCGCGTCCCAGAGGACCGCGGGAACAAAAGTAAAGTGACGATGAAGCAAAAATCTGTTTGCAGAATAAGGCAAATCTTGCTAAAAATGGATAATGTGCTCAGAGCATTCTGAGTAATTGGATTTCTATTAGCGAGATGCAAATATTACTAATAGAATTCTCTAGCAGGAATAATTTGTGCTCTGGATCCAGAGCTACCCGGGCACGGTCGTCTTCCCATCTTTAATTGTCCGGTGACCAGAGCTGTCTGCACCCCTAAACGTATTTATCTATCAAACTGTCTCGTTGTATGTGCGGCGCTGAGAGCAAGTTGAATCCATTTAATTCAGCGCAGCATTCTGGAAACGTTCGTGTGGCAAGAGGAATTTCTTGGCATTTGTAAGCTGCGACTTGCATTTAAAACTAATATTTTATTTTATTTTTTTTTTTTTCCCCCGAGGAAGAATACAGGCTGCATCCTGAGCCGCCTGCTCCTGCTGGCGAGCGCCCATCTTTCTGAAGTGGCAAAGCTTGTGACACCGTATTGGAGGCCAACGTCAGAGACTGTCGGTTGCCTCCATCCTACCATGAAATCGGTTTAAGGTCGGGAGATGAGCGTTACTGATTCGCAGGAAGAACCTTGCGGGGGGCAGGGAGGAGGTGAATGCTACGGATGCTTCTGGGCCGGATGGCCCCGGTGAAAGCAGTGGGGCTCTTCGCCATGGGAGACTGCTTGTGAAGGAGGGGACAAATCAGACCTTTAAGTGTCTGGGCGTAGGGAGTGTGGGCCAAGGTTGTAGCAGAGCTACAGTGCTCTACAGCTGAAATGGAGAGAGCTATGGCCACTGCGGTCCCGTCTACTGAATCTGCAATGGAAGGCGCACGCCCTGCCCCACGGAGAGCTGCCAGGGCAGGTACCGCGAGTCCCGCTCGGTCATGACTGAAGTCACACTAACACAAAAAAAAAAAAAAAAAAAAATTAAAAACCCAGTTTGTTTTTCAAACTGATTCCCAAAGAGAACGTTTTAGGGACTTCAAAAATGAAAATATCTTTTCTTCAGTGGAATGAGTACCTGTACACGATGTTCTCTGTATTTTCTGGAAAAAGAAAAAACTTTTTAAAAAAGCTTTTGCAGAAAGTGTTAGGGGGTTTTTCAAGCTACGATTCAATTATTTTTCAACTGAAATGTTTCAGTTGTTGCCCCCAAACGCTTTTTTAAAAAAAAATCAGTCTTGAAAACATTTTAAAGTGATAGAAAATCAGGAAGTTCTACAAAATCACTTTGCTGGAGAAGAAACACTTGTGGGCTGGTACCAGTTTTGACATCAGTTCTGATTTTTAACTTAGTAACAAGCATGAACTAGCAGAGTGCAGAGCGATTTCTTCTGGTTGTTCCTGGCTCCTGTTGGCTTCCTTGGAGGAGGAAGGAAAAGGAGACTTTAGAGAGAAGATACCTCCTGTTTGCATTCGCCTGTATCCCGGTATTTCTAGAATGGGGAAAAAGGGATATAGAGAAGGAAAACATTTTTGTCAGTGCATAGCTAGAACATAATATTGAAAAAACAGAACATAATATGGAAATGATATTGGCTCTTCAAACCTTTAGGAATATTGTCAGTGCCGAAGTGGACCGAGTTCGTGCTGTTCTGAAGGTCTGTCCTGAAGCTTTGTCCTGAAGCTTGTCTGCAGGCAGAGTTAAACTGGTGTTACACAAAGTAGGGATGTTTAAAAGGTACCGGGAAAGTGGATGCTTCAGTTTCAGTGATGCTGAAACAAATATAAATGTTCACATGAAGGTTTGGGAGGAAACTAAAGCCGTGTGGTGTGCAAAGGCAATCCACCAGGAGGCCAAATGAGGACAGACGAGCCGGCTTGTTGGCTTGTCTTGCCCTTGAAGTTCCCCTCTTTGGCAACTTCATGTAGCCAAAATTAGGGGAAGGAGCCCGTGTGCCTGCCAAGGACCAGCTCCTCTAGCACTTGGGCGTATAAACGAGCGGTGTGACTGTACTGACAAATAACTGCGTGGGAGGGGAGGGAAAGGTTTGAGAGGACACCCTGGCTTCTCCCAGGTCCGGGAAGGCTCGCAAGTTGTGCAACCCTTCATAGCCATGATCGATCCCTTCCGAGGATCCTGCACTACATTGCTAATGACCTGCTCATTGATCTGACGGCAAAGGTCCATTTAAAGGTGCAAAACCCCCAACAGATGACTAAATGTAACGATTCATACGACTGCTTCTTGGAGAAGATTTAGCCTTTCTGAAATCCAATAGAGATCAACCTTTGCACCCGAGAGCTATAGAAATCCAACCCTTTCCTAAACGCTCCGGCCTTTGCATTGTAGTTGGATTCTGGGAGGAGATAACTTAGAAAAGGGTTTCACCAACTGTTTTTCTAGGCAGACGGCAGCAAGGATGGTTGAGATGGGCAAGGAAGGGGGGTTTTGCTCAGTAAAGACATACTTTGCAAGAAGGTGCAATTTCTAGGAATAAATGCCATCAAGGAATGTTTATTGGTTTTGTTTTTTTTTTTTTTTTCTTAATGTTAGTGATGTGGGGCCTTTGGTTTATCTAGTGGGGGCAAGGTCTCGCTGAGAATCTGCTGTGCTGTTTGGGAATCGCAGGAGAGTGAGCACAAGTTATTTCCAGCTGCTCAAAAATCCAGAGGATTTGGTTTAGGTTGTGGCTTACTTTGTTCTTGGAAAATCAGGTGTTTCCCACCACTAGCACAACTGAAACTCTGACCTGGGAAAATAAGTGCAGATGCAGAAGATAAATCTGTGTCCTTTGGCGCTCCCACTCTGCTGTTGGAATGCTGAAATAAATAGGATAAATATATCGTTTTACTGGAAAATAAAGCAAATAGAGAAGAGAGATGATCAAAAAAGGTGTTAAAGGCAGGGTCCTGTTTTTAGAGTCCTCCTAGTGTAAGTGTAGCCAAGATGCTGGGGGTGAAGGAGCTGCCGGCTTCAGTTATGTGACGATAATAATAAGTAGTAGAAGTAGTGGCAAAGCCGAAGGAAGGAGCTTGGGCGAGGGAACTCTCGCTGTGTAACTCGGTTTGTGTAATTCCCACAGCTCTCCTTATCTCCCTGTGCCTTTGGTTGGCATATCAGCCAGACAAAGAGCTTAACGCCACTTGGCATAGTGACTGGGGAAACTGTTTAAAATTTCCAGCAACTGGAACAATTAAGTAAGCTTTCAAATGAGGGAGAATGGTTGTCCCCTTAGGATTCCTATCACCGAAGGATAACATTTCCAGGCTTTGTCCAGCAAGAGATGTCACTTCATTTACAGAGATCTTCACAATGTTGAGGTATATTGGATATTGGTTATTGTATGTGAAAGACTATCAGGAATCACCTCGGCTGGGCTAATTGTTCCTGGGTTCAGGCCTGATGGAATTTTAATTTCGGTCATGGTGGTGGCTGGAGAAGTTTCCCAGAATTATAAGAGATGATGAAGAAGCCTTTTTCTTTTTTTTTTTTTTTGAAGTAATAATAATGTCACAGATTAAGGGGATTTATTAAAACTTCGGTCAAATGCAACCCTGAATAAGAGAATTTCATGAACTGGGATGACTTCATGACTGCCCTTCTGGGATTGGAGATGGGATGGGAAAGTAGCACTTCTACAAGAGCTGACTGTTGCAAGGGCTTGATTCCCCAACGCTCCTGTTGGCATCACATTCTTCAATGTTTGTTTTTATAGCTTGCAAAAGAAAAAAAAATAGCGTTGCCCTATTTTTGTGTCATTGCTGATCTTACATTCTTTCTCGGGTGCTTCTCTTCCCTTCCGCTTCTTTTCTTTATTGGAAGCGCACTGAGGATGTGTCATGCCTTCACAACCCGCTCCCTTTGGATGGGGAGGGGGGAAGGAAAGGGGGTGGGGGGAACAGCAGCGGAATGACTCTATGGTACTGTATAAATAGTTGCTTTATTATCATAAAAAAAAAATTGCACTCGAAAGATTTTTTTTTTATTTTTTTTTTTAGGATCAAAACATACTAAAGAAAATGTAAAACAAAATTAAAATGAAGTCAGTATTCACATTGTCAGCAGTTATTTTGTCACTGCAAAGCATCTCCTCAAAGGAATATTGTGCAGCACAGCAGCAACCGAATGAAGCAAGCAGCTCCAGCGTTTACTTAAAAGGGAAGTGCAGGGACATCTTCAAACCGCAGTAATGGATCCCTGGGGTTTCTCTAAAGTCTGATAGTGGCACTGACATTTCCTGTGAAGTTGGAGGCTGGCAGGTTGTTAAAACTTCCCGGTTTTTAACTGCATCAAGTGTTGCTGTAGTTTGTTGAACGTATAAAATCACTTCTCCTCCTCCTCCTTTTTTTTTTTTTTTTTTTTTAAATCCAGATATCAATAAAGAACTCGAGAGAGGAAAACACTATAATTATAGCCAAAAAGCTGGCACAATGCCTGCTGTATAAACCCGTTATTTTGGTAGCATAGAATTTGGTACTGGAATAATTCTCTGGGTGGAAACTTGGCAAACATGATCTCAGCCTGTGAGCTAATCTTTTTCTTTTTCCTCCTGTAATAACATTTTTTTCTTCTCTGCAGATTTAGCCATTCTAACATTGTGCATCCTATTACCGAGATTGTGTATGCACAAATGACCTATGTTATGGGTCTCTGGGGTGATGTGAATGTAGACAAGAGATCTGCATGTTAGATTAAAACCCCTTTGCTGGAAAATTGGTACCCTGTAGATTCAAATACAATTAGCCTTGATCTGAACCGCTGCCACGGTGGGAACTGGCGATAGCTAAGGGTGACAGTGGAGGACTGGGAGACCCTGGGCAGCGTTTGGGGAGCAGGCTTTTGGGTTGCTGTGTGATGGGCAACGTTTCTGGTTTGACTCCTCGCTATTTCAGTCTCAGCCTTGCAGCTCTCCGTGCGCTGGAGCAGTCTGGTCTTGAAGTAAATGCCTAAATACTTGCATAGATTGGAGGATCTGGGTCTTTTGTGAAATGGAGATTGCTGTATCTCCATAGCGTTGTAAGAGGCTTCATGAACCGTGCACAAATAGCAGCCTTTATTGCTAGCCCTTATTTTTAAGAGAGCTGAGACACCAGCACACCCCTGTGAAACCGTAAAGAGCTCAGATAACGCAGGGCCCCAGTAACAATTTTTTCATTTTGACCTACATCTTCAATTTTTAAAGAACAGCGTGTTTGCCTCCACGCGCGGGTTCTGGGAGCTGCAGATGCGTCGGGAGGAGAGCGGGGCTCGCATTGAAATTCATGTCAGCCTGCCATAAACATCTTTCTAAATGAATATAATAAGATCAAATCTATTACTGCCGTTGTCGCTCCATCCGGCGTGCCTCGCCGCTCCGGTAGCGGAGAGACTGTCCCGTGTGTTGTGACTGCCTCGCTGGGAGCCCGGGGGGCAAACCTGGCCCATTGGCGCTTCAAAACTGCAGTGTAATTAGTTCCACTTCCCTGCAGCAGAGAGGGGGGGACTGCAGCCGCCTTTGAAATCTTCGTACCCGAAAGTGGGATGTGCAGTTTGCTGATGTGATAATTTTCAGAGAAATCAGTCCCTCCATGAGGGATTTTCTTGGGGAGTGCTGTTGGAGTTGAAGCGGGCTGAGACCAGAGATGCTGCTTGTGCTTGCTCTGGGCGGTCAGCAAACCTTCCTGCAGCTTTTAACCTCTTCACCTGGACACACAAATGGTTTTCCTCCAGCCTACGTGTGGGATTGACTTTGGGTTTTTTTGCCTCTGCTCCCAGGGTGGTGCTCAAAACGATTTGCAGCAGCCAGCAAGAAGCAGGGTGCCTTGGGGTGGGGGTGTGGGAGCGGAGCTGGTGGTGGTGATCAACCCCCTGTTTGTTACCTTGTTCCGTGTTAAAGGTAAATGTGATTCAAGATGAAGCCCCTAACGTTGAAGGCATCTATCTGTTCTCAGGATGTGTTTGAAAAGATGATGGGTTTTCGCTAGTATTAATTACTATGTCACTATTGGGGTAAATGAACCTTTGGTGCTTCGCGTCAGCCAGAGACTGTCCCTCTGGGGTGGTCGCTCTTGAACCTCGCTGACTGCTGAAGGCGATGCTCCATGCGCTTGGGCTGGATAAGCCATGGTAGATTTTGAGGCAGGAACAACACTTATATAATAACTCAATTTACCTGTTTGAAATGTTCTGGGCAGTTCTGGCTGACGAGGGAGAAAAATCTTTGCCAATGGAAGGATGACGCTGAAGCTCGTGGTGACGCAGGAGTTACAAGCCAAATCCGAAGCACCACTGAGGCTACTGAGAAGCTCCAGTTCCTTTTGGGGGACTGTGGATTGGGCTGACTCCTGCTTGCAGAATGTTGTGGCTGCGATCACACACTGCTCTTCCCTTTAAAGATGCTGAAGCGCTGGTGGCCAGTGCATGAGGAGGTGCTGACCTGAGCACATACCTGTCCTGGTATATTTATTTATTTTTTTATTTTTTTATTTTTTTTTTTGTAAGTGCTCTGAGCTGTCTGGACAAAGGTGGTTCTGGACCCTCGGCTGCATGGCTGTCTTCATATAGTTCGGTGTCGAAGCTCATGTGCTCGGCTGAGATGTCCTCTGCTGCAGCTCTTGGCAGAGCTCTTTGGCTCCAGCCCAGCACCATGCTGAGGTGGCCAGAGAGCTGCTGGAGGAGCAGAGCACAGGTCCGGAATGGCTCTGCCCTTTGTCTTCAGGGGTGGGTGTCTGAGGGGGCAGGATTCTACCCTGTGGTGCTCTTCTGTCTGGAGGAAGAAATTGGGCAAGTTAGGAAGAGGGGGGCAGAAGAACTAAGATGATGGTGCAGCTCTTCAACAAGTGTAAGGCTGTTCTGCTCCGGCACTGGAGACCTACCCGTTACCTTTTTTGGTACCAACGTGCAGGGCTTGGGCAGGAGAGCTTGTGAGGGGTTTGATCTTTGAGAGCAAGTTCTGGAGAAATAACCCGAGCCCTCCATCGCCCTCCAGCTGTGGCCACCAACCGAGTCCTGAGCTCAGCCTGGCCCCAAGGGAGCAGCCAGCAAAAGGCATTTAAAAACCATGAGGCTGATCAGCTTCCCTGGTGCCACCTGGGTGGAGTGCCCTCTGCAAGTGCTCATGAATCATGTTAATAATCACCAAGTATGCCCCAAAGACCTTGTGCTCAAAAAAAAAAATTAAAAAAATTATGAGTTCAAGGGGAGGGGAACCCAGTGCGCTGCTTCCTTTTGCCTTTTCCAGGGTTCGTTTTTAACCTTTGGAGAATTCCTGTTCATGCTGCAAAATTGCTTGGGAATGGAGAAAAGAGCGTGATGGAAGCAAAACCGCATTATTAACTTCCTCCGCAAACCCAAGTTTGTCTTCCAGGAGGGGAAGGTGTTTTGGTGAGGTCCTGGTCCCTGGGAAATGGGTTTACATCTTTCATCTCTGCTACCCCCATGGGGAAAAAGAGGAGGGGGAAAAAAAAAAAAAAAAAAAACCAGCCCTCAAATATTTTATCTTGCTCTGCAGGACCCCGGCAGATCTCTCCCCGGGGACCATAAATTCTTTCCTGACTGTCACCGCTGCTCCCGAACTCTGGTGCAGCACACTGGGAGAGCGAGCTTTGTTCCTCCACAGCGCAGAGGACATGCCACAAATAATTTAAGGGACCATTTTTCTTTTTATATGACGTTAAATATTCTTTACTTTAAAAAAAAAAAAAAAAAACCACCACCACCATCCGCACCACTTGGCATAAAGTAATATATCCAGAAGAAGGGCAGATGCTGTTTAATAAAAGACACAGCGCTTCCCTCTGCTCTGCGTCTAACCTCCTGAATCGTCTCCCCGGCGGCGGCGGAGCGCCAGCCCCCTGCCACCTCTGCTGCCCGGTGACGAGGCAGGGCAAGAACAAGCTCAGCGCTGGGCCAGAACTCTTTAAGGACATCGTTTGTGCCCGCAATCGCACTGCAGGGCACAGGAAACTGTGGTTTCATTGAAGCTGGCTGGCATGACGACTTTTTTTTTTTTCACCTAACTTATTTGGGCATCTTCCCTGTCTTCAGTACACACCGTGCATTCTGGTGCCAGGCTGGAGGCGGTGCTGGGGCGGACTGGGCTGCAGCACTTCGAAGGATGCGGCTGCTGGGGCTTGTTCCAGCTTCTGTTGGGAGGGTGCGATTAAGTCTGGAGAGGGGTTTTTAATAGTAGTGGAGAGCTGGTGGCTGGGGGAAAAATCCTTTTGCTTTTAAAGTAAAGCGATTTGGCTAAGAAAGCAGTAAAAGAATGCGTATACAGAACGCGTATATTCTGCTGGTATATTGTATTGGGTCTCTTTTCCATGGAGATGAGTAATGAACTGTCTGCAAACAGTGGTTACCGCAGTGAAAAGCAGAAGGTGTAAAGGGAAGAATCCCATTTGTGACTCACTTTCTTGCCTCCGGTTTGGGGGAGTCGTAGGAGTTCATCCCCCCACTCTATTTCATCCCTCTGTTTTCCCTGCTACAGAAACAAAATTGGAAAAAAATAAAAATATAGAGAAATGGTGACCAGCAAAACGTTACCGGAAGGGAAGGCAGAGTTAGAAACGGGGTAACACCAATCCAATTATTTTTCCAAGACCTTAAAAATATTGTCGTGATTCAGGCAACTGAAACTTAAGGACACCTTGGACTCTAAAAAAAGCAGGTTGTTTTTCAGTCCCTCACACTGTCATACCCCGAGCAGACCCTGTTGAAAGCCCGTTCCTCCAACCTCTCTCTTTCTGCAACGGAAAGTTTGCCACCTGCTTATCTCGCTCCTTCTTTGAGCCTGTGAAAGGCACCTTCACGTGTTTCTAAAACTTTCTCCTGGTGCTAAGATACATATGTTTTACTGTGTGAGCGTAGATTTTTGGAAACGAGACGTGACCGGACAGACTTTGTGATTTCTAGGGAAAATGGGAAATGCTTTCTTAAAAATTTAACTGCTATATTGAGTCTTTTGATGTTTGGAGTTTATCCCCTGTGTAATATATTCTGATTTTCTTACTTTTTTTTTTTTTTTTAATGTTTTCGCCTACCGCCTTATTTATAATTCCCAAGCAATTCAGTCTGGGTATCTGAACTTGTGTATTTGTGGTGCGGCGCTGGATGAAGATGACTTGCAGATTCCAGGGTTTTCTTGGCAACTTCTTATTCCTTGTAACATTTTAACTTCAACCAGCCAGGAAGGCAATTTTAGAGCGGCGCAAAAAAAGAATTTCATAGGTCATGTGAACTCAGCCAATGCAAACCCGTCTCTGCCCCTGTAACGTAAACGCTGGAACATGCCCATAATTTGCACTGTGACTATTCCAAAGAGGTGCTGGTGGTGTTAGCAGGGCTAGGGCCTCAAAATTGTCAAACTGCTGCTTTTTTCTCTTTTTTTTCCCTCACTTTCATGTGAATTTTCATGAATGACGTAGTATGTGTTTGTGTGTTTATATACTTATGTCATAGCGTGTTCGATCTGGGTATATTAGGCATCTGCCTTGCGTAGTTCCCATCTATACCATGTTAATTATATTGCTCCGGTGACATAATAAACACTGAGCGAGCTGTGAATAGATTATTTACGATGCCACCTGAACTCTAAGTAATTATAGCTGTGTAATTTAGCTTCCCCCTATTTCATTTTATATATAATGCAATATTTCAAAATATTCCAGCGCACATCTATCTTTAGCTCTGTGTTTGAATGAATAAATTGTGATTCTCTTTCAAAGGTAATATATCAGCAATGCCCTTAAGGGAGGGCGCTGTAGCTCTGTCAAGAACAATCCATAAACTAATTTGCGCATAAAGAGAGACAATGGATACTTATAACAGACGCACACCTTCATTCACAGAAAATAATACTGTACTTACCCGTCTCGGTGTGTTTAAGTCTAACGCTCTACTGTCAAAGCACCGGCGGAAGGTATACAATACGTCTCAGCCGAATGGTTTTAAACACAGGACTTTTCCTGTAATTTAAGCTGTTGGGACAAAATTAGTATTGGGCAACAAACATCTCGCAGTAAATGGAATGAAAGTATTAATGTTTCCAGCTGGAGAAGTAAAATTGCTTCTATCAGCGCATTGTTTGAGGTTGATCGCTGGTATTTGTTTATGGGCTGCCAAGGTTCAACTTCAGTACCTACTAGAGCAGCCTGGTGCTGGGGAAACCAGACCTTTGCAGTATTCAACAGTTATCTGAGGAGGCAGAGTTAGTGCTGCCGCAGCGGGAGAGGCCCCGACAAAGCCGGCGTGAGCAGGGATGCTCGGCGGCTCTGGGCACATCCCGGGGGAAACAGCGGCGCTCGGGCATCACCAGCACCACTGGGAGGGCCCTGATCCATCTTCCACCGCTCCTGGCTCTGACCGGGCAGTGCGTGGGCGAGGTGGGGCGCCTCGGCTCCATTCCTCGCTCTCAACGGCCGTTGACTTTTGGACAAATGGCCCCAACCTCCCTTTGCCTCAGTTTCCTCAACTGTAGGTCCTGCAAAATAACACTTGCTTTTTCAGCTGGTGAGGTTACGTTATTCAGTGTTTCTACCCGGGACAGGGTGCTTCTCTCAAAGGTGCTGAACAAGAAGTTACCGGCTTTAATGGTGCTTTCGTGCTGAATTAGGAATCGGGAAATCGGCCTTAAGTGTTTGCGTTTTTATTTTGCAAAGTGCTTCGAGATCCTCATATCAAAGGCAATGTAGATGCAGTGTATTGTCTTGCTGTATCCTTGAAAACCCATCCAGCGTGATTTTGCCCTCTTTTTATTTCCTTAGAGCCTTGTGGGCTCATTCTTCTACTTCCTTACCACAAAGCCACGGTTAACGGCAGTGGCCTTGAATGGGTGAGTAACGCCGCTGGCCTCCGTTCTGCACGAGCCGTCCCACCCAGGGCTCCCGCAGTACCAAAGATGTGCGCACATTTGTGTCAATTAAAAGGTACTTGAGAGAGTCAGAATCTCTCTCTTTTTTTTTTTTTTAATTAAAAATGTCAGGATTCAAACTTTACATGGGATTTGTGATGGCTCCAATTCCCCGTTGGCATGTGCGAGGCGGCACCCAGGAGATTCGAGGTTTCCATGACATCATACGGTAACTGTGAGCCTATCAGTTAATTAAATACTATATCCATGTATTCTAGTTAATTGATGCTTCCTTTACATGGTTTATTGTGCTGCAAACTGGTATTGCTTCTGTCTCACTGAGCAAACACAGAGAGGGAGAGAGAGAAAGAGCCGGTGGGATGCTCCAGCTCGCGGCCGGGGAGAGGGAGCTGTTGGCACGCCGCGCTGTGCCCAGGGGCGTCCTCCAGGAGAGCCCAGCGTCACCTACACACCGGGGGTTTGGGGTGGCTCCGCCGGGCGGGTGGAGGTCTTTTATGAATGAGCCGAGCCGAGCCTTGGGAATGAATCGCAGGCACAAGCGAGCCGTGCCTTTTTCCGAGTCCAGCTTTTGTCTGGGGCTTCTGCGGTCCTGTTTCTGCAGAGGAGGGGGCGCAGAGGAGGGTGCCCCGTTGTGCTGACGCAGCGCGCAAAGGTGGCATCGCCTCTGCCGCAGCTGTCCCGCAGGAATGCGGCTCCGGCCAGGCCGGGCTCCGGGATGCAGCTGGACCTGCCGCGCGCTGTCCTTAAGGGAGGGGCGAAACATCGTCTCTGTAATTTTAGCAAACAAAAATATTTCGAGTGAGGATATCCGGCTTGATTGGGAGTTGGGGACGTAACATGATCTGGCAGAGGGTCTGACCGCTGCCCTCCAGCAGCACACCTCGGCCTCCCGCAGCTTTCCTGAAGGGTGTTAAGTCCCTCCGGTGAAAGGCAGCGCAGGTTGGCCGATGTGGTCGGGCCGCCTGCGGAAGGGGGCAGGCCGCTCACCAGGCTCGCCTGAGGACGTTAAATGACGCGCCCAGAGCCAGCGTCACCTTGTCCGCTGACAACACAACCGCGTTAGGGCGGAAAGTCGGTAAAAATTCAGTCCTCACAAAAATGCGGCCTAGTCTGTGTCCCTTTCCCCTGCCCCAGTCGGCGCCTGGTGCCCAAAGTCCAGGGCTGCCTCATCCTGCTTGTGTGCATCAGGGCACGCTCGCCTGCCTGCTCTTCCCAAGCTTGAGGCTCAACTGCTGCCGCAAGGAGGAATGAAGATATTTCGGTCGAAAGGATTTCAATCCCGAATGTAATTTCAGCAGCATTTTCCTAGGAGTTCTTTTGGCTCGTGGTCTGGGACTGACAGATTTTCTGGTCTGCTGTTCTGACCTTCTGCTGTACTGGGGGGATTGGTGTGCCTGTGTGTGGGAAGGAAGAGGGGATTTGCTCAGTGCTGCAGCAGGGCTGAGGGCACTTGATTCACAGAAGATGGAACAAAACCCAATTTTAGCCCAGACTCCAGATGTGAAACTCTAAGACGCATCTGTGCACTGCCGTGCCCGTGCTGATGCTGGAGATCCTAAAACACGAGACACTGTCAAGTTGGCAGTAGGAGCGTTTCTTCACTCCAGCTCCCAAGGAAAAGCTATTCCGGAGGTTTCAAATGGGAATAATTAAAGAAAAAATGCCATACCCTATATGCAAACCAGACACTGGCTACCCTCTCTGCCTGCTTTGGCCTCTTCCATTCTCTCACCTCTTCTTTCTCACCAAACGTATAATTTCTCCTCCTCTAAAAGAAGCCGAGATACTGCAAGCGTGATGAGAAACATTTCTAAGGATGACCTTGTAAGAGGTCTCTCTCTTGACAACTTCCAGGCTGAGTTTTTCCAAGCTTTCAGTTCTTGTCCACTTGCAGCTCCGTACTTCTGCTGAGGGGAAGAAACGCCATAAAAGTTGCCTTCCCCAAAATGTTTGCTTGTCGGTGCTGGCCTGGCCTTCTTCCGAAAGGCAGAGTGGTCCCAGCCCTGTGAACAGACGCTATAGATGAAGCCGTGTCAGATGCGGGGAGGGGGGAATGCAACAAATTTACATACCATTTCAGTAATACCCCTCCAAATTATCACCTCTCTGATCCTACCACCATGCTAAGTGCTGCAGTGGTGGTGCACTTTGGAAAATGGTGCTGTCTTCTATTAAAGGCAGGTATTTTTTTCTGTAATTCTCTTTAGTGTTGCCTTTAGAGGCCCCTCTATGTGGCTCCTTTCACTTCTAATTACTGCACTCGGAGATTACAGTGTGGTGCTGGCGACAGAGAGAGAGAGGGGAAGGGGGAGGAATGGGATGGTGGAGAGGGAAAGATTTCTGCGGTAATTTGCATTTAAAGCTGGCACTCAGCATTATATCTCCCTGTTCACCCATTGTCTATAAACATTTTAGCTCTTCCTTCTGCCTCATCAGAATGAATTAAGCATTTTCATTGCACCACCAGCCTAATTAGAGTCATTTACTATGTTGACACAAAGGGTTTTTTTATGAGCATCTCAGCTTTAATACACTACAGCAACATTGGAAACCTCCGATCAAAAGGTAAATGTTTGGGGGTCAGAGATATTTTTCAACATTCTCCCAAGAATACAAACAAGTTCCTGGAGAGGTGACGTGTGCGCTCGTGGCTGCGGCGGGGCCGCGGCACGTTTGCACTGGCGCGCTCGTGCGCTGCTTCTGCCTCCCGGTCGCACTTGTTGAAGGGGGTTGGCTCAGCGCAGGGGTGGCTTCACGTTCTGCGGACGCGGAGCAGCGCGAAGGGTTCGTTGGGCGAAGTCAAAGGGCAGATACTTGGCGTGGGTGGAGGGGGCGCAGGCGTGGGCCACTCTGATTCTGAAAAGTCTGTGCAAGTTGAGCTTGTTTGACTTCTGGTGCACCTCAGGGCTTCCTTGGAGCTGGGACCTCCACTTGGGCAACCTACGCGCTGACCTGTGGAGGTTTTAGATGGGTCTTGGTGTCTCGTAGGCTGCAATATCGAGTGAGACAGTGCACAGCCTCTTGCACCCACCCTCAGGACGAGGTAGCAGGACGTGAAGTCCTGCTGTGAAGTTGTCTGTTTTTGGGGTGCCTACGTGCACACCAGGAACAACAAAGAAGATTGTGTCCTTACTTAAAGCCAGAGGCACTGCTTTCACTCTCCCTAGCCTGATTTTCAGACATGATTGTATGAGCACAGGGAAGGTGTGTTACTCACAACCAAACCCAAGAGAGAAGGAACTGGTTTCAAGGTGATTTCAAAAAACTCCTTGTTCCATCCTTTCCCAGTACATTTTTGCCAGTAGTCACTTTTCTCATGCAGGAGAACTTTTGGGTTTTGCCCAATTTAAGGGATTTGGAAACCTCTGCTCAGGACCTCCTGGAGCGGGTGTTTTTCAGATAGGTCTGAGGAAAGTACTCTTGTCACCATCTCCGGGCAGACCGCTCTCAGTACCTGACCATGGGCATGCGGGAGTTGTACAGATTTGTAAGAAAAATCTGACTCAGCTGTACAGTATATCATTATTTTGGAGTGTAGTCATCAATCACAAGAAGAGAGATGTGCAAGGGCATGGCATATGCAGGACAACCAAGAAAATCCTTCTGTACTTGCATTTTCACTAGCCTCCAACTTGTCAGCAACGTGTTTGATGGCTGTCCAGTGGACCTCTAGGGTCAAAGCTGACCTCAGGTCTGCTCTTGTATGAAGTTTCCTTTCGCTCTGTGTTGGAGAAATACTATCCACTACACAATCATAGACCCAGATGACTACAAAACTTATTGCTGAGAATCCCGTAGAGCGCAAATACCAGTAACATGTTGTAGGACACTGAATATTTATTTTAAGTTAGAAGCGAAGACCTTGGTTCTCAGATGTAACATGGACTTTTCACTCCTGCAGTGGTGCAAAAGGTCTGAAACCACCAAAGCATTACCGAAGAGGTACGGTGAGGGTTTGTCTGGTGCAGCACCCTCTGTCCAACAGCGGAGTGGCCTCCTGCCAAAAACAGCTGTTCTTTTTCTGTATCTCTGCTTACTGACATTGTTATATTATTCTGTCATCAGGTATAGCGAGATCTTTTAGAAATAAGTAATAACTTGGGGTTTTTTAGAAGGGATGGTTCTCAAATAACTTCTTATTAGCTGTAGACTTTGTCCTTTTGCTGTTTGTGACCTTTTCCAGGTCACTTGAGCAAGATGAGCCCCAAGATGCTTGGGACAATCTACTGGCAACTTCACCCACTGTGAAAGTTTTTTCTCCCGGTCTTTGGCTTCCCATCCTGCAACTATTTATGAATCTAGAAGGAGATGGTCCCTCTTATGCCGCGAGAGTTCAGTTTCTTTAAGAGATTTTGGAAAGGGAAGTGGCCAGAAGCTTTTCAGAGATGCAAAGACGCACAAATCTACCACAGATCCTAGAAATTTATGTATGTGTATATAATTGCAAATATTTTTTTGCTATCTATGCGAGTCATATTTACAAAGTTTGGAGTCCTTGGGTTCAGCTTTTGAGCCCTTTTCAAAATTGCTGTGATATTTCATGCCTTTATCATGGCTCATTTCTTCTTGGATTCCTTCTATAGAGATGTACTTGCCCAAGGCAAGGAGGCCGTCCTAATTAGAATAACAGCCACACTGAAGAGAGGTTTATAATCATAGAAGCCCCATAGAACGGTTTGGGTTGGAAGGGATGTTAAAGATCATGCAGTCCCACCCCCCTGCCCTGGGCAGGGACACCTCCCCCCAGCCCAGGTTGCTCCCAGCCCCGTCCAACCTGGCCTTGAACACCTCTGGGGATGGGGCAGCCACAACATCCTGTTGGTAAAGAACCCTGGATGCGCACAGAAATCTCTGCTGTAGGCTTGATCCTCCAAGTTTTGAAGAGGAAATGTCCCTGGGTGATCTGGCTGCTCGGGTTTCTCGCAGTCACCAGTGCCGCTATTGTGAGGAAATCTGAACAGCCACCTCACCAGAAATTTTGCAGATTCGGAAAGTTGTTTGTTGCCTTTGCAATAAAGAAATGGTTTATAAAGCTGTATTTAAAAAGGTGCCTCAAAATGTTTGAAATTTCATAATGAAGATTAATTTATTTTTTTTTTTAAAAAGCAAATTTCATAGAATCAATGGACAGCTGAGGTTGGAAGGCACCTCTGGAGGTCGTCTGGTCCAAATCCCTGCTCATGCAGGGCCAGTTGTCCGGGACTCTGTCCAGACATTTTTTTTGGTATCTCAGAGGATGGAGACTCCACAACGTCCCTGGACAACCTGTGTCAGGGCTCAGTCACCCTCACAATAAAAAACTGGTTTCCTTATTTTCAGGCATAAGGATCTTCCTGTGTTTCAGTTTGTGTCCGTTGCTCCTTGTCCTGTCACGGGGCACCACTGAAAAGAGCCTGTCTCCGTCCTCTTGCACCCTCCCTTAAGGTATTTATACCCGTTAACAAGATCCCTCCTGAGTCTTCTCTTCTCCGGGCTGAACAGTCCCAGCTCCCTCAGCCTTTCCTCCTATGAGGAGGTCCCTTCACCATCCTTGTGGTCCTTCACTGAACCACATTGTTCGTGTCTCTCGTGTGCTGGGGAGCCTGATCTGCAGGCGCTGAAGTGATGTTCCAAGCAGGGGAAGAGCTTGAATAGCTGAGGTTCCTCCAGTAACCGTTGTCACAACCATGGTCTGCCCCAGGAGGTCTCTGGATAACCTCTCTGTTAGAGCGGGTCCGTGGTCTGTGCTGTGCAGGTCTGTCTCTGCCTGAAGCGGCGCGTCCCTCCCTGACTCTTGCCGTGTAATACAGACGTTGCGTTGCAACCGTCCGCGGTATCCGCTACGCTGTGTTTTGCTCTGTTTAAATATAATGCGTAGCGGATGTGAATTTAGAGCGGGGACAAGAACTTAACTCTTGGCTTTCTGGACTTTTAAGGAGCTTTGGGGGTTTTCCCCTATTTAAGGCTATTGTTAAATGCCGTGTTTGCTTGGTCTGCGGGAACGGCATCACTTTCCTACTGGTTTTAATGCTTTCCGTATGTGGCAGTGTTCCATTTTCCGAGCGGTAGGTGCTTTTGTCTTTTGGAACGGGGAGCAGACCTTCGTAATCGTTTAGGATCCTCATGCCGCTAGATCCTACATCACTCCTTGCTCTACGTCTCCCCGTCCCGTGCAGGGGCGCGATGCTGCTGCCATGCCCACCGCTCCGCGGGGTCAGTGCAGTCCTCGTCCCCATGAGCTGTGCAGCGTGGCAGGAAGCAAGGGGCACCCTCAAGGTAGACCTATAAGTTCAAAGAATGTGAATTTATATATATTTCTCCCCTCTTTGTGAGAGCCGTTATCTTCCACGCTGCGTAAACCCCGTTTCTCCCCCTCCTTGAGTGGTTTGGTGGAGCTTTCGGCACGTTCCCATGTGTGCACGTACGTGTCCGTGTGTAGCCACACATAAGCTGGCCGCAAGCTCGTTCTCTTCTGGGAAATGCAATACTTATTTCCATTACCTTGCCAGGCCTGGATAGAACTTGATGCTTCCCCTGAACTCCTTAAACCGGTGGCTCTGCTCAGACGCGGTTGTGTCCTGCGCTTCCCAAGTTAGGGCGAAACCGCAGCCAGAGCGAATGGTTCCTGCAACGCAGAGGAGCAGCAGGATGGTCTGGAGGAGAAGCCAGATCTTATAAATGTATCCCTGGGATCACCAAAGCCTCAGGCACCTCTAGCTACATCTGCATCTATAATTATTCTACAGACTATGAGGAACGGTGAAGTGTTGCTTCAATTTACGCGCTCCCTGCCCTCTCTGCGTTTGTTTCTTAGTCAGAGACTAATGGGCAGAGCACCGGACTGGAACCCAGGAGACCTAATTTATTTGAGGCTCTGCTACCAGCCTGCTGGGGAGCTCTGACCGAGCCTTTTTCCTCCCTCTGCTGTGCCTTCCCCTCCGTAAAGGGGAGATAGCGATAGCGAACTTGTTTGTAAAGTTTCTGATAAAACAGCACCGAGTAAGAGGTGGTATTAATAATGTAGTCCATCGCTGTGAAAATTTGATTTTAGCCGCCAAATTATTAGAGGAGCTAGTTAGTTACCGCGTTATTTAATTGCTGGTAGTAAAGGGAGAAATTGCTTCTTCCTAGTTTGTTTTTTTTTCACTCAGCCTTCTAACGGCTCTGAATGTCCACAGACCCAAAACTCGGGGCTGGGGCTAATGTGGCCCATAGCAGAGCCTGGAGGAGGAGGGGGGGGGGGGGGAGATGGAGGGAGCAAGGCTGGGGGCTGGAGAGGAGGGGAAGGTGTTAGAGGGGGAATATTGGACGGGAAAATAGAGCAGAGTGGGCAGATTGGAGAGCGACAGATTGTGAAAGCGGGGGAGAGAGAGAGAGAGAGAGAGGGGGGAGAAGAGATCCTATTAGAAATACCATGTGTGTGCGTGCGTGGAGGGGTACGCATGCAGGGAGGAAGGGACGCGGCGTCTACTGTAACATTATTCAAGCAATCACATGTATCGCCTATTAGATAACTCTTCTGGTTGGTTCGCATTGCGAGGGCTGTGAACGTGTTTTGCTTTAATCCCGGGCACATCACGTTTTTTAATCTCCAACGCATCCGGCTTTTCCTGAAGGGTTTCGGGGGTTTTGTTTTTCAAGAGCAGACGGATGCGAAAGTTTAAGGTCTCCGCAGCGTTGGGGTGGTCCCGCTTTGGGCGGTTTGGAGGGGGGTTGATGAGCCATCAGCTCGCTAGAAGTGAACGAGGAGGAATTTATTCTGCCTGGGAAAATGGCTACTGCCGTGACACGGTGCGCACAGGATGACTTGGGGGGGCAGTTCCGCGGGAAAGAGCCTCCTGGAGAATATGGCATTTCAGAAGCGGATTAGAAAGCCCCCAGCCCTCCTCTGAAATTGTTAAAAAAAAAAAAAAAATTGAACTTAAAGGGTCTGAATTAAACAGGCGAAACATAAGAAATGTCGAAACAGGGCTCAAAACTCGGTATTGACACCATCAGCCTTAATTTACCCCAGAGTGCAGGAATAAAAATTCATAGAGACATGATGAAAGGCTGAGAGTATCAGACAGGAATCCAGAGACTTAACCCTGAATTTACTGCTCCTGCAATGGGTTTGCGGTCAGAATATTTTCCATTGTGCAGATGTAGATTCCGGGTTTGTATTTTTGTGATTTATTATTTTTTTTTAGCAGTTCACAGAATTTACCATATATCTTAGAAGCAGGGTAGATGCTGTTTACTGTCGTTTCCCTGCGTGTGTGTGTATGCCTGTGCGCACACGCACATGTCTCTCAGCATTTTTTATCTCGGCATCATTCACAGTATGAGCACAATAATTGTGTAGTTCTTACTCTTGTGGAGGTTTTGAGCTAAAACGCTTTTCACAGCTCAGGGATGCAAATTTAACCCAGAATAACATTATTTTAAATAATAAAAAACAAAATCCTCCTCCAAGTGGAAAAAGAGAATTTGATTCACACGGAAGGGAGACGAGGAGAACTGGCAAACGGTGGGCAGGTGCTGGGCGAGCTTCCTCCGTATGAATTTGTTAATGCCTCTTAGTCCTGACCTGCAACACCCTCCCCGGCTAATGCCGCGGCCTCTCATGTCCAGGAATCGCAGACTGCTGAGTTGTGTGGCACTGGGGTGCGTTTTTGTCTCGTTTTTTTTTTTTTTTTTTTCTTTTTTTCTTTTTTTTTCCCCCTGTACTGGAGGCTGCTGACTGCATTTCATTTGTGACCCAGTTAAAATTTGAATCCAATTATCTAAATTTTTTGGTTGGAGTGGAGTTATTCTACTTTGTGTGTGTACATCTAGGTTTGCATATTGCCCCCCGTGAAGAGTTTTCCACTGCACACAGATGAAAATGTACCACTTTGAAAAAGAGCCCCCAATATATATTTCCTTTGATCAAATGTGGCCGCTTAACACGTTCCTCTTCCTTTCCTTTTGTTGTTCTTTTAATTTGTAAATAGGTAATTATTTGTGGTGGGTTTTCTCCAGATTTGGGTAAATGAAACGCGTTACCCCGCGGAGCTCAGCGTTGCTATGCAGATTTCTGATTTTGATGGCAGAAACGTAAAGCCCTGAAAAGAAGGGCGGCATCTCGGCAAGCCGGGAACGCGCACACCGAATCGCGCCTGCGATTTCATCCTTCCGGCAGCCTTCGCCAGCGCAGGCTGAAGCCCGAACGGCTCCTAAGAGTCCCTACAGGTGCTAAACGTTTGGTTGCAAACGAAAAGACTACAAGTTGGGATAAGGGCCTTAATAGAGGGGTGACGTACACACAGCGAGTTTGCAGAGAAATTGCTCGTAGTGCTCCCAGAATACAACTTGCACAGGAAGGCATTGCAATTCCCTGTTTTTTCCCACATTTTCGAGGCGTGCTGGAAAAGCAACTATCTGTTTTTGTGACTATATATATGTATAAAACCACATAAATACGTGCATCATCCAGCAAATAATAGAGAAGCCTGTCTGTCCATGGGGTTTATATAATGGAAATTGATTCTATTTTAGTGTGCGTTAAAAATAATGCAAACTTTCCCCACTCAGTTATGCCTTCTCGCTTCATTCCTCTTCCCCTGACTTTTTCCCCTTTTTTTGCCTGCGCGTAGCTGAACTGCGCGTACAGAACTGGAAGTCCGCGTTGTCCCTACCCCGCTGTAGGCTCTGCCTCTCGCTGTACCCTTTTACTTCAGTTGCTGGCAAATAGGCGAGCCCAAATGCTGGGTGATTATGTTCAGGTTTTCCGCTCTACCCATCAGATATATTACTTACAACTATTAATAACTCCCCTCCAGGAGAGTCATAACTATCGTGTAAATGCATCTTTCTCTGACACAGTTCTGTATACATAATACAAGGACCTGAGAGAGTTTTCAAAACAAGCCAGAGAACATGATGAAAATGAATGTATTTTCCCAGGTTAGGTTGTAAGGGCTGAATTCGCAAATGTGGGATTTTTTTATTTTTTTTTTGGCCAACAATTTTTCATTTATTTTTAATTTAATCACATGTTTCGGTTTGCAGGCACATTCTGAAAAATGATCTTTATAAAATATGCAGTCCTCTTCACAGTCTTATTACATCACTACTGCACTGGGAGAAAGACATCTCTCTAAATTGAAAACCGTTTTTAATGAATTGTTGTTTTATTTTAGGATCCCTTTAGGTTTCCTAGAACATTCGGTCTGAGTTGTCCGTCTGAAGGAATCCTGAGCTAACGAATCAGAATAAAAAAAAATATATTCCGCAGCCCTTGACCTGGCTCACAGCAACTCCCCGTGCTGTAAAACAAAGGGCTGCGGTGATGGGGGAGAATCCCGCCGCGAAGTAGAAAACCAGCATTATTGCTTAGCTGCGGCTTTGGAATTAAATCGCACGTGAAATTTAAAAACTTGATGGAAATCTGTGACCTTCTGGCTTACCTACAACTGCAGTGGAAGACAGCGACCCTAGAAGAACGTGATTTACTGGTGAAATAAAGCGAGCCGTAAAATCAGAGTAGGATGGGTTATTGTCAGTAAAAAGCATAAAGACAAGAAAAAAAAATCTGAACCCTAATTGCCTGTGTAAGGAAATATAGAGGAGGAAAGAGGGAGATGAAGGGGAGAACAAGAGCATCCCCAGTGGCAAAATGGTTAAAAGAGATGACTAAAATCCAGCAAAAAATCAAGCAGTCAAGTAGTTAATTGACTTTGCTTTAATCAGCCCAATGAATATTCATTAGTGTGCTGGTCCTAATCATGGGGGCCATGTTGTCCGCATTTAGCAAGCGCACGCTCAGCATCATGCATGCCTCAACAGCTTCCCTTCCTCTCGCCGCACTGACATTAAATTTAGAGGCTTTGCGCCTTCCCAGCTCGCGGGGAGCGGGGATTGGCCCAGCTGCTCGGCTCCGAGATGCCATAGCAACCCCTGGCTCGTTGCCTTGGCAACACTTTTCTTTTTTTTTTTAATTTTTTTTTTTTTTTTTTTTTTGTCAGGGCCTGAGCCAGTAATCCATAGGCTTAACGTAGAAAATATGCCTTTGTGGGGCATGTGTATATAGATATAGAGATGTAAGGGAGAGATTGAATGGGCGGAAGGCGTGCGTGTCTTCTATTGTGCGGCTTTAACAACGGGAGCGGGTTGTGGGATCTCCTCCTCATCTCGAGCTGTGTTTTGGGTTATGGGCTTTACATCTTTTTTTTTTTTTTTTTAAATAATAATAATAAAAAAAAAAAGGCAAAACGCACCCATTCTCTGGCTGTGCAGTTCATTTCCAGACTCGTCCAAAGGGAGGAGAAATATTTCCCTTCGCCATAATTTCCCCACCACCACCACCACCACCACCTCTCCCCCACCCAGGAAAGAAGCAGCGATTGCTTTAAGAGATATAGGACCCGATTATTCACACCGAGTTGAAGTTCCTCCTCCTGAAGGAGGTGGGTCTGGAAACGAGCTGCCCCATAAATCAATGGAGAAGTGCAGGCACGAAACTGGAGTCACGCAGCGGCGAGCGCGGCTGCTGCTCCTCACGTTCGCCGCTGCTTTTCCCTCCTCGCGAGCGGGGGGAGGCTCCTGCCCGAGATTGGTTCAGCCAACGCAACTCCAATCCCGCTCCAGTCTCTTAATATTCCAGATGTTGCTGGGGAAAAGATGATGTCCTGATGCCGGTGTTTTAGGAGTAGGCTGCCTTCCTGCCTGAGAGCAAAAACGGGAACGTGAAAAAAGCAGCAAAGTCCCCAGCTGTGTCAGAGCCAGCATCCCTGGCTTTAAAAATAGACTTGAAAAGGAAAAAAAAAAAAAAACAAACCCCACCACACTAATATATTCACAATGCCTGCAAGGAATTTTGGAGCTGGGAAATCCAAATGGTTAATGTCGTCTTGTAAATAAAGCTCATCCCTTAAGCCGAAAAAAAAAAAAAAGAAGAGTTCTGACCCAGTGAGGCATCATCTCCCATGGAACAAAACAGCTGCAGGGGAAAACGCGCAAAAACAACCCGTCCTCTTTGGACTCGGGCTGCGAGCGTGCGAGCTGTCTCGTAAAACTCTCGGGGTAAAGATGAAAGCTGCACAGGAATCCAGAAATAGTACTGCAGAAGGTTAAGCAGTAGGTGCTTTCAAAAAAGCATTAGTAATTTCCTGATATTCCCTTCTATCGTGCTTCTCGTTATGGCCCTTATGATAGAGCAGAAGTGGCTACAAGTGAAAAACTAATCCAGCCGCTGCGAGAGGAATGGGGTTTGGTCTCTATGAGAGGTTTTTTTTAATGTTTCTATTATCGTTATCTTAAATTATTCAAAAGTGTCATTTTGAGCTCATGGTGCGGGCACATGCTTTAATAAAAGCACGTGAAGAAGGAGCCTCCTTATTTCAAATAAGAAAAAGGGGACCGTTTTTCTCGCTCCTGCCCTCCCTAATGGGAAAGGTCCCACTGGCCCAGCACCGCCCCGGGGGAGCACGGCGCGGCGGAGGGGGCTGGGATTTTTGGCCGATCGGGAAAATGTTTTGCAATGATGCTCAAAATCTAGGGATGTTCAGGGCTGGTTTCCAGAGTAGTTGTAGGGCAGCATAGAAAGGACTAAACTTTATTTTCCCCCGATTCCCACATACTGAACGGCACCGAACCCCCATCAGAGGTCTGTGCAGCACACGGAGGGTTCAGGGCTCGGCATGGCATATTGTGCATTGGCTAATGGTCCGAAGACCAGTTCTGGCCAATGTGGGTGGGAAATGGTTGCTCAACATCTGCATCTGCACATAACGAGATAAGGTTAATCAGCCTCTGATTCCCCGTCAAACAGCACTACTGTGGTTTTCAACGTTTTTAAGTGTGAAAGGAAGAAATCTGCCACCCACGACCAAATGTCACAATTGAAGGCTGGTGGCTTGATCTCAAGGTCTTCAGCAGCTCCCATCTGGCTCGGGCAGCCCCGCTGCCATCCTTGGCACACACCGGTGGGGTCATTTCTGGCAGGAAGAGAGGGAGATTGTGGGGGGAGAGGGTTTTAGGATGCCTTTCAGGTTATTTTTTTGTTTGGATGGGTTTTTTTTGTTTTGTTTTTTGCTTTTTTTTTCATAAAATGAAATCCAGCAGTAATTATAGCTGCAAGAGCAGAGAGGAGAGAGAGGGATTGTGAAATGCATGAATCGAGAAAGGCCGCTTTAAATCAGCTCTATCAGAGTCACTGGTAAAGATCGTTTTATCCCAAGAAGCATCGAGGCAGAAGGACTCATAGGATCTGAGAGTGGCAGAGCACTGATGTGAGACAAAGAGCTCCTGGGGAGGGAGTGAGGAAGAAAAGTAGGTTAAAAAAATATTTACAGTGAATTTCCAGGGGAATTTTTTCATCTTGACAAATCCATCTTCCTAAAAAAGTTGTTTTGGGAAACCTCTCAAATGTATTTAACAAGTCCAGACCAAAATACTCTAGAGAAAATCATTTATGTAGCCCTACCGGGTAGTATTCATTTAAAAAAAAAAACAATCATAATGGGAATAATTTTATTTTTGTGATCGTATTTTGTTGATTCAAATCTCTGAATAGAGTCTCTCTGTTTCCATCTGGTTAAACTTTGAGAACTGTAGGTGGTCCATTGAAAAGATGTAGAATCATAGAATCATGGAATGGTTTGGGCTGGAAGGGACCTCAAAGATCACCCAGTTCTACCCCCCGTGCCCTGGGCAGGGCCACCTCCCCCCAGCCCAGGTTGCTCCCAGCCCCGTCCAACCCGGCCTTGAACACCTCCAGGGATGGGGCAGCCACAGCTTCTCGGGGCAACATGATCAATTAATTGTATACGGGGAATGTACAAGCAAACACGGAGCATCGTGACGCTGTCCCTTGGGCTGGTAGTGCCACGGGCATCTCCTCTCCGTGCTTTCCTTCAGTTTGAACGTAGTTTGTGCTGGTACAAATGACTATGGGATGTGTGGAGGTGAAGGACAGGACCTGCAGGTTGGAAATCAGCACGTAGGAGAAATAAAAGGCACCGAGCACCCGCTCACCAGGGAAAGCAGCACGTGCTGCTCAGAGAACCCACCTCTGCTCCTTCACTCTGCGGTCAGAAACTGTCATGTACTTTGCCACAGCGTTGGTGGAACTGGAGGAGTTTGCCCTGATGGGTATGAGCAGTCGCCCTGAAAGTTGTGCTGATGGTACCTGGAAATTCATCTCTTGTTAAGCTTGTGTGGGTTTAATTGTCCAGTTGGGGGAGCAGAAAACAATACTGAGTTTGGTGATAAACTGCCCAGGTGAATATGATGAGATGTCCCAGATCAGTTCTGGGACCAGCCACAGTTTCACCTGTGGCAAACGGTGAGGAAGGATGGGGCTGGAAGGAGAGGAACGGCGCTGCGAATAGAGATAGGGCAGAAATGTCAAACAAAAATGAGGCTATACCTGCGATGAACATTTTTTTGCAAAGTTTAATCAAATTGGCTGTAATACTAAGCAAAAATCAAAATAACTACAAAAAAACACAGAGCTTTTTAAAAATGGTATGCTGATGTAATTTCTTTTGATTTGTTCTTACAATATTTTTTCTTTTTTTTTTTCCCTCTAGCTACAAGAAGCTACAAGAAGCCCAGTTTCTGTGGAAAAAGAAACCCCCAGTGAGCCAAAATCCAAGGTAAGCATCAGTTAAGATTTTTTCCCCATTCTTAAGTTGTCAGTACCTCCGGTTTCTTTAAATGGATTCTAACCTTGGAGTTCGACAGCGTTGTAGCAGCTGAGCCGCAGAGCCAGTGTCTGCGCAGAAACATGCTTTTTTTTTTATTAGTGAGGCACAACCAGGGAAATATTCCTCCCCAGGTGCGCCCGTGAAAGGTAAGCTCACCATGCGGGGCGCGGGTTTGATGCGACTGCTCCTTCCGCACAAAGGCTGCTTAGGAAAGCGCGAAGCATCGTCGCTGGTACCATTTCACGCCCGGTGCCTTCAATAAAGCCGAAGGCAGAGCCGGCAGGGAGCGGGAGGCCAAGGGGCAGCTCGGCTGGCCGCGTCGCCTCGCGCAGCCTCCCTCCGCACCTCACCTGCCTAACCTGCCCCGCTTTCGCAGCTCGGCGGCGTGCACGACAACCCCCCTCTGCGATTCAAGATGGAAAACCCCCTTCTTTTATGCAACTGTGTCTTTTCACATCTCTATTTCTGTCGTTGGCTGACAGGGTGGGAAGAGAGAAGGAAAGGATGGGGAGGGAGGCACCAGGGAGAGGAAAATTACCACCAGCTCAGGCAGTTGAAGTGAGAAGGGAGAGAGAAGGAGCAAACGGATGCTAATTCCTGAACTGACTCCTGCAAACGGAGTTCAGGCTCCTTTGCAGGTTCTTGAGCTTGGTAAGTCAGTGTCAGGACCATAAAGCCCAAACTTGAGCTGGTTTCTCTTCCAAGGAGGGCTCGTCCCCTGGCTTGATTCAGCAACGTCAAGCAACGGGCTTCTGAAAGCACAACACGGCCACGGCGGTTGGTGCGAGGCCCTCGTGCTGCTGGATGTTTTGTCCTAAACTCCTGGGGCCATCAGCCAGATGGGCAGTCGCTGCCGTGGCTCCCGAGCCACGCTGGTGCCAACGGCAAAGAGAGGTCAGACTGGGAGTAAGGAGAAAGCTGCCTTCCCTCGGCCGTGGTGTGCTCCGAGCGGAGCACCGAACCCGAGGGGGTTGTCTTCTGCTGGCAACCCAGGGCAGTGCTGCAGAGATCTTGCGTTTGGTGGCTTCCTGCTGAAACTGGAAGGAGGCCCAGTGCTTGCCTGAGTCTTACTGATTTAGGAAGTTGTCTAGAGGTTGAGATTTCAGAGAAATTTGGGTTTTGGCTTGGCAGGGTCGGTTGGCTTTTCCAATGAGAAGCCAGCTACTGTGCAGCGAGCTGCGAAGTCTCGAACCGGGAAGAACACGTTCTGTTAAATTGTTCTGCAGAACAATGACATTGGGAAACAAAACAGCAGCAACCAGAAAGAAAACCCCAACAAGCAAAATAATATTTATTTCTGCCATGGCAGTTCTGTGAACTGAAAATGGGCTGTTTTGTTTTGCTGGGCTTGTATGCAGAAAGGGATTGTATCCAGTTCCAGACAAAAAATACGTCTGGGCCTTGGAAGGGGGAAGAGGAGGGTGGGAAGATCTATGTCTGCAGAATCACTGATGCAGGAAGATGCGAGTGCTGTGTTGTGTCTAGTTGCATCATGTGTGAATCCATCAGCGACTTAAAGAAACAGCAAAGTCGGTGCAACCTCTTACTGTGGTTTTTCCATCTGCTCCCTGATCTGCTGGTGATGAATGTTCAGCTTTGCCATCTCCTACCCTCGAGAAGTCCTTTGTGGGAGCTCCTGGTGATTTTTCTTAGCTGAAAAAATACCCAGGAAAGTCTGCAAACTTTCATGAAAAAACCTGTGTGCAATTGTTCCAGTGGCACGCTGCGCTGTCATTGTGTCAGTGAAAAGTCATGTTAGATTTGTTGATGACTTTTTTTAAAGTCTCTTAAAAACCTAAAGTTTTGTTGTATCCTGACTTTACGCTCCAGTAAGATGGTAATTATGGGTGGAAAAGCAACTGCTTCAGCTTCTAGTTTGGACCTTTGGGTGCAGGTGTGGGACTTGAGTCCATAACGTGCTGATCACGAGGTCAAAGCTGCTCTGTGAAACTGCTGATTGAGGTTAGTCTCGGGAGGAATTGCCCTCCCAAATCCTTGTGGATGGTTTAGTGTTTTGCTCTAAACCAAATCCTTCTTTTACATTGCTCGCTGAGTCTGGGGAGAGCTGCCTGCCTCCACCAGGAATCTGTCAGCCCGCTACCAACAAGCTCATATCCACGTCTTGACCTGCTCGGGAACTGACCGTTTTCATTTTTAGCTTAGTTTTTCTCAGGAAAGCACTTCTGTGCCATCCCAAGTAGCGTGTAGGTGTCTCTGTCTATCAGTTTCCATAATATTTTTCAAGCCTGTCAGCTAATTTCTACCCGTTTTGACAGAGGTAGAAGTCTCGACGATATTTAATTCCGAAGAGTTTTCCAGCATGGGCAGTAGGAGACCCCATCGCTGCTCTCCCTGGAGGAAAGAGAACTGCGCAGTTTATATCTCTATTAGACATCAGAGACCCCACCTCAGCCGTCTGCCTCAGCAGTAGGTATTTTGAAAAATCAAGCAGAAACGCCACTGGTTCCCTTGTTTGCTATTTGCTCATGTACCTATTGAAGGATTTGGTTTTGTTTCAAATCAGCCATGGAGCAACGACCACCAACGTGACGTTTCTGGGGTGCTTTGGCTCTGGTGTGTGCTGGGCAGGTCTCCGCACGTGGGGGTTGGTGAGTGTGTGGTAGGAGCTGGGTCAGAAAGCTGAGTGTTTCCCTTTCTGCCTGGCCAGGACCTCCTTTCCCGGGCAAGACAACATTTTCATTTGTAGTGATTACAAAAGCCTTTTTTAATTGGCATCTGAAGTACAGTCGTACTGTGGGTGATTTCAGTATTAGTCGCGTTGGTACCACATTGATTTTGGTCATTGTACAGGATCAACTGTAGCAATTGCGGGAATAGTACGTGAAAGTGAGACCGCGGCATTGCGCTGGTGGTAGGCAGGCTTTGCGCCGCTGGACTTTACGCTAACGCCTGCAGGGAGAAGGACTCGCATAAGACGAGAAAGAAGCTGAAAAACTGTTCGCCGCTGCCGCAGAGATCCTATAGCAGTTACACATCCACTCCATTGTGCTATCATTTGTGCACATGAGTATATTACTATAGAAGGGCTGTTGTATTAGCAAAGGCTGTCCTCAATGGTGGTAATTTGGTTTTGTCATGGTAATACAATGCCGATACACTGCAGACACAAAAGTGAGTTCTGCATGGCTTGGCAAAGAGATTTTCACAGAGCTGCTGGGCGAGTCCATTGGTTTCTCAATGTTCCTAAACAGGAGTGGGTCAATGGTAATTTTTAGGAAGGCAGATGCCCCTCGCTGAGCTTGTCTGACTATAAACTGCTACACAAGACATGCAACGTACATAGCATCCTCAGCCCCTCTGTGTAACTTGCAGACTGTTAAAACTGCACAGCAGGAATGAGGACTCTTTTAATCCACTGAATTTGCTGTTTAGCATGACCTGAATAATCCGGCAGGGCTAACGTGATCTTCAGCACCAGCACTCAACTGCCTGTTATCCTCCTTGAAGCTGCAGGGTATCAAAAATATCTGACTGGTTTGGACCGAAGAAAGTTGCCTGGATAGCGTCTGCGTGTCATTTGTTTTTCAGTGACATTGTTCCAGGCTCTGCTATTCTCGATGCCAGTAAGTCTCTGTTTCTGGGTGAACTTTTAGATAGGCTCTCTCTCGACCGTGCTACTGCTTCCGTTGACCACAGCAGCCCGTTCATCGTTACTTCCTTTATGTTTTCTCTTTGGTGGGAAGTGAAAAGCAGAGGAGGGCAAAGTCGGTGTAGGGAAGTTAAAACTGTGCCAGTGACTGCCTAGCGGGAGGCAGACTCTTTGTTCCGGATACATGAAGGTAGAGCCTTGATTGGTGTAAATTGCCATAGGTGAGAAACTATTCTTATTCATTCAAGTTTATAGCATCTATATGGATGTTTAAATTCTTCCCCCTGTTCAGCAGCACCATGACCAGCAGCAGTCCAGAACTGGTGGGGTGATGGATACAAAGAATTGGACCAAAACGTCTTTTCCCATGGCTGGTGGCCTTGGTGGTTGGTGGTTGGTTACATCTTTTCACGTGCAGTAACCGGCAGAGCGTGGGTATTCTTCCTCTCCCATGTACCTTAAAGAAATAATCACGTGGGAAAGGGAGGTATATTTTTGGGAAGGGTCTCCTGTTACCCCGGAGCTCTGTGGCTCTGTCTGGCTTGTAATCTACCCAGTCCTTTCTATCGCTAATGTTAAGAGCTTCTCTGGGGTGATGAGAAAAGGATGTTGATAAGGCAAACTTTCAAACCAGGACACATCCTTAAGAGGGCATCCAAATGCTGCACTGTACAAAGGAATTGAAATTAGCTCTAAATGCAGTTGGCTTTACCTGCTTTATGGAAAAGAGAAATATATTTTAAAAGGATATGTTTCATGTAATCATGCCGGGTTTATCAAGTGCAGAAAGATGTCTCCTAACAATACCCAGGAAGATTACAATTGTCAATCAGAGCAGAGGTCCTGTTCCTGCCTCTTCGCCTCCCTCCCCTGCCGCTCTGCTTTTCCTGGGCATAGCAGCACTGAACAAGGCAGAGAGAGTAAAGAACTATTTAACCATCAAAAGCCAGTGCCAGCCAAGCATGGCACTGAATTTCAGCTCCTAAACATGCCAATAATGAAGTTTTTAAAGGCAGAAACGTGCACAAAAGCAAGAGTGGAAGCCATCCTGTGTGGTCCCCTGAATGGTACACGCTCTCCTTCTGGGGCTTCTCAATAGCAGAGGGCTGCTGCGAAGTGGGCAAAGCCCTTCTCCAAGCTTGAAGGGCTCCTGGAGCTTTTCAGCTCATTGCCGGATCCTCAGAAACCCTCAGCATCCTCCTCCTCTTGGCACGGCAGGGTCGATAAAATCAGATCAAGGCTTAGCGTTTCTAAACAAAAGGGAGTGGTTAAATGGGCTTTTAAACACTGGAACCTGTCCAGCTCGTTGGGAGGCAGAGCCTGGGGAGGGGGGGGAGAGGAGAAAGCGCAAGGTGCCAAACTCCCGGTGGAGTGGCACTTGCGAGCAAAGTTGTTGGAAAGTCATTTAGTTGCTTGTGTTGTGCAGCGCACGCGTGAGCGTGTGTGTGTGTGTGTGTGTGTGTGTGCGCAGAACAGATTGGCAGACGCCTGTGCCCACGGAAGGCGGGCTGGGGGCCGCGGGGGGGGGAGGCTGCTTTGGAAAGGTGCCAGTTGTTCCATGGGCTTTCTGCCATCGGGATTATTTCTTTTTTTTCCTTTTTTTTTTTTTTCTTTTTTTTTTTTTCTTTTTTTCCCTCGCCTTCCTCCCCAGCGCAGCCCCCCAGCGCACACCGCCAGGCTGGCAGGAAGAGCGTGCTGAAAAGGATCTGACAGTTTGAACAACACTCGATGACTTAGTTTGTTTTCCCTGACTTTGCGCCAGCGAGCAGGTCTATGGATGAAAGACTTTATTAGGCTTTTAAAGCCACTGACACAGGTCTTTCTTTGACCTGAGGTACTTGAGAAGAAATGAAAACAACGTGTAACTTTCATGGAGTTGAAAGACTGCCCAAATCGAAGAATACGGTTCACAAGGGATCCAAAGTATCACAAAACGCTTCCCGGGGTAAAGCGCGGCAGAGCGGAGCGGGGGGAGAGCCCGTCCCGGGCAGAGGGAGAGGACGTTCAGTCGCTGCTCGCGATGAGGAGGAGACCTCATCCGCTAATTAGGACATTACAGGATAACCGCATCCAGCGGAAGGTGCCGTAACTAGTCATCAGCTTTCTGGGCGTCCGATGTAGGGAGGTGATGGGAATTCGCAGCTGTTCCCAGGAGGCTGCCGGCACGGGGGCAGTCCCGGCGCTGCCCGGGCATCGGCACGGGGCCGCGCACTCAGCGCTGCAGCTTCTGCTCCGCCGGCTCTGCTTCGACCCGTCGGGAGAGCCCCGGGAGAGCAGCCACGCACTGTTAGCCGTGGCAGCATCCACCAGGAAAATGTAGGACAGTTGGATCCCCCTCCTCCCGCAGCGATGCCGGAGAGCCTTAAAAGGGTCAGAGCTGGTTCCGAACATTACCTAAATTATCCCCTCTTCAATCCTCGGGGGCAGAGGGAGAATTTCTCATTAACTTGCTGTATGCCTACTTTGCTCCTCAAGGAGCTTGGTTGAGGGATTTTCACAAGCAAACCAAGAATTAGTCTTTGCTTATAGAAAATAAAAATAAACAAGCCCCTCGGTGAGGAAAGAGAAAGCATCAAAGAAACTGCAGGTGCCAAAGAAGGAGCGGTGCAATGGATGCTAAAAGTAAGGAACTGTGCGAAGGAGCCCCCCCACTTGGAAAAGTAATAACGAAAAGGGTGATTCATCCTTTTTTTTTCTTTCTAAAGCCTCATAGAAGGAAGAAGATGGCAGGCCAGGTTTGTAGGACCGAAATAGTTTCTCAGAACTGGAGACCAGATGACTGAGAAAGGAGTAATACGGATGCTGGCTTATCGGGCTTGGAAAAGAATCACGGAAACTGAAACTGCATCTGTTTAAGCCTCAGTCGGTTGGGGAAGGAGCCTTCATGGTTACAAGCCGTGACGGAGGAGTTTTTCTGGAGCTCACTACAGGCCTAATCCTTCCTTAGACTGAGAATAAAATGCTGCGGTCAGCGGAGACCACGGCTCCGGCAGCTCTGGGACGGGCCAGGCTTGGCACGTGAGGACATCTTCTAGGAAGGCTTCAGGGAACCACCCGTGTTTTCCTTGCAGGGCTAATAGCGCCTTCTGCTCTTTTAGAACCTCGCTCTGTTGATCGCACAGAGGGATGAGGGCTTTGATGAGGCCCCGTTCCTCTGTCACCGAGGTGGACGTGACAAGAGCCACCTTTGCACAGGGCCACCACTACCCTCGGTTGCCTGAGCACAGCTCCAGCGGAATTGCTCTCGGGTTTGCTTGTGGGCAGGGTTTCCAGCAGGCTGCCGCGGAGCTGCGGCTCGGTGGAAGTGCTGGGTGATACCTACTGACCAGCAATCCCGAGCTGGGGTTTGCCCGACGTCTCCATTGTGTCTGCAAATGGGCCATCTGCATGGACGTGCCCCACCGGAGCGTCTGGTGGCTCGTTGGGGTCGGTGTCCCACGTGGAAGCAACACATGAACCATCTCTCCACGTGTTTGATGTCCACAGTGAAGTTGTGAGGAGGAAGCCCGGAGGAGGCTGACTCCAACACAGAATTTTCCCCCTTCCCTTTTGTTTCAGGTCCCGGCGCCGCCTTTGTGTGCGCAGGAGCGCGGGGACGTGTCTGTCTTCCTCGTTTCCTTTCTATAGGACTGAGTGTTCTGAGCGATCGTGTTATTGTATGTGTCTGATGAGCCATATGGAAGCTGTGAGGCTTCAGGAGTGTTTTGGGAATATAATGCCAGGAACTGATAATCTCAGCAGCTCTTCCTTCTTATTATCACATTGCTTTTGCTGCCGTACCCACTGGAAGCTATTTACACCCCTTCCCAGCGAAGCTGGTGTTTCCCCAGCACGGTCTCAGTTCTCCGTGGGGTAGAAAGGCTTTGGGAAGTGCCGTCTGAGGCTCACCGCGACTCGGTAACGCTTTGCAGAGACCGTGCTGCTGTCAGGCTGCCCGCGAAGGGTTTGTAACATGAAATAACTCAGCCTCTCTGATGGGAAAGGTTCAGGTTTTTGCAGTACTATGAGGCAGACAAAAGGTGCATTAGCCCCACTCTGTGAACCAGCCCTGACACGGGGTGGTGCTGCTCTGTCACCAGCATTATTTCGCAAACTGGTTTTCTACGGTCTTTGATTCCGACAAGGCGGCTTGCAAAATACACAAAGGATCAGATTGTATCTCCTGGCGCTGGCCGGCGTTCCCTTCCTGTGGGACATCGGCGGCTGCTGCTTTCTCTCTTTCCACACCTTTGCTTCTCCTGACCTCCTTCCAGCAAACCCACTGGCAGTTGTTTAACAGTTTCACTGGCGAGTCGGGCAGTGGGCACTTTTCCATACTGTGTGTTTTTCTCCCCCTGTGTTCGAAGAGCCTGTTCTTCCCCTGCACCTGTGGAGCCTGTTAATCTCTGCAGAGATTCGGTTCTTTGAGTGCAATCCAAGCCTGCGCCGTCTGAAGCAGACCGCCTCCTCCTGCCCCTTTGAACGCGCCTGATCTGATCTTTCGCTCTGGCTCAGCCCCGCGCAAGCGAGGATGGCGGACACAGCTGGGGACGGATCGTGTAAGAGGGGAGGACAGTTTGAAAAATTATAATCTTCCTCGCTGCGCATCCAGTGCCCGAGACGTGACACTCACCCCGGGGGTGAAGCCCGGCCTCCGTCCATCCCATCTCCTCTCCGTGGACACGGGCTGTTAACGTGGCTGTGCTGGAGAGACTCAAAGTAGCAAAAGTGATGATCCCCCACGTGACTGATGAAGAACTAAGCTGCCACAGCAATAACAGCACTGTCTTCTCCAAGGGTCGTTATCGACGTGATGTCGGACCAGGACATCTCTGCGGTGCAGCTCTTCTCAAGGGATGGGTTGTTCAATGTTCACTGCAGCCTCAGTTCAGCCTGGAGCAGTCCAGGATAATTTCTGTTTATCAATTGACTTTTTTTTTATGCAAAAGGCAGGACATGCAAGACCATGCTAAAAGTTTGTCTCCCCTTGAATGGGTGAATGCAACTCAAGTAATGGGAAAGACTTTAATTGCCTCCCTGTCCTTGCAGCGTTGGGGGAGTGTCTAACCTGGCTTCAGTGCTCTTTGAATCCTTTTAACCCCTTGAATTTTCTTAACCCCCGTGATGCGTTTTGTGATCCCCGCAGCCTAAGTGAGCTGTGCTGGGGACAAATGCCAGGCAGTTTTAGCATTATGCATATTGCGCACCCAGCTCGGCCCTCTATGGGCTGTGCATTTCCATATGAAACATTTCTTTAAATAGCAGCGGTCTCTGGGGCTGATTTTATTGTCCTTGCTGTGGCTGATCTCAGCCATAGTGCCCTTTTGAACGCCCTGACTTATTGTTTATTTCTGGTGATCTTTGTGGCCCTGTAATTACTCCTTACCCATCCGTTTTTCATACCAGAAGTCTTGCTCTGCAGTCTGGTCGCGGACCTCTGCCACGTTCCTGCTGGTGACACGTGCCTCTGCGCAAGGATCTCGCTCTGGCGAGAAAATCCTCATCTGTACCGTCTGTCTCAGCTGCCCCAAATCTCTCTCCAAAGGAGTAAAGGGGCACCTGCGTTGCTTTTTGGCTGCCGTGGAGAGAAAGGGAAGAGAAACCGTGTCCCAGCGCGCGAGGTGGTGGGGAGTCCATGGGGTGCCCATCGCACACCCCTGTGTGAGGACGACCTCGGCAGAGGAACCTGCGTACGCCCGGGGCAGCCGCGGCGTGCGGGAAACTCCACCGCTCAAGGGGACCAAGTGTAGCGCTGGGGGGGGGGGGGAATTCATTTCAAAAGCAACACACAGCACTTCCAAAGCAAGAAAGACAAGCCAGTGAAGGGGATGTTTTATTTGAGTACTTCTTGGTGTTTCTAAGAGGGTTGGTTTTAAATAAAAAGGTTTGTAAACAAACAGGTTTGCTTTTCCAGTAAGTCCCTTTGAACGTACGTCTTTTTTTGATAATGAAACCGCTTTGTGCCTGTCCCCCTGTTTAAATTTAAATTTCCCTTATAGGAAATTTTTAAATTTCCCTTATAGGAAATAAATGCGCCTGATTATTTCCGAATAGCTTTTCTGTTAGACCTTGCAAAGTTGTCCATATACATACGTGTATGTTTTTTCTAGGTTTTTCTTCTTTTCCCCAAATATGTGCGCTGATCTTCTGTGTTCTTTTAATGTCTTCCAGGAGATTTCCATTCCCCACATCAAGTCTTCCTAAATTGTCTCTTTAATCCCCAGTTTCTTAGCGCTTGGCAATGCTACTTGTTCTGAAGTGCGGTGATGGGAAGGTGGAGGGGTTTTTTTCCCCCTCATTAGCTGCTTTTAACATTCACCTCCTTTGTTTGTGTATCTTCTTTAGATTCCCTTCCCTTTGTGGGCAGGGCTTTGCTCTTCTGAGGTGTTAATAAGCCTCTGGCAGAGACAACATCTGTGGCAGAGGACATTAAGTTCTGAAAAACATACTTCTTGTGTTAGGAGGCCCGTTACCTTATCTGCGCGGCAACTACAGCTTTTAAAGAGCAAGGACAAAGGAAACACTGGCTTAGGGCTGCCTCATGGTGGGTGTTTTTTTTTCCTCGTGTCAAGACTCTAGCTCAAAGTGTTTGTATGAGAAAGGGGGGAAGAGACTGCCGAGGGGAGGAACGTAGAGGAAAACTTGTGAAGGGGAAAGGAAAAAGAGAAGAGGCTATTTAAAAATACTGTGCATCGCTTAAACCAACACCTAGCAAAGGATAAAGGCTTTACAGTGTGTATACGCCATCCATCCATCTGTTCATCCCTTTTATCCAATCCTATAGTCATGGGTATCATAAGCAGGAATAAGAGCGGTTAAAGCCTCCCCATCACAGGCGTGTCAGATGTTCCACGCCGAACAAGATCAAACCGGGGATTTGCAGCCTGTGGGATGCAAAAAGATGTCGTGGAGGCAGAAGTGCTCTTCCCTTCCTATATTGACAAATGGGAGGGGATCGTTTTTAGCAGGACGGAGAGGAGAGCGCCGGCGTCACCTGCCCACGGGGATGTTAGCGGCTGGATGACCACCTCGCTGCTACCGGGCGTGACCATCCAAAAAGTTGCAAACTGAGTGCATTAAGATCATGTGCCGCCTCCTTAACCTTGTATCCTGATACGACTTACCTGCTAAACATTTTGGGGCGAAAAGAGGGCTGGTGCTAATTCAGACTTTAGGCGCTGCGGGAAGTGTTTGCACCCCGAAATAATTTGGAATTAAAATCAAAGAAAAGAATTTTCTCTCCTCCTCCCATTCCATCCTCCTTTAAATTTCCTGTTATTTACCTGGGAACATTATTTCCGCAATGTTTTCATTAGTTTCACATTGTTCCACAGGATGTTGCAATGGAAACATGACAGTGTGCTTTCTGGTCTGTGAAAGTCAGTCTGACGTGACATACTCGGTGACATACCCCAGTCTATTTTTAAATGAAGCTATCAATTACTTTGCTGCTAGCTGAGCACCTTGTCGGCTATCACGTGGTTCTGTTGTAGCATTTGGGTAGGTTTTGGTATCTCGAAAGCCGAATAAAGCAAAAAGCTTCATTGCCCGAGGTGCAGATCCCGACCTTTCCGTCTCCAGTTGGTGCGTGGAAGAGAAGTCCTTGCCACAACCCGGGGGACTGACTGACGGCCGTTACGCTGTTGTGCCTGAACCACGTCGTGGCTGTGCCCTTACGCAGCTCTCGGCAGCGGTGGGGGGCTCGGGCTGTGCTGCCTCGATGCTGCTTCTTCATCTCCTCAAAATCCGCCCCCTGCCCCGACCCACCGCCCGGGACCGACCTGCCAGACCCCGTGGCGCCTCCTTCGGCAGCAAACGCCCTTTGCCGGGGGGTGGCTCTCATCTCCCCAAGGACACCTTTCCCGAAGTGTCTGTTCTCCGCTCCTGAAAGGCATCCAAACCCCTGTGCGAAAACTGAAATGAAAAACTGGCTGGCACACGTTTGCGCGGTGGAACTAGGTGACTTCTGCGCCTGCAGATTGAGGGTATCGCTGCTGCTGGCATGACAAGTCTCTGCGTGTTGTAACCCTGGCACCAATCAGTGCCACGGATGCGAGCTAGCCTCCTCTTTCACTCCTCGCACTAGCTCCTTCCCTTCCCTGCTTAGGAAAAAAGAGCTATTTATGGACCTGGACAAGGTGACCTCCATATGGCAGATTCTGCCACTCACCGTGGGGACTCGAGCGAGGCACATGCTCCTCGGGCAAGGCAGAGAGACACTCTCAAGTGGTGGGCACATGCGATGTGTGTTGCTTTCAAAGCAGCAGAATGATTTTTTTTTTTTTTTAAAGAAAGAGAGAGAGAAAAAATAAAAATAAAGACTTCTGCCCTCCCCCACGCATTTAAGGGAAACAATGCATTTCTGCAGGTTGCATGTTTGCAATATTCTGAACTTTGAAATATTGCGAAAAGAAATAATATCAATATTTGTCTTTATATTCCCCCCATACATAACCCCAGAAGGAGCGAGCTTAATTCCTGTGCAAGGATAGCTGTCTTTCTCCCTGTAGCACCCACCCTCACTCTATTCCTACCCCGGGGAACTGCAAAAAAAAAAGCAGCTTTCATTGGGCAAAGCTGTGCCGGCGTGAAAAAAAGGTGACCCAAATTTTTAAAGGAAAGGAGAGGCTGAAGGGAAGGGTGAGGCAGGACGGGGAGCGGGGGGAGAGGTGCGGACCCCCCCCCGGCCGTGGAGAGGTGCCGTGCCGGGGGGCGGCTGTGCGGCTCGGCCGGGCTCCCGCGGGTCGCACGAGGCTGCCGGCGCACGTTGGGTCCGTTTCGTTTGATCGGGCGACAGCGAAGTTACACGGTGACCAAAGTTAGAGGAGAGGAGAGGAGCTCCGTTCCCTGCAGTTTCAGACAAGTACAAGCGCAGATTGCCACCGGCCTTTGCGCACTGTGTCCTAGAAAAGGCAGGTGAGCCCGAGTGCCGCCGTCTCCGTGCCAAACTCTGCTGTTCGACCTGTGTGGTGCAGCCCTATTGCTATAAACCAGCATCTTTCTTTATTTTTTTTTTCCCAAGCGCGTCTCAATAACGGTCAGTATTGCAGGAACAGAATAGCTTAGTGAAAAATCCCTCGTCGTTATATCAGAGCGCAGGACGCCTCGCAGCTCTGCAGCCCTAATTTCTAGCCGTGGGACCCAGACCCCCCGAGTGTCCTGGGACACGCATAACCGCCGCGCCCGGGCTGCAGAACTTTCTGTGAAACCCTCTGGATGTAGCAGTAGGTTTTCAACAGAGGCATCACGTGCTGAAAGATCCTAGTTGTACAAAATGGCTTTAAAACATATATATCTGCAATGTGTAAGGCGAAGAAGAGCATATTCTGCCCTGTGTAGCGTTGCCTCCCTTTGGATTTCCTCGAGGCGATGCAAATACGCAGCTTCCCAAGTGAAATGTGCTGTTTGGGTTGTGGCAGGACCCCTGCAACATGCCGAAAGACAAGATCTCCTCTTGCTATTTGTGGCAACTTATGTTTGGAGCTGCTTGAATAATTCATGGCAGATCTTAACTATTTCTTTTTATCCGATACTTATTCAAAAGTAATTTTTCTCATTATCTGACTATTTTTGCTTATAGGGTTTTGATGTATGGCAATAGAGGTAAGCTGGTAAGAATCATCTCCTCTGAGGGCCGAACAAGGAACTTTATTGCAATGAGCAAAGCAGTAACAGCTCAACAGTTTCTGTTTTATTGGGCATCTGAAGAGATGTGTTGTAACGTCTCCTCTCTGCCTCTCTGCTCAGCTCCTCACTGCTACGCTCGTCGAAAGCAGGTATCCTGCTCATAAATCCCTTCTTCGGGCAGCGATGAAGGCAAACACAACGGATATGTATTTTGCAGCCAGCAGGAATCTGTGGGTATAGATGTGCACGGTTTGGTGAGAGGCATACATTAACTGCATTTAAGAGTTTGTTTTAAAGCATATGTTGAAATCTACCTTTCTGTTGATGCATAAGTTGATATTCTAAATGCGTTTACAAATCTGAATACCTTATTTCGAACGTGGGGGGGTGTCTTAGGACGGTATTTCAGCTCTCTCTGGGCAGGTGCATGTGAAAATCCACATTTCGCTAATCACAGCCGTCGTTCTGCTCTCCTCCCGGTTGTGTTCCCGCTGCTCGGGTCTGGTTTCCAGGAGTGCCAACCCCACGCTCGGTTCAGTAAAACAGCAAATGAGGCAGAGTCCCTACCTGGGGGGGCTGCGACCACTGTGATTCTTTCAGCCTCCAAATGCAGATTCTAGATGCTTCGTTAGAGCGGCCACATTTGGAAACTGTTCTCGAGGGACACGATCCAATGTCTATTGAAAGGAGGAAAACAAAAACCTCCCATTGACATCAATTTTAGTGGGCTTTGGATCAGCCCTTAAATGTTTTTCTATTCAGCGTGGTTTTGTTTTCCTCTTTCGAATTACCTTTCCCCCCCCCTCTCTGTCTTTGCCTCGTCCCTCCCCTTTCCAAATCAGACTCACCAGGTCGGAACGTGAATCTGCTTTCCCGACTGGGCAGATTCCATCTGTAGAGGGAATTTCTTGTAGAGTACAAATATATCTGGAGGACGTTAACTGTCCTGCGTGACCCGCTGGCTGTTACTTGCTTACGTAATTTATTTTAGGGTTGTATGGTTGGGTTGTTTGTTGGTTTTGTTTTGTTTTTTTTTTTTCACTGGGATTTATATCTAAAAGCACCTCTCCTAAGCTCTAGATGCTTGCTAACCCTGCCCGGCAGCCTGCCAGTTCCAACCAGCCAAAAATATATCACCTTACTTGGCTTGTGGGCATTTTTGTATCTTTAAAAGTTAATCCAGCTCTAAGCTGGATTAATAATGGAACATCCCTTTAACCAAAGGCACGTAAGGTCGAGGCAGAGCTGTGTGGGTATTCCAGGCTGGTAACAACAGAAGTAATTTTCTTTTGGTCCTAATAGGACCTGAGGTGATTTATTTCAGCAGTATTTTTCCTGCTGGACTGAAGGAGGAGCAGAGGAGTGGGAACAGGGCTAGACTGGAGGGAGAGCAGGCAATCTGAGAGGTCGATGGTGGCGTAGGGTATGGGATGGTCAATGGTGAGAGGTCGGTGCTGGCGTAGGGTATGGGATGGTCAATGGTGAGAGGTCGGTGCTGGCGTAGGGTATGGGATGGTCAATGGTGAGAGGTCGGTGCTGGCGTAGGGTATGGGATGGTCAATGGTGAGAGGTCGGTGCTGGCATAGGGTATGGGATGAGCGGGTACCTGAAGGGAAGAAGACAGACCAGAAAGGCGTCAGCCTTTCGGTGGGGGAGATTCAGAGGGCGAGTTGAACTGGTTGCACAGATTAAAGAGAGGCCAGGCTGGGACGAGGATGCCTTTCGAGGTGCTGGAGCAACAGCAAGCACGCTCAAGCTGCGTTCGCGTGGTTCGTGTCATCACCGGGGTACTTTGATGTGCTAGGTTCACCTTGTAAATCCCGGCTGTCTGTCATTTATTCGGCAGCGTTCTATAATGCGCTGTTAAGATCACTGACTGTGCACCCTCGGAGCAGCAAAATGCTTTTCCCTGTTACCCCCCGAATAAAGAAGACACGCAGAGATCTTCAGATACTCCTCTCCTCCCGCTTTCAGTTCAGAGCCTTTAAAAATAAAATAAAAAGGGAACGGAGAGCACGGGTTTTGCTTCCACGCGGGGTTGTTTCTATCAGCGGGTGCTTGACTGGAGCCAGGCGGATTGCCCCGGGGATGGAAACAACGCGAGAGCAGCGTTGGGCCTTTTTACCCCCGAAAATGAGACGGCAGAAAGGCGGGTGGGTTTGTGTCGGAGCGGCATCCTGGTGAAGCACACGCTGGGGTCGGATCCCGCCGCACAGGCGTTAAAAGCCCAGCGAGCCCTGACTGCCGCTCCTGACGGCGGTAGGAAATTTAGGCAGCTTGAAGTCTGTGGGTTTGGGGGCTGTTATTTTTCTCTTGAAACATCATTCTCTTCCTTTTCCTCTCCCAAAGCCCAGAAATCAATGCTTTTAAAAGATCCCCGACGGATAGGTTTCTGAAGTGTTCTCTTTGTTGTCTGTTTTAGTGCTTTCCCCCCCATTTCTCCTGCTCTCTGACAGGGGTTGCTGGGGCGGCTGGAGGACACGCTGCCGCTCTTCGGTGAGGGACACGGGGCAAACCGCCACGGCTCCTTCTCGATCCTGCGCGTTGGGGGGGCTCTTTGCCCGCTCCAGCCCCGAGACAGCGGGTGCTTCAGGGATCCAGATGGATGGAGGACTTCAACCCAAGGGGCAGATGCAAATCAGAACTTGGTTAGCCTCAGTCTTCGGAGGAAAAGAATGATTTGGTCTTGCTTTCTCCACCAAAAGCCGTTTCGTTCATTCCCTCTGAGTCTTCCCGGCAGAGCCTTCAGCCGTTTGGTGCTTTAATAAGGCTATAAAGAGCAAATAATATAATGGAAACAGGCTGTAAATTTCTTATAGTGGGGAATTTGTCCTTTTCTTCCTGATTCTTCCAGGAGGTGGGACAGCGGTGGCTGGGCGAGGGGTCCAGCTGAGGACCCCAACTCCATCAACCCCCAAGCCCTGCGCTTTAGGAGATAGCATCTTTTCAGTTGTTGGAGTACAAAACTTGGATTTGAGTGTAAAACACCTTATAGCTCGGGCTGTTCTGAGGCAGTCATGCTTCAAACACGTGTAGGAGACATATTCATCTATATATACACACATACAGCTCTTGCTGCCGAAGCACGCTTATTGACCGTCTCCGCGTGTTTATCAATGATGGATGAATCATTGATACTTTTAATACCGGTTCCCCAAAATACTAAACCAAATGTGTCAGGCAACGAGATCACGAACAGAGCCACGCAGAGATCTCCTAACCAGGCCAAATGCTTCTTTCCTACCTATAAAAACCCGTCTTATCAGATACATTAGCTGTAAATTCTTAACAGATGGGGCTATAACAAGCTGTTAGAGAGCATCTCCTCTGCTGTGGGGATGCACCACTAAAATAATGCCACGCGGCTGTCTGAGCCCTAACGAAACTGAGACGAGCTGGAGGAGGAGGCTGTCATCTGTCTAGGTGTTGATGTCCCGCTCGTCACCGCGAGATGCAGTCGAGCGGCTGACCCCCTGTTAAACTCACTCAGCTCCTCTGCATATTTACGGAGGCACGAATGCCGCGACGAGAGTTTCCTCCTGTTAAACACGCGCCTTCGTGGGCCCGAACATTTCACAGGTGATTTGGAGGTGGTCTGGAGAGCGCGGCGCCGGAGGGGTTTTCGGGCAGGGCACGTGCGTCCCCGGTACATCACAGAGCCTGTTCTGGGGAGGGTTTTGTCCTCTCTCCCACCTTTTCAGATGATGGAGTCCTGTGGAGAGCAAATGAGACTTTCTACGAGCCGTGAGTGGGACTGTTTGAGCTATCACACGTTTTGCACACATATACGGAACTGTGCGCAGTTGTGGGAACGTATATAAGCGGTAAAATGTACACAAACATATATAGATGCATTCGTAGACGTGTGTAACGAGGAAACCTGTTGAACTATAGGAAGAATTGGGGAGTGGTTTATTTCCCCAGAAAAGAAGGTTGATCTACAACATTTCAACATGATAAAATAATTAACATAAAAAACATTAGAACTGGTTTTATACAGAGGTGACGTAATTCACTAACCCCGCGTTAACCCCTTGAAACAACTCCACTACTCCCTATGACTTAGGGCCCCCCCCCCTACCTTGCGTTTGAGAAGGCAATAAATGTGTTTTCCCGTTTTTATAAAATACTTCGGCCTTAATCTTGTATCGTCGTCGTGTCCCCCCCCTCCCACCCCCCGCCCTGAACGAACTGGAGGTCTTCCGAAGCCTTGTAAACCGTTGCTCCATAATCCCATAATGAAAAGCAGGATTACCTCCAGCGTGACACGTGCAGGACGCATCTTTGCGTGATGCTGGCCTTGGGCTCGTTACCTGGGTGGAGGTTTCAGCTGCCGGACACGGAGGGACACGGAGGGACACGGAGGATACCCGTGTCCCTGCAGCACCTTCACCCCACGTGGGCTCTGCCCTCTGCCCTGGCCATCTGAAGGATTTCAGTCTGCCCGTTTTATCGGGCAGTTTGCCCTCAAACTGAATAAGGGTCAGGAGAAAATGAAAATGCTCACTAAAATCAATTAACAAAAAAAAAAAATGTTGTGTTGGTTGGTTTTTTTTTTTCACCAAATCCATGAGACTACCATCCACAAGTTGTTGTCCGGGCACCGTTCTTTAAAGGTGAGGATTTAATATTTAAAACTCAGCCCCAACTGTTGGATTTGTTGTCATAGCGGACCGTGCGCTGGTGCAGAAGCAGCAGAGCCGGGAAATGGTCCTCCCCCCGGCAACTTGTGAATAATTCAGGTGCCTCAAAATCACACGAGGGAAGATCTTTTTTTTTTTTTTTTTTTTTTTTAAATAACACCTAATCAGTCCTTGGCACACAATGCCACACGAGTTTAATGAGATTCCAAAAATTGCCATCTCTAAACAGCTGCAGATTGAACTTGTGTGTGTAAAATACAGAATGTTGTGTATGGGTGTGTTTTTGTGTATATACAAACACACGAATGTAATAAAATAGTTGGGGAAAGTATGCTCGTGAACACTTTCAGAAAAAGGGGGTTCAAATGTATTTGGTACGACCTAGCTGGTAGGCTTTTTTTAAAGTCATCTTCTGAATCTTCAAGATGTCCTTGTTTATTTTCTTTGATTGTGCTTTGATTTAAAATTCTAGGCTCATTAAATGCCATAAAAAGAAACATTTACATAATTTACAAGCTCTTTATATGAACATTTTAATAAAAGAATACACCTTTAAATCAAATCACAAAGGCATATGACATCTTTGAAGGAGAAACTTATATTCCCAAACACAATAAACATTCTTCTATTACTATGTTAATTTGGAAAACAGGTCATGGGAAATTAAATTGCTTAAAATAGGTCACCAATTATAACTCTGCATTCTATTAAAGCAAATGCATCTCTGAAATCTTTATTAGTTTATTTTAATTAAAGGCAGAAAAATATTCAGTGTTAAATTATTGCCATTTGTATGTTTTACATTGATATGGACACACATTTATTATGCAGTGTAAAATGCTGCACATCTTTTTCATTACGACGCTTGTATTGTTCTTAGTTACTTCACCCATAAAGTAAGTCTATAATAACGTCGTGTTTTAAACATAAAAGGAGGGGAGCCCAAATGAAGTAACGGTGCAGATTTAATTCGATCATTTATAAAAGAAAACGCAACAGCAAACGCTATTTGTATTTGAAAACAGTTATTGACCTCCTCAGAATTGTTATAATGTAGGAAAGGCCCCGATTCCGTTTGTGTCGGGTGTTTGTATGTGCTATTGCAGTTCGTATTATATTTCTAAATTAAATACAGCGGGGTATATTCCCCGTTGGTGTTCTCTCATCAGTTCCTTAATACTGATGGTGGTTATTGTACGAGCCTATGGAGAGAGCTGGAATCTACCCCGCACGCTCGCGTTCGCAAACACCGTTCCCAAATTAGGGCTGCAGCCTTCAGCAGAGATCGAAGCGAATGTGGTTGCGGGTGGAAATCCCCGGGGCCCCTCCGGCAGCCCCGGGCCGGCGCGCGGGCACCCACCCTTCTCCCCGCACGCAGGCAGCTACGGCGCGCGAGGGCACGCCTGGGTATCGTCCGTCCCTTTAGGCCGAAAGAGGGTCCTAAAGCGGCTTTCGCATCGATACCTGCCAGAGCCGCGTCCAGGAGAGCTCTCCAGTGGGCACCACGAAGCACGAACGTGGTGGGGAATTGCCGCCGCGCCGGCCCGGGCGCTGCCCCCGTCTTGTGCTATCGAAAATGAGGAACGTTACGGTTTCATGCGTACCAAAACTGGAAATGTGGGATGCGTGCAAGCATGGCATGTCAGTAATGGTTTTTATGGAACGCCAGGAGCACCTGTGTGGGTTTTTTTAGGGTCGTGTTAAGGAACCGTTCGTGAGCGTACTGTTGCTTGAATTGGCTTCGCGTTCTCCTGTTGAAGGTGGTTGCCCAGCCCAGCCGGAGAAGATCACCACAGCTTCACAGGGCGGTTTAGAAGTGGTTTGCCCTGACGCCACAGAGGAATTTCGTGCTGTAATCCTTCCAAATCAGGATGGCAAGAGGACGGGTGCTCTTTAGAATTAGCAAAGAAACATGAATGCCCTTTTACCTTTAAGCTGTTAGTTCAGATTCAGCTTCCTTTCATGCTCACTGGTCTCTGGACCCCAAGAGTCCTCTCCCTGCTTGCGGGGCCGCTTGTCAGCCCTTCTGCCAGCTCCCAGCTAGCTCGCGGGAGGCAGCAGCTGGACGGGGTCATCCTCGAGGTAGTCAGACCCATACCTTCATCCTTAACTCAAATTCTGGTCCTCTGCAAGAGGAGAAGCAGACTCTCTTGTTGTTCAGTCGTCTTCAATGAAGACCTGCCAGGGCAAAGCAGAAGAGGACGGCAGTTTTGGTTTCTTGACAATGGAATCACCTATAGATTTCTTGTGCACGATTTTGTTCCTCCTCTTGGCTGGCTGCTCAAAGCACGTCCTTAAAAGAGGCTCAAGAGATCTTTACGTCTAAACAATAAAAGGCCTATTACTTACCCAGGAGACCAAAACAGCTCTCAAGGGTAAATGCGCATTAATTATGTATTTGAGCATTTGTGTGTTATGCGTTCAGACAGGGCACGTGTTATTTACCGACTAGCTGGTAATGGCTGTGAAGCAGTTGCGATGATCTAGGGTAAATACGAACGGCCGAGGCTTTGAGGTGAAGCAAGCGGACACAGGAGCCGGTGATGGAGCAGCAGGCATCTCGCCTCCCTTGCCTGGCTGAATTGTCCCCGCTGCTGATATTTTCTCAGCCTCAGGATGATGTAAACGTGAATGGTGGTAGCAGAAAGCCACGTACTTTTGCTGTTAAGGTCCTCAGATTGTTTTGTATACGGAACCTACCCTTTCAAACCCAATAAGCTGTATGTAGTTTGGTAGTTGTAAAGAATTGTAGAATCATAGGATGGTTTAGGTTGGAAGGGACCTTGAAGATCATTGAGTTCCACCCCCCTGCCCTGGGCAGGGACACCTCCCCCCAGCCCAGGTTGCTCCCAGGAACAGGGAAAATTGCACAGGGAAAATTTTCCTCCTGATATCTCATCTAAATCTACCGTCTTCCAGTTTGAAGCCATTCCCCCTCGTCTGATCACTCCATGCCCTTGTAAAAAGCCTTGCCCAGCTCTCCTGGAGCCCCTTTAGGCACTGGAAGGAATGCTTGTTTCCGTGTGAGTCCCCAGAAGATGGGAGCTCTTGAAAATGCAGACTTTTTCTTCCTTGTAACCATGAATGTAAATTCCCTTTAAAAAAAAAACCAACCCCAACCATATATGGTAACTCCTGTCTGAATGCAGTGCTTCCCCTCGGTAGAAACAACAGAATTTCACAAAGGATTACTGCCAAATATTGCTGCCTCCTTCAACGGAGGAAGGAGAAGCAACCAGCGTGCCACCAACCTGCGGGTCAGGTTAGCTGCAGGACCAAAAATGGAACCCAAAGCGCAGCCCGGTGCCGTCGGCCGTGTTGCTGCTCTCACAAATCTGCATTCGGCAGCGGCTCCAACGCAGAACCCATCCCTCTGCAACCCCCCCCTTTCGCCGGGCACCCGCGGGTGGGAAGAGAGCTGTGGTTTGGCCACTCCTTCCTCCCCTCCTTTTGCACTAAAAGGTGTTTCCAAAAGAGCTGCTTGCTTCCTGCATGACTCTGTTTTTCTAATATTTATTCAAATGCGGTGGTGTAAATATGAACTAGATGGCTTTATGAGGATAACTTTTATTAGCGCCTGTGTAGCTATTATATCAGGTAGCAGTAAAACAGAACAAGCAGATCTAAAAAAATTAAGATCCATCAAGCACTTTCCTTGATTCTCTCCTGGAATCAAATTTGCTGAAGATACACAAAAGCGCATTATTACTTCTCTGGAACAGTCTATATATATTCCTTCCGACCTTTCCTACAGCTGGAAGCAGTTCCTTGTTTTCAATAAAGATATAACTTAACAAGTTACAGTCATTATCGATCGCATTTATCATCTCTATTTCTCTCTGTGGACCTTCCCGTTAGAGCCAAGGAGCATTTACACTTTTGGTTGTGGCTTTGACTCTGATACCCGAGGAATTGGCACAGACGTAAGGGGTATCATATCACAGGGGTTGCTTGGATGAGTTGGGTCTGAAGACGAGATGCGTTCTCTAAAGTCCCGAATGAAGAAAGTATTTCCTTCAGAGAGGCACCGAACCACGCGTCAGCCTGTCACTGCAACCAGTGGGATTTAAACGTGCTTAAATTTAAGAATCGTCTCAAATATGGATGGGTTTCAGTCTGTTGCTAAACGCTTTCCTGAGCTGCAGTTTGGATCTGCAAAGTTTTACACTGAACTCATAAAAAAGAATTTTGATGTATTTAACGCAAAATACAGTCAGCTGGATGCGTGCGGCAAGCCTGCAGCTCCAGTTCTGTATTTCTGTCGGAAGAGGTTTTGGGGCTTTGTTTGTTTTAACTTGCAGAGTATCGGGTTTGGTTTTGTTTTTAAATCTTAGTCTGAGCGCTTCGAAATGAGAAAGTTCAAATTATACAACTGTGCAAACAGCATTACTATAATCTGCATAAAGATGGGTCCGGAAGAGCCGTGGTATTAGCAATTCATTAATATGCAATGAAAGGCTTATTTGCACTTTGTCTAAAAGTAACAGTAACTTCAGGTTTTCTCTCATTTGCATAAATGATACAGCACAAGACTAAACCACTCCAATAATAGGCCTTAATAGGATAATCATTTAAAGATTTTATGTATAGGCTACTGAACTGTCCATTTAGGCACACTTAAGTTAACATTCGTCGTACAGCTCAGAGGATCGTGTTAAGGAATGCACTAATTTACTGAATCTAGTTTCCCAGGCAGCATTTACAGGGGTCATTTTTCATGAACTACCGTAGTCACTTAAATCATAATATTTCATAATAAACATCGAAAGCTACTCTACAGTGGGGATCATAAAAAGGCAACAAAGCTGCCCCGTGCTCATATTTGCCTGGACCACTACCTGCCTGGGCGAGCATCACCCCCGATTTTCAACCGTGAGAATCGTAAACACATTTACAGCTTCACACCAGCAAAGCGCGGCGTATAAGGGTGCCGGCTAAACCTGCATTAAGGGCCAAACCGGTCTTCCCTAGAGGTGCCCTTGCCCTCTAGAAAATAACTCCTCGCCTCTAGTAGATAAACAGCCTCGTCTTTGCTCACAACAGTCCTCCTGCAGAGAGTTGCGGTGCGGTTCTGGGAACAGCAGCCGCCAAAAGCTGCTCCCCCTCTGCTTCTCCAAAGAGACTTTGGGGCTTCTAACCTGCGCTCGTAATCCTGCAGTGCTTTTTGGGACCGGAGCCCCTGGGCTACCAGCCCTGCCAGAATTGATCCCCTTCACCTGAACGTTTATCATTAAGCATTTAAGCAAATCATGCTTAATTTTCATTTTAAACCCACCCTTAAGGCCAGCTGGCTTCACTGGGGCGGCTCGTTTGCCCATCCCTGCTCTGTTCTGGATGGGGAGAAGATGCTCAGGGCTGAAACGGGCTTTACGCAGGCAGTGGGAGTAGGGGGGTGGATGGAGGAAAGTCCCTTTTTCCTTTATTTTTTAGTCGAAACACCGTCATTTTTCATACACCGACTGCTCCCCGATGGGGTCGGGCAGCTTAACCTGGGCACTGCCCGCTGGAAAGGTCCTCGCCTTTCCCTCCGGCGCTGGCGGGTGCGCCGCGGGATCGCAGCCCTTCTGCGCCTGCTCGGGCAGCCTGGAGACAAAGATCCTTTTAAATGAGCCGTCGGTAACAAAAGGAATCGCACCGATCTTTCTCAGCGCAGTTCCCCACGTGCATTTAAATGGTGAAACTCGAAGGAACTCAGCTGAAGGTGTTGCCTGTCGCAGGTGCGGAGGCAGTTGTGCAAAGCCTGCTCTGAAAGCGTAGCGGCTCCATCTGCCCTCCTCTCCTTCCCTTCCCTTGGTCCAGCGATATCTCAGCGTCAGAGCCCGATCCTGAGCGGCGCTGGCCACCCGTTGAGGTCAGAGGCTTCAGAGCTGCTGGTGGGGACAGTGATATCCCTTTAAGCAAGGTTTTCCTCTCGCGGAGGATTTTTACTGACACAAATCCATTGATTCTTCTGCGTTTGGCTGCGGAGTTGCACGCGAGAGCCTAATCAAGCCTAAACGCCTCTAACTTTTCTAACGCTAGCAACCTCTCCGCAGCCGAACCCTGATCTGAAATATTCATTTTGGTGGCACATCTTAATTGCATTGCAATTATTTCTGAAGTTACTCTGAGTGCTTTTCCTTTGCTGCCTCTACGTTTTCCATAGACTCTTACAGCATTCTTCAAATCAAATGGTGCTCAGATACCATGGTGATGGTTGACCTTATTATTATGGGTGACCTCTTTCTTTTGGCCTCGGACAGCAATGGCTGACAATAGAGAAGAGCATTTGCTGTTTCTGTGTCAGGATATGTGGGTGTTTTACAGTTCGCGTGCAAGATGGTGGGTGCAGATTAAACTGCGGATTTTAAATCGTAAAGCCCCGAAGAATAAAAAGTCAAACGTGCAAATGCCGTTACCAGAGGCTCAGCTGATTTCTTGACACTGCCATCAGCATCCCTGACATCACCCGTTCCAGTTACAGGGAAAACAGGTTACACCATTTTTGCAGGGGTGGAATACGTCTCTGCTGAGAAAGCGCTGTGATTTTCTGCCTTGGCTTTGTGCGTGTGCAGGCACATACCGGGTGGGGAAGAGTTAGATATTCAAATCTTTTGCCTCCGTAGCATAAACGTCTTGATTTAGTCTGGTAGAAAAAAACGAGGGTAGGAAATTCAGCCTGCAGCCATGATCTCATAGGGGTGTCTGTCAATTCGTTTTTCAAAATAATGTATGTATGTGTACACACGCGCGCAAACACAGCGAGATGTTTCCCTTTGGACTCCAAGATTTTCATTACTTTATGCACAACAGCCCTGGTCAAGCTCAGGAGAATAAAATGTAAAATGCTACAGTGTGGGTGGATCTATAAACCGAAAAAAAATCCTTATTGAAAACAAAGCAAAGAGAAGAATAATCTGAGTCAAATTTCTGATGATTTTATTTGACTGTGAGTAGGCTTTGGAATTTGCAGCCTGAACCTTGGAGACTCGGAGCTGGAGAGCAACCGCTAAGCCGGCTGCCCAGCAGCCGGTTACGCTCCTGCTTTGAATGTTTAAACATCCTCAAAACAGAATGAATTTTTCATCTATCACTTCGGCAAACAATCTGGCTCCTGTGTGCTGCGGGGATGAATAGCCACGCGTGTGGGATCTTAATGGGAAAAGACAAGAAAGCATGAAGTGATGCTTTTCGAGGAGCCCACCTCACTCGTGTTTCAGGAGTTAGATGTGAAGAATTGCGTTTTGCAGCCGCACGACTTAATGAATTTTCCCTTTGCCTTCTTCTGTGATGTCGTCTCCTGCACTGACGAAGGGCTTTTGGCTTGGGATGGGCTTAGGTTGCGGGATTATTCTTTGGGTTTCGGAAGCTCACACCTGATGTAAAGAGGCTGTGCCGATGCCTCCGGAGCTGCTGCTTCCCTGGGTCCTCCTCCGTGGGATGCGGGAGGTGTCGGTAGAGCACGTCAGCGGGTACCCGCCTGTCCGCACGGCTGCGAGGAAGGGGTCCGGAAGATGGACCCTCTCCCATCTCCTTCTCTCGCAGAAGCACAGGCGAGAGGGAATATTTATAGAAATGAAAGCGGCTCTTTACAGCCCCCACCACATTTCTTCCTTCTTTTTAATCTTTATTCTCCATATTGGTGACTAAGTATCAGCGTGGCTTACAATTTGCAGCGCTCCGATTGCTTGTAGAAATAGCCGATTTCCTATTTTATTTCTCCTACTTTTCTATTTCTGTTTTATCTTTCTGCCGTCGAGTTTTTAAAATTATTTTGCTCTTCCTATCACACTAAGGATTTAAAGAAATGTGACTCCTCAGTTCTGATCCGTTTGTTGTCCCGATTCGGAACTCCGACACGCAGAGACTGGTCCTTAGCCTGTAGTCAGCATCTTGAATGTGATTGTGGGAGTCTTGTTATGCATCAGTTATCGAGACCAAAAATAAGGAAGGTCCCAATCGCTGATAACGCATTTAGATGTAGGACAAATGTGCTATTTAAAAAAAAAAAAACAACAAACCAAACAATAATAATAATAATAATAATAATAATAATAATAATAAGAAGAAGAAGAAGAAGAAGAAGAAGAAGAAGAAGAAAAGAAAATTATCCAGGGAAAAACATGTGGGCTAGAATTAACTGAAAATGAGTTATTTGTACATTAAATTTTAGGGGGGAAAAAAAGCTTTTTAAAACTTTATGCAAAAATATTTCAGTTTCGGATCCCCCCCTCCCCCTTTGCTCTTCAGGCAGAAAAGGCTTCAGAGGAAAACGGAGGGTTGAGGTGGAAAATTGAGAAACTGAAATATTGTGGAAATTTTTCATTCAAAACTATCTTTTGGAAAAAACTCTTTCCTTTAGAAAAGGCCATAGAAGAAACATTTTAACACCTTTATTTCACGTGCCATCTCCCATGGAAGCAGATGCGGGGCTGATTCAGCCCTGGTCAGCAGTGCCAGAGCCGACAGTGTGGAAGTGCTGATTCTCCCACTGATGCTGTAGAGGACAACAGCAGTTTTCAGGGTTTTATTCTGTAAAACTGTTCCAAAGATCACTTTTAAATATTTTTTATGAGTACAAGGATAAGGAAGCAGAGACAGCCACCTGTGAGCCTTATGGGTATTTCACCTAGAGCTCTGTCTCATGGATGTCCACACAGGAACGCTCAGTCCCACCACCACACCATGCCCGGCCAGCTGTGCCCAGTACAGCACATAGTTTGGGGCAAAGAGAGAGGAACTGGTGTAAGACCCAGGCGGTGATGGTTATTTTGGTTGAGTATACAGTACCTACAGTGTCACGGTCTTGGCTGCCCTCACGCACTCGCAGCGTGCAGAAGGTGTCCACAGCCTCGGCCAGCCCATGCCTCTGGGAAGCTGTGGCTCTGCCTTCCTCAGGGAGATGCTTTTGCAGGCAGGAGGCAGCAGTTTGCCTGCAGAGCCTGGCTTCCCAGAGGTTCGCACTTGGAAATGATGATCATCCCTGGAAACATTCCAGGTCAGGTTGGACGGGGCTCTGAGCAACTTCATCGAGTTGAAGATGTCCCTGCTCCTTGCAGGAGGGTTGGGCTAAATGACCTTTAAAGGCCCCTTCCAACCCAAACCATTCTATGATTCTATGATGACAGCAACACCTACACCCCTGGATTCAAAACCCCGAGTGAAGCTACAACTCATGCCACTGGCTCCAAAATAAAAGTCTTAGGCTCCAACCTGAAAAGTTGCAGATGTTGAGTTTCATTTGGTTTGAGCCATAGGGGCAGTTTTCAGAATAGTTTGTAAGGTCTAGGGAGCAGCTTACCCTTTTTTAATAAAACTGGAAAGCTGACATTCTCCCATGCGCCTTTCCAGGGGCTGAACTCTGAAGAGTATTGCATGATGAAATTTTGCAAGAAAATCTCGATCATCTTCAGCACTGTATCAGCCCTAACTGTACTCTTGGAGTCGCATATGCACACGTGCAGGGGGATGGTCACTCTGTCATATTATAGTTGATTGAAAACTTGACCACAGAGAGGGTAAATAAAGGTGTTTTCAGGTGGAGTTAATGTTGTCTCTGTTCTCCTCCTACGTAGTTTAGGTCCACTCAGTGGAGACACCTTGTGCTGAAGTGTCTACCATGGATAAAGTTATCTAGACAGGTTTTCCCCACCAACGAGACCAGATTTGCTGGGGGACAAGGGTAAGAGAGGAATCAACAAGCCTTGAGCTCTACCTTCCCAAAACCAACCACATACTTAACGCCTCAGTACCTGGGACAACCTTAGACGTTGGTGTCTCGCCATGAATCTTCCAAAGGTAACAAGACAGAATAACTCAGAAACAACTTCTGTCTGTGCTTGCTGCTATTTTCTCGCGGGTTTTCATTTGGCAAGGAGGGCATGACAAGCCCATCGTGATGAAGATGATGGAGACGTAGTCTCTGGCTTGCCTGGCCTGGAGAAGGTGCTTGGATGCAGTGCATGGGGGTTAAACCCCAACTGATGTAGGCAAAGGTTTGGTCCGGTGAGGCCCTGGGGCCGACAAAGCCCCGTGAGGAATTTGCCCATTAGAGAAATACTGCAGGACCGTGGTTTCATGCCAATCTCCAGAGTAAAGACAAGTGAGAGAGAGATGGGGCTGGAAGAAACGCGTTGGTAGGGAGGGGAGGTCAGCCCCAGAGCATGCTGCGACTGGCGTGGCGGTGGGTACCAGAGCAGCGACAGTGATTCTTTTAATTAACAGCAGCCTCGCTGGCTGCTCTGGCTTATGCCAGTGGCTGCAAGGAGCTACTTGGGGCAGTAGAAGTTAATGGTACATGTGGCTGTGCAGGATGGAGCTTCTGGAGCGGCTCTTCTTTGGAAAGCTCGCTTTTATGCATGTGTTTCTGCCCTCACCATTTTTGTCTCAATGCTTGGGAAATGATTTGTATATTAACAGCGCATGCTGCAAAAATACACCCGAAAAAACAAGTGTGAGGCATTAGTGTCCCCTTATAATTTCGGTTTTATGGTTTCACAAATACACGGTGCCAGTCTTTAATTGCCGACAACGCGCGAAGCAAGGAGGGATATCCTTGGTATGTAATAGCTGGCCAGAATTAGGCAATAGCTGTGCCCCACCCGCAGCACCCTCGGTGATTTCCTACAGTACCGAGTACAGTCATCGGTATGTGTGGTGCATTAGTTAAGTTAATTACAACAGCACAGAGATTCATTGCAAATTGTTCCTAGTTAAAACTGAAAATTCACTGGAACAAGGAGTGCTAATTATATTCCACTTGTTACTGCTGTGTCTAGTTAATATTCCAACAGCTGCTTTGGCAAGATAATGATGGCTCCAGCAGAAATTACTGAACAAATAGATTTTTAAATCAGTAACAACATATTTACCAGGATTTTTTTTTCCCTCTTCATACACAAAGTTAAGCCCTGCCAGAGTTGAGCATTCATATTCACTGAAAAGTAGAGATAAAAAAAATCAACATTGCCATTATTGTGTTAATTTGGCACACTTAAAAAAAAAAAAAAAAAGCTAAGCAAGAAAATATTATTGATAAATAAATGTTCCTATCCTCTTACAGGGCTATACTGCTCTTCTCAGCTTCACAAAACCCAGTGTAGCTTTTTGATTGACCATACTCAGTTATTTGCCCGGCATTGTAAAAAAACAGCATCGAGAACGGCGCGGGTGCCGGAGCCGCTGGCCGGAGCGTGGCAGTGCGGCTCGGGGGGGATGGTGCTGCCGCTCGCCCCGAGCGCCTTCCCGGTTTGTCACTGCTCAAATGGGCAAATGGATTTCTAAATTGCAATAGCGGTAGCGTGACTCTCTCAATATCACAGAATCCCGCAATCCCAGGCTGGTGGGGGCTGGCAGGGCCCTCTGGAGCTGCCCCAGTGCCACCCCCCGCCAGAGCAGGGGCACCTCCAGCAGTGGCACAGGACACCTCCAGGCGGGTTTGGAATGGCTCCAGAGGGGGAGACTCCCCCCTCTCTGGGCAGCTGTGCCAGTGCTCTGCCGCCCGCACGGGAGAGAAGTCCCTCCTCAGGTGGAGATGGAAGTGCCCATGGTCACATTTGTGCCCGTTCCCTCTTGTCCTGTCACTGGGCACCACCGAAGACGGACTGTTCCCATCCCCCCGGCACCCGCCCTTTGGGGATTTATCAGCATTGATAAGATCCCCCCTCAGTCTTCTCTTCTCCAGACTAAAAGGCCCACGGCCCTCAGCCTTTCAGTCCCCCCCTTCAGTCCCTATGAATGGGGACGCAGGAGAGGTGGGTCCCAAGGCCTGCTTCTAGCGGGAGGTTTCTGGAGTAACCCAGAGCAGAATCTTTCTTTTCCCGTGGACAAAGCCTGCAGAGTCGCTGCTCAACCCATCATGCAGATCTGGCTCTTCCCCCACGGTCTGAGTAATGAAGTTAGATGCTTGTGAGACCTCGTGAGGCAGAGAAATCCTTCCATTGAAGCCGCAGAGCCGTGCCGTGGCAAAGGCAGGAGCCGCCTTCTCTGCTGGGGAGGAGCAGCGGAGGTTTCCGGGGCTTTGCGTTCTGCACAGCCCTCTCAGCCCACAGCACGCGCGGCGCGGGGAGGCTCTTGTAAGCAAAAAATTTCAGCGTGCACATAACACACCAGCACTTGTGGCCTGAAACAAGTCATTTCTCTGTCTGAGACAGCAGAACGAGTTTTGGGACCCTCAAGTGTCGGCATCTCTGCCCGTGCGGGCGCTCGGAGCATCCTTCGGCCGGGCTCCGAGCCTGTCCCGTGCTGCGGCTCGGGCTGGCGCCGCATCCGAGTCGAGGTGCGCAGCTGCCTTCCAGCAGGACACGTGCATGCGATCAGCCGGCTTCTGCGCCCGGTTAGACCCGAGGCGACTCATCTCTAACGTTTCCAGATTTTTATCGGTAGAAAAGCATCTGCCCTCCGGAGAGGCGGCGTGAGGAGGCACCGCCACCTCCCTCCTGCCCTCGGAGCACCGCGGCGCAGCGCGGCGGAGGGAACCACCCCACCTCGCACCGAGGCGGTCCCCGAAGCCAGGGGAGAGCGCGGTGTCCTGGTTTGAGGTGAAACAGAACCAATTTTGTTCAGTAACTTTGCTTCTTAGCCGGGCCTCTCCTAACTACTGCGATTAACAGCACATCGCAGGCACTGTTCGCGCTCAGAGTGATCGGCCCCGTGGCTATCGCTGACGCCCAGGCACGGCGCGCGGAGAGGCTCCTGCTTCTGCTCCGTGCTCTGACCCCCCAGGGCAGCCAGCTTTGGTCCTTGCCCCGTTGGAGGGTCGGAAGCAGAAAAGCGCAGTGGGGTCCCACCCGCGGGGAGGAGCGGACAGGACAGGTGACCCAAAACTGACCGACGGGGTATTCCATCCCATCTGCCTCATGCTCAGGGTAAAAGCTGAGGGATCAAAGGGTCGGCTCTCTCTCTTCCTTCAATGGCCGTGCCCGAGGAGGACTCTGTCTGTCCGTCTGCCTTTGGTCCCGGTCCTGAATGCAGATCCAGAATCCAGTTGCCGTCCGTCACCGAGTCCAGCCTGGGACTGCCCCAGTGCCAGCCGGTGTCGTGATTGTCATCCCGGGAGTTTGATACGGTTTTGTATATATTTCATTATTTCCTTTTATTTTATTATTAGTATTTCATTAAAGTACTTTAGTTCCTTCTAAACTCATAAGTCTCTTTTTCCCTCCTCTGCCTCTCTCTTTGAAGAGGGGTAGAGGGGGAGCATCTGTCGGTCCCATCTGGGGTCCCCCACGTCCCCAGTAGCCTCTTTGGCGTAAACCACGGCACGCGGATTTTGTCCTTCCTCCCGTCTTGAGCACTTATCTCTGGGTACACGCGGTGGCCCGTGTGTATGAAAAGATGCAGGACATTTTTAATGAGTCGTGAACGAGAAGTTCAGCTGATGCTGAATGTTTAAAATCAGAGGCAAAACAAACATGCTAGAGTGTCTGGGGTTCCTTTTAATGGATAGCACAGCTTCTGGTTTATTATCACTGCTATTACAGTTTGCAGCTGCAAAATGATCTGAAATTTCAATAGCAGCATGCCTCTTCATGCTGCTACAGGAACGTCTATGCTCGGGTGTATAAATCGACGTGCACCTCTCATCCAACCAGGCTGGAGCTCTGGATCACACCATTTGATAATTCATCTCCCGAAAAGGGGAAGAGATAGACTTTAACACCTCAGCTAACGAGGGGGAATGTTTAGCGGTGCTACCACTGAGCGAGCCTCTCCTTTTCCGGGGGGAGCGTGCAGCAGGGCCGTCCTGCTGGAATTACTTACATTTTCAATTAGTTTTCTTCGGAGAGTGGATTTTCTTCCCGCTTAGTCATAACACCAGGATGTGTTAAATAAATTCACTCTGGATTGTTCCCTGTCTGGCAAAATAATTTGTGAATCAAGGTGGGGGGAAAAGAAATCTAGTTAGCGGCAATTGAACGCACAAAGCGGGGTGACCAGTAACTCTCTGCGGCTGAGGCAACATTGATATATGTCCCATGGTGTCTTATGGGAGGTTTCTAATTGCAATATGAGTTTTGTGTAGTAACCTACTGGGAGAAGGGGAGAACGCAATTGCTTATCAGTTTATCATTACAACCTTTTATTAAGGTTTTTTTTAATTAAAATGGAGCGACAAATGTACACTCTTATCCCTATAAGCAATCTTATCTAGTGTGACTGCTGCTATATTAGTGAACTAAATCCTCTTGATTACATTGGATGTGATCTTATGAAGTATGACAGCTTTACATATTAATAATAGGAACTGTCTGAATAGGCTGTCGCATGACCCTCTTCTCTGTGGCTCTCCACCAGCACGGTTTTAATCTATTTATCTCAGTCGCTTTCCAAGATAAACTGTCGTACTCTCAGGAAAGCACAGTTGTCCCCATTCCACAGATGGGGAGGGGAAGCACAGAGTCCAGGAGAGACCTCGGGCCAAATCCCCAACTCCAGCGCTTTGACTGCAACCCCTTTGTCATAGAATCATAGAATGGTTTGGGTTGGAAGGGACCTAAAAGATCATCCAGTTCCACCCCCTGCCCTGGGCAGGGCCACCTCCCCCCAGCCCAGGTTGCTCCCAGCCCCGTCCAACCCGGCCTTGAACACCTCCAGGGATGGGGCAGCCACAGCTTCTCGGGGCACCCTGCGCCAGGGGCTCACCGCCCCCACCGGGAAACATTTCTTCCTCATATCTCATCTAAATCTCCGTTCTTCCAGTTTGAAGCCATTCCCCCTCATCCTATCACTCCATGCCCTTGTAAAAAGTCCCTCCCCAGCTCTCCTGGAGCCCCTTTAGGCACTGGAAGGGCCTCTGAGGTCTCCCTGGAGCCTTCTCTTCTCCAGGCTGAACCCCCCCAACTCTCCCAGCCTCTCCTCATAGGAAAGCAGCGCATTGTCCCAGGAGCTCCAGCTCGATCCCTCCCTTCTTTAGAGCAGGAGGGACCTATTTTATTCTCCTGATGTCAAACAGGATCTCCTGATGTTCCCGGCATCGAATTTCTACCTGCATGGGATGAGCATCGGCTGTTGCGTAGTCGCCTCTGCAGCACCAGGAGTGGGGGGGCCGTTCTGGGTGACTCAGGTGCAACGGTGCACCTGAGACGGGTGTGCAGGTGACTTCGTGCACCCAGGTAGCGACGTGCATACAACTGAGATGACACGATGAGAAAGGAGACCTAAATAATGGGACCGAAGGGGTACACGACATATCCAAATTTACCATCGCTAGCAGGGGGTTTGTATTATATAGCTCTTTCTTGAAACACTTTTGACTGGCATTGCCCTGACTGGGAAGAAGGTGAAGCTCTGTGGCATGATGAGAGTGATGAAGGATGGAGAGGGCTCTTGTTTGCTAGCTCGTTTGCTTATCTGCTTTCCCTAGCTCTGAATTAGGATTCCCTTAGGCCAAGGGAAAACAGAGTTGCTCCACAGCCACTCAGCTGCTGTAAATCCATGGAGGAGCAGAGGGGTAAGAGCCGTTCAAATCCAGCTCAGCTTTACAGCAAGAAAATGCCCACTGTCCTACTGCTTCCAGCCCGTGGCCCTGGTTCTGCTCCCCGCAGCAGTGGTGCAGCGTGCTGAAGTTGGCAGAGCTGTTCCCGGTTTGCAGCGGTGCGGGATGGAGCCGTGTGCTCCCGCGGAGATGGCTCTGCCGCTCACGGGAAGCTCTCAACATCTGCGCCTTTTATGACAAGCCGGCAGAATCCCTCCGTAGCCGGTGGGGTTTTATGGCAGACAAAAAAATCAAAGCACTCTCTGTAGGTTAAAATTTAGAATATCTGGAGATACAGATGAACGGAAAGGAGGTGTGGGGTGTGCGATGCAGTTTAACTGTCGTAGTGCCCTCGAATCATGAATGCGGCTAGAAGCGATCTCTGAAATCCTGTAGACCAACATCAAGCCAAAGAGAGTCCCCGGCACTTACGGCTTCGGGGATTGTGTCTAGATTGGAGTCTGAATGTCTCTTCCCACTCACAGCTCCGCACTGTGCTATTGTTCCATTAATGCTCCATTTCTGTTTCAGAGAAGGTTTGGGGGAGGCTGTGTTCTGGTTTACCCTTGCAGGTGGCGCTACTTTGCGTTATAACTTCCATTCACTTCTCTTTATTGCATTCTACAAGGGCAGTTAATTACTGTTTCTACACTGATTCCATTTTGTTATGTCAAACTTCACCTCCTTAACAGGAGGCGCCTGCTTTAATAACGATGCTTCATTAACAACGAGCAACTAAAAGAAATAGCCTAGAAATTCTCCGGCCGTCACAATGGTACTCCACACACGTTTATATGACTTTTATGATTCCTTTCAACCGGGCTGGTTCAGAGGACCTGTGGCATACCTGGAAGATCAACACTGGTCTTTGTAGGCTAAAATAGATGAGCAGTGAGGTTTGCTTTCTGTGCCAGGAAAACGATGCACAAGGAAACGGGACAGACAGTCCACAGGAGAAAAAATAGATCCATTCCCCAGGGAAACTGGAGATACTGGTGCCCAATGGTTCATCCGGGTCCTGGGGAGGAATTTCAGATGGTGCAGCTTGACCATGGTATTTGTAGCCTACTCGCAGCAATGATGCATCTTACAAGCTGCCGAACATTTGGGCACCTGGGCAGTGTAGCCGCTTAGAGAGTGCTCTAATAGATGGTTTTAGAAGGAATCCAGTTATGGAAAAGTGGGCGTTAAATAAGTCTAAGAATAAAACTTCTGTACTCAGATTTGAAAATACGTCTCCACTTGCGATAAAAAGCATCAAAGTATAAAGGTCATTATAAAGAATCGGGTTCAAATGAGTGTTTTTAATACTTGGCATAAAGTTGATTCGGAACTGGGGCTGTTTCCTTCCGTGATACCTCCTCCGCATTAACAAATAACTGCCGAACGATTAATCTAAAGGGCCTCAGATGCCCCAGCCAAACAGTTGACGTGAATAATGGTTATGGCCCCACGTAATACACAAGGATCATAAACAGTTAATCTTCACCAAAAGGGAGAGTGAAATATCGTTTGATATCATTTTTAATAAAGAGAATAAATTAGGCTTTAAATATCATAGCACATCTTTAAACGCTGGTTACAGCTCCTGCGCGCAGAGCGAATTAGCAACTGAATAAGTGTGTCAGGGGTTATCGGCTGAATTATTACCTCCCGGTCCACTTTGCATTATACTGGCCGTTGTGTCCATGGTAGCTGGCAAGCTGGCCACCTGCTTACGATGGCTGTACAGATAACCAGCTTTGTCTGATGAATTAAAATGGTGGCTTTAATCTTGTCGTTAATTCCTAATTCCACTAGTAACATCAGTCACGTGAGGGAGGAGCGCATTGTTCTCCTCTGTTTACTTATTGATATTTTAGGGTTTGATGATGTCCAATCTCCCTGCAATGGCGGATTTAACTCTTCAGGTCTGGCCTGGAAACGCAGTAGCCGCCGTGGTTTGTTATTCACCGTAAATCCAATGTGGGCGAACGAAAAAAGGAAGGGGTTAAAATGAGATTCAGTGCGCACGTCCCTTCCCTCTGGCTGCGCATCAGATTGAATTCTAAGAAAGATTGATGGTGGGCTTTAAAATTAATTGCAAGTACAATTGTTATTATTAATACACATGCATATGGATCTAATAACGCTACGCAAGTCTTAGGAATAACCACGCTATGGGAAGGTAAATCGGACGTAAATGCCTAGTTTGGTTCTATTTATCAAATAACGCCCACCTTTGTTATAACACCGCCTTCAAGAGCAAGAAATAGTCATTAGAGCAGTTGATGCAATGAGGCTGATTACGTTGGGGTTTAAGGCGATCCGTGAGAAACAGCTATTATCAGTCCCCACGGCCGCAGTTGCGGGAAGCGATGTTGTTGCTCCTTGCGCGGGGTTGTGATTTGTCATGCTCTGATCTATCCTCCTGCTTTAGGATCTCCGCAGACGCGGGGGGCACCCTCTGCCAGCACCGCTAGAGGCTTGCAGTGCCTCAGTTCCCCTCTCTACCAAACAGAGAGAGAGCACTTTATGATCTCACCTTGCAACCAGTGGCCAACGAGCTGTATGCGAACTGATATAGAACTCTAATATTAAAACTATAAAGGTATTTTCCCTCTTCTTTTCCAAACAGAGGGACAAAGCCTTCTGGTGTAAACCCAGATGGGCTGGTATCAGCCCAGACTGGCCCTGTGGAGGCCACTGGTAGCGCGATTCATTGCCGTGACCAAGTGTAGAACCCAGCGTGGGGCTGAGCCCCCGGTGGGGCTGTGTCCGAGCCGCCTCCGGCTTCGGGAGCATCGCTGCCGTGCCAAAGCAGCATCGTAGCTTGAGCACCTCGCAGTGTGAACACAGCCGCGCTGCTGCTGGGACACGGCTCGCGCTTCTGCGTGGCGTTTCTCTGCGCGGTTCAGGCGCGGGCGGCGGGGGCTGGGAGAGGGATCCTCACACCCTGTCTGTGACTTGACCCGGACCCAGCAGCCTCCCGCCCTTGTCCTCCCGGGAAAAGCCCACGAGTGAGGAGGGCCTCCACCGTCATCCCAGCTGTACTGGCACTAAAGGCAAATCAGTTCCTATATTTCTAATTCCCGCTGTTCGCAGGCCTTATTAATTATACCACCTAAAGCATATTTCCAGAAATATACACATTTCTCTTTTGAAAAGAATCCTACATGTTGCTGTTAAAAAAGGACAGAACTTGAGAAGATCAGGAAAAAATAGAACTGGAATGGTTTTCTTTGTCGAGAATTATTTGATCTTTTTTATTTTTGAGGGGGAGGGGGGAAATCCTAAACTTTGCATTTCAATGGATTTTTTTATTATTATAAATCCATCTGTGCGCGCACACACACACACACACACAAAGTCTTTTCTGTTCTGTACAAGGCACAATTTAAGGCAGCTTTCAGAAATAAAAGGCAGAACAAATGTTATTGTTATTCTCAATATACAGATGTTTATTCTTATCTCTCCCCCCTTTCCTTTCTTTATTTCTACTACTGTCTTTTCAGTGACATCATAAGTAGGACTTGTCTCTTTATCGTCTTGCAAAGACTTTTGTTTTCTGGGACAGGAGCCTATTATGTCGTCACACACTGGAGCAGTAATAATCTCCCCCCTCGCTTGGAAGTCTTAATAGAAGACAATGAAAGAAACCATATTGTTTTCTGCTGGCACTAAATAAAGGAAGCGAGGGAATCTGAAGGGGGAAAAAATTACACGAGAGAGGCACTCACTCTGGCATTTTGCTTTCTAAATCAGCGTTTGGGGTAAAGAGGGAGAGGGTTTCCGCACTTAATAGACAAGGAAGGACATCTTAATTGTTAGGTCAGACACCGGGCTGAAAGGCACGTCAGGTGAAAGGACCTGATCCTGGAAGGAGCTGGGCACCTTTGGGGAGACAATCTTTGCTCCTTACCTTGCGACTTCCAGCCGCTGCGGTTTGCCTCTGGCACAAGGTGACAGTCTGTAGACGGACTTCATGCGGCCCCAGCTATCCAGATGCTGTGGCACTCGAACTGCTCCCGCGCTGGCCTGTCCTCTCCAGCTGTGCTCCACCTCCTTGCAGCTGGATGAGTGGGTTTCCAGAAATGTGGAGGCTCTTCTTGTTGCTCTGCAAGTCCTTTCCTGAAGGAAGAGAGCTGGACAGCCTCGCCCCTTGCTGTATCTCAACAGCCACTGTCCAAGGGAACATCTGAAAAACTTGGCAATATTTTGCCTGTACCTTTCTCATGGGCACAGACACATATCTTCCTCAGAATTTAACTTTATTCCTACTACAGGACCTAAACCTTCCCTCCAGTTTCTGGGGTGCTCCCCTCTTTGACTTGAAGCAATAAGGGAGAGCTCAAACCCTCAGGGTAGGAAAAACCCCTGGAAAAGGTACATCCGTGGAAAACGCATCCAAAGGGCAATGTCCACCTAAAGGTTTGGTACCCGACAAAGGAGACACTTGTGTAAGATACGATGATGAACATCTGGGTGATCTCCTGGCTCGCTCTACCTTCTCCTTTCTCCCTTTGGTCAGGCAGAGATGCTCTCTTGGGAAAAGAGGGTGACGTTGCAGGAGGAGAGTATTTTGAATAAGCAGGATTTTGTCTTCCTGTAGGCAAATAGACAAGAACTACTGAAACAAAAGCAATTCTTTTTTTTTTCTCTCTTTTTTTTTCGTTTTTTTTTTTATTCCTCATCTATATATTGGGAGACAAGGAGATAATCCCCTTACTTACTGTAACATTGTGCAGCAAAGAAGGCAATATAATAACATCATATGGGAATTCAATGTTCTTCACACCGCGGCTGCCTCTTTGGGAGTTACTGTGTCTAATGTGTTATCTCTTTTTATCTCTGATTTTCAGACATATTGAAGTGCTTGAAAGGAAAGATAATGTATACAAAATAAGTGTACATTAAACTAATACTGCGACACAAGAGTGAGCCTTGAATAGCCTTTATGAAATAAAAGCCATAGGAAGAAAGTTAGCATATATGGGGCCAAATTTTCTAGGATAGGCTTTGCTCCAGCTGGAGAGACCTTGTTGTGAGTAGGGCACCAGCTGGGAAGGAGAGAGATCTGTTCTCTCTTTCTGTTCCTGCCATCGACCTGCTATATGACCTTACCTCGCTTCTTTGTTTTCTCTCTCTAGCTAAAAATATCACCTCACCTAAAAATCAGCTTTTGCTTCTTGTCCTTTTGGAGCATGGCTGGGCCCTTGGCCCTCAGAGCTCTCTACTCCCACGTAAATTGCTGGGCAATAATGAAATTCCCTGCTTTCACCACGTCTGGGGCTTTTGCATGGGACAAATTAGACTGTGTTTGTCTTCTCCTCAACCATAGACTGCAAGGGTTGGAAACCAGCGGCACAGGGTGGTGTCAGCCCCCTCACTGGCAATCCTGGTCCAAAAGGGAAACCTGTCCGTGACCTGCAACTCCCAAAGCATTATTTATATATTTTTTTTAAACCTAATGAATCGCTCATGTCCATAGATGGCATTGAAAATATCCTCCCAGGCAGCCCCATCAACATGGAAACTCATCCCTTTTAGAAAAGTGATCCCAGAGGAATTTTTAAGGTGCTATCTAAAGTAACGTAACGCTCTGTAACATTTTCCATCAAGGTAAAGTTTTCCCCTAAGTTTACTGTGTACGTGCCCATATCAAATAATGTGTTCATGCAGAGCTCTCCGAGAAAGCAAGGCCCGTCGTCTTAGAAAGGTAATCTCTTCTAAATTGGCCGTAGCTCTCCTACGACTGTGAACGATAACAGATGCAAACCTTATGACTCTGAGCATGTTGTGTGGGTTGGATAGAGTCACAGTGCGCATTTCTGGCTGGGAGAAGATGGTCACAGATGCTTTTCCAGAGGCAAAGCTGCATGGAATGAGGCCTCTCTCTTTATTCCCAAATTGCATTCCTCCCTTCTCTCCCCTCCTCCCCAACAAGCGACATTTTTCATCCTCTTCGTGCCTCCAGCCTGAATTCTGAACACTCTTCTCAAGGGGTTGGCTTCCACTTGCAATGCTCTCTCGCTCCTGTGACGCCATCGCTTCAGCCTGTTCCTACCCCAGCGCTCAGAAATTCTCCTTCTCCTGGTAATGATATGGGAAAGGCACTATTCCTTCAAATCCCAAAAAGGTAGACATCCTTGTGGCAGTTCAGTCAAGCCCTCCCCGAGAGGGCACGCTAAAGCAAGCCCGGCCAGCCCTGCCATCTCAGAAGGTGAGCAGCTGTCAAATAAGTGGTAAATCCCATACGGGGAGGAAAAGGCATGCTGAGACCAGACAATTTGGTGACAAAGTCCAGTGCTATAAAAGCGTGGATGCATTTAGCATGTGTGTGGTGTGTTCATCAGACACCCCCGGAGGCGCGTCCCTTGTGCAGGTAGAGCCCGCTCATTGCTCTCTGCGTGCACACACGTTGCAAGTAGTGACAGCAGAAGTGACCTGAATCACTCTTAAAACAAGTCCTTTAGAGTTGGTGGCAGAAATACACAAGTCATTCATCGACTTTTGGATATGTTTTCTCATAAAAGCTGCCTGCATACGCTGTCTGAACACTGCCCCGTCGTATTAACTCTCTGCGATATCCGTACAGGATTGCGGTTTCAGACACTCGGGATCTAGGTCAGACCTGCGGAAAAGTCCAGCTCCGGGTCTGATGCATTCATAATAATCTGATTTTTCCAGAGGAGTTTCTGGCGTCTAACACAATCCTCGCGAAGTGCCAACTGAGTAACCGGCACTCGGTCTGCTGGGGGCTGCTGAAAAGCTGGATCTGCTGATACACACCGCATTTATTTGAACACCTGGCGGTCTATGACTCTTAATTTTTATAAAGACGCTCTGGCACTCCGTCAGTGTCCCCATCCGTTTTGTCTTTTCAGTTTACTAACCGTGCATCTATGTCTCCATCCTCTTTCCATCAGTAAAACCTGCCCCTCGGAGGGGTGTTCTTATAGACAAGAAGGTCCCGGGTCAAAACACCCTGAAACGATATACATTAGCCAGACAGAAAGTTAAAAAGCATTTCGGATTCAGAATAGGTAGAAGGTGTTTTACTGAACCTTTGCAGCAAGAGTCGTATTTAGCCTGACTGAGGTTTGAGATATATTTGCCTTTTTTGAAGTGGTTCAGTCGCTCATTTCTGTCAACTACCAACTGTGTCCTTAATTCCACTGAAGTAGAAAAGATGCTGCTAAGATCAGCTTTTGGTCTGTATCATTAAAGCTTTTTTAAAAGCAATTAAATTGCATACTATTGTGAGAAAAGGTGTAGAGCAGAAATCACCCTGTAGTGTTGTCGTGGCATAATGATTAATGAGTACCGTTTTCTTCCCTCTGCCTCTTTAAAGTGGTGCTGACTTTAGAAAGGGTGGGTTTCGGGCTGAGAAAAAAATATTGTCGAAGGTCTGAGCGCTGGCGGTGGCATTAGCATCTTGTTAAACCGCCAATAACGTTTCAACCAGGCTCTTCTTTTGATTTGCTTCTGGTCAGCAGAGAAATGAGCGCGAGGTGGAAGGTGTAGGCGGTGCTGCCTCTTGGGCGGTGGAGGCGCGGGGAGGTGCGGGTCGGGGTGCCCGGAAATCCCCCCTCGGTGCGCCCAAGTGCCGGCTGTCACCTCACACCCCTGTGATATCGGATATTGCCCGGATCACACTGATCTCACCGGAAAGTTGAAATGAGGGTAAGACCAGAGCTGCTGCTTCATAGACCGCGTGCCGCTTTTCTCTTCAGATATACAATTTCTTAGTTAAATTTAGCTCCTATGAGCAAGCGACTTTTGTTAAAGTATTGCTGAAGACAAATTAAATGATAGATGAGGGACACCATGATCTCCCAACCTCATTTAAGACCTGCTGCCTTGACTTCTCCAGTTTTGCCTTGGAAACCAGAAACTCACTTTTCTCGCCCGCTCCGTGTCCCAGCCTCATGCTCCGAGCAGTGGCTGAACCCACATCTCAGCTCAAATAAATCATCTCCATTCTTGTAGATTTGATCCAGTGGAGACTGTGACATTTAACTTTTCCTTATGGTAACTAAGGAAACTCCCACAAGCTGATGTCCTACCAACTGCCTTTTGTGCTCGCGCAGCGACAGCCTTGGCTCTGGGATAAGAACATTCCACCCTCGTCTTCAACTTCTGAGCCAGCTTGGGTGGCTTTCAGGGCAACGCGTGTTTCCAGATGCGTCTGTTCTAACCCGAACAGCTACTCGGGACTGACATTTGATTTTAAATTGGGCGTTCGTGGAAACAAAGAGCAGAAAAATCGCTGTCCAGATCTAGCTCCGGAGTAGAGTTGCAAACTTCTTATATCTCAGCTCAATCTGCCTGGAAACATTGGTGTTTTTCTACTCCTGCCTCTTTCCAGAAAGCCAATTTGTGGATAAATGATGCACCGGGATCAGGACATAACCCTTGGCTACTGTTTCAGCCATTTATCCTCTCCCAGATCAAGTGATGCTACTTGAAGACATTAACTTTCCCCAGCTGTCTATTACCAGCCCTGCGGGTAGGAGTGATGGTATGTGCACTCCCTAATCCACTTCGGGCAAAATCAACCCGGTTAGTTGAAACTGCCAGGGACTGCAGGTAGGAGATGGATGACCGCGTGGAAGCGATTAGGGAATGCCCACACGCTCGCGGCTGTTGGCAGGAAGGAAAGGAAAGCCGGAGGCTGGTAAAATCTTCAATCACTTCTGCAGTTTGCAAAGAAATGTCTTTTTATGCTCTTAACTCGCGCTCTCGGCTACTTTGGAAACCTCCTTCCATGAGGACAAGGCAGTGCGTGGAGCCCGGTGCTGACTGCACCAACGCAGCCTCGCGGTCGCCAGCCTCCGCGGAGAGGTGGCTGCAGCTTTCCAGGGAAAGTCCCCGCAGGGAGCACTTCTCAGAAGGGTTTTTCCTTCTCTCTCTTTTGATTTTGTTCTTGAAATTAGAGAGGGTAGCTCAAGGACCGCCTCTGAAATGAGAATGAGGAGGGAATTATTTTGTACGAAGACTGCGGAGGGAACTAGCAGGAGAATGATATTGGGGTTTAAAGTGGGGTTAATGACGGGTATTTTGCTGTGGATGGTGGCAGCCAAGAAAAGCTATTCATGGGAGAGCAAGGACACACAAAATATCTAACTATTAGTGGAAGATCAAAGGAAAATAAAAAGCTTAGGGAGGAAAATCTTTGTCTGGAAATGATATATGCGCCTGTGGATGAAGGCTGGCCTCCAGAGGTAAGTGTGCAGGGGGCTGATGGAGATTATCAAAACCTGGGGAAAGATATCAAAAAAAGATGGAGAAATGCATTGTCAGCTAACGGTAGAGATTTATGGATCTGTTATGAATCACATTGACCCTATGAACCACCTTTCTCTCTCCCCAGCATCTCCTTTGCCCTTCCCCTCAATGTCCTCTCATTATTAAAAATGCATGTTTCCATCCTCAATTTCATACATGGGAACACAGTGACAATCAGTCCCATTAGTCTTTGGAGCTCCAAACACAGGGCTGAAGGTTTGAACAATGAGCAGAGGATGCCAGAGTCCTTTCTTTGTCCAGATTACCGCCATCACTGCAATCCTGGAAACGTGGTCCTTGGGCAGCAGCTTTCCCCTGGATTTCCTCGGGTTCTTGCTTAGTTTCTGGCCCTAAGGAAGGCAAAAACCCAGTTTGAAATACAGCCCGGTCTGGGAGAGCAGGCATTTATGTGAGTGCGGAGGGATGCCAGCTCGGGAGTCGTCATCCCCTGCCCGTCCCTCCATTTGCGGATGCTTTTCCCAAGCATCAGGTCCCAAGCGTCATGTCCTTGAGAATGAGGGACAGACGAGGGGTTTCCCATCTGAAAAAGGGAGAACAGAAAATGTGAGCGCAAGTTCATAGAGGCAAGAAGGAGGAAGAAGGCAGGAATAAGGAAATGCCTCGGATCTCCCAGAGACCATAGGGAAGTACAGCAGAAAACCCTCTTCCAGCTGCTTTCCTTCAGGCAGGTAAAATAAGGGGAATCTCCTTTTTCCAGCACATGGTTTTGAATTGCCTGTTGAGCAAATTGTGGTTTTCCATCCCCACTACTCTACTGGTAGCTATCACTCATAACACAAATATACAAAATAAATTAATTAAAAAAACCCCTTGTAATGATTTTTCCCTGCTTAAGTTTTCAATTACATCAGCTATCTCATGCTCATTAGAAAGACACGAGCCCATATTCATTAAATGCAAAACTAACTTTCCAACAGCAAAAAGGCTTGGGTGAAGAGGGTAATGATTTAATTTTCTTCATTTCAGAGAATTACATCTCTTATCCTGGGGCAATACGTCTGTAAATGCAGACAAAGTGCTGTTTCAGACTCGGTTTAAATTCCTAATTTGGTGGAACTACTTGGTAGGAAAGCCTGAGTAAGGTCCAGCCCCCCATTTTGTCTTTTGCGTTCTACAAAGCAAACTAAAGGTTAAAATTATTGAGGATTCCAGATGATTTCTTTCTTCAGAAGAAAATTTGTCTACATTTTTCTGTATTAATCCCTACAAATATTAGCCCATATTTGTAAAGATTCTTCTCTGCCTGAAAATTCATATAGATGTCGAGTGCAATGTTCAGAAATTGTGGTGTGTATCTGCTGTTAAAGAAGACATTCAAGAGCCTTCCAAAATCACAGTGTGCCCATATGCACCATCAGGTGCCCAGATATTTTTAAAATTGCATTAAAAATTAATCTCTGAGTGCATAGATGTTGTTAGTCCCTGTCTGTTGGACAGCAAAGGACTTCAGCCGCAAGTAAGACCTTAAAAATTGTAATAAGGATTTCTTGAACTTACCTGAGTACACCAGGTATTTAATTCTCCTTGGTTTTTACTGTAAACTGCATCTGGAGCTGTGAGACCTTTTTTTAAAAAACATAAATCTCAGTACTAGGGGACGAGAAAAAAACAGCTATTTTTTCTTCTAAAGATCTGCAAAATCGCATACTGGCTTCTGCATGGGAATAACTCAAATGGAAAGTTTGCAACTGGCAGAATTTTGCCCATGAGAATAAAAAAAAACAAAAAACAAATCAGACGGTGTGGTTGTGCGTCCCCTGACGGCTCCCGATCCTGGCGGTTTCGTGAAGACAGACTAAGACACACTTGCATTTCCCGTGCAAAGGTGCCGATGACACTGAGTTTTGTTAAAACAGAAATATTAAAACATAACAACAAATTTTAGCTATGTATCTACCTTTATGGAAAGATACTCTCTTAAGACAAAAATCCTTAGCTGTGTACTTGGTCTTTTATGCAGTATATGTGTGCAAATGTGTGCTGCTTCTTCCCTGCGTCTCACTGTGAACCCTCCTCGCTGGAGCAAACAGGGAGGGTCGCGGTGACCGTTAGTATGGACCATTAAGAGGTGAAAGTGGTCATACAGTGCACCAAGGAGAAATGTCTAAAAATATCTACTCATTTTGCCTTCGTTAAATCTTGCCCCAAGTCTTGAGCATGAACCTCTGTCTTCTGGATGTCAGTAGAGCAAAGTCCATTGGACCTGACGTGGGAAATGGCTTGAAACCCAACCCAACCCAAAAATCCTGGAAATACGCATCTCTAGTACCTCGAATGTGTTAGAAAACGGATTTGTTGATTGACTAAAAAAAAAAAAAAAGCTAATTGTTAACTGGTGCACGTAATCGTGTACATCACTTCCTATCATCATGAGTACTCAAGGTGTTGAAAAATACTCCTGGGACCATTGCCCTCGCCTGCTCACCTCATACGTTACGGTCACACAGGAGGACTGAACAATTGCATTCCTAGAAAATATGTTTTTATCAGTAAGCACTGATAAAACGGAGGCAGGGAGCACTGATTAAGCGGGCCGTGCCCCGGATCCCAGAGCTTGTAACCTACACAGAGCAGATGCCTCTTCTGTATTTAGCCATGAGATATCTTTGATCATTCAAGACCAGAGGAGACAGATTTGTTGTTTACTGGGGAAGCCTGTTTTCTCACACCGTTCCCACCAATACACATCTTTGGCACAATTATTCTTGCTCCATTTTATAGAAACTGCGGGGAAAGAGTTTACCAGTTTATGACGGGTCTCTGAACCAGTGCTGGGTGAGCCTACGTGCCTTGGCTAGCTGTGCTGCCCCGGGCAGGGCTTCGTAACCCCTCTCAGCTAACGTCTGCCCTCTTTGTGGGTCCTCAGAGATACAACCGTGACCTTTCCCTTTGCCTCTTGCTCACCACAGCTGGTCAAGTTCCTGGGAAAACCCAGAATTTCCAAAATTCTTACTGGTTTTAGATATTTTCTCCTGTGTTTCTTCAAAGATAGGCGTGACTTTCATGAGATGTATCGGAACGTTTGCTGATTTTTTACGGACTGAATAAAATCACGAGCTGAAATGAAAAGTTTTAATGGAAATGTCACAATCGTTTCAGCAAGAAAAATATGACCGATGCCAAAAATCCGTGCTGAAAAGGCATTTGTGTTCAAACAAAAAAGCCTTTCCTTAGAGCAGCTCCTCAGATCAGATTCTTCCCACCTGACTTCCCCTGTAGCTCTCCAATTTTTTTCCGTTCCCTGTCCAAACTAATGAAACAGCGGCATTTTTATCAACTGCTCTCTCCACCCCAGGGACGGCTGCGTTTCACTGGAGGGAGAAGCAATTTTTATATACAGTGCCACTTGGAGAACTTTGCTATAGCGCGTGACGGGGGGGCACCGCCTGAACGCCAGCTCAGGGCGGCCGCGCAAGCTGGATGTCGACAAGCCTCTATATTGCAGCGAGTTGCCAAACAACATCGAAGCGCACATATTGCTTTCAAGCGAAGTTTTTTCTCTCTTGAAGTTTCCCACTCTGTCTAATAAAGGAGCAGCGTCGGGTTTCTCATTTCTCTCTCGCCGGTGGTGGCTACAGGGCTCCGCAGGCAGAGCCATGGAGAGAGCAAAATGTTCGGAGCAGCGGCTCAGGAGAGATGCGAGTTTTCTTCTAAATTCTGGGTCCGCTTTAATGCATAAAGATCAGCTCTGGTTCCAAAATAGCTACACGGGGCTTTGTGAAAGTCGGCGAGCTCTGGCTGTGAAGTCAGCCGCCCAGCAGGGACCGAGCCAGAGAGGGGTACGTGGAGCATTTGATCGTTTGGCCTTTTTCTTATGTAGCCACAAAGGTAAAATACCCTCATACGGCTCTAAGCCTGTCACAGGGCAAACTGAGCCGGCAGCCAGGGCAGGATTTGCTTCGGTCTGAAGAAACCTTTGCAAACAAGAGAATTAAAACCTTCTCTGCATCCCGAGCGTGTGGCCCGGGCTTCGTCCCTTCCGTGCCGTTAGACCTGGAAGCTGTGGGCTAAATGGGGCAGTGTCTGTGCCGAGATGACTTCTTCAAAGCAGAGCAGGACACTGCTCAAGGAGCGATTCTTTGATGTGATTCCCGAAATGAATTTTTGAGGGTTTTTTTTTAGGCCGGATCGTGTTCAAATTGAGAGGTCAGGTTGTGAGTTTCAGCAAACTGCCGGGGTTTGATTCTCTGGGGGGGTAATTTTCTCAGTGGAGGGTGTTGCCCCATGTGGGTATGAGGATAAAGGATGTCCCAGAGGGCAGAGAAATAGCTCAGGAGTTCTCCATGCTCTGTCAAAGCCTCCCAAATGGCCTCAGCACCCCCGTGGAGACCCAGATCGCAGCGCGCGCTTGGTGTATTGGAAAACACCTCCCTGAAAGGCTTTGTTAGAGGAACCACAACTGAATTTTTGGGCTGTCTGCTATTCCCAGTAAAATTAAAACAGTGTACAGAGTACAGTCCATCTAAAAGTCTGCCAAAGAGCCATCTCTGATAAAGGCGGGAGTTCAGGGAAGTGGGTTTTGTGGAAATTGTGCAACGAGTGGATCACCTCCGTCCTCCCTGAGAGAAGAGACTGGGGCAGGTTGAGATGAAGGCAGTCATCGCAGCCCAAACTGCCCGCCCCAGCTCATGGTGAACATGGGACCGTTTCATCCCCTCCTTTCTAAGGAGAACAACAACTGCCGCCTTTCCTTTCCCGAACACGAGGCGTTCTCCCAAACCAGCTTATAAAACTCCTCCTCTCACCCATGTAGTTTGTATGGTGCCGAGTGTGGAAGTTTTGCAGCTCCCCTGAGCATCTCCTGATGTCTGCGGGAGAGGACAAGGGCGCAGTGGGGCGGGAGGGAGAAGGGAGGGATGGAGGGATGGAGGGAGGACCGCCAGCCGCAATTCAAATCTCATTTCCAGCCTCTTGCTGGCAGTATCCCGTGACTTCCACATCACGGCAATCTTGACATAACCTTGGAGGAGAGTCAAGCGAGAAATCCCACGGCAGCCCACAAACACCGGGGGAGAAGAAGGGGGTGGAAGGGGGAGACGGGGGACGCAGCCTCGCAGCTCCGTGCTCTGCCTCTCCACCCTGGAGATGTTCATCCGGTTTGAGGAATGAAACGGTGCCGGAAAAGGGGGGAAGCAGCGGTTGTAACTTTTTTAAAAGTTATTTCGTGTGATTCAGGGTAGTCAGTTGTCATTTATTGTAGCCTAAAGCATGAAATGAATTTTGGCATATAGGTCTGTGACTAGAGGGTGGGCTATTTCTCCTTGTTAGAAACGTATCCTTGTGTCTGCAGTAACATCTCTTTCTCGGAAGGACTGTCTGCTGGTTGTAAATCTCAGCAGAAGTAGTGCAAGTCGGGAAAGAGCAGTCGCAAGTCCGTTTTAATTTTTTTTTGCTGCATTTTGGCATTAAGATCAAAATTCAGTAGTGCTTATTTTGGATTATTACTGTGCAATAGAGCGGGGAGGAGGCAGGATTTCCAGGGAAGTCCTGCAGGACGAGAGCAAAGCAGCATCCAAACGACTGCCAAAGTCTGAATTGTGGTATTTAATTCCAGGTTAACTTCATTTCCTTCACCCGACTGACTCCTGAGCTCACTTCTAAATAACACCAGAGATATTTAAGAACATAAATTGTAAGTCCTGGATCTTGCAACTGATAGCAAACAGGAAAGCTGCCGTCCGGCTCTGGAAACCCAAAGGGTATCCCCAGATGTCAGCTGGACCCCACAGCGCTGCATTTGCCAGCAGCCGCGGGGTATCCCAAATTAATACTGTGACACGAGCGCAGGAGCTACGCGAACATGTTGCATTGTCACATCGGGCTAGTTTTGCAGAAACATCTTTCTTTCAGCCTCATCCAAAGTCTCTACGTGATTTTAAGTACAATGATTTTTCTGTCAAAAATAAACTTTGCTCTCGAAATAATTAGCACATCATCGGTTGGAAATAAGCCTCATCTCGAGTGAAAGAATGGAGTTATGTGGGTTATTTTTAAATAGCGCAACAATATATGCTAGAGAAAAGAAATCGCTTAAATTATTTACTTTATTTACACTATTCTGCTGAACAGCATCTTCAAAAACATGTTTTTAAAACATGGCATTGAGGGGTTTTTTTGAAGAGTGTGTTTTGAAGTTTTTGGAGAGCTGGTTAAATACTGAAAACGACCTCAAAATATATCAGAGAACTATTTGTCATTTTACTGGATTTTAGATCATGTGCAGAGTTTGGACCAGTGTAAGCGCCTTCCCGGGGTGGGCGAGCATCTCCGCACGAGAGCGGATCCAGGGCAGTCAGACTTCAATAATGTGGGGAATCAACCATCTGGCCCCAAACAAATCGACTTACAGCCTGAGCCCCCAGCCCGCCGCCGGTGGTGTTTTACTCCTGCGAGTAGCCCAAACGCATCTACTCGTGCGCGTAGGAAGATGCTCCGCGCGTACGGAGGTCATGGGGGAAAACATAGTGCGTGGAGATGAAAACTGGGTGAGGGACAGCACGAAACCAGGCGGTGGCTCACGCCGCGGCTTGTACCCGTGGGCAGGGGCTGGGGGGCTGCGGCGCGAGCTTTGCTGGCGAAAACCATCGTTTCAAAACTCAAAGCTTGTCCCTTTGGTTTATAAACCCAAAGTCCCCCGTGTATCCCCGGGAGGGACGCGGGGCTTGGGGGGCCACCTCCATCTGCGCCCCTCCGCTGCGCAGCGGAGGACGAGCGAGACGGGGTAAGATCAGGCCCGAGCTCTGCGCCGAAGCCTGACCCTTTGTTTCGGCGGTGTCTCTGTTGGTGACAGATGGTGATGCTGTCCTGGTGAATTTGTTACCTTCTCGATGACATGCAATATGTCTGCATCCTGACAGTGAGAGGAGAGACTCCAGCTGTCCCTCCAGTAATTGACAGCAAGGAGCTGTTTTCACTTTTGACAGAGCTAAGAAGCATTAGCATCATATTGGCTACTAGGAGGGGTTTTATTATTATGTTTATCATCTGAGAAAAGTCATTGTGATGTGGGACTGGGTGGGTTTGTGGTTTGGTTTTGGTTTTTTTTTTTACAACTTTGCTCCTGCAGCCGCCCGGTTCTCCCATTGCAAACCCTCGCGGCGGAAAAGAAAGGGAAGGAAATGTGGGCTCCAGCCACCCCGTCCCCAAGCGAGCCCCGCTCCTCTCATGGTGGTCGAAATGGCGAAATCCCACGTCCTTTCTTCAGAAGCGGAGCGGGAGGCAGGAGAGGAAGGATTTTAGGATGCTGAAAGTGCAGAAACCAGGTCGTCGAGGTTGGTCGGGAAGAGGTCCTGTCCCGTTTCTTGCACGCCTGACGCCTGCTGAGGTCGCTACTCGCTGTCGGAGTTTGGGGCAGATCCTCTGCTCTTTGGAAAGGAGAAGGAAAATAATCTTGCTTTTCCGTGGGCTTTAGGCTCTGCTGGCTGGCATTCTGGATGATTTATGTCCAGTTTACTTTCCTTTTGCTCGTCCTATCTCGCACACGTACCCCTCGCTAGCAATAAAGGGCACCTCTCCCATACCCTCATGGACTCTGCAGCAGTCTTCACTCTATAATAAGTCCTTAATAAGATTGGGGGAGTAAAATCAACTCCGAGCACATAAGTCACAAAGACATCCATACAACAAAGATTCCTCCCTAAATTAGATTGGAGCTGACCTAAAACAAAGGTTGGGTCTCATTGCAGATCCAGCAATAGCAAAGCTACCGAGACACGCCGTTGCTTCGGAAAGAGCTGAATGTTTCCCGCTGGTCCCACCGGTTGTAGCTCCCTGCGTGAAAACCATGCACCGTTACACTGCTGAAATGATATCAGAGGAAATAAGCTGTTGCCATGAAATTTATTCAGCGTATTTACACGATCATATCTATTCTCTCAGTGTCTTCCAGACAGAGGCGTAGGGGTCGCCCACGCTTTTGGGCCACTCATGTCTTCTGTGTTCATCCACCACCTATAGCCACGGGACATGGTGCTGTACCAGAGGATGCTGATATCAGAGACTGGTGTTTCACGCTGGATTAACGAAAATATAAGCATGAGAAAACAAACACAGCCCAGCAAAGCGATCCTAAAAGGAAGGTTTCCCCCGGCACGGTCACCAGCCCAGCGCTGTGCCTGGGTTTTCCAGTCCGTGGCGCGGGGCGTTAGCACAGACGGCGCCTTCGTGCAGGCACCTGTAACAAGGAAGGCAGGGATAAGGTACACGATGTGCTGCACAAGCAAATTTACCTCTGCAGGAGGAACGCGAACTTCCGCTATATGGGGCCACAGAGCGTTCGTTCAATTCTCATTTCAAACTATTTCAGGACTGGACGTTGGATGTTATCATCTCACTATTTTCACTGCATGTGTGACTTTGGAAATTCCCAGGGAATTTTTTAAATCTCCAAAGTGGCTTCTGTGGATTTCTAAAGGAAAATAATATGAACAAATAAAATATACGGGTTCTGCCAGGTTTACAGAAAGCCCTTCAAAGTTTATTGAATTGTAATTCTGAATCTTTCTTTAAAGAAACATCTTCAACTCTCTCGTCCACAATCAGGTCTTCTGTGAAAACAAATCCACAAAGTCAAAAAAAGCAAGAAGTATTTGTCAACTCTGATTTATTATTAATCTGGGCATTTTAACAATGTTTGCTACAATACTTTGCCAGTTTCTTCAACGAGGATTGATTTTTAAGTCTCGTTGAATACCTTTGTTGAAAGGTCCTCTTCCCAGATAGCTTTAAACATGCAAGGATAGCACTCGGCTGCGGGGCTGTTTGTGCTGACTAAATTCTGAACTTATCGATCTGAAAGCATGGCACTGACCTCAGAAATTAGCTGGCTCGGGAGCAGCATCAAACTCCTAAATTCCTGTCGGTGTCGACACGAGCGCATGACGAAACCCCAAGCCCAGTTACAGAAAGCCCGATGGCTGGTCCAGATTTGGGGCCAAAAGCTTGCCTCATACCTTGGACCGGAGTTTGGAGGAGGGTAAATTTTACTTTCTGGCCTTTTCATTCAGTAATTCCTGAGATCCAAAACTTGATGCAAAAGAAATACACGTATCTGTGCAGGCATGCAGGAATGAGTGCTGCTGGGCATTTGGGTTTAGGGACCGGGACTGGGATCCACCCTGGATGCTGAGCCCCCGGCAAGCCCGCTGCCTTGTTTAAGAGCAAAGCAGACGGTTTAAGCGTGAAGTAGATGGGTGCCATGGAAGCCTCGTGTTATCTGTTACGCACCTTTACGAGCCGGTACTAGATGATTCCTATTCCTTCCAAAGCTGCGATAGGTACTGCACCTTCCCGGTTCCAGTTGTGAGGGAGAGTGAGGGAGAGGGCACGGGACTGAGGGCAAGGGGGGAATCCGCTGCGTAACCAGTATTTGTCAGAAACAGGAGTAATTGCTGCTCTTTGGTGTGATTTATTGAGGTAACAAAGGTTAATAACAATGCCACTCAGCCAGTTTATTCTATTCATTTTCATGTCATTACGACGTATCAGGCAGGGTGCGTGTTGCAGCTGGGGTAAGGACCGCGTCCCTCCCGGAGAGATGCTCCTTTCTTCCTCCTGTCCACCAAAGCCCCTCGCCGGGGAGGGCTGGGGGCTTGGAGCCGAGCTGGACCGTGACTGCACAGAGTGGTCAGCGCAGGTCTCGAAGGACTGCCTCATTCTTTGCATCTCAGAGGTCTGAAATTTCAGACAAATCACGGAAGGAGGCAGCACGAGTAGAAGTTAACGTGGGGCCAACACACTGGAGCGATGCTTTGCTGGAAGCACGTAGGAGGGAGGGCGAGGGTGGGCAGTGAGGGGGTGGAAAGCAGCCTGCGACAGCAGATATCCCCACGGGATGCCCGAGGGATGGAGGGGGCTTCTGCGGGAAGAGGTGGATAATGCAAAGGAGCCGTCTGTCATGCAAATGTGGGAGCGAGAGGAGTGTTCCTGGGTGAGCTCCGGGCCCGCGCTGGGGGAGCGCGGAAGGGTTTTTAGCGGGACGCTGCTGCTCCAGCCCCTGGGGCTCTGCTGGGGAAGCCTCTCGCGGGGGCAGCAGAAGGAGGGGCAGGAAGGAGAGCGGGGCGGGTTGGGACCACTTTGTTGTTTCGTTTAGGATTTGGCAAAAGCCAAAACCCACAACTGCAGAAAGTGAGAGATTGGCACTTCAGACTAAAGAGCTGCTTTGTCCGTTGGTGGGGCTGCCACGACCCAAGCCCTCACGCCAGCTGCCCCCACCTACACAAATTTGTATTTAAGGTGTAGGGATTTAAAACACATTCCCAGCTGAGCCTTCGTTTACCAGCGTTCACTGAAAGCTCCTTGCCTCGGCCCTGGTCTTCTATTGCAAAGAGCTTTTTCAGGTGACCGCGCTATCTCCTCTGGGCTTACGGAAAGAAGTCATCAAGGCTTAGACACTTAAGGGCAGCGTGATTCCCTGCTTTTCCGGAGTCAGGGGTTGCTGCGGAGTTGTGTGCAAAGTACCGTAGGAGATGCAAAGGGCCTGAGTTTCCAGAGCTGCTCAATAACCACAGCTCCCAGCAAACGCAAGCATTTCCAGAAATCAAGCCAGTGCCGTAAGAAATGCATCAGACCTTTTTTCCCCCCAGCACCGAGTACCAGTGCCCACATGAGGTTTGCCCACACACACAACCGTACCGATCCCGTCCCACGGGCTTAGCCCAGACCCATCCCTCAGTCACCCTGCACCCAAACCACTGCAGTCTTTAAATCTCCGCGTCTCAACCCCAGACAAACGGGTGCGTGGGCTGCTCTTTGTGTGCGAGAGGGTTAAAGAAAACCCAACATCTTGCTACAGATCATCCCTCCCTTCCACCCACTTCGGCGCTGGCAATCTCACTCTGTTCTTTCATCCAAGTGGGCATCAGCACCAGCCCCATATTCATAAGTGTCAAGAGGTGTTGATGCACACTGCATACGGTAGTCGGCTGCTTTTGCCCACCCCGGAGACTAAATGCCTCGCACCTCCACTCGGCTGCTGGGACTTGGCTGGCTTTCAGATTTTAATTTTTGGAAGGACTTTGAAATTTTTCCAGCTCGCTCTCTGCTGTTTTCCACCGCTTGCTCAGTACCTGGGCTGCTTTGTTCTCGGAGATGCATTGATAAATTAGCAGTCGCAAGCTATGGCAAACACTGCTTTTCTACATCGTTTTGACCCATCTCAGCTCCTGTTGTAAGGCATGAGATGGACAGCAAAGGACAGCGATGCCTGGAAGTGCCACAGAGCGTCCATCTGATTGCTCCCGCTAGGGTTTAGGGGAGAGGATGTGCATAAAGTTAGCTGGAAAATAGCAAGGAGAAAGACAAGCCTTCGCCCACAGTGGTCAAAGTCCTACTGACGATGGTGGAGCATCCAGCTGACGTGTCAGCTCAGCCCCCAGCCGTTCAAGAGAGGTGGTCTCGCTCAGAAATCTCCCCGCTGCCGGTTTCCAACGGGGTCCTATGACGGTCTTTGGTATTGAAAGAATTGTTGGTGTGGGGGAAAGCTTCTTCAGACGTTTTTTGAATACTTTGAAACTCCTTGAGTATTTTCTCGATGTTTTCTAACCCTTTGGGGACAGGCCATCAGGGTGCGTGTTTGTTGATATCTCACAGACCTGACAGCAGCCCGTGGAGGAGTATTGGAGCCAGCGAGGGCTGCCTGGCTGGGGACTGGGAGCAGAGCGGTGGGAGCTGTGTGCAGACCCAAAACTCAGCCGGGAGGAGCCTGGCATATAGCCCAGTAGAGGGACGTGTGTTTTTACAGCTATCTAAGCTAGCTCATTTAAATCGTGGTCTGTAAGTCTTTGCTTCTTTGGGGTACCTGCAGCGCTTCATGGGTAGATCCAAAGTTGTCTGGGGAATCAAGTTTCGAGCCCTTCCGATTAAAAAATAAGTCTCTGAGTAGTTTCCAAATGTATTGGCTTGTGAAAGGCTGGGACGCAGCCCGGGCTTTGCAGCACTGAGGTCTCTAGGCCGGAGGGCAGAAATCTGCCCACAAACCTCTTGCTCACCCGTCAGCCCAAAGCGGAAGCGTGAACTCTGCTGCAGCGCCCCAACCTGTGCTGACGCCGTCAGGCCTATGGTGACTTTCTATAACGGCACTAAACCAGCCTGTGACGCGCCGGGTGGGATTCAGTGGCCTGAACGCAGGTGTCTCTTGCCGTTGGAGGTGGCCTGGCGTGTCACCAGCTGCAGTACTGATGGGTGGAGGTTACTCATGGCTCCCGTGTCATACCTGCCAGTCCCTCCAGGATGAATTGGTTACGCTACAGAGTCTAAAACAGCCCTAAACCTCCGTGTTCGGAAGACTGAATGCAACTGAAGGAGCCCGGGGGGCTACGGGGGCAGCAGGGACAGGGGTTGAGGAGAGGAAGGTCCTTGGGGCCAGAGCATGCCGCTTGCTTTGCTTTGGTGTGGCTGTGTTGGTCTCCTCCATCATCATCCTCACATTTGAGGCAGCTGCCTGTCAGTCCCGAGCCTTTCCCGCTGTCACAGTGGCCATTTGGGCCCCACCGCTGCATCTCCTGCTGATCCCTCGGTGTCTGGAACCCTCCCGTCCTTCTCTCCGTTTCCAAAGGGGGTATTTGTGGTGCTCTTGCAGCCTTTTCACACCACTGCTGCTCCGCTCTGCTCTCTCCGTCAGCCCTCAGGTCTCACCCCCTTTCCCGGGCAGGACCCTCTGCCGGGTCCGGGCTCAGCGCCCGTGCGGGGACCTGGGGCTCCGCTGCCTTTCCGGAGGAGACCTCTTCATTGCTCTGACCTGTCCCTCGCTCCATCTGCGACGCACCACCTCCCCCTTCTCAACAGCTGTCGGTTAAGAAGCCCAAAGGCTGAACAGATGTAAAGAAGCAGAAACTGAGGGTGGGTTTGGTCATTTCCAACGTTGCTTTTGAGCCTTTGTGTGTCCATTTCCCCTCTGCAATGCTTGAAACATTTTCCTTCAGATACCCCCTGTTGCTCCAGAAAAAGGCGAAATCTTTTTCCTTTAACTTCATGGCAACTCTCAGCCTCTAAGACACATCCATGGACATATGTTTGTCTTTCCTTCAGTACGGAAGGGCAGAATTTCTCTCTCCCTCTCCAGATCCCATAGCCCTTGCACGTGAACAAGACCTTGGGCTGGAGATGGGTCCCGCTGACCCGAGCTCGGCTCACGGCTCGGTGGGTTCCTCCGGGCCCTCCCCCATCCTGTAACATCAAGGTCTTTCTTCTGGGTAGCAAGGTTGGGCTCTATATGTCTTAACCATATGCCCCGAGTGGGGGATTCATTAGCATTCATTATGCATTCATAAGAAACAAATGGGCAGAGGAGTGGGAGGTATTGCAATTCGTCTCAGCTGCTCCTTCGCATCCCCCCGGCGGGAGGGGGACGCGCTGAGCCCCCGCCAGCCCCTGCCACGCTGCCGCCCGCTCCGCTGCACACCCACCCTCGCACACCCACCCTCGCACACACCCCCTCACCTGCCCACCTTCACCCACCCACCCTTGCACACACATCCTTGCACGCCCACCCTTGCACACACGCCCTCACGCGCCTACCATTGCTCGCCCACCGTTGCTCACCCACCCTTGCATGCACACTCTTGCACACCCAACCTTGCACACATGCCCTTACATGCACTCGCACACCCACCCTCGCACACCCACCCTCGCACACCCACCCTTGCATGTCCACACTCGCACACCCACCCTCACACACCCACCTTCACACACACGCCCTTGCATGCCTGCCCTTGCATGCACACTCTTGCACACCCACCCCTACACACCCACCCTTGCATGCCATCCTTGCACACCCACCCTTGCACACCCACCCTTGCATGCCATCCTTGCACACCCACCCTTGCACGCCCACCCTTGCACATCCACCTGCACACACCCGCCCTTGCACACCCACCCTCGCACACCCACCCTTGCATGCCCACACGCCCTTGCACACGCTTCTCGCACCGGCGGGTGACTTACAAGTTCTCAGCGGACAGTCCCCGTCCGCCTGCGTGCGTTCCCCATCGGATCATTTCACTCTACAACATAAGCTGATTACGGAGGGAAATGGCTGGAGCATAAATCTGGCTTCTTTCTTTTTTTCTCTCTTCTTTTTTCCTCCCCCTTGGTGGTGACACCTCGCTGCCCTCCCCTGCCTCACTTCCCATTCCTGCCCCGCGCCGGGAAGCCGAAGCGGACGGCTCCGGGCATCGCCATCCCTGGGGTCCTGAGACATCCCCGCACAGAGGGAAGACAAGAAAAGAAAATCTTGATGGTTTTAAACAGTAGCGAGTGGTTTTCACTATTTCAGAGACCCAGGGGGCGAGTCCGCTCAATCCATAGCTGTAATTAGTACCTGGGTGAGACTTTGGGTCAAAATAAAGTCAAACAAATATGTTGTCATGGGGTAATGTCGCAGGGCACGGGGCAGGGTGCAGGAGAGCTCGACGCCCAGCTCTCCGCTCTCACGGGTGCAAAGAAGCCCTTGCTTCAAAGGCACCGACAGCAATAGCAGTTGTGGGTGATTTTTTATTTTATCCCTTCTTTTCACTTCAGAATGAGAGAAAGGTTTCGGGCTACCTCTTGAGAGGTGATAGCACCTCTTGAAGACACAGGTAATAGGCAGGAGAGGGGTGGAACGAGCTCTGGTTCATGTCTAAGGAGCTCCAGGCTGGGGTCCAGCACCTCGCTGGCAGGTCTCCCTCACATGGGGTGGGAACATCCACCCAACCCGGGAGAAGCTGTCCGAAGGGAGAGTTGGTTTTCGAAAAGCTCCTAAAGAGAAAAACAACACGCTCTGTCTCTGTCCAGGATTTGGGCTCCCAGCTCACCTGGAAGGAGGTTTTTGAGCCTGCCTGGGTTTCCGATTGTCGTTTCAGAGTAATGCGGACCCTTTTTGGCCTCCTTTGACAAAGCCCAGCCCCTGGAGCAGGAAGATGCTGCTAACGCTGCCACCTGCTACTCTGACAATTTTTTCACTAAATCTACTGAGCAAATCCAGAAATCCAACCCAGGGGAAAATTTATAAGTCTCAGCTGATGTGTTCAGAGAGAAATTCCTGGTGCCATTGGCACCTGAGCATCACCTGGGACCTCTCCGTGGCAAAAGACCGCTCTTGGCCGGAGCCATTTCCACTCTTTGCTGTGCTGCTCCGAAGCCCAACTTGCCTCCTGGTGGAAGGTCTCATTACAGCAAGGATGGTTTCCAGCTCCAGGAGCAATCGGAAAAAGCAGCAAACACCTTTAGATGAGGCTGACAGGGACGCGGGTGACTGGTGTGGTGCTAAACCAGAGCCAAGAAGTCACCATGTGGCCCAGCTCCACATGCACCACCGCAGCACTACATGCTGCAGGAGCAACAAGTCCATGTCACGTCCACTGGCACGGGGGTCTCCTAACCCAGCAGACCCCAAAAGCAAAGCAAACTAAATGAAAGAGCCCATAGCCCTGGGAGCTAGTGCACGGCTGCTGCGCTAGCGGTGCCGCGCTCCTCCCCACAAGCTCTCCTTTGGGCTATAGAATATTATAGAATATCTCTAACAATAGCAAAAAAAAAAAAAAAAAAAAGGACTTCTGGGCTTTTATACTGCTGAATGAATTGTAGAATCATGGAATGGTTTAGGTTGGAAGGAACCTTGAAGATCATTGAGTTTCAACCCCTCTGCCCTCCCATTTAGGGCTGTGCCATGCAAAAGAAAGTTCCAGTTTTCTCTGTCCCTGAGCAAGAATGTCTTCTTGCTCCAAACTCTTGCATATGATTTGGAAAGGCAGCTGAAGGGCAGGCGTTGCTTTCCAGAAGGCATGGAGTGGGGAGGCTGGGAGGAAAGGTGGTGTACCGCAACAATGGAATGGTTCCTGCTTTGCAGGTAGAAAATCATAGAATCATAGAATGGTTGGGGTTGGAAGGGAATGGGAATGGAAGGGACCTTGAAGATCATCTCGTTCCAAGCCCCTGCCCTGGGCAGGGCCACCTCCCCCCAGCCCAGGTTGCTCCAAGCCCTGTCCAACCTGGCCTTGAACACCTCCAGGGATGGGGCAGCCACAGCTTCTCGGGGCAACCTGTGCCAGGGGCTCACCGCCCTCAGAGTGAAAAATTTCTTCCTAATATCTCATCTAAATCTCCCTTCTTCCAGTTTGAAGCCATTCCCCATCATCCTATCACTTCATGCCCTTGTAAAAAGTCCCCCTCCAGCTCTCCTGTAGGCCCCCTTCAGATACTGGAAGGCCGCTATGAGGTCTCCCCGGAGCCTTCTGTTCTCCAGGCTCTGAGGAGTAGGGCAGTGCCAAGCACCCGGGTTCTAAAGAAGACTACATGACCGCAGCTCAGTGCCAGCTGAATTTACAGATTCCTCATACAGAGGTTGACATGATGTTCAACCAGGTGAGAGGACTCCGAAGTGTGTTTGATTTTGTAATCAGAGCTGAGATTTTCCTTCCTGGACCACAGTGACACAGGCACAGCCGCACACCCATCCTCCTGTCCTCATTGTTGGTGATTCCCTTCTGTTTGCCGAATCCCTCTGGCCCTACCCGGCCCCTTTGAAATGCTGGGGACATCACTGAACATCACTGCTGTGTACACCACCGTCCTTCAATGGTGGCGGGAGCTGTAAGCCGGAAACGTGTTAGAAACACATCTGTGACGAATGTCTGTGCCCCCCTTGTGCACGGGCATTTTTAAAGCTCAGAGCTGCCAACGAGCAGAGATCCTCAGAGGGTTTCGAAGTGCAGGTAGTGAGTGGAAATGTCAAGCTATTGGCAATGCCATCGGGGCGCTCTCTGCGCGTCTCCCACCTCCCGCCCTCCCGCACCCGCCCGGCCGCCCTTCGGAGGAGCCCGCGCAGGGATGCGCAGCCGCACCGGGCTGCACGGATCATTGGCGCCGTGTGTAAAACCTCTGGTGCCAACGTCTCTGCCATGGCTGGAAACTCGTCTGTTTTTTTTTTTTTCCCCAGCTCTGCTGTCAGAGCCGTATCTCTTCACACTACAAATTAGAAACAGCCGTATCCCAGCCGCTCTCCTCTCCCAGGCAGGTCTTCCCTTGTTTGCATTTTTTTTAGGGTTTGGGTTTGTTTTTTTTTGCATAAAACAAACTTAATCTTTGACCTGGAGGGAACTTTAAAGGGTTGGGAACTGCTCATATCTATAAACCTCTAAGCGGTCCGTGGCTCTGGCCGCCTCCCTGACTCTCCATCCCGGAGAGGGCAGCAAGGCAGGGAACCGGCGCTGCCTCTGCAACGAGCGCAGCCACTCCGCAAACAAACAGGGAATCGGAGCTGTGTGGCCCCTCATTAGCAGTCTAACATCAAGGACTTTCATGCAGCAAAATTAACTATTTTTCGTAGGATGTTTAACAAAAGAAGAGATACTAATGAGGTTAGTTAAAGGGTGGCCCTCTTTCATTAGCTCTGCTGGGCTAAGTCTGCCAGTGAGGAACTATCAAGAAGATTGCTTTTTTTAATTACTCTGTTAATTGATATAAAACAAAAAGGACGCAGATTAGTTGCATGCAATTAGCAAATTAATTCTTGGCAATTACAGACTTAATAATGGAGTACTTTTGCTGCTGTGTGTTGGATTCCGTGGCCTATATTCATTGCCTGTACGAGCTGAATAATTTATTTTTTATTTATTTTTAAAAAGGAACAGGAGTTAAATATAGACGTGCACACATTTCTTTGGAATTCTCTCAATAGCATGATGAGGAAGATAAAGTGCCTTTTTCACCTTTGACACGGTGGCAGCATCTGTATTGCCTTGTTAACCCTGAAGCCTAATGTGATGGGTAACACAGCGCTGCGTTCCTAATTGTGGCTTCTGTGCTGACGACTTCAGTGAGTCGAGAAGTCAGGCACAAGTTTCAGTTTCCTTCTGAATGGGGCCGACGGAAGGAATATTGCCAATCAGGTCCTTAGGGTCTAAGCTCAATCTAGGACTCTTCCCAGGCTGCGGCACGCAGGCAGAGCAAGTAGGCTGCAAAATACCCCAATTCTCCTTGAAAAGTCACAGCTTTGGGGTGGGTGCTGTTGAATGATTACAGCAGAATAACGATGATGGCAAATTCCCTTTGCGATCCACGGTTACTGCTGGGTAGTCGGACGCTCTTCTCTTTCCTGGTCAGCGCAGGAGGGAGGAGGAGGAGGAGGAGGAGGAGGGCTGGCAGGCAGCGAGGTGTCTGGTTGCGCCTGGCTGCTGCCCTCGCGTGGGCAGGGTGCTGGGCTGGAGAGACGGTGGTACAGTGGTATTTCCGTCTGAGTGACTGGGCACTGACATGGAAATACCTCACTGTGTTTGACTCCAGACTGGGCGAATTTTATGTTATTTAGCGTTCGGACTGAATGTCTCCTCTAGAAAGACCGCTCTGGGGGTTTCAGTATTTTGGAGGAGGAGGAAAAAGCACAGCGGGTGGGAATGCCTCCTCTGAAATCTGCCCCGCTGCAGAGGAGCTGGGCATTTCCACGAACCACAGCGGCAGCAAGCCAGTTGTCCATGCCCGCGAGGCTCTCCTTGGGCTTCGGCTCTCCTCCCTCTCTCTCTGCTTTTCCTCCACCTGCGGCTTCTCTTTCCAAGAGAACTTGCAGAGAAGTCAATGGTCATCCCAGCATCCCAGGCTGGTGGGGGCTGGCAGGGCCCTCTGGAGCTGCCCCAGTGCCACCCCCCGCCAGAGCAGGGGCACCTCCAGCAGTGGCACAGGACACCTCCAGGTGGGTTTGGAATGGCTCCAGAGGGGGAGACTCCCCCCCTCTCTGGGCAGCTGTGCCAGTGCTCTGCCGCCCGCACGGGAGAGAAGTCCCTCCTCAGGGTGAGATGGAACTGCCCATGGTCACGTTTGTGCCCGTTCCCTCTTGTTCTTGTCACGTCCATGGCTTTGCTTCTGTTGCTTTCCATTGTTTCTTATTTCACTCGAGACGGAGCCCCCGTGGCTCTGCAGGCTGGTAACAGGCAGGCAGGATTGGGGGCAGAAAGGCTCTTGGCAGTGAGACATACACACGCAGAAATAGAGATGGACGCGTACACCTGGAAATGCTTCATCCAGATAAGTCGAGGGGAGAAGGAGGATTTTCTTTCAGACTTTAGTCTGCTGGGGCTCGTGGTTCTGGTCGGTATTTGGGGAGCACCTAGCGCGGCAAAGGGCCATGGGGGGGGTGTGTGTGTCTTGCTTCTTTTTCCAGTCAAATTAGGAGTAGTATTAATAATTCCTTATTTGGATTGTGGAATGTCAGTGAGGCTGTCTGTGCAGCACAGGTTACGGAGAGGTAGCGAACAGAGGAATTCACATCCAGTGTGATTCATTTACAAACTGAAATAGCGGCTGTATGTTCTGTCTCCCACTGACTGATCTTTACTGGGGGTATCATACGATGCAGTTCCTCTGGTCTGCTGTTGCGTACTCCAAAAAGTCCTTTCTGGCAGTTGAGAGACCATATTCTGGTGGGTAATTGCTTTGACTCCGTATATTTAAATAGTGAAAATAGTCACTGAAGCTGTTATTAGTGCATCTGTTTCTTCCTGGACAATCCCTCGTCCTGTAAATGGGGGGGGGGGGAATGGAACTGTCTGCAGAGAAAGGGCATGCGGGTACCTCTGCCACGCCAGGTCACGGGGGGTCTCTCATGGGAACCAACAGGGATTCACAGCAAGGGCATGAGGCTTTCTGCAGCCACGCGTCTCCCTTCAGCTCTTTCAGAGCTTCCCAGGCTGAAATCTGCCTTTAAATTGTCATTTGGAGAATACCTGTTTAATTTCATTGTTACTTTTAAACTCGTATTTTTTTTCTTTAACCCATTCCTTTTGCTGTTAGCTGCTGTCAGGAGTTTTAAGCCAAGAATATATAGTTTTCATGCGTATGAAGCAGGCTGTTCCCATTTCATTTCTTCTAAAAACCTTTTGACTACTTTTTAAATTTTAAAATATTGGGTGCACTGTATGTGACTCTCAGACAAACGAGAAGATCATCTGATGTGTTCAGTGTTTTGCTTCATGTGAATTTTCAGTATTGATAGGGAGGAAGAAAACAGCAAAGGGAATAGATCAAACTCACTCTTAGAGGACTCTTAAAACAAGAAAATAACCCAACAGTCAATAATCACAGAATCATAGAATGGTTTGGGTTGGAAGGGACCTTGAAGACCATCCAGTCCCACCCCCTGCCCTGGGCAGGGCCCCCTCCCCCCAGCCCAGGTTGCTCCAAGCCCCGTCCAACCCGGCCTTGAACACCTCCAGGGATGGGGCAGCCACAGCTCCTCGGGGCACCCTGCGCCAGGGGCTCACCACCCTCACAGGGAAACATTTCTTCCCAATATCTCATCTAAATCTCCCCTCTTCCAGTTTGAAGCCATTCCCCCTCATCTATCACTCCACGCCCTTGTAAAAAGTCCCTCCCCAGCCTTTTTTTAGTCCCCTTGGATAGTTTTCTTACAACTTTCCAAGCCCAGAGTTTATTTCCAAAGTCTCACTTCCAAGTACCAGTTTCTCAAAGAGTGGTTTAGCAATGAATTGCTGAGTCGTTCAAACTTAGAGCACCGGCACCATGAGCGCTAACAAACAAGGTGGCCATGGCTAATGTACCCACGCCGGTGAGCACCGTCACTTCTCGGGAAGCGTTGGGCTTCTCCACGTTTCTAAACAGATACAAAAATCAGAAAGCAAAAGCCTGAAGAGCCAGCTGTTAAAGGGAGTCAGGGACTCCATACCCAAGCGTTAAATGTTTGCATTACTCCAAATCTTGCGTTTTCTCCACGTTAATTGTGGCCGCTGTGAAGCCGGGCGGTGGGATGGGCTGAAGCACCTGCAGAGAGCCGGTGGCTGGGAAGTGTCAGCCCAGGTCTGTGATTGCAGCCTGACGGTCAGATCGTGCCTCGTTTCCCACCCCAGCCAGTCTCTCGGACCTGGGGCAGGTTGTGACCTTCATCGTTTTGTTTTCCCCTGACACAGGACCCCAAAGCAGAGACTTTTAAAGTCCCCATAAAAACCCTCTGCTGAAAATTCCGCCCCTGTTTGAGGTGCAGGGAGGGCACAGGCAGGGCTGAGCCATGACCTGGCCCCAAAATGTTCTCGTGGAATTGGCCACGGGGTGGACAGAGGGGGATTTGCACCCAATCGAAGGCCATGGGGCTCCCCGTGCCCCGGCAGCATGGTGGTACCAGCACCACCCAGCATGTTTGTCCTCCCTCCCCAGTCCTAACTGGGGTTGGAGAGAGCCAGCTGAAATGTCTTCCCCCCCCCCCCCCCCCCCCCCGAGGAAATTTGGACTTTGGAGGCTGCTTGGTAGAGGTTTTTGAGGAAGCAGCCACAGGGGAAGGCAGCTTGCTGCCTCGTGCTTTAATTTTGTGGTGTTTTCTCTTTCCTCCTCTCACTTGTCTTTCGTGCCCAGCAAAGCCCAGCTATTGTTTGGGTTATATCCCTTCCCATTTATCCAAGCTTTTCAAGGGGAATTATTCCATGTAACTGTCCTCTTTTCACTCAATATTCCTTTCCTGCAAAAACATGTGCCTTGCTTTAAACGCTTTGCTTTTTTTTTTTTTTAATGAGACATCTTGTTTATTTTTTTCCCCTGTCTTTTCTCCTCCCTTACTGCGGCTGCTTCTCCTGCTGGTGCTGCGTTGCTGGTTGCCAGAGAAATGTTTTTCTTTCACTTTTATTGTAATTTATTGATTTTTTTCCCCCTTCTGGGCTCATAACCTTTTGCTTCTACCAAATAAGGCACTAGGCGTTAAAAACATACTTTATACAACTTATAGTTAAATTAAAATAAGGAGGGCATGCTCATGTCAAACCCAGTTGGACAGAACATGAGAAGACCCGAGCCGCGAATCAGAAGCCAGCAGCATTATCTGTCTGACCTCTCCATCTCTTCCCACACATCAAGGACTTTTTTTTTCTCACGCTTCTGAGGGGTTTCTGCCTTCCCCTGCTCCCCGGCTCCGTCGCCAGCAGTCCCGCCTGCTCCCCTCTCCGTGTGTAAATGGGCTGTGATTTGGTGGATTCAGTCACTGCTTCCTCTCCCTGGGAAGGAAAGCCGTGTGCATTTGTGCATGGTTTGCACCATCTTCTCTGTTTCTGGTGTAACTCTCTCCCAGCCAACGCTCACAGTCCTTCAGGAGAGCTTATATTGTTATTTTCAGGGAACGTCTACAGAACTGGAGGAATTTGTTTCTTCTCCAGCCCTTGCTCGGTGTCCCATGGAGCCATACCCCCCTTTCCTGGACCGCTTTGGTTTCCATTCCCCTTTGCCAAGGGTGATCCCCACGCATGCCATGATCTATATGATTATCCAGGAGGGTATGATCTCTCCCATTACAATTATTTCAGTCCCGATTATCTGAAATGATATTCCCCCGCAGATCCCATTGGCTTCAGAGTTGCATAGTCTCAGATCTTACAAAATCCAGATTTGGGGGACTACCTTCTGCTAAGTCTGTCCACCAGTATCTCTTCTGAGCTGACTCTCAGCTTTCAGAGACCTCTGTCCACAGGAAGCACGGCACGTAGGCTGGAAGCTAATTTACGACAACGTACTGTATGTTTGGCATTAATGTAAATGAGAAAAGCAAAGCTTAGTCGAAGGTTTCTATGGGTGGTGTCACCTTTCTGACCAGCTGCCAACCTGCAGATCCCTTCAGCCGCTCTCCCCTCTCACCTCGTGGAACATCAGCTGCCTGTGCAGCAGGGAAGGAATTGCATCTCTTAGCGTCCAATAATGTTTAGGGCAAAACTCTTCTGTAAAGTAGTTTTTGGCTTTTTAAGCTGAGAAAAACACTTGTGGAACAGAGCGCTGCTCTGGGGCTGGGTCTCCTCAGCACTGTCATAGTAACAATCATTTATATGTTGTTTTTTCCAGATTTTTTTTTTTTCACTGACTGCAGAAGGACTAAAAAACAAAAACAAAACCAAAACCCAAGCTAACATTCAAAATATCAGCATTTTTTTTTTTGCAGATTTCTGTTTTCACATACACGACCCTTCGGGGATAGAAAGATGCATTTGCCAGTTCGAGATATACATTAGTCTTCATAAGTATAGGTTCAAGAAGCTGTGTTGGTTCTTCCAAGTTTTTCTTACACCTACGACCATATTTCATCAATAAATTTGCTATCTAGACAGTACACAAACCTAAAATTGGACCAGCAGCTGACAGCCTGGGGACTGAGCTAGGGACTGTCAGAGCTGGCAGCGTTTGCTAATTGAGTTAAAAGACAGACACCCTTTTTCTTAACCGGGAGAGTCTGACACATTTTCTGGGGTCGGGCACGACGGGTTTCCCCCCCAAACCCTTACCGAAGGGTCTCTTTTTAAGCAGCGAGACAGGCTCGGACTCCGGTATCCAAAAGCTTGCGTGGCTCAGACTGTGCTATTTGCTTTTTCACAGTCAATAAGCAATCGTACGTGACAACGAAGTATTGGATCTCGCCTGCAGCGCCGTATTGCCTTTTTCTTTAATGTGCCAGCGCTGAGAAAGAAACTTCCACAAGTTGTGCAAATCGCTGCTGGTCAAACTAAAACTTCGCTGTAGCATGAAATGCGAAGTGGCACCGTAGCTACAACTAATGGAGCTATCATGGTCCTAAAAGTAACTCTCAGGGCACCTCAAAGGGATTCGTTTCTTCACGTTCAGCCTCCCTGTCTGGCGGGGACATTTTTCATGGCTTCTCTCTTAGTCCCCATTTGGACTCGTTAATCATCGGGCGCTGGGACTTCCAGGCATGTAAGAGCGTGCGTGGAGAGAGCTTGGACAATGCATCATTTCAGGTGGGGATAATTCTGAGCTCATTATGACCTTGAATATAGTGCAGATAAAAATACGGTGCGGGAGGGTTTGGGGATCTGTTCTTGGAAGAGGAGTTCAGCTCAGGCCAGATACCAGGAGCGCGGGAGCAGGCGCCGCGGGCTTGCAAGATCCAGGTGAGGACAACAGGGGTGTAAATCCAGCACAGAGCTCACCCCCAAACCTGCGTCCTCTCTTCAGGCCACCTCTGCCAGACCGGCGCCGAGAACGGAGCCCGGCCACAGTCCCCCAGCAAGGTCACAGAATCCCAGAATCCCAGACTGGGAAGGGCCCTCTGGAGCTGCCCCAGTGCCACCCCCCGCCAGAGCAGGGGCACCTCCAGCAGTGGCACAGGACACCTCCAGGCGGGTTTGGAATGGCTCCAGAGGGGGAGACTCCCCCCCTCTCTGGGCAGCTGTGCCAGTGCTCTGCCGCCCGCACGGGAGAGAAGTCCCTCCTCGGGTGGAGATGGAACTGCCCATGGTCACGTTTGTGCCCGTTCCCTCTTGTCCTGTCACCGGGCACCACTGGAACAAGACTGTTCCCACCCCCCGGCACCCGCCCTTGAAGTCCAAACTGCTCCAGCGGCGGTGGACGTGGCCTGCCCGGCTCACACCCATCTTTAACACTCCAGAAAGCCCCTTTGTGAAGAGAAGAACCCGATTGTGGAAATGGAAGCGGAAACATCATTACGTTCTCAGAGTAATGAGCTGGGCCCCCACCCCGTGGCTAATTAAAACTGGAAGTCTTATTTCAGCAGTAATCAACCTAAATTTTAGCTACGAGCATAGCAAATATTTTTTTTCAGCGTGTGCGGCTTCGCTTATTCCTTGAGTCTGCAGGCGAGGCAGTTCCCACGGGGGCCAACGCGGTCGTTCTGCTCTTGTTCGGGTACAGTCGCCAAAGGTGGAGATATCGCAGTGTTTCGGGTTTTAAGCCTGATCGAGGCTGGGCAGATGCTTTAAAAATAACAATCAAAAAGATAGGGAAATAGGTAGCTCAGCTCATCTCTCTCGAGCTTCATAACTGGGTTGGTTCAAATTTTGGGGACGTTGTTTCTTGCTTCATCTGCCTTGCCTGTTCCCCCCAGCTGAGCCACGTTAACGCAGAGATCGAGATCCCCTTCCCAGGATTCCTAAATGGCCGGAGGAATCCTCCTGAGGCACGTGTGAGGTGAAGATGTGTAGGAAAAACCTCGATTTAGTATTCTAATAAGAATTAGGAATCCAGATTTCTTGGACAGCTTTGCAATATCAGACGTGAAGCTCGAAGGGATCTTCTCCCTGGCGCAGGGGCATGACGCACTCGGTGGACCGGGCACGGAAGAACTGCTCCCGTCTTCCCCACTCTCAGCAAATTATGGTTTTCTTCTTCAAAGGCTCTTAATTTTATTTATATCATGAAATACGGAGTTGTGGGGAAAAATCCCAATCATTTAGAAAGCTGCAGTACCGGCCAGTGGGCAGATGCTGCCTGTGCTAATAGAGAAAAGAGAGAGACCTTTTTCCGCTTGCTTTTTTGGGGGAAAAAACCCAAAAGGTATGTTCAAAACACTAAGCACACAAACATGCGTGCACACAAAGCCTCCAGCCTCTGCGCATGTATTCACCAGGGGTTCAAATTAAACTCCAAATCGTGCAACTGTGATCTGTACAGATTAGAAGTGGGCTTAGATTGCAATTAAGTCAAGGGAAGTCAAGAGCTTAGATAACGATTATCATTTTTTTTCCTATTTGGAAGAACCAATTGGAAAAAAAAAAACAAGAAAGAAAAAGAAGATTAAAATACACTATGTCTGTGCATATGCACTAATAAATTGTCATTAAACGGTCCCGTCCTTATTGTACAAGGGGAGAGGCTATGAAATATTTGTAATCAGTGACACAATTTATTAACGTCACACTATCTTGGTGTGGTGCTGTTTCACAACCAAATGCAGTTTGGGATTTTGCAGCCAACCATTTTTTAATCACCGGAGCACTTCATTTTTAGTAAATCCAACCCTAATTTTTGTTATCCCCTGCTGGGCTTTATTTGAAAAAAAACAAAAACCAAAACCAAACCACGTTTAATTTGGTTGAGATCCCCTCAAAATCATCTCTGCTTAATGCCTCCCAGCCTGCCGCAGCCTGTCTGCCCGTTTTGTACAAAACATACAGGCAAGCGGTAACCAGCAGCTATACCCGAGTCTTGCATTAAACGTCAGCTTTGTGCTTTGAGATTTTTCGTGTGCCTTTGAAAAGTGTGCGGCGTGCAGCCCGCGTGAAAAGAGAGATACAGCAGGAAAATAGTGTTCATTATCGGAGAGAAGTAAGTAAACGATAAGAGATGATTTAGAGATCCTGAATGTAAAATGCATGATCCAAATGCTCGGCAATGGACTGCTCCGAGGCTATTTGGAGTTGAAGGTCACGCCACATGTCATTGGAAAGGTAATTTTCTCTAGATTTTGAAATAGGATCTCAGATTTGACCTATGCCCTCTGTGTCAAGAACATCTGGGCATCCTTAATACATCTATTCCTTTCCCTTTTTTCCTTTTTCCTTTGTTCCCAATGCTAGAGGACAGACTTGGTTTGAAGTAGAGGAAAACAACTCCTGAATTTCAGGTTTAGCATTGCTATGGACTTATCCGTGACTCTGGACAAGCCATTTCATGCCTTTTCGCCCTTCCCCCCTCCCCCCCTTGTCAGTAAGATGGGTTTGGTGTAGAAATGCTTACATAGCTCATGTTTAGGTCTCAGTACTCGATTAATTAATGCCCATAAGTTATTTTGTGATCCTCACATGAAGTAAGTTACTCACAGTGCATTCAGAAGTGCTTCCATTGGTTTAGCAGGGTTGGGAATGAGATTTGTTTCCCATCAATAAAACAACTTTTTTTCCTCTCCGTAGGAATTGGAGTGTGACCCCTCAGGGTGCAAAACAGGATGAATAATTTGAAATACTTTTATTGGATAATTTTCAGTATCTTTGGAAACAGAATTAAAACACCCTTCTCTTAAAACTTCTTCTCTTGTTGAGCTCAGTTAGAAATACGGATGTTTAGTGCACCTGGAAGCCAGGCCATCATTTGCTGAAGTCAAGCATCCGAAAAAATACAGTTCTCTGAAAAATATGGCTGCCTACATACTTCATTTTCCCTCATCTTTAGACTGGGAAAAGTGAGATTTATCTATCCAGACTAAAGGCAGAAAGGAGGAAGAGAAAGCAGAAAAGCTCCCAGGCAGTTCCTGTAGACACCTCTCCTCCATATTTTGAGACACGCTCTCCCGTAAGTCACAATTTCTGCTTCTGTGCCAAAACCCAGCTCTTGAGCGCACTTGGGCTCCTGATTTCCAACGAAGTCTTCAAGAACTAGAGGCCAAAGTCGCTCCAGAAGGCCTGAATCAAAATCCTTTCCCTTCAAAAAAGGTTCCGCTGGCACCATTAGCAACACTGAGGTGTGACGAGGGCGAACAACCATAAAATCAATGTTTTCCTTTGGGCAACAGCGGTGTTTCAAGAGGGGGAAACTCTGCAGGCGTTGGGCTGAATGAAATCGGGGGAGCTCTGCGCTGCTGATCAGACCTCACATCATCAGTGCTTCATTTCTGCTTCAGCACCAGCCTTGCCCGGGTCCCGCCTGCGCCTGGAGAAGTCCCAAAGCAGAGCCCCCCGCTCCTTCGGGATGCTCTTCCCGACAGCCCGGCTCCCCGGCTCCCGCAGCCCCCCGGCTCCTCGCCCCCGCTGCTCCCCCTCAATTCTTGTTTCTGGTTATCTCCTCCTTACGAACGGAGCGGAGCTAAGCAGCTAGATGGCCAGGCTGACACATAAAAGGATTTCATTCCCTTTCCCTCCTCGAGGAAAGCTATTCCCTGCCGTGGGGAAGGGGCTGCTGCTCCTGACTGCCCCCGTGGCGCGGGGGGGATCGGGCGGGATACTCGGGGGCAGAGCAGCTATTTGCAGACATGGGCTCGAGGTTCCCATCAAATTCCCGGATAAACATCCCGGCTGAGGTGAACTTAAAAACAAAGTCATCTTGCGAATGGTTCCCCCAGCAGGTTGAGACACGCTGTTGAGGATAATGTTAACTCCCCGCAGTCTCAGAGAGACAGGGAGAAAGCAGCTTATTTCCATATCTTAATTAAAATTTCCATTAATCCCATCTGAGGCCTCATAACTTCAAAAACTTGGACAAAAAAACCCCAACACTTATTTCTGATAAATATTTTAGACTAATTGTTCTGAGGTAGCAGACATCTCTTGCTGGTGAATATCAACTAGCCGTGGGTCCTGCCTGCTATTTAAAGGCGAACCGCCGGGCTTTTGTTTGTTTGTCCTCCGAAAATTACTGAACATCTTAAACGCCAAAGCTAGGAGGCAGAGAGAGCAGATGCGCGGGGCTGAGCTGCACGGCCGTAGCTCGCGTAGCATCGCTGCGACTGCGCAGAAACGCGGTTCTGCCGTTTGCAGGCTGCTTTCGTGCCTTGCAGGCACCTTCCTGCGGGCTCCGAGCCCTGGACACGGGGACAGGACACGGGGAGCTGCCGGGCAAAGGAGCTGCTGGCTCAGGACGGCATCTCTCAACCATGCCTCGTGCTGTGTCCTTCTTCTCCAAGGCAGGAGGGTGTCTGTATAAAGAGTGGATGAGAATCGGGGACTTGAAAGGAAAACACGCGGTCTCCTCAGCCGAACCGCGAGCCTGCAGGAACGGCTTTTTGAAGGGAGACATGGGATTTGGGGTGTGAACCAAGAGGGACATGCTTGTGTCAGTGGAGCGGTTGAGCACATGTGATGGGGACGTTCCTCTTCTGCTCCATGCCAGTGGCCCAGGGCTGCTGGTTTTCCTTCCGTGCAAAGCCTCCGCATGGGATGGAAAAGCCACCGCTCCCTTGGACATTTATCAGGAACCCAGAGGAGATCAAGACTTTTGCCTCTGTGGAGGGAGTCAGGGGTTCTCCCACTTTAAACCAAGATCGCAATCAATACTTGAACACCCTCTGCCTTAATGCCACCAGTCTTCCCACCTCCCCATAGCCCATGCAGCTTTTCCAGCAGTGACCCCAAACCTTCCTAAGGAAACAGAAGAAAGTGCAATTAATGGCAGCTTCAATCACCTGTCTGGTCGCAGGAGATGGCTGAGAAATAGCAGCAACATGTAGAATGGGTAAAAAAAAACTCAAACAACACAATAAATGATTTTCCTTTGCCATTTCAAATCTTGTTTCAGCCCGGTCAGAGCCTGACTGGTTTTAAGTCTGGGTTGGAGAGGCTGGAGTTGCATCAGTGGTGCTTTTCATCAAAACGAAATCTAACGTTTTGAATATTTTTTAATCATTATTCCGTGCACTCAAGCAAAGACTTGCAAGGATTGGTTGGGGATTGCCTGAGGGCAGGACTCTGCAGCCGCTGCACTTCAGCCGGGTCCATCGTTACAGCCTAATGGGGCAAAGAACCCCTTCGCCCACCTCCAAGAGTGTATGGTCTATATGTGCTTAAGGACCGCTGTGCCTGAGACCCGAGCCTGCAGCTGGGCTGTCACCTTCCAGCACGGCTCTGGCATCTTCAGGGATGGGTGGTTTTCGGTTCATATCTTTGCCAGGGGGCGAGAACACAAATAATACATTGTCCCCTGCAGCAAACTGGAGTTGTGCATCTTAATCATCTAAAAGCTCTGCTTTTAACGAAGAGAATCAAAGAATAATGGTTGTTTTACATATAAGCAATATTTTCCATCCAGCTTGTGGCTGTACCTCCCCCAGGTCCAGCAGCCCTGGACTCACGGCAGCCCCCAGGGGAGTGTCTTTTAGCAGCGATTTGTTGTTACCCCCTCAAACTCCTCCAGAGGCAACGGGAAAGCCGGGAGTGAGGAGGAGACCCGGCGTCACTGCTCCTGCACCTCTGCCACCTCCGGCACTGTGGCGAGTTGTCACTTCTGCGACAGTCAGAGGAGCCTTCCTAACGCGTTCACCGAAAGGCATCCAAACCGCGCCGGTAATGCGAAGAGATTTTTAGCGCTAAAGCGGTGTCTTTGACGAGGTGGGGAGAGGCAGGGGAGGGGAGCGGAGCCAGCGGCAGCCCGGGGGACGGTCGCAGGGAGTCTCCACTGTCCCCTTCACATGGCGCTAAGGTCACCAGAGCCCGAAGCCCACCTCCTACGTCCCCACTTCCCCCTCTGCTCACTTTCCTCCCTCCCCAAAAGTGGGACACTGGTTTGGGATAAGAAAATACTGATTTAGGGTCGGTGGAGTGCAGATAGGTTTGGGGATTGCACAAAAGTGGGAATTGGTTGTACTGGGTTTGGGCTCTCTCCCACGTACATCTCAGCCTGGTAGACAGCTTAAGAAATGAATTTAATGATCTTCCACTTAATTGTAAATGCTATTAATTTAATCCATGGAAAGGAGCATTTATTACTGTTTGAATGCACGCAGGAGTATGCAAAATGCGTTCAGATTTCTGTTGGGCACCAGAGTGTGTTTGGAGATGCACAGAGAGGGCTCTCCGTCCGCAGCGCTGTGTTGCGCAGGATCAAACCCGTTTAATGGCTCTCCAGATACGTGAGGGAGAAACGAACCGGGTAACTAAGTTGAAGCCGAAAGCTGCAGTGGGAGGGATGGGGTGGGAGACAGCGCAGGTCATCCAGATCTTCCGCTGGGGCAAGACTGGGAATTTGCGTGTAACCTCCCGTACGGCACAGCCGTCGGCATGCGGGAAGGGGAAGGGGAAGAGCTCCTCTGCGGCTTTGCACTTATCAAGTAAGTGGCAGCCAAGGAGAAGAGCAGCCATAATTAAACCGTGATGTTGAGCCCTGGTGCCCCGGAGGTAACATCCTCGAAATGAACTGAACATTGAGAATGGCAAACTGCAAGGGACGTGGTGACAGATTCTCCGTGGTCGTAGATCACCTCTGAGTGACAGAAAATTGGACGCAGATCACGCGGAAGGCAGGAGAGAGGACTGGGGAGCGGGGAGGAAGGGGAGAAAACAACCACTCCTAAAACGAGCCTAAAATCTGCCTGGTTGCTAGGGAAGTGGGACTCCTGGTAAGTCATTTCAATTTGTACCTATATTTATAACAGTATGAAGATACGTTTTATAATCTGTGTAATAAAGAACCTCATCAGCAACTTCTCAAAGAAACTTGTTATTACGGAGAATGACACTCTAATTGCCTCCAGACATTTCGCTTGTCTAGTGAGTGAAGTAACCTGATAAGCTATTGAGCTATTAAGTGATGCAGAATCAATTAATGTAGTTAGATAAGAAAGTAATACCCTACCTAGGTAAACTAAGTAATATGTGTCAAACCAGTCACTATTAATTCAGGTCCAGAAAAGCATAGTAGACCGGTATGATTCCCAGTAACCTTCATAAAATTGAGGAGGTTCTATTTTGACCAGAGAAAACTAGTTTTCAAAAAGATCGTCTATGAAAAAAATAAAGACAAATACAGAATTCATTACCGTGCTCATTTTCTCAAGAATCTTTTCCATACTTTTAAGACATAGGAACCTGAATGACAGCGCTGCAGAGATGGTCACATTGTAGGCCCTGACTTCCCCAGTCTTGGAAAAAGCGAGAGAGATGGGGAAAACACACTTTGCATTTCCACGCCTGCACGGGAATGCGCACAGGACTCCGATAACCGCCTGTGCAATCGCCTGTGTCCCCTCTTGCGTGCCGGGCGGTGGAGAACGGGGTACACATCACCGCCAACGTCTCAATGTGCTTTTAGCTTCACAGCAGAGTCGGCTCGCCTGGCGTGGTGACGCCGGGCTGTGAGCTAGCACGGCTGACGTACGGACAAGGTGACAGATGGGGACGGGTCGCGGTGCCTTGTGTAGATACAAGCAAGAAACGTGTGAGGAGCGAGTTCTAGTTCCAGTTAATTTTGTCCCTGTCTGATCTACCTTCGGGTGTGATTATCCGGAGTGTGTTAGAGCAGCGGAGAGGAGAATGGGTGAGAAATTATCATCCTGTCTGTCTCGCCGCTGCTGCGGGTTTCCTGTCCTGATAGATTGTCTCTGTAGTTGGGGAGTGCAGAGGGAGGTTAATGAATCTTAAAACATTTGCGAGTGGCAGGGTGTAGCTCCAAGCAAGCCGGGGTATGCGGGAAAGCCAGCGCAGGTCCCCAGCTCTGCATCGCCATGCTAAAGTGGTGCTCAACGAGCGCTAATTAGCCCTACCTGGGAGCACACAGCACCGCGGGGACACTGCGGCGCTGCTGACACCGGCTGTGCTGCCTCCAGCCCCGCTCTCTCCCCGCCCCCGTTTTGGGGCTTTCCTCCCATTTCCTCAAGTTTTTGGAAAGAGGTGTTTTCAGCTATAAAAAATTATCGTCTGGTCGAGGTCTTGGTGTATGGTTTGTTCTCATTGAAATCTCCAGCCAGCCTAGTTTTGCCCAGAGAGGCTGTTGAGGCCCCATCCCTGGAGGTGTTCAAGGCCAGGTTGGACGTGGCCTTGGGCAACCTGGGCTGGGGGGAGGTGTCCCTGCCCAGGGCAGGGGGGTTGGAACTCGATGATCTTCAGGGTCCTTTCCAACCTAAACCATTCTGTGATTCTGTGATTCGAGTTATGTGCAGTATTTTATACATTTTTATATATATATACACACCCTACTGCAGTACGTGGAGACCCCTGGAGTGTATGGGCCCGGGTTTAGGACTGAGCCCAGGAACATTTTGAGACTTTCTTCCAAGATCAGGTTCATTACAGAGAGTGCTGTTATGCCCGTGTCCTGTTTGCACAGGCTTTTTGCTCCGCTGAAGGACTCAAGACCGTGTCTCAGAGGTGGGGGAACACCTCCAGGTCCTGATGGGGCAGTTGGCATTAGTATAACCCGCCATGGTTGGGTACCAGCCTTGCTTAAAACTCTTCAAAAATCGTTGAAATGGCTATTTGCAACTTTGGAAACACACAGTCCTTTGGAAATCTGGGCCTAAAACTGTGGGGGATGTGGCAAACCCTTTCTGGAAGCTTTATTGTGTATTATATTGTGGATGATCTTACAATAGAAGAATATTTGGGAAAAAAAAAATAACATTAACATCCCTAAAATGTCTTCCTTCCAGCCCATTACATGAGGTGTAACCACACGGAAAACTTGATATTTCTGTAAAGGACCACAGCAGTTCCCCATGGACCAACAGGGCAGCAGTAAAAAACCGATTGGCTGTGTTAAATGCAGAAAAAAAAAAAATATCAATAGTGAACGTTATAGTGCTGCAGCTCTAGCATTTAGATGTGCTACAGGATTTGAAATTTTGTTTCTGATCTTCTTTAAACAAGAACAACTCAGAGCCATCTGAACTGATTTGCTTAATGTGCTGTTCAGCATTCAGAGCGTAAATTGAATTGTTAGCCTCTCCCTCTCTGCATTTGGATGTTTTGATTCTAATATTACCAGCAGAGCCACCTTCCCTAACTGGATTGTTCTCACAAGTAATGTTGATGCTTTGCACTCCCACTCAATTGATGTCATTGTGGCTACTGACAAGACGGTGCCTGTTAGAGCGAAGGGGTTGAGACCAGATAAGAGGAGACACAAATCAGAAATATCTCATTTTTCACTGATGCCCTTTATTTCAGAAAATTCTTTTCACCAATTTTCCAGTTACTTGCCTCCCACGCTTCTGACAGAGATGGGCCTGCGGCTGCTTTACACAACTTTTGTGCTGCCCCTCCTTGAAGCCGTGCAGGAACTAACCCTGTTAGATCACTCAGCTTTGCGCTACCACAGCTAAAGCTGGTGAGGACCTTCCTTGGATGAGTCTGCATCTTTGCATACAGTAGAAATGTCCATCACGAAGCTTTCGTGCGGCTGAGCATCATCCCTGTGACACTCGTGTGTCTGCACAGCTTTTGTCTGCTGTGATGGGAGAGGACCCACCTCACCCCAGGCCGGCTGGTGCGGATCGTCCACACTGCTGGAAAACATCTTCTGGGGTGAGCGAGCTGCTCCTAAGTCATCTCTGGGCCCATATGGAGCCACTGTAGCTCTGAGATAGAGATAGAGAGAGAGAGAGAGAGAGATAAGTAGAGATAGAGAGATAGAGAGATAGAGAGATAGAGATAGAGATAGAGATAGAGATAGAGATAGAGATAGAGATAGAGATAGAGATAGAGATAGAGATAGAGATAGAGATAGAGAGATAGAGATAGAGAGATAGATAGAGATAGATAGATATAGATATAGATAGATAGATAGATAGATAGATAGATAGATAGATAGAAATAGATAGATAGATAGAGATAGAGAGATGGATAGATAGATGGATGGATAGATAGATAGATAGATAGATAGATAGATAGATAGATAGATAGATAGATGTAAAAATAAATATTACTGGTTTTCAGTACCTTGGACCTGAAATAACAGAGGAACGTGCAGCAGCTTGACAGCTGTTGACTTCTGGAGAGCGGTTAAAGGCATGAGCTGTGCAGGGAGTCTGAGGCTGCGAGACCTTCCGGCGCTGGAGTTTTATCACTGCTGTGGGAAGAGGGATTTCAAAGTGTGTCTGTGGTGCAGACACCAGCAAACAGCTAGGGCTGAGTCTCTCTAAGTTGGCTCTTGGCAGCAAACCACCAGGGACCAGCAAACCAGCACAGGGGCAGCAAACCATCAGGGACCAGAGCCTTGGGGTGGAGAAGGGGGTGGTCAAAGTCACAGTGCAACCATACCTGTCCAGAGCAGAGAAGCAAAAGGAGGGGATTTGCAAGGTAAATGTAAAACCTGCAGAAAACAGCATGGAAGAGTGAGTATTGGATTTTGGATATAACAGAAATGAATTGTCACCACTAGATCTCAGCAAAGTTTCGGAGATCTATTACCAGAGAAAGGGAAAGGCAAGACTCCACTCTGGGATCCTTCATACATGAATAACTGTTGTGGCCTACGTGGTTTCCAGTCCTTTCCAGAGTTTGATGTCTCATACGTAGACAGTTGCCAGGGGGAATTTTGCTTACACCGTAATTTTCCATTTGCTGCTAGACTTCAGAGAGAGGAGTGCAAACTGTTCCTTCTGCAGCTCAGGAGATAATTTTGCAGTCAGTGTGAACACTGCGAACCTTCTAATTTTTTTCTCTAATAACAGTTTGGCAAATCAAAGTGTCTGTTCAGTTAGTCAGTAAAAACACCCAGGAACCTTGCAAAAAAATACACAGGCATAGAGATGGACTCTGAGCTGGCTGTGTCTCAGGTTAGATATTCTCAGTGATTAGGGGTATTGACCATTTTTAAATTTATCTTGTCTGCATTGAAGCAGAAGTGTCAAAGATGACTATAGAGGGAAGAAACTAACACACACGCACATTTTCTAAGTACTTTTATTTACACGAATTCCTTTGCCATGTTTTCCATCATGGTAAGACAAAGGTCGTCAAGATAAATTCAGAAATCTAGCCACTACTGAGACGAAGTCAAATGGGAAAAAAAAAAAGAGAGAAAGAGAATATTTGTGCTCTGTAGGGTAGAAGACAGGGAGACGTGATTGCGTTTCTTGCCTTTCAAATGATTTCCATTTTAAGCCAACAACCCTGATGGTGGGACAGCAAGTAGGAAGTAAGGATTTTCCCAGTGAACGATTTTAAATTAGTTTTAAAAACTGGTAAATTTTGAGCGATTCACCCAGATTGGTATATCCACAGTAAATAATAGCAATAAACTCTCCCCTTCTACTTATGCCTTGCATATATGCAAACACATGCAAGCCCAGGTTAGCAAAACCACACGTTCTTTTGTTCTCTTTGTTCCCTTTGTTCACTATGCAGTAATGAAAAATGACAGCCATATTTATTGTAACATTCCTCCAGGAATGCAGAGATAATTACCCGCCCTTAGCATGGGAGAGGAGAACGAGCGTGAGCTCCGTCTCCTTCCAGCTCCCTGGAATCCAACCGCCGCGTTGGCCTGAAACGCGAAGGGGAGGACGTCGAGAGCAGAGGAGATCTGCTGCCTTGAGAGGCTGTTTGCAGGGCTCAGGTTTCTGATGTTTGCAAAATAACACCTGAGAAGAGCTCGAAGACCTCTGTTAAAAGGGAACTGCTTTGAATTCCACCCATAGTCTTGCCCATTTCCGAAGAAAAGGCCTCTGCGCATCCATTTGGCGTAGGCTTGACTTTATCAATAATATCGCTGTTCTCATGCGGACTCTTGCAGGGTCTGCCCAGACGGATCTGACTCCAGCCCTGGCCGCGCTAGCAGCGAGCGAGTCATTCCGCTTTCCGTTAAAGGAAACCCAAACTTCATCCCGTGCGCTAGTAAGAAGGGTTATGGCATTTCTGAAAAGTGCTAGATTAATAGGCACAGGAACTGAAAACCGCTAATCCAACAACAACAACAAAAAAATCATTTTGGTGCTGTAAGAGCGTGCGTGACCTGGTTTGCGTTCACCCTTCTGGTGCGTATGGTGGCGGTGAGCTCAGCCGCGACGCTACAGCCCCTGCGTAGGAGGGACGGGGGCACCCAGCCTGCCCCCCTTCCCGCCCTGCGGTGGGACCCCCGCTGTCAGGACAGCTCCTGCTTCCCTCTCTGCCTCTGCTTTTTGGGGGAAAACACCCCTGAATGAGCATTTCCCCATATCTAAGATCCAGTGCAGAAAACTGGGGGTGAATTATATCACTTTTAGACTCTTATTCAGCAAGGACAGCCTACCCCAATGAGGTGCATTCAGGTAACTAGGTGCCTCCCTGCGTGTTTTTATCATTATTTTCTAATATGTGTTCCTGTTTAATGGAAATTTAAAAACAAGACCTATTTAGCCTTTAATAAGAAAAAACTTTTAATATCTTAATATTTTTGTCTTCTGCATTTATTTCCTCACTAGCTGGGATTTTTCAGGCTGATTACTTTTTAAGGTATTAAAAATATAATCCATATGCTATATTAAAATATAATTAAAAGTGTTATCATATTTTCAGCAGCGTGTTATGCCTAGGGAGATCTTACAAGTGCAAATCCTTTTTTGCATCACCCGCACTGGTGAGGGAGATGGACTGACCATTGCTCACCCATCTTACTGATAGGAAAATGGAAACAAAAAAAAAAGAGGGGAAGGATTTTTGATGCTTCCAGGTGTTTCACCTTCAAACCATTTCTCTTTCTGATCCAGAGCGTCTCCCAGCGGTACAGCAAAAGGAGATAAGAATTAAGTTCATAGCCTGGATTTCCACGTTTTTCAGGTTGTGATGAAGAAGTTCTGGCAGTGTGATGGGGATGTGGGTGGCCCAGGGACGTGCCTGGTCTCATCCCCTGCCCAGAGGAGGACAGCGTAGCCTGTCCGTGGCAGAACAGCTACTTTTGGTGGGGGCTCGTGGAGTGGGGAAGTGGTCGCAACGCAGCCCTGCAAGTGGGAATGCATGGCTTAGTGGGGCTGTGCATTCGAAGGAGTCCTTATGGAGACCTTTCTGTGCTCAAAAGGACCTCTTTGCCCTTGATAAGTGACCCAACACTTCACCTTCCCGATCTAAAGACCTTCTGGGGCTGGAGTTTTAGTGCTGCTGTGGGGAGAGGGATTTCAGAGAGTGTCTGTGGTTTAGAAGTTGGCAAACAGCTGGGGCTGGGTCTCTCTAAGTTGGAGAAGCCCCAGTCTGGGTGTGTGTTGTGGTTGTGCCCTCGTGGCCAACTGTAGGCTGGATCGTTATGCAGGGCACGGTGGTTTGCGGGGTACGTGGCACAAGCCGGGCAGAACGGATGCGAATTCTGGCATTTGCAGCTGAACTCCCCAAATCCCCTGCCCACCCCTCCTCTCCATCTCTTGGCCCTCCAGTGCCATTCTCCAACCCTTGGGTGAGACAGGGCACTTGGCAGAAGGCTGATGTTGGTGACCGCGTAGCAGCGAACAGTCATGCAGGTGACATCTGGCTGCGCAGAGGGAGGCGGTGATTCCCTGCCGAGAGGGGCCAGCAGCAAATTTTCTTCTTGGGGAGGAAACAGGAGGAATCACAATTCACAAGTGGGTTTTGAGCTGGAGGCATCTCGGTGCAAACGAGATTGAGTGGCTGATAGGGCTTTTTTGGTGGAGGGCCCTCGATCGCTCATCTTCTCTAGCCCATACCCAGAAGGGGTTGGACCGGGAGTGCTGCAAACCCATTTATTCCTCAGCTGCCTACAGAGAGATGAAGGGCTCAGGAATGGAGGGTTTGATGGCTGAAGGATGAATTGGGGGGCGGCATCGCAAATGACACTGGTGCGGGCAAAGAGTTAAACCATTGTGGGAAAGTCTGCTCGCAGGAGAGTTAGAAGAGGAAAGTAATTGAAAATGAATATAATCGAAGTGCCCAAGTGTTTTAGGAACCTGAATCTCTTTATTCCCCTTCTCCTCTTTTTCTCTCTACCCCCAAGAACTACATATGTTCCTACAGCTCGTATTTTCAACAGTCTTTAAATAAGTGTTTAATGGTATTTCTAAAAACACCTGAGCAGGTTAGACAGGTTATAATTCCCACTGATTTCACTGACCTCTCTGTAGATGGGACACAGGCTCCCATACCAAACTGGCTTATTTAAAAGTATTATTCCAAGTATGCTGGAAATTGTTAGTCCTATTAGATTTGTTGGTTTAAGTTCTGGGAGGTGCCATCAGAGCTGGACTGATGCATAGAAATATAAATCAACATAGGGGTGTCTTGGTGTCTGCCTGTGCGTGTGTGTGTATAGTCTTTATTGGCGACTGAAAACCCACTACCTGCTCTTTGGTTTTCCATTTTAGCTGGCCTATTATCAGAGGTTTCTGGAGTGTGAGTTTCATAAGAAGAGGTTATCATACGTTGCAGGCCATCTCTCCTGCTGGGGAGCAAAATGAAGGTTTGATAATGAGATCGCCCAAAGGCAGATAAGAGCTCTAGCTCGCTGAACAGTCCCTCAAGGTTTCCTGTGATGGCAAAAAGGAGGGAATGCAATTTATTATCCTTCCCTCCTTGTACCTTCCCATTGTTTGAAAAGTCAAAGCAACGAACTACACGCGTTCAAAATAAATAAATTAATAACCAGAGCAGGAGACCCGGTGTGTTGTTATTTTGCTGGGAAGAAGAAGGTCTGCGGTTTGCTCTAACACCACGAAGGAAGTCTCTGAACTCCAAATCCTGAAATCCCATTTAAAGGACAGGCTTTCTCCCCATCTCCTCCCGCCCTCTCCCTGCTAGGATGGATATTCTAAAATTGAGTCAAGTGCTTTATCTTGATAGAGGATGGAGGATGGCTCCGTAACCACCGCCGATAACCTCCCCATCTCCACTTCTGCCTGCTCTTCTTTCATGCTAAACGCTACAAAGTGCATTACAGTGAAGCGAAAGGTCAGATTTAAGCCGTAAAACACGGAAGATTCAGAGCTGAAGTTGCCACATCATTAAGTCACAGCATCTTCACGCTTATGTTTTCTAGCACATATGGTATATAAAATCACCTAGTGTTTCACAACCCTCTTAAATAATTAGGCACAACAGGGTTTGCTGGGTGACCACCTGGATAAAGTCAAAACAGTGGCATCTGCATCAACCAGATGGGAGTCTGCTCTTTGCTGCCATTAGGAAATGGACAGCCGACTTCCACTCCAGTGAACCAAAAGCTGCCTTCTTCCAGATAAGGAAGGGACAGGAGAGTTTAGGAGAGAGCAATAAATGTGTCTTCCTTCAATTTTCAGGTTACCGAGTGTCCACTGAAAGCAAAAGGAAGAGAGCCCGTTCCCCAGCCTGAGAAGCAGCAGGGAGGAGGTAAGGCGAATTTGTACGGAATCAGCAAACCGCGTACCTGGCAATGCTGTTTTGAAGGCAGGTCGAACAAAGGCTTATATTTGTATTTGTTTCTGTCATTCAAAAAGAAAAAAAAAAAAGCGGGGGAGGGAGAATATTAGCAATTTAGCGTGAGGCTCCATTATATCAAATCAGTGCCGATGATAGTCACTTAATTCCTCCATTTCATAATGATTTGCTCTATAAATTAATGCCCGCCTATTTAAACACACTCCGTGATTCAGTTCTGGGTACCATGGCAATAAGGGACAGGGAAGAGGGCCGAACCCCCCAGTCACACGGCTCTCCAGGCTGTCGCTGAGCTCTATGTGCGCCGACGCTGTGGTAATGGGGGGCTACGTGGGGACGTAGACAGATATTATGCAAACATCTACTGACTTAAGTATCAATCTGTCACTGGTGTAACTCATTGTAATGGCTCCACCGAAGTCATTACAGAGTAATATGCATTAGAGCATGTTAAACATCTATCGCGGCTGGAGGTTCAGAGAAGCCACGAGGAAGCTGTAAGAAGGAACCAACATCCAGACCTGGAAGATAGGCAGGTGGAAGGTTTTCAGTTCGGCAAACCCCTAGCACAGCGTTCCTTTTTTCCTCCCCCTTTCCAGTCCAAGAAAAATGAATCTGAAAAAAATGTCTCTCAGCTTTAAGAAGGAAAGAAAGAAAATCCTCTTGAGCTTGTATGTATGAAGCACACGCAAGTTAACCGCAGCAGTTAAATTCAAATCTACCTCGTAGACACACACACAGACACAAATTGGGTTTGACGGTGGGAAAGCCGTAGCCTGGCTGTGCTACGCAGCGGTTTGAGGGTGTGATCCCTTCTCTTGTTACCTTTACAAGTCGCTCAGCCTGATTTCCTGGTACAGAAGTGGAAGGAGGCTGTAGCCTCTGTGCCCCCCTTCCGCCACCCCATGTCCTCTCCCCCGGCACACCCGGGTAGTGCATCAGCACATCCATAACCCAGATCACTCCTTTCTCCAATGCAAAATCAGCCTGGTTGACCAGCCCCCAGGAGTCTCCGGTGCCAGGTTTTGCAGGGGGTCATTTCTCTTTCTGATGAGCAAGACCCTCTTCAGGACCCGAGAGGGGAAGATACCTCTTGGATAATGATAGTGACTGAGGTTAAGCTCTTCCCCTACGCCGTGTTTTTTGGTTGCTTTCCAAAGGGCAGCGCTGCCGCGTTGGCTCAGCGATCTGAAGCGGAGAGAGGGTCTGGTGGGGGCAGGTGGGGGTGTTTCACTGTTCAGTGCAGAGCTGGCTATTTTGCTAGCGTAATAGACGTCCTTCAGCCAATCCAGCGGATTAGAAAAGTACTCCATTTAAAGGTTAAATAGTTGATGCTCCATCAACAGGTATGGGAGGTGCCATGCAAATCCAAAGCGATCCCGAGCTGGGGGGCTGAGTCTCCCCCCAGCTTGGTGGCGTAGCCAGGGATAAAGGCAAGTGCACAGATTTCTAAAGTGAGTTTACCCACTGCTTACTGCTCAGCCTGGGCACTCAGCGGGGCATTTACTCACTTTTTTTTTTGTGTACTAAAGCAGTACTGATACAGCTCACAGCATCCTCAAGCAGTTGTATAGAGGGTCAGGAAAGAGGCTTAATAGACTGAAGGTGCCTGAATGCAGTGCTACAGCAAGTAACCGACTCTCTTAAAAGAGAGAGACTGGTAAAAGAAAAAGCCCAGGGAACAAACACTGGATCTGTTGTGCTGTTACCATTTAACCTGCATTCACTGCCAATTGAAATGCACTTTACATTACTTCAGTCAGATACTTCAAAGGAAATCCTGGAGATGGGAGCACTTAAGCAAGAGCACTTCTGGTGGTAATGTGTGTATTTGAAAGCCCGGCAATTGGGAAGGTTGTGAATGCAGCAGGTATCCAAATATAGCTGCAGCTTGTTATATGTAAACGGCAAGGCTCATTCTGATATTCCTGCTCCTGTCCTGCCCTTCCTTCCTGCAAAACGGTGTGATTTCTCCATCTGTCAGTGTCTCCAGTATTTGTGTTTGCATCTAACAATGTTCGCCTGTGCACGTTATCCCACACGGCGGCTCGCTGAGAAGAGCTGATGTAGTACCAGGTTATAAAAAGCCCAGAGGAGACATTCAGGAGAGGCTCTTTGAGGAAAGTATTGCTTCTCCTGCAGTGCTGCCTGCGCCTCACGGGCTCATGGGGGGAGGCAGAAGTGTTGGGCACAGCCATGCACGCGGCTGAGGGCAGGCAGAGGGCACGCAGGGCTGGTGCCACCTTTGGGCTTGTTGGGTCAGGCATAACCAAGAAGATTATCGGGTAAAAGTGTAAAGCCAGAGCAGGTGAGACCTTTGTATGGAGGGTCTCGGCTCACTGCAGTTAAATCCTGACTGAGAGGACCCACATGGAGGTCTAATGTGTTTTAATCTGGGTGTGCTGGCTGGTTAGAACCTCGTAGCTCCACCACGTCCTGCAGTGTGAGATGTGGGGTTTCCCACCCTCAGACCTTTGTGCCCTGACGCTTGCACCAGGACTGAAGAGCAGGCAGTATCTGCATCTGCGACGAACAGACGTTTGCGGAGTTTGCTGGGACACAGCCTCTCTCGTTCCCCACCGCGCATTGGTGCACGCTGAGACCGGAGCACGTGGCCCCGAGTGCAGGTGGACGTGCAAGGTCACACGAGCGAGTCTCAAAGAACTCCCTGTTACTTAAACGTTATTATAGGGTAGATCTGCTGCAGCTCACGGTGCGACGTAAAAGACACAGGACCAAGCGGGACATACAAAGTACATCATATGGGAAGGGCAGTCCGTGAAAAGTTGGAGAGCATGTGAGCATATCCCAATGATCCGGGGGAAAATGTATCAGCCAAACATTTCTGGTTAACTTTCTTGGAGAAATGCTTTTTCTTCTTCGTTGCCTTTTACATTTGGGTATGATCTAGTGTCTGTCTTTGTTGTTATGGTGGATGAGAGTTTAAAAGATAAATTCCTTTGGGGTTCTTGGGTTCTCTTTATGGAGTGGGTTCATAAAAAATAGTGGAGAATACCTGACTATAGAATAAGAGTGTGATATCTTGGAGCTGGGGAGAAGAGCCATAGCTGCTCTCTTTTCCCCATCAAAAACAGGAAGACTGTGAGAACACACTGACCTTTATTCAGCGCAATTAAATGCCATACAAATAAATAGCTAATTCTGTTTAGCAGCGGTGCTGCTTTTATCTCCCTGTGGCCATAACCAGGTAAAATTCCCCTTTGCTGATCTGACCATGTGTTGACACATTTAGGGCTGTGCCATGCAAAAGAAAGGTCCTGTTTTCTCTGTCCCTGAGCAAGAATGTCTTCTCCTCGCTCCAAACTCTCACATATGATTTGGAAAGGCAGCTGAAGGGCAGGCGTTGCTTTCCAGAAGGCATGGAGTGGGGAGGCTGGGAGGAAAGGTGGTGTGCAGCAACAATGGAATGGTTCCTGCTTTGCAGATAGAAAATCATAGAATCATAGAATGGTTGGGGTTGGAAGGGACCTTAAAGATCATCTAGTTCCAAGCCCCTGCCCTGGGCAGGGCCACCTCCCCCCAGCCCAGGTTGCTCCCAGCCCCGTCCAATCCGGCCTTGAACACCTCCAGGGATGGGGCAGCCACAGCTTCTTGGGGCACCCTGCGCCAGGGGCTCACCGCCCTCAGAGTGAAAAATTTCTTCCTAATATCTCATCTAAATCTCCCCACTTCCAGTTTGAAGCCATTCCCCCTCATCCTATCACTACAAGCCCTTGTAAAAAGTCCCTCTCCATCTTTCTTGTAGGCCCTCTTCAGACACTCGTTTTCCCCCAAGCCGTTTCTTTTCCAGCCTGAACAACCCCAACTCTCTCAGCCTGTCTTCATAGGAGAGGCGCTCCAGCCCTCTGTTAATTGCAAGGCCCTTCTCTGGACTCACTCCAACATGTCCATGTCCTTGCTGAGGACCACAGAGCTGGAGAAAGTACTCCAGGTGGGGTCTCACCAGAGTGGAGTAGAGGGGGAGAATCCCCATCCCTCAACCTGCTGGCCACGCTGCTTTTGATGCAGCCCGGGATACAGTTGACCTTCTGGGCTGTGAGCGCACATTGCCAAACCTCATCCAAATAAAGGACGTGTTCTGAGAGCAGCATCTCTTAAAAATTATTGTGAGCAGTCTGGTAGCTCCACCTCCTATTAATTTTGCTTGACTTGCAAAGACAGTTGTAAAGACTCTGGTTCAGTATCTGCTGATAGTATCTGTGGGGTTTGAAAGTATAATGATGTCTATTTTCTGCCATTCACATATTCATCCATAGGGCTGAAATCTTCCTCTTCCTGAAAAAGCCCACCCCATCCCACATTTCTCGCTGACATCCCGGGCTGGGGTATGATCAGCCTGTGGTTATGGCACAGCTCCAAACTACTCAGGTGATTCTCTAGAGATTTTAGCTGCTAAAAATAATAATAATAAAAAAAGTCTCTACTGAGAACATGCAAGTAGTAATTTCACAAATGCATTTAGCACGGCCGAGTATGAGCAGATATTCGTGGGAATTTCAAAAGGCAAAAAGGCATATTCCCGGCATAAAATCCTTTCACGTTCCCCTGTAATAGTCAAAAATTTAACAGAGCAGATTGCCATTCATTTTTTAACATGGGAAAACCTGCTTGTTTTCCTTGTTTTTTTCCCTCTAATCTGTATTACTTGAATTTTTTCGAAATTCACCATCATGAAATTTCAAGCCAAACCATCAATTCTCAATAAAAACGACTACAAAGGTAGTCCTGGATTTAAGACAGTGGTCTCTAAAGACGCGGGTAAGATACCCGCTTCTACCTCCCTCGCAGAGTTCCTACATGAGGTGCTAACATTTCTAGAGTCATCAATAGATGCAAGCTGCTTATTTTGGGGTTGATATCCTGGAATCTGGTCTTAGAGGGGTGCTCAGCTCCTCCAGCCACATCCAGGCAGCATAAGAGAGAAAGCAGCCCAGGGCATGAAGTACCCAGTTCTGCATCATCAAAAATTGTGTACTGCAAATTAGCGCATTTTGGTGAACTTTCTGTTTGTGACTCAGCACTTTCCTCTGTAAAGTGGCAATAATGTCACCCTTCTAAATTGATGCTAAACTGATGAATGCCATAGAGAAGCCTGAGAAGAGATTACTCATTGCCTCCAGAGAAGTGTTTAAATAGTTTTCTGGAAATAAAATATCGAATGGGTGCTCTTTGAAGGAACTCTGTACTTTGCGCACATGGACACTTTGGAAAAATACGGCATGTGAACATTTAGCTTAAAGACCATATAACCATGTATATCCCCAAAGGAATAAAATTGAAATTGTTCAGGTAAATTTAGTTTGACATTTCCAGGCTATGTATTACACAAAGATTGCATACATAATATCTTTATGCTCCATGGTCTCCCTGAATCCCAGATTTTAGTGTCATAACATCAGAAAGGACAGTCTCCTGGTGGTATCCTGTTGCTCCAGGGCCAGCTACCCGTCTTCGTGGTCCTCCCTCCTACTCAGACTGAGCTGCCAGCTGGAGCAGGCTCTTGGGAGAGTTTCCTATTAAAACTAATCGAAGGGACACCCTCAACTCTAGCTATTTCCGATGCTGTGATCGGTGCTATGCTCATTCACTGGGTTTATAATTTCTTGCCTCCTTCCACAATCTCCACTTCAAAGACTCAGTTCATCCTTATCTCGGACCAGAGGGCCGCATTAAGGTCGGCTTTCTCCCTGCGCCTAGAGCCAGCCCAGCCACGAGTTTTTCTCTACAGCTGTCCCCGAAGGCCATGTTTGAGCGTGGCCAACATAGGAAACATCAGATGGACTTACTGCTCTTCCCACCACCCTTTGTCTTCTCTTCCTCTGCATTTGTGCAGAGGCTGCGTGTGCTCTGCTTGTCACGTGGAGGCTGGGGAGGGGCTTTACCGCAGTCGTTAAGTGCTCGACACCTTCCCACGGCCTGCCATGAACAGTTGTTATCAGCACTAATTAACCTATGGATATATTAATTGCAAGAAATGCTTACTGGAAAAGCACGCCTCTTTCCTACCCTTTTCACGAGCAGCTTCTTGAGATCCTTACGCAGGACCTGTGAATAGCCACCAGGAACGGGCAGATGGAGAAATGAGTTTAGTAGCTCCGCTGCAAAGCTGATAAATAGCCTTGAATTACTATATATATGTATGTACATACATATTTAAGAGGCCTACAATGAGATGTGCAGCTTTTGTTGAGTCCTTTCACACCTCCAATGAGTCTGGGATCCCAGGCTTTAAAGTCTGTGTTGCTGAGACCTTCCTGCTGTCACCCAGACCCATGTTTGTCCTCTCTGAAATGGAGACCCGGACATTTCTTGCTGTCTGGGGTGGCATCCCACAGCCAGTCTGGTTTTCTCCCTCTCCCATGTGCTTGTTGAGCACTCCCTGTCCCGTATACACTCTACTGACCCAGCACAGCCAGCTGGATCCCGAGCTGAAGTCCTACCCCTGGCTGAAAGGTGAAAACAATCACACAAAACCTCTTTAGGGTGATCAGGACTATGATTCAAGGTCATGTTTTAAAGTTGAGCTTATGGACTGAAAACGCTGGCCGTCAACCAAGGAGAAATCAGGAAATTCGATATTTTTGGTACTTACAACATACTGGAAAAAGACACGAAAATTCCCTTGTGAAGATTCGTTCCTACAGCACAAGCAAGGTAGCTCTGTTGCCATTTTATTTATCATTTCAACAGATATAACCTATTCATTATTTGTAGCTTGCTCAAGAGTAAGCACACACTGCAGGGAGGAAGCGAAGGCTTTTTAAAGTTGAGCTGTTTCTGGCTCCTTTCTCCTGTACACAAATGTCCCGGGAGCACCGCAATCAGGGCCACAGTGCAAACAGGAATTTGTGCTCGTTTGCACTTTTATCACCAGTTTCTAGGTAACTATACTTTTTCAGTCCGTAGTCCGATATTCCATGCTCAAAGCAAGAAGAGCGGGAACGTGTTTCTACCTTGGCAGCATCATCTCCGCGCGGGTCTCTTGACTTTGATAGCAATCAGCAGGGACAAATCTAGGGGCAGAATTCCTCCTCCTTCTCATCTCCAAACCCACAAAACTCTTGAATTGATTTTATTTTTAATTTAATAAAATACAATGAATGCTTCGAGTAGGAAACATTTGAGGACAAGTTTCAGCTCAGAGTACTTTATTATGGCTGAGTTTTAATCCTCGGTGCATAAGAAGGATTATGCTGAGAACACTGACATCCCCTTAAATATAGCAGCATGAATATGCCGCTGTAATAAATCTTTTCAGCTCTTAATTTCGATTCAGGAAAAATGTTGGTTGAAAATATCTTCTTCCCCAGTAACCTTCCCCTGTCTCAAACGTGCCCACACTCCCGGGCACCATCGGACACAGCCTCGTCAGTCAGGAGGGTGAAGAGGTGCTATCTCTGCCCAACAGGGCGTGCTGTGAAAAAATCTTTTGCAGATCCACATATAGCAGCAAAATGCTGGTTTTTACCTGTTGCAGTTGCCATCTGGGGAGAAGGGGTGATAAAGCGTCTCCTTAAGCCATAACGAAAAACTTTGACCAGTAAAACCTGAGGCTCACACTGGGAAAATTTCCCCCTTACAGCTTTTTGGGGGAGACATCATGAAGGGGGAGGTGGCCTTGGGGCGTCACTCCCAGGCCGTGCTCAGCAGGAGGTTGGTCCCACAGCTCAGGAGGGGGATGGGACCCGGGCAAGTATCCAGGAAGGGGAAATTTGATTTATAAGTGAAGCGTCAGCAGATGTCTTAAAAGGTCCTCCGAGAGTTTGTAATACTCTGGAAGAGCCGAGAGTAATAAAATGGAATAAAATCGATTATAGAGCCAAGTTTCTCTCCTGACTGCCGCACCTAGAGGAAAAGGAGCACGGCTTCTCGCAGGCTGCAGGGACTCAGCCTGAGTGCTTTCCTCCCCCGAAGGCAAGAAGTTGGGAACGGTCCAGCTCAAGCTGAGGTCTGATGACCTTCACCAAGAGGGCATGTGCTTCACCAGGTATAGGAAACATCCTCATGAGTGTTCCAGTATCGCCTGGTGCTTTTGTGATTCCCCAGGGATTTTAATTGTCTCTTTTGTCTTTGAGATATCATGAGACTGCAGATATGTTCGGAGGTTTGCATGGTGACTAGAGTGAAGATAACATCTAGGTTCCTTGCAGAAATGTCAGATGTTGAGAAATTGGCCTATAAATAAAGCAATTTGGTGCTCACAGAATATTTGCTGGCTGTTTTTTATGAATTGGCTTTATAGTTATCGTAAATGGAATGCTGTAGAGCTGTAGAGCTGTAGAGCCAGCTACTACGGTACGTAGTTATCACCAGTTTTGGCCTGCAAGTGATGTGCTAGTAGTATCCTCTCTGGCAAGTGATGCGAAATGTTACAGCACTCATTTTGCTAAGGGAAAAAAAAAAAAATATCCCAGCTACAATATCATCCATCTTTTACTGCATATGGAGTATTATCACCAAGTGTGGATGGGAGCCCCCGAAGCATTAAAAGCTGCCCTGATAACACACCTACCGTCCAAGATATGTGCAAGACAAACATGTGGAACAGCACCGCTGATCGCTACTTTGGCAGCCAACGTTTAACGGTACGGTTTCGTGGAAAAGCGCAATTCACAGCGTTTGTGGGTGAACATATGCAAATCAGCATATAAATCAGGCTGATGAAGCTGCAGCAGCCACCACAAACCAAAAATAAGTGTCTCTTTTCCCTTTAGGCTAACACTAGCACTCGCTGAAGTAACAGCTGCCGGAGCCTGATGAGACCCAAGAAGGCCATTAGGGTCTCCAGCCGTGGTTTCGAGTGTAGTGGACTGAATGAAAATCCCTCTTTGCAAATTTGTGGTCCTGCTAATTTTCGGGTTCAGGGTTTTTTTTTTTTTGTTAGTTTGTTCAGCATTGTGCTCTTGCATATGTTTTCCCAACGGGGTCTGTACTGAGCTGTTACCTACACGGTGGGGAAAAAAATGACTTTTAGTTTGAAATGAGCGTTGCAGTCATTTAAAACAGGCTTAGTTTGGAGTTGGTAAAATCTTTGGTTCAGCCTGATCTGTCTCCTTTAAGGCTGTCAAACTGAAAGGAATTTAAATGCAGAGAAAATTATTTAGAAAAGAAAATGCAACTTTGCAATTTAACTTTGCTACAGGGATAAAGTTTTAAGAAATGATTAGCGGTTCAGGTGTCTTTCGTCTTGGGAGCCTGAGGTTGGACTCATTAAAGAGAAACAATTTTCAGAAAATATTGAACACCCACCTTTGGAAAACCTGTTCCCCGCAGGAAGCTAAAGATGGGCCCTAAGCTCACTGGTCTGTTTGAAAGGCTCAGCTTAGCCTTAAATTAAAAAATTAAATAAGATCAAACCGGGTAAAATGGAGTAGCTGTGATACTCCACATGCAGGGTGGCAAAAAGGGCTCTTCAGAGGGGTGGCTCGACGGGCCAAGGCCAATAGCATGAGCTTCAACAAGGCCACACCAACCCCACACAGCGCTACAGGCTTGGGGAAACTGCCCGGCGGAAAAGGCCCTGGGGGTGTTGGTGGACGGCCGGCTGAACACGAGCCGGCAGCGTGCCCGGGTGGCCAAGAAGGCCAACGGCATCCTGACCTGCGTCAGGAACAGTGTGGCCGGCAGGGTTAGGACAGTGATTGTCCCACTGTACTTGGCACTGGTGGGGCCCCACCTCGAGGGCTGTGTTCAGTTTTGGGCCCCTCACGACAAGACAGACATTGAGGTGCTGGAGTGTGTCCAGAGAAGGGCAGCGGAGCTGGTGAGGGGTCTGGAGAATAAGTCTTATGAGGAGCGGCTGAGGGAACTGGGGGTGTTTAGTCTGAGGAAGAGGGGGCTGAGGGGAGACCTTATCACTCTCTACAGCTCCCTGAAAGGAGGGGGCAGAGAGGTGGGCGTTGGGCTCTTCTCACAAGTTACAACCCATAGGACAAGAGGAAACGGCGTCAAGTTGCACCAGGGGAGGTTTAGGTTAGACATTAGGAAAAACTTCTGAAAGGGTTATGGAAGACTGGCCCGGGCTGCCCAGGGCGGTGGGTGCATCGCCATCCCTGGGGGTATTTAAAAGCTGTCTGGATATGGTGCTCAGGGACGTGGTTTAGAAGTGGGCCCGGTAGAGTTAGATAACAGTTGGACTTGATGATCTTAAATGTCTTTTCCAGCCATAATGATTCTATGATTCTAAAAAGATGCTTTGACAAAGGGAAGCACTCGTGTAAAGGCAGTGGTGATGTTCGTGTTAGAAGGAGATGAGGTGGAAATAAATATTATTCTGATCTGGTGACAGTAGACACAGAGTACTGGTAGAACAAGAGGGAAAGGGGGCCAATCTTCATCAGTTATGTAGACAGAGACCGTGAGGTCTCCAAGATCTTGGACTTGTTGCTGCTAGTTCTGAAATAATGCAAATTTGAGAACCTCTGTTTGTATTTTTCGAGGGATCTGGTTGGCTGACTTCCTTTCAAGATAATCATTTCAGTGATATTGGGATTCTGCTGCTTTAAGAAAGATGAATTAGGGAATTTAAAGTCTTAGATGTGCATCTCATCTTCAAATCTAAATTTATGTAAAAAAATAGTTGGGAATAAAACCAGGGTGATTTGATGTCACTTCCAGAGCTGAATAAAATGCTGAACCTAACTAAAACCCACCAATGGTAAAAAATAAACTATAGCTTTCAAATTAATCCCATTTTTGTACTCTAAAATATTATTAATAGGTGTAGAGGTTTTGGCAAATCCTGTTATTTTAATACTATCCTTTCTCCTAAATATTTCATAGCCAGTTTTTATTTCTTTTATTAAAAGTCACTTTAGAAGAAAGATAAACTCCCTAATAGTGAAGTTCAGAAGCACGTGACCTGCAGGGTCTAGCGATGATGATTTTTAAAAGGCTCTGTAGGAATTAGCAGCCGTAGGAAAGGAGCGAAGAGGAATTGCTGTGTGTGAGTGGTCCTTCAGGCTGGGCACCGCTGCATCGCCCCATCTGAGTGCGGGCCCCAGCGCACGGCTCCACGTTCCTGCAGTATGAGAATATTGCGTCTGCAAGACGGTAATATCATGCTGATCAATTCAGAACCACAGAAGACCATATTCTGCAATCCCTACGCGCGCAGAATAATAACCACACTTTGCAAGTAGTCCCATTCATTCCAGTGGGACTCTCTTGTAATCAATATATTTGTTTCCAAATTATAGTGTTATTGGTCCAACTTGATCTTTATTCCCGTTAACCAATTGCGTGTGCAGAAGGCCTGGAAACGATGCCACAGCGAGGGCTGCTCTCGTCCCACTCCCATTGTTCCAGGACTCCAGTCCTTGGAGTTATTGTTCAAGCTGCCAGTTATCTCCGAGTGCTCCCAGCAGATGTTGGGGGGAGGGGGCAATTTATTTATTTATTTTTTTAAGAAGTTTGCCTCTTTAAGGACCAACCTCGACAAGAGATTAATTCTGTTTGCGCTCCCCTGCATTGTGTTTTGTCTCTTTAAGTTGGAAAATATTTAGAGAGGAAAATGTGTTTCCTTGCTGTTCAAAATAATAATAATTTGCCAGTGGAAGTTTATTATTGACTTCAAGAGGAGCCCTAAATTTGCTGATAGTAAATAAGGGGCAATCCTGCTTTCACTACAGTCGGTGTAGCTATTCTTGTGGGGTTTTGTGGGCACTGATTTGAACACAGAGCTGTCCACAATATGATATTTCCATTCTGTAAGCATCCTTCAAAGTTCAGCATTTATTTTTGTCTGTGGCGGAACAAAACCAAATAATTTTGGGCCGGTTTTTGAAGACATAGGATTGTATGAAAAAGCTAGTTTTCAAATCAAAACCTAGCTACTGTAAGAAGGCTTCTTAGCTTTGGGATTGTTGGAGTATTTTAATAAATAGAAGAGTCTTCTGGGCCATAACCTGATCTCTGGGGTGGTGGTCTCAGTCATAAAAGATGCAAGGTTTGAGCTCCTTCTCAAGAAGAGCTTTTCACTCTGCATCTTCTGCTTGACGATCCACTCAACCTCAAATCGAGTGATTGAGTACGACAGCTTGCTCTCTTCTTCTCTTCCTCATGTGCACGTGAGAAATAAACAGAGAAGCCCACAAGAAAGCTGGTTGATATGGATTTATCTCCATGGAACGTTTTTGCCTTAATGATCCATCCTGTTTTGGTGACATTTCATGAAGATGGCGATGTCCCAGCCAGTTCTGCTTCACTGACGGTGAAGGTGCAGAGCACCTCAGTGAATGAAGCCTACGGGATCCACATGGAGAGCTCATGCCTTCGCTTGGAAGCTCACATCCCATCCAAAGGGACCTTCTTGGCTTAGCTCCCTCCCTAACCCTAACCTTAGTGCTGAGTATTTAACCAGAAACAAAACCAAAAAAAACATAATTAATCCATGCCGTGCCTTGATTAGGGATTAGAAGTGTTAACCGGCCGATGCCTTTTCCTGCAGGGGTATGCAGCCCCTATACCTTTAATTAGAGTAGCCTGTGGTACTTGCCATAAAGCTGATAAGTAATAAATAGCTGCCTTTGTCACATGCAAGTTCAGCATTGTGAAACGGCACACGGACGGCTTTAAAAAGCCTTTGATTAAACCCAGCACTACAGTAAATCTACAAACACAGAGGAAAGAAAAGAAGCTATTTAGTCTGTGCCAGTTCCCGGCATTAAGTATGCAAATTTCTCGGTGTCTTCAGCTCCCAAGAACAGCAGGCGCTGAATGCAGCAGCAGCAGCAAGCGGCACGACATCATTCATTTCAATCATTAAAACAAAAGCGGGATAAATCGCTACCTAATTTGTAAAATATGCTTATCATATAGGCTCTTTGGTCTTTAAGAAAAGCACCAGCTGAATGAGAATCACTGAATTATTTTGGAAAAAAAAAAAAAAAAGCTTGAATCAATTCTGGTTTTCCCCCTTCTCCCAATGATTGTTCTTTTCTTTCTTTTTCCTTCCTTTCCCTTTCTTTTCCTTTCTTGTCCCTTCCACTTTTCCTTTTCCTTTTCTGCTCCAGTTCCAGGTGAAACCCATCCATAGCCTTCCCTCCAGCTCCCGCCTCAAGCCACTGGAAAATCAGTCTTTTTTCCTGAACACACATAACTTGACATTCCCACGTCCATCTGTTCTCTCCCCTTTTCTAAAAAAAATGGGGTAACACCAACCACCAAAGCCCAACCAGGAGCTCCGTGCCGAGCATCACCCATCACCCCGCTCCCACACGTGCCGTGCCGCAGCCCCCGCTGCCGTCCTTGTGCAGTGGATCAGCGGTCCCCGTTCCTCCCTGTGTGTATCCGACCAGCCTGACCCTGCAACCTGCTGGGAGCCCAGCTGGGTGGTGTTCATCACCTCCGCTCCAGGGGACCGGGCTGCCTCTGGCCCCTCTCCCTGTTCCTGGCCGCTCAGCTCAGTCGCCATCGCTGGTTTTACAAACGGCAGCGGTGAGGATTACTGGTACACAGGGACCATCATTACTGGATCCCTAAAAAGGTTGCATTCTACCCTGTCTGAATGCACGGTGGGCTGTAGATAACCTATATTTCCAGTTAGACTGTTCCTTTTACATCAACCAATTCATCAGCTTCTCCAGCTGATGGCTTCTTGGGTGCAGAAGACAAACGCTCTCCCTGAGGCTGCCCCGTCTACGTGGCTCCTCTGCCTCCCCTCCACGGCGTGCGGGCGACGAGAAGCGGGGCCAACAACCCTGCTCTTCTATGGAAAGCGTCCTTCGATGATTTCCCAGCTGTTCAGCCATTCGGCTGTTAAAGGATAGCGCCTCTGGCAGTACAGCTCCCCACCGTTGTTATGCTGGGGCGTCAGCAGATGGAGCATATCATGGTTATTGAAGTTGGATGCAGCGCCCGTCAGAAGCCTCGCATTGCCTGGCATATGCAAATAGATCCCAGGCATCTGGTTGTGTCTCGGGCTGGCCACAGGAAAAGATATTAAAAGAAACCTCTTGGTTAGGGACACCCACTGGCCGCAGCGTGGATGTTACCGTGCCATCCTTATCGTGCAATTCATGATGTGGTAGATAAGCCGGGGAAGGAGGAGTTTTCAAAAGCAGGAGGTGTCTGACTGCAGAGCCAAGGGCAGAGCCGGGTGCTGCCGGACCGGGTGGGTGCGAGAGCGCAGCCCCGGGTGGGTGCAGCGCCCACCGCAGCGCCTGGGGGCTGCGATCAGAACAGGGGTGCCAATGAAATACTTGTTGTATATTGGCTGTTTGTGCCGCCTTTTACTTCACTTTGGTATCGATTTAGTTTGGCAGAACACTCAAGAAAGGGGAATTACATGATAACGTGTCTCCGCTCTTCTTCAGGGTGGCTGCGTGTCACCCATCCCGGGAGCAGACAAACGATATCTCAACCTGAGGAGGGACTTCTCTCCCGTGCGGGCGGCAGAGCACTGGCACAGCTGCCCAGAGAGGGGGGGAGTCTCCCCCTCTGGAGCCATTCCAAACCCGCCTGGAGGTGTCCTGTGCCACTGCTGGAGGTGCCCCTGCTCTGGCGGGGGGTGGCACTGGGGGAGCTCCAGAGGGCCCCTCCAGCCCCCACCAGTCTGGGATGCTGGGATTCTGTAACCCAAGGGCATGAAAAATCCATCCCAACTTGGTGCAGTTTGCTTTTGAGAGTAAAGCCCAAGCCTTTGTGCATGGAGCTCAGTCCTGTCTCAGTTTCTACCAATTTCATGCCACCTTCCACAACCAGGCCTTATAACTCTCCAGTTGAGTCTGAGAAAGGATTTTCAGCCTCAGCGCCTGTCGGATGGTGACTCTCGACACTGGCACATTGAACAGCATTGGAGATGCTCTTGCATTAAACAGCATCATTGCAAACTGGATAAAAAACACACTTGATGCTACAGCACTGCCCTTGGATATATGATAAGGGACCACTGAGATTAAATATTGTGATGTACAGGTATCCCAGAATCCCAGAATCCCGGACTGGTGAGGGTCGGAAGGGCCCTCTGGAGCTGCCCCAGTGCCACCCCCCGCCAGAGCAGGGGCACCTCCAGCAGTGGCACAGGACACCTCCAGGCGGGTTTGGAATGGCTCCAGAGGGGGAGACTCCCCCCCTCTCTGGGCAGCTGTGCCAGTGCTCTGCCGCCCGCACGGGAGAGAAGTCCCTCCTCAGGGTGAGATGGAACTGCCCATGGTCACGTTTGTGCCCGTTCCCTCTTGTCCTGTCACCGGGCACCGCTGGAACAAGACTGTTCCCATCCCCTGGCACCCGCCCTTTGGGGATTTATAAGTATTGATGAGAAATCCCAGGTGTCAGTGCCCCGCAGCCATCCCGCGGCTCGGCGGAGGCAGCAGAGTATAACCCCACTCTTCTTCCATGGGGCGAGTTGCGAAAACGATGTTTGCTTTCCTTCTGCTGCGCCGCCCGGCGTTAGGGAACAGCCAGCCAGAGAGTTTCCTTCGCTTCTCCTCTGGAGATGAAACATCTTCTCCTCTCCTCCCGTCTGCTCTGCTCCTTCCTGGCGCGGTGGAGGCTGTGAGTGGAACCACAGCGTCCCAGCGGGCGGCGCAGCGAAGGGATGTCTCGGGCTGCGGTGCGGCACATCAGATCTCCCCTCCGCGGCCCAGCAGTCCCCTGGCACCCTCCACCACGCAGAAGCCTTTGCTCGCTGCTGCCTGCTCCCGTGCTTCATCCTCGGCTGCCTTTGCGACATCAGGGGAACATAAAATGGGGCAAGGGAAGAGAAGTAACATCCTGAATATTGTGCCTTCTAATGAGGCTGGCGGTGATCAAACAGCTTTTCCGGAGCGCCCTGTGGCAGGCTCGCTGGCACGGGGCTTTCCAGCCACGCGGGTTATTTCTCGGGGAAAAGCGAGCTCCATCCTCGCTGGAGCATCCACGATCTCCTGGGGTCAGAGAGCAGCTTTTAGCTCGTCCAGAAGAAGCTGGAGAAAGAAGCTGAAATCTAGATTCCTTCTCCGTCTTTGCTTACGGTGTCCTTACCGTAAAGGGACTTGCGGAAACTTCAGCAGCACAAGCTGTTCCTGCGATGTTGTTGTATAAATATGTTTTATGTATAAATATGCATTTGAATCCGTGTTTGGACTCAAACCTGTCTGTTCATCCAGCTGTCGAGTAACCTCTGCAAACAGCAGGGTCCTTCCTGACAGATTGAAACCAAGAAAACCGCTGCCTGTTCTGCAAAACATATTTAATTTGTTAAAGAGATGGGAACTTTGTGGAATTAATAAGATGTGCTCGAGAAGGGAGCCGCTCTCCGAAGAGCTGAGTCCTGGTTACAAGTGCAGTTTGCAGCTTGCTGGTAATCCTGCAATTAAAGCTACAGTACCAGCGTATCACAAAAGTGGGATTTGCATAATTTGAAATTTGAGGAAAATCTCTAAATACTTTAATTTTGATAGAAACTGTTTCCACTGCTGACATGTGTCTACACCTATAATTTCAGTTGATAAATTGCTGTAATTTCTCCTCCATTTCATGTTCTTTCTAACATTAATTGTCAGTTGTAGAGTAAAACAGTAGAAAAAGAGAGAGAGAGGGAGAGAATAATGTCATTGTGCTTTTGTGGTGTGAATAGCCTTCTGAGGAATGATTATCTTCCACACAGATGCAAATAATAATAATAAAAAAAAAAAAAAAAAGAGGGAGAGAGACCTCTTGGCGTGCACAAATCTACCGCGATGGGCATCAATGTCCTTCAATCGAGGGAGGGAAGCAAGGGGTTAAAGCCACGCGAAGGTACCTGGGAGGGGATGTGGCTGTTTCCCAAGCTGTTGGAAGGAAAGACGGACTTTCCACTGGGATGTGGAGCTGTGGAGGATGCACGGTGGTGCGCAACCAGCGGGCAGGAGGAGGCCTGAGCTGCAGGGTCCCAGGGGCTGAATCCTCCGGTCCAGCCGTCCCCTGCCCCGCGCTCGACCCTCGCAGAGCCCTCCGCAGCCGTGGACTCACCTGGTCGGGTTTCCCCATCCCGGCGCCTCCTCCGCCCGGGATCTGCTCCCCATCCCACCTCCCCAAACGCCACTTTTCAAGCTACTTTTAAATAAAATACCCTTTCAAACAGAGGGCTAGCGGTACTAAATTATTCTATTAATTTATTATTCATGATGAAAAATTATTCTAATAAACGGTGAAAAATTATTCTAATAACATTCTACCCTATTAATATTCTGCAGCCGAGCAGTTAAACTCACTTCCTGTGGCTGCTCCCCTCCTTAGCGCTGATCTATTTCTTACCGAGTTTATTGAAATTAAAATCTGCTTCTTTGGAAATGTGCTGCGTTTAACAAAACCAGTGGGGGGAGATGAGCTGCGAGCGAGGAGAGAACCAGGCACCGATTTTTTTTCCCTTGCTGCTGCCAGAGCGAGGGGTGGCACGGGGTGGTGCGAGCAGGGCGCATCCGTACCGCAGCAGGTAGGGGATGGTGCAACCCGGGTCGTTTGGGTGCGGTCACCCCGTAGACCATCAACTTTTAGCACCCGGTATTGCTAATCTGGTGTCTCCCTATATTTCTCAGGGCAGGGAGATGGCTCCTTGCCTGTCCCCTTCCCTTGGCCGGTGCCCTGCAAGCTCCGCTCCTGCACCCACCTGGGAACCCTGAGCTCGTGTCTCCTCTCCCGCCCGTTCCTTGCCGCAGAAACCTCCCGAAAGCCCACGGAGCTGCACTGCCTTAGCCTGGACATCAGCCTCCACGGGAACGAGCGCAGCTTGTAGCCAAATCACGGATGAGGCTGGGGACCCCGCTGTCACCCGGACCTCGGGGCCAGTCCCGGCGGCATCCTGCCGCCCCTCCTCCCCGCAGCCTCCCCGTGCGCTGGCACCATGCGCTCGCCAGGCTTCGTGCCAGAGATATTTTCCTAATGGTTCCTCTGCCTGCTTTGCTTGCCGCTCTCCTCGCCTGCCAGCTGGCTGGTGTGGTCCTCTGCCCTTGCAGGCAGCTGGGGAGGGGTTTCATGGGTATGCGGGGCTCGGGAGCCCTGCGTACAGGTGGCAGAGCATCCTCAGCGCCCACCGTAAGGTCTCCCGGGAGCAGCGCTTTCTGGGTCCCCACTCAGGGCAAAGGGATGCCGGAGGTTGACGGGGGAATTCCTGGTCCCCAGAGCCTGCAAGTCCGCACAGCCACCAGAGGTGCATCGAGGAAACATCCTACAGAGACGCTGCGGAGAGGTGTCTCGAGGGCTGCGGATAACTCAGGGTTTCTCTCGCAGTAGGATGCGCTGTTTGAATGATTTTGGAGAGTGGAGAGCGGATGAGCAGGTGCCACTGGGCAGCTCTGGACCTGCCTGACCGGCCACTGAAGTGCCGCATCGTTTGGCTTTGCCGTCCCTGGCATCCGCACAACTTGGTGGAAAAAAATCTCTAACTTTGCAAAGGAGCAGCACGTCAGCGTCTGTGGGTCTGTCAGCCATAGGCGTCGCTTTCCCCAAAGCTTCTCTGATCATCCTCGGTCCTGTCTGCACAGTATCTACTCCACGCCAGAGCCGGATCTCCTTCTGACCCTTCCTTTTTCCCATCTTTTTTCCAATTGTCTCTACAAACCTAATAATTCCTTGCACAAATATGCCGGGTCCGACCTGCACCTCCCCAACCGGCACAGGTAGTTACGCCAATTGCACTGCAAATCAGATGCACAAGTGCATGTTAAATGTTCCTGTGACTCTAAGCCCTAATAAAAAAGCTCACCTCCAGGTAACATTATTACCGCTTTAACAAGTAGAGTGCCATAGTAAAAGGACTTCATCTCAAAGGGCTTTCACTGAAGCCATCTTCTTCTTTGTGCGTTCCTCCCTCGCAGCATGGGTAATTAAAGGACCAGGCACAGCTCAGAAGATTCCTTAGCTTTTGCGTTTGAGGATATCTTTCACTCTATTTTTTCCCTTTTCTCTGATGGCATATTAGATCAAGCCATTAAGCAACATCCTCTGTTTCTCCTGAGATTATTCATCAATAATAATGAATAGTACTTGCTCCGGGGCTGCCCCCTCCTTGCCCAGGAATATCGCTGGCACACGGTACAACCCCGTTGGAATAACTCTGCCATTTGTTTTTATTTCTGAGATTCATTTAATGGGTAATTTTTTTTTTTTCTCCCTGGGACTGTGGAGGCCCCGCTTTGTTCAGGGTTTGGAAGCAGACAGTCAGCTGAAGCTGAGATTTTATCTGACGCAGCGGGGAAAAGGGTTTACATCAAAGTAATGCACAAGTGGAAACTCCTTAATACCGATTGACTGCACTACCTTAATTACACAGGGACTCGGCTGTTATCGATTCATATCTCTTTTTGCCCCAGTATAATATACTTATTTAGCGGGTGTGCACGAGAGCAAAGCAAAATCAAAATATTTTAGACAAAGTTTCTTAATACTGGGTTATTTGTCCCAAGCCCAGCTGGCAATCTCAGCGCCACGCACGGCGCAGCCTGCAAAGGGGCTTCTCTGAGGGATGGTCCTGCTCCTCTGCGACAGGTGATGGATGAAACCTCCAAATAATAATTCAGTGAGTAAACTAAAAGATTGGATTGGGGAGATGTGGGCAGTGCTCCAGAATTAGGAATAGGAGCACCCGTCTAGAGCCTCCTTGAGCACCAGAGAAGCTTGTGCTGGTCTAACTCTGTGCACACCGGTCTTCTTTGCCCTGGTATTTTCTAGATTCAATCAGACTATGAGCAGTGTCAGCCTTGCTCTGCCCCTTTCCCCCATGCCTGTTGCGGAAGGGATTTTCGAGGAAGTAACTACATCAGTTACACAACGGGAAATTACTGTAGACAGTACCTTAAGCTCCATTTGCCTCATACCGCTTATTTCTTCCTTCTCCAAGAAGGCAATCGAGAGGTGTAATTCATTCGCCTTCATCAAGTTTTTACAGCCCTCCTGAGGTCCATGCGGCTGCGCGGTCCTGCCCCGCTCCGTCACCGCGTGACTGGGGGTTGAAGGCTGAGGGCTGCAAGCCCTGCCTCAAACCCAGCTGAAACCCGCTTGTGCCTCTAACGAAGCAGCTCGTGCTCCTGAGCTCCCGTGTGTGTCCCGGCCCCTCTTTGCCCACGGTATCGCAGGAGCTGCCACTTTCCAGCCCTCTGTGCTTGTGGCAAACAAGCGACTCCACCACTCCCAGCCGCCTTCGGGAACTGGGATCAGACACATGGGGCTCTCTGGGGTTTTGTCAGGTTAATGCTTTGGCGTTGGTGTTTTTTTTTTTTTTTCCCCCTTTTCAAGCACGATTTTAACTTTTGCAAGGTGAGCGCTTGTCCCCGAGGCGACGATGGCAGCGCTGAGGGGCAGAACCCCGCTGTGGTGCCGGAGACTCCCTTGCGGCTCTGGAGAGCCTTTGCGCGTCCCTCCTTGCCGTACCGCCTTCATGCAGCGCGGTGCCTCTTGATGTGGGGATGTTTATCTTCTCTCCGTTCTTACCCATCGGTGCGTCTCTCGGCTAAAGTGCTTTTACTCAGATTGTGAAACCCACTGTAGTCCTGTCTTTGTTAAGAAGATAAGCTACAGCGGGAAAGCAGCAGCAGCAGCAAAAAAAAAAAAAAAGTATTCCTCTGGTGTGTTATATCTTTTTCTCCCAAGGAATATCACACAACTTGGACGGCTACTGTAATGCTAATATACAAATCAAAACTCTGAGGAGCAAAATAGAAACATCCAACCGTATTAAATAAGTTTTTGTGTGTGTTTGAAAGCTCACGAAAAAATCTAGATATTAAATTGATGTCCTGGCACTTGTGCGGTGTAACGGGCAGATTCAATTAAAAGAAGAAAATATGTCCAGCCTGTAGTGTGGGCTAAGCAGCAATAAAAAAGCAAATCAATTTTTCAGGAGTTTCAAAGCCTGGTGCAGATTTCCAGAAGGCAGTAGCCAAAAATATATTTATTAGAAAAGACCCTAGGGGCTCGACAGTGTCATTTTAACCAAACTACTGCACCTTCAGTATGATGAACTGTCACTATATTTGGAGAAATACTTTGTAAATAATCCATTTATATGTACAGATACAACGTGTTGTATACGTATACATAAATGCATATGCTTACGTTGCACCCATTCAATGCCGTTGATTATTTGAGAGAGGTGCGATGGTATACCGCAACAAACCCACAGATCAAGCTAAGTTAGTCATTTGTGTTCTCAGGTACCCAGTGCAACAGCAGCGTGGGGGGGGTTGTGTAGCATTAAATTAGGGAACTGTATATGTATATATACATAGATGCGTATGAGTGTGTGTATATATAATATGTGTATATATGTCTAGACGTATGTGCATGTATGCACACAGGTCCATTTAGATCTATGTGTCGATGGATTCTTCGCAGAATATTCCCGATGTATCTATACCAAAGATAGATACGGGTTTGGGGTTCTTAGATTTGTCATTGTTGTTGTCTGTAAGCGAACGCCGCGGCGGGCGCTGCTCAACGCGCAGGGCTGAAATCAGGGTCTACCCCGCCAGCCCAGTGCAGACCCAAGAACGGCGGCTCAGAGCTCCCTGCCTTACTCCAGCCACGCACAGCCGCCTTCAGAAATTAAAGCCGGGGGGAGTCCCCACCTCCCCTTTGCTCTTTAATCCCATTGCGGCAGGACGCCCGCCGCCAAGGCGCAGCGGGGACCCCCTTGAAACCAACTGCAGAGCTCCTGGGTCAACAGAAGAAGAGTTTCCGCCAAAAAAAAGAATATATTTTAAGGGTCCCGTTCGAGCCCTTGGTCGCCAGTTAGCTGGATCAAATCTAGAAATGAAGAAGAGCAAATCCCGCTGCCAGCCATGGACCCAGCCTGCTCCCGGTTAATCCCTAGCGCCCTCCGCCCGCTCGGCTGTCCGTTGCGACAGCGGGGGGGGCTCCCCCAGCCAGCCGCCTTCTAGCACTTGCAGGGGGCATTTTTGCTCTCTCTTTTCTTTCCCCCTTTGTTTTTTGTCACCGTTGTTGCTACAAACAGGTGATCGTAAAATATTTCACCGCGTTCAGGCAGCGAACTGAGAAAAAATAATTTTTTCTTGTTAAACGGAGCCACAGATTTATTTCCCTGAAGAAAACTAAGTGTGACTGCAAAGATTAAAAAAAAAAAGGGGGGGGGGGTAAGCAGCATGGTGGTGATGATTAAGGTGCCCTTCCAAGAAATAAATAAATAACCCCAACCTCCTCCTGGCACCTCTGCGTAGATCTGCATCGCACCCTCTGTCGTTAGACCGGCTCTCTGTGTAATCAAGACGGGAAAGAGCTCGGCAGAGCGAGGCCCTCCCATCTCAGACCCTCAGAGCTAGAGACAATATACACCCAGCTGGCAGGATGGACGTGGTTTTTATTTAAAACACAGACAAACACATACACAGAGGGAAAGAAACCCTGCAAAGCCAAATTTGCTTCTAAATCTATTTACGTTTTGCGAGACTCAAGATCACCTTGAACCATCTCTGCTGTTTCCTTTCCTTTTTTCTTTGAAGTTGCGAGTTCGACATGAGCCCTTCAGAAGGAAAAAAAAAAAAAAAAAAGAAAGGAAAAGAAAAGAAAAGGGGAAAAAAAAATCAAAGAAGGAAAGGGGAAAAAGGAAGTGTATAAAGAAGCTATTTGTGATATGTATTTTTTAATACTGACATTTTAAAAGGTTGAAATGTTGTGGTGTCTTTTGCAAAGTTATGCCATTTAAACAAGATAACATGGCATTTTACCATTAAAGAGAAGACCCTCTTTTTTACTCGTACCTTTGAACAGTTTCTCATTTTGCAATAATATCCTTCAGCTATGTAGCTCTCTGTTCTTTTTCCAATGGAGGACAACATCTCTCCTAATTGTGCTTACGATACCAATTAGCATTGGGGTTTTCTGCTTTTATTAATAAACAGCCGTTCTAAGAGCACCGTGGCTGTCCTAAATATTTTTTCTCCTATATGGGATTCAGGAAGAAATCGTAATTAATTCCTCTTTCAGTGAAAAAGCAAAGCTATTTTTAAATTGCATGCCTGATTGAATTAACAAAGTGTTAGACAATTAACAGTCTTTCTTTTTATTTTTATGTTCTTTAAAATGCAGATTCAGTTTAATACTGTTTTCCCCTTCATCCTTTTCATGTGTCCTAATTGTTAGCTAAGTAGTGTCAGGGCTGCGTGTTATCGGCCAAGGCAGGTGTCAGGTTTAATATTATTAAAGATGCAATTACTTCTTTCTCAAGCACAGCTTGTCAGTTTAGCTCATCAATGTACATATCAATACATTTTTAAACGAGAAAAAATATCTCTGTTTCCCATCCATAATTATCTCCTTAGTATCTTGCCCCGTGTTTTGGAACTGTCTCTCTAACCGCAGTCCACGGGAGTCCTGCGGAATATAATGAGGTCTGACAGCCCGACGGAGCCGCACAGCCAAATTCTCCCACTTAGAATCGCCGAATCATTGAGGTTGGAAAAGACCCTCCGGATCATCCCCAAACCCAGCCTGCGAGCCTCCGAGGATGCTCTCTTCTGCGTCACCTCCCGGGGCCGCCGCCTTGAATGAGGGCACCTGTGAAAGCCCGGGGAGGGGGGGGGGGAACAGTAACGGAGGAGCTGACTGATCTCTTGACATCGCACCTGCGCCGCGTAAGGGCGACAGGAAAGTTGTAAGGGAAAATGTCGGTTTAAGGTGCCAACACCCATAAAGGAGACGAGAACGAAGGGCTGTATCTGCTCCGCGTAGCCCAGCGAAGCACCGCGGGTGAAACCCTCCGACATACCTGGAGCCAGGAGCTGAATTCCTCCTCCTCCGTCCTTGGAAAGCCGGCGGGCTCCAAACACCACCATCCCCGACAGCAACTTTCAAAACTGGGGTTTTCTCCAATCACCATCGCAACTGACTCTCCCAGAGAATGCGCTGGATGGATGGTTTAGTCACTAAAAATCGGATTTAACATTAATCAAAACTGTTCACTGAATGCAGCTTGAATTCATAAATCATTTTAGCTGGCAAAGGTGAAAACATTGAAATAGGATTTTTTTTTAAAAAATTTCCTAAATTATATACTTCCAAAATTTCAAACTCATGTTTTCTTTTCAGCTCTGGCTAAATTTGATTTTGAAGGAAGGTTTGGGAACCAGACGTTTTCGTTTTGGATTGAGCAACGTGCTCCGTGTGCCCCACAGTGAGCTACAGGCGCGCGCATCCCTGCGATTTGGCCACCATTCAAAAAATCAATTATTCTCAAAGCTTACACTGTGCCCCTTGAGGGAAATTGTTCTCTGACCGTTCCTGGTCAGATGAACCATGTCCTGAAGGGTATATAAGCCATGAACAGATAACAGCTTAACAGATCGAGTTATGGTTTATTCACACATCATCTTCCAGCATGAGCACACCAAAGGTATTTTCACTCTGACACTTCCCGTTCCTATTAGACCACAGCAAGCTCTTTTGCAAGACGGGTGCCCAGAAGAATCCACACCCCGTATCTATTACCGTCCCGAATTGCATCTCGCAGGCCGGTCATTTCAGCATGAGGATGGTGCCCTTGGCCAAGCCAGCTTCCATTTACCCTGGAACACTGCCGATTTTCTTTGCCGCGGGACCTAATCTGCAGCCGAAGAGCTTCCGAGCAAACCCAGCTGAGAGTTCTCCAGTTTAGAAAAATACATCAAATGCAATGGGCTATTTTACTGAAATCTAAATGTTTATAGGAAATATATGGTCCGTCACGGTTTGCTCTCAGAAGGGCGTGATCGAAAAGCATTTTCAGCAAAGGAAACTTCAAAAATAATTGGCCAAATGTGTGAAAAAGCAGCTAATGTCGCTCTCCTGCCCCAACTATTTCCGCTTTCCACTGATGAAAACTAAAATGCAAAAGCCTCCCCCGGCACGACGCTGCTTCAGCACGTGCCGTTCCCTCCACCCTGGCAATGCCGAGACAGGTTTCGGTGCCGCAGCTGGAGATCAGCTCATCCGCTTGGCCGTGTTGCACATCGCCCGGCCGCTGTTGGGCTGGGAGCAGAGCGGGAAGAGAGGGGCTCGGGTTTGGAACCGTTATTTGGTTATTTCCCGGTATCCTCGATTAATGACAGCGTTCGCTGCTCCTGCTCCGGTGGGTCAGGCGTGTCCTCGCGTGGGCTCTCCACGCTCCTGCGAGCGCGCCGGTGGCTGCACGGGAGACGAGTCGCTCCCGGGGAGACCACGGGCTCCTCCGGCTGCGGCTCGGTGGTGCGTGGCTGGAGACTGACAACTAATGGTTAGTTTGCAAATAGCTGCATAAAAGATCAGAGGATAATGTGCGAGGGGCGGGGAAGGGAGAAGGAAGGAAGGGGAATGACTGGTAGTACTCAAAGAAAATTGAGTCCCATTTAATTTTTACTTAGTTCGATGTTAATTCTCAACAATAGGGTTCTCAATGCAGAATTTCGCCCGGCTTTCACGCGATATCAGGATCTGGCAGGGTGGTAGAAACCGTGACTGTAATTAAGAGGGCCACACATTCGTCTCAAACTTAAATTCTCCAGGCTTAATTCTCTTCTCAACCCAGGGCAAATTAGAAATAATTTCATTTCCATTAATACATTTCCCAGCCGTGTGAATCTGGTGGAACAGCACGGCCCTTCAAGTCCTGCATCCCCCGTTAAAGAGAAGACATTACGTGTGCCCCGGCATTACTGAGAATAGGAAATATGAGATCATGAGATCAAAGTGATGGAGCTTTGTGTTTTAAGTTTTTGATGGAGAGAATAAGGAAAAAAGAGAAAGAGCGACCCTTTTAATGAGAGCTTTTTAAAAAGAGGGTAACTTGGGAAAATTTACCTTTGTGCAGTAGAAACTCTGATCCGTTCTCATATTGGTATAGACAAGAAGGGAAGAAAAGGGAAGAGCAGGAGGTCTCCAAGGGGAGGTCTCCATGGCTCCTCGCACACTGCCCGGGATGTGAGAGCATCTGTGTGTCCTCAGAGGTTGACCAGATCCTTCAAGCCTGTCACCTACCGCTCCTTCCCCAGGAACGCTGCAGGAAAAGCTGCTACAGGTACCATGGCCCGGCCACCTCCCAGGAGGCCACATCCGACCACCTGCATCCGTGGGTGGCAGTGGGGAGAGGGTGGGGAGTCTCCAGTGGAAAATGGAACTTCTGGCAGAGCATAGGTCATTTGGAGAAGACAGGACAGGAGGAACAAGAGGTCCTGTGTCCGTGGGCTGATAACGGAGAGTCTGCGTCCAGGGAGGGTGGTGGAGAGGTCGGAAAAGGGGGGACCTGCTGCCTGGAGATGCTTCAAGCTTCTGCACCGGCGGCTGAGAACAAGAGCCCTGTGCAAGCAGCAATGTGCAGGAGGAGGCTCTGAGACACTGAAAGCGTTCATTTCTGCGGGAGCTACCTGGCCAAATCCTTTCCTCACCTTTGAAAATCGCCACCTGTGAATTTTAGCTCTGAAATTTGCTGTCGCAAGGCAGTTGTGTTCCTGCTCTGCTATAAGAGCTTTTGCGTTATATTGGCAATAGCATTTGATTGTTGCACTTTGATATAACTGAATAGGTAATCAGACCACTCTTTATTTTAGCCTGAGGATATGCCTTTGATTTGTAGAGGTTGGCCATTTCTTATCTGAGTTTGAAAATGGGATTATTTAAATGTGTATTGATGTTTTTCATGTGGTCTAACTGTGCGGTTCAACATGGTAATTCAACTCATAGCTATACCAGATTGTTATCTAATCTGATAAGATATGAACAGCACAAAGCCGAGATGATGAAACAATCAGGATTGTTGACTCACTGGGGTCCTGCTAAATCCAGTCTGCTTTCATACTTAATTATCCTGTCAAGTTCCTCGAATCTTAGCTCCTCCAGCACTGCGATGGCGAGAACAGTGGTAGTGACACCACTTGGTGAATACATAAGTTGATCAAAATAATTTCAGCGGATACAATGGCTATTTATGCCTCAACCGCAGTATGAAAAGCTACTGATTCAAATACCCTAGACCGCAAGATCGGCCCTCTTAGCATTTCTAGGATCACAGAAGGCCATTATTAAAGGCCTCTGGAAGTTAATGTTTTGCTAACACGAGCTGCCGCCTGACTATCTCTTACCAGAGGGAAAAAAAAGACCAAGTGAAAATTCAGCCTTCCTAATTTTCTTCCTAAACTGGTCTTTTCCAGCTACCCAGACCAGGCACTTTACCTGGCCCTGAAAGCTTTGCTGGCAATCTGCGGCCCGTTCCTCCCGATGCCGCTTACGCCACGTTTTACTCTTAGTATGACTGCCACTTTTATTCAAAGATAATTAAGCTGTATTGATCAGATCTAAAAGATAAATTATAAAGGCTCCCCCTTCCACTTGCAAAAAGCTCGTATTGTCAGTCTTTTTTCTTGGTCGTCTGTGGGAGTAATCATGAGAGTAAGTGTCGTGTCACAAGAGGTGATGGCAGAGGTCATGGTGTTTATAGCAAGTGAAAACAGGTATTTCTGGTATTCAAGAAAACAAGTATTAAAGATCAAGCAGAAGTAGTGGAAATGTTTTAATGGTCTGAATTGAAATCACACTCACATAAGTTTTACAGGGGTCTTGTCTTTGCTGTTAATTCAAGGTCAGTATTTTGCTATCAGGCAGCATTTAGCTGTAGAGTAATCTGGGTACGAAGGAGACCCACTGATGGTGATGTTTTACATGGCCACGGAAGGAAAAAAGGGCCCATAAGTGCTCATGGAAATCCCAAAGATCAAAATATGGCTGTGTCAAGCGTCTTTTGCCGATTAACTCGCTGGCAGATTCACCTGTGGATGTATCTGGAAGAATCGTTAAGAGCTTTGTTACGGTACAGAGCAGCCAGTCGAGCGTCCTTGTATTTAAAATCGACACTAAAGAATATCCAGATATTGAAAGGCGCTGCTGTCTACGAGGTGTATTTTAAAGGGAAAACCACTGCTTTCGTTAAAAACGTTATCAGCCGTGAGACTGAGTGATTTACATCAAAGCCGTTAGTGTTGCCTTCGAGAGGCAGCACCAGGTAAAAATAGGTGATTTGCAGAGAGCTGAGCGCCTCGCCTTGGAGATGGGTACTACCACCCTTCTCAGCATCTACACCGTGCAAACTTCTGGCCACAAATGGTACGGGAGCCCCAATTCACCAGCCTTTCGTCTTGGTCCTCTTGAAAATTGTAGCTATTATGTTTAAATTAATTACGCTATTTTCAGTGGAAATTGCAGAGTGCTGCGCGAGAGGGCCTTGCCCAGCCCCGGTACACGCGGGGTGACGGGAGGCCCTGCCCTGGTCTTTCAGAAAGGCTGTAATTAGCATGGAAAGGAAAGACCAACTGTTGTTTGAAAATGTTAATGCTAAAGGTCACATTTAAGACAGTGTCTCTCGTAGATGCCCATGTCTCTCATTTAAGCTGACGGAAAAAAAAAATGTTACTTTTCTGTCCTGGCTTTTTCCTCCCCCCCTGTGGGGAACTGTGCCTTTCGGGAGCTCTGGGAGGTGAGTTTGAGCTTGCCCTCCTGCTCAGCCCCCTCCCTAGCTCCATCCCACAGAAGAAGGACATGGACCTGTTGGAGCAGGGCCAGAGGAGGCCATGAAGATGCTGCGAGGGCTGAAGCCCCTCTGCTGTGAGAACAAGCTGAGAGAGTTGGGGGGGTTCAGCCCGGAGAAGGCTCCAGGGAGACCTTATAGCCCCTTCCAATATTTGAAGGGGGCCTACAGGAGAGCTGGAGGGGGACTTTTTACAAGGGCATGAAGTGATAGGACAAGGGGGAATGGCTTCAAACTGGAAGTGGGGAGATTTAGATGAGATATTAGGAAGTAATTTTTCCCTGTGCGGGCGGTGAGCCCCTGGCGCAGGGTGCCCCGAGGAGCTGTGGCTGCCCCATCCCTGGAGGTGTTCAGGGCCGGGTTGGACGGGGCTGGGAGCGACCTGGGCTGGGGGGAGGTGGCCCTGCCCAGGGCACGGGGGGTAGAACTGGGTGATCTTTGAGGTTTCTTCCAACCCAAACCATTCTATGATTCTATGATCCGCACCATTCCTCCAGCTTTCCCAGCCATTTCCAAAGGTGCTTTTCTCTGCTTGTCCGTATTCTTTGCATTTGAAAGGTAGGGGTGGTTCAGTGCAGGGCCCAGGTCCTTAAATATTGTTTGGTGTAGCAGAACTACGCAGGGCCATACCCCTGGAGCATCCATCCCCTTCCCAGCTCGCAGAGAGGTGCAGAGCATCGCACCTGGGGGTCCACATTAGTCTTCGGGCTGACCAAACCTTGCTCATTTAGGAAAGCATTGAGGATTTATTTTCCTTTATGTAAATATAAGCCCTCTCCTCACCGGACTCGTCTTCCACCCCGCGAGCTCCTTTGCGTGGCTGCCGCCTCCCAGGGCTGCTGTCACATCCCCCCCGTGCACGTGGACCCGGTGGTGACCCTCATTCCCGACCACACCTGGGCTTGCTGATGAGGTTCAGAATGCCTTAAAATAGGTTAATTTGTAGGAGAGTGACAGAAATAAATTGCTGGCACTTTTGTGTGCTGATAAGTTTAACCTTTTTTTTTTTCCCCCCGAGCAGCTAAATTGCCAATCATCCGGAAACATACTGGAGTTCACCCATTACATAAAGGAAGCTGTTAGTCTCATTTAAAACAATATTGACCTTTTTCCTGTCCTTTCCATTTTGACTAAATTACAGGGTACATTTTTTGAAATGTGGCTTTTGTCTGACTGTAACCAGGTGACCCTGATTTTTCCTTTTTTTTTTTTCTCACTTACAGCTTTCAACCTTTCCTTTCTACTTCTAATGCAGTTCTTAGTTCAACCACTGAGATTTTCAAATCCAGAGATATTTAAAAAAGGGTTTGCATGATACATATATTTTCCAGTTTCAGATACCTACACCTGGAAGCTAAGGAAAGCTTAACTGGTGTACACCGAAATACGTGTGGGGGGGTGGCAGGGGGCATTTTGAAAACGATTGAGAAGTGTCTCTGGTCTCCCAAAGTCAGATCAGTGAGTGGGCATGAGCTTTCACTTTCACTCAAAATTAATTTCAGATGCAACGTTACCAACAGATTATCCTCTGGGAGCAAAAGTATTCCTGCTAGCAAAGAATCGGGGGGGGGGGGGGGGGGGGATGTTCCATGTTTTTTATCTTTAAATCAGGCTGTTAGAATGTATGGCTCCATGTAAAACCAACGTAACTCATTCTGAGAGGTTTTTTTTCCTGCACAGAAACATTTTTTAGTTCATTTGTGGCCCTGGGCTGGGCCTCCAACGTCAGCTTCTGAGGACATTACAATGCAAGAGTGATGCTTGAGCTGTTTTCCTTGTACCCAAGCCCTCTGATAGCAGCGTGGCCGAAGACATATATTCTGCTTACATTTCCTTCGTTATTTCCTGAAGAAATACAAAGAGACAAAGCCTTCCTGCTCGGCTTCCTTCCTCCCTTCCTTCCCAGTTAGTGCCCATTGGCACCAACAGTATTTCCACAGGCGGAGCTGAAGCCTCAGCCGGGGTAAATCCCTGTATCTCCATTGCAACAAATGGTGGAGGCTCAGTTCCATCAGCTGAGAAGATGAACCGTCCTCCTCTCCGTTCATGATGTGCTTATGGCATTTGTTTCTTGTATTAACTTTTCCTGGATAAAAACTAAAAATATTCCCCTGTACGTTCTGCTAGCTCTTGGCTCGTATAGAAACGTGTCTTCTAATGCCAAACTTAAATTAATACAAGCATTTTTTTTTTAATTCAGACGTATGTTGGTTCTTTTTTCTAAATCACTGAAGTGTGGGGTTTTTCCCCAGTCAGTCCTATTTTGGTAGTTCCAGCGTTTTTTGCAGGAATTCTGAGATGCAGGAAGCTTTAGGAAGCTTTAGAATTCTCTGGTAAGGGAAGCATCGGCATTGCCATTAAACTGAGGAAATACAGGTCTCTTCTGTGGAGTATTTATCCCGTAGGTTTGATGCCACAATACTGAGAGCCCGAAGAGAACAGGGTATCTTCCAGCTTTAACCCCATCTCTTCAATATTTGATTAATTGGAATCGGTGGCATTGAAAATGGTTTGAAATGTTTAATCGTCTTCTCTAGGAACGAGATATGCAGGAGCTAGAGTGCCTTTCAAATCAAACTGCCAAGGGAGGAAATCATTTCTTCAAATTGCTTACTGGTACAACGTCCAATCCATCTGTGAAAATATTTGGGTCGCATTGCCGGGATTTGATTGACTCTCCTGCCAACACCAAAATTTTAATAAGCTACGAGGGGACAAATTATTCCAACCGCCGTCTCTACATTTTGTGACCGGGCTTTGGGAGGGGAGTGAAACGCTCGCGCTTGATTGCAGGCGCAAGTGCGTCGCTGCGACGGCTACGTGGGCTGCAGGCAAACAAGTTCCCGGGTTAACCAGCGCCTGCTCCTGCGCCCTGCCCCTGCCTCTGCTTCTCCTCCTCCCGCTCCTCCCGGGAGAGGAGCTGCCCGAACCCTCCTCCCTCCTCCGCGGGGCATCCCATTTTCCCCTTGGGCTGGCAGCGCTGCAAAGGTGCAGCCTGGCCAAAGGGGTCGGCCTTTGCGTTTCCTTCTAGTAATGCTGGTGGAGCAGTTTCTTATCTTTCCGTTCCGCTTCAGAGCACAGGGTCCGAACATCTTTTATAAGCAGTGATGCGCACGGGGGACTTATGCCATGACAGGAATAAAATAATCCTACCTGCTGTACTCAGCCTTTGGGTTGTCTGGTTTGACTCAGCGTCGGTGTGTGCCTGCCTGTAAAATTGCCCCGCACAATTATTCAATCTCATGACAACTATTCAGTTTGCAAAGCAAAAATAATCCTGTGATTACCCTGTAATTAGCTGATAGTTACTAATCAATTACATCTGCAGAGTTTGCCTTCCATGGAGGAGGTGCCTGGTGGTGACTCCCGGGGAAGGCGCAGCGCCTGCCCCGAGCGCCTTACAGACCTCCGGCTCCGCTTTGCTCGCTGGCCGAGCAGTTGCTGGGGCTGGAGGAAGAAATACGGGACCAAACTCTTCCTCGCAGCCGGGCGGCAGGAGTCGGGCATCTCGCTGACCACCTCCGGCGTCGGCGGGGTCTGGGGGGGACGTGCCTAATCTCGTTAGGGGGGGTGAAGGCTGAACAGGTCGGCTGCAGGCGTGTGTTTGAATGAGGACTGATGCATTCCCAAAACACGTGGATATTCCTGTTGTCACTTGTCTTCTCACGACTCAGCACAGCCGGGGCTGCTCCCTTCCCTGGGGCGGTTTGACACCCCCCGCAACAGAAACGAGCGCAAAGTCCTGTGTGTTCCGCAGGTATTTATTTACCGCGATACTCCCCCTTCCCCGAAGGGATGGAGCCTTTCGGTCTGCGCACAGGCGAAAAGTACATTTTAGTGCGTGGGTTGGCCGGGCGGGTTTGCTGGGCTGGCGTGCAGCTGGAAACACGGCGCCGGGCTCTTCTCTCCCCTCCCCACGGAGGGACAGTGTCTGTGTCTGGAATATTTGCAACTGGTGAGAAAACGGCATTAGGAAACACCTTTGAATAACAAGCAAAATTGGGCAGAGTCCCCGGTCTCTGGATGCGCGCTCACCAAACTCCCCCAGCGCATCCGCGGCTCGAGCGGGGATGTTCATTCAGCACACGGAGGAAGGGATGATTTCGCAGTATTAGGAGCAGTGTTGGGAAAACTGAAGGCAGGAGTGAAGCTACCGGCAGGTTTGAAGAACAGTTTGATAAATATTTCTGCTGTGAAAGAAGGAAGCGAGACATGCCAAGAATAGAGATGTGTCCGTGAGAAGTTAGACGGGAGTTTAAAGAGAAGGCTGAAAAGCCTGAGCGTGGTGCTGCAGGGGAGAAGCTTGTTTTTGAGAGAGATGGGGGGAAAGGGTGAAAATGTGATGGAAGGGGGAGAGGGACAAACCCTGAGGTTACAAATCAGGCAGAGCCGTGCTCGAGGGAGCGAGAGGGGGAGAGGCTTGAGGACCTTTGGGCAGAAAAATGTGTAGTCGGGTGCGAAAAGATGTCACCTGCCCAGCCAGTCATGAAGCCCTGGTCCCATGGCTCTGATCCCGGGCGGCTGCTTCCAGCGCGGCTCTGCCAGCGCTGAGGACCACGCTCCGGCCGGGAAGAGCCTCTCCGCTGGGGAACGGGGCTGGATGCGCACACCGGCATCCTCTGGAAATTCATCCTCCTCGCCAGTGCCTTTCTCCTTCCCTTTCTATCAGCCGCACCTCCTATTAAGAAAGATCCCGACAACACCATTAAAATGTCTCACGTCGATTGAAAATTCATTGTTCGCTAAAAGCTAATCAAAGCGCGGGTAAACACAATGGCCCCCTTTTCCCCCAGCCTGACGTTTCATTTACACAAGAGCTCAGGCCCTCGCACCGGCGCGCTGCCATGCAGCCGTCAGGCATTGATTGTGCTATTCAGCAGGATGGCTCAATAATTACAGCCCCGGATCTCCAAACCACACCAAAGAGCAGGCTTACCACTGCTAGCCTTTGTTACTAATTGTCCTTCAGGATACTTGAGATGAATTACCGTGGCTTACATTTTCCTGTTTTTCCTTTCCCTTCTATCGGGTTTTAAAAAAAAAAAAAAAAAAAAAAGAGAAATCTTTCCACTTAGCGGTGCCGGACGGATCAGACAAGTGTAGCGTTGACTGTTGACAGCACTTCATAAGAAAACCCTCTGACTGCAAACTGTCTCATTGATATGTTCAGCTTGACACGTCGGATTGATTTTTGATTGTTTTACAAAGCTCGCTTGCGCATGTTTTCATTATCAAGGCTGGGCAGTTTTCATACTAACACTTACGAAACGTTAGAGCTATTAATATAATTTGATATCATCTATACTGCATCTAATTGTAACAAGTAATCCAACGAATTAAGCCTCTTTCACCAAAGCTCTCCAAAACGGATTGCACTTCTGATTATTCTCTCAGTTCGTTTTGTTTGGGAGCCCATGAAACAGTAGCAAAATTATTTTAGTTCTAACTTTTTCATCCTGCTAGCTGCGAAGGCACAATCAGGGCTGAGAGTTTTAGATTCAAGACAGGCGAACACGGTCAGCGCCGAATCCATGCCTATTCCCAGCGACTTCATCGGGAACTGGGCCGGCTCCTGTGCAAACCGTGCCGGGCTGCAGTTTGGGAGGTGATGGCACGCTCGGGGAAAGGATGCTGTCAAACATTCCCTACGCGCGTGGACCGGCTGGATCGATGCTTGTCCTTCATTTGTTAAATCTGCTGTGCCCAGCCATCCCTGCGGTCGCCCCCGTGATCCCCTTCCCCGTGCCCAGCCTCCAGGCTCTGACCCACCCTTTCCCTTGCTCTTTCCCATCTTTCCCTGAGGACGTTGGCTCATCGTAAGCCTCTCTGATCCTCCAGAAACCCCAGAAGGGAGCCGTGATGGTGCTTGGTCTTCCCCATGCAATCACCGTGCTGCTGATGGCGACCCCAATGGGAGTTTTTGCGTAGCAGTGGCCTCGAGCCATTCCAAACTCCCCCAGAAATTTAGGAGGGACTTTCCTTCCTCCTAAGACAGCTTGCAGCACAGGTTACGGGTATGCTGTGGGTAGCCGGCCCACACAGACGATCATAGAATCACAGAATCGCTGAGGTTGGAAGGGACCTTGAAGATCATCAAGTCCCACCATCACCCTGCCCTGACAAAACCACTTCTAAACCATGTCCCCAAGTACCACGTCTACCCTTTTTTCTAAACACCTCCAGGGATGGCGAATCCACCCCCTCCCTGGGCAGCCTATTCCAATGTTTGATAACCCTTTCAGTGAAAACATTTTTCCTAATATCCAATCTAAACCTCCCCTGACATAACTTGAACCCACCGCAATAAGCTCCTTCTGCTAGTCCTGTTCAGCCCCATCCCTTGGGAAACGTACTGCCTGCACTGCCTTTGCCTTTTGCTAAATGCAGTATATAGAAAGGAGGAACGAAACCATCTAAGCTGAATTTTAGGAGACGGAAGCCCACAGTCCATATGCGACACTGCAACTGGTTTTGCTCCCGCGTTCGCGTTATCAGTGTGCGCAGGCGGCGCGATCACCCACTCGGGGAGCCGAGCAGCGCACAGTCACTAGGCGTTCTGTGTTTCACAAGATTGTCCTTTTTTCCCTCCAATCACAGGAGGGAAAAAAAAAAAAAATCCCATCTCTTTTCCCCCCATTTTTTCCCCATAAATGAAAATTTAATATTCCTTGGTGCCACGGGTCGCTTTTCTGAGCCCGAGGTACGATTACCCCGGTTTCCATCAGCTGGGCAGGGGCTGGGAATTTCCACTCATGAATAAATGCCTTCCTTGGTTTTCTCTTTATAAAAAAAAAAAGTGGCCCTAAATAGTGTGTAAGCACTCTCCTGTGACTGTGCACTCTCTTCATAACCCTTCCACTCAAACAAAGTGATTGTCTGAACTGAAATCGCTTCACTGAGATGATTAAATTAGTTCCTACATGCCAGAGATGCACAGAGGTCTTGACATTTATATTTGGGTACTAGAGGCTGACATTCAAATGTATTCGTGTTTGAAAACAGCGTAATTTAAAAAGTAGCGTAAAATCCATTAATATAATAGGGAGAGAAGGCGATGCCTTAATTTGTTTGGGGCTGTGCAAAACGATCGTTTCCAGGGGCTGCGGCGAGGGCAGCGCTGCGCTGGCTGGGCTGGGCGAGACGTGCTCCCCCCAGCATCCCCCAGTCACACCAGCACCCCCTGTGCTGGGCTGAAACGTTAAACCCACAGAAAACGGGGGAAAATCCCCCCTGCTCTGCACGTGGCTGAGATGCCTCTAATCGCACTGGGTTTATTCTGATACGATATCATCCACTATTTTTCCCGCGCTCGGAGCACACCTGCGGCTGGGCTGTCAGACCAACAGGCCCGCGTGGGCTAAATCGCCAAAAAAGCAAACCAAACAATTAATGACGTTCTCAGTGGTCCCAGCGAGCGAAAAGCGATGACGCGTATGCAGGCAGCTAATTGCGAATTCACCCAGCACCCCCATAAAGAGAATCTGACCCGGCATTAGGTTCTGTATTGTGTGATGAGGATGCTGTAGGCTGTTGATTGCCATTATTTAGGAACAAAAATCACACTTTTTAAAATTTTTTTTTTGGCCCGTCGATACACTTATATAACATGTATATAAAGACCTCTATGAGAATCCAAATCCCATTGTTTTATCATGGCTGGGATACCCGATGAGACACACTCTTTTGCCTGGAAATAGGATTTTTAACTGTAACACAGAGCAGCGTTGGCACTTTTCAATGTTATTTTGAGCGAGTGAATGCAAATGACATTATTCAGTTTGCAGAAGGGGTTTCATTCATGATGTGACATTAGCTTCTGGTACCTAAAGGAAACATTCTTCACCAACTAAAGTAAAAAAAGTCTGATAAATTCCTGAGAGCAAATCCCCCACTACGCCAGCAGCGAAGCAGCCCTCTTCTCTCATTCTTTTGCATCGAAACAGAACTCTCTTGGGATATTTATGTTTTTCCCAGGATGTCCCTCAAATGTTGGGGGGGAGGGGGGGGAAAGAACTGTAAAGGTCTGGGCTGGAGCACATGAGCCTGCACGACCCAGCGGAAAGGAAGAAGGAGCCTGTGATGGACGTGGTGGGCGCCCACATTTTGCTGGTGTGTGTCTGCACGTATTTATTATTCCCATCTGCAGTATTGATGACCAAGGACCGATCTCACTGCACATGCGTCTTTCTCCCCGCATCCCTTTGCCTTGACTTGCGCAGCTGAAAATCGCTTGGATTTTTTTTTTTTTTTTTGTCGCTGTTTTGTTTTTAAGCAGTGAGCGAAGTGCCCTGACGTTAGTGCCAATTCATCTTCCCAGGTGGGGGGGAAAAAAAAAAAAAAAAAAAGGAAAGGAAAGGAAAGGAAAGGAAAGGAAAGGAAAGGAAAGGAAAGGAAAGGAAAGGAAAGGAAAGGAAAGGAAAGGAAAGGAAAGGAAAGGAAAGGAAAGGAAAGGAAAGGAAAGGAAAGGAAAGGAAAGGAAAGGAAAGGAAAGGAAAGGAAAGGAAAGGAAAGGAAAGGAAAGGAAAGGAAAGGAAAGGAAAGGAAAGGAAAGGAAAGGAAAGGAAAGGAACAAATGAAAAGAGCAAAGAGAAAGAGAGGAATTGGGGCAGGCCACCGCAATCAATAGCGAACAGGGCTGGGAGACGTTGTTTCGGCGGTTGGGAGCAGATCCGTAGAGGGGAATAGATTGTGAGTGCTAAATACGAGGATTTTATTATGCAGGGGAACCCTCGTTTTAAAGGGACAGGATAAAACCGCGTTCAGGATTACGATCAGCCTTCAAAATAGTGAAAATTGCTCACGTGGCCAGGACAACTGGTATCTCTTTTTTCTTTGGAAAAACAACTCTTAATTAATTGGGAAAAAATTGGCACAAGAATAAGTGAGAATATACATATGTATACACGGGTGTGTGTACGTATACATAATACACTTATTTATTATGCACGTGCTGGAGTGTGTATATGAGTGTGTGTCCGTATGATAAGAATAATGAGCTATAACAAAAATGAGGGGACAATTATTCTGATCTTTTGTAACCCATCTCGGCTGCGCAAATTATCATTTTGAACAGTCTGAAAACAGAAAACTAAGCATAATAGACTATAGGGAGGCATATTTAAAAAATAAATTAAGGAATAAAATGCATAGAGACAGAATGCCATGTTTTGTTATGTCATTCCCTGCCTGCCTTTCTTCGGGAGAGAGATTTCAAATGAAATTCAAAGACTCTACTTTTAAATAAACAATGAAAATTGAAAATAGGCCTCCTTGTTAAAATATATATCTCTCTATTTCCTCTCTCTTTTTTTTTTTTTAAAGTAATGCAGTACTGTGCAACGGTAAAAAAAAAAAAAAAAAAAAAAAAAAAAAAGGAGGGCATTAGGTATTAGGATTCCAAACAGGATAGTACATCTTTAATGATACATATGATAATTAAAGAATACAATAAACACAATTAGCATATGTTTTAAACAGTTTATTAGTGAAGCTTACCATAAAATCAGAATATATAGAGCTCCAGGGTTTGTTGGGATAACAGCTTCTAATCCTTAGAGTCATAAAATCCCTGGCTTGGAAGAAATGGGCATCTTTAAAATGATTGAATCAGCAGGCCTCGAGTGAAAACACACAAATTAGCAAACTCCAGCAGTTGGGCACTGTGCGATGCTGCAGTGCGCGGAGGTGAAGTCATCGCTGACACTGCCCCGGCAGCTCTGATAGAGCGCAGCGGGGATGTGGTGCTGCTGTGGACATCCGAGGAGATAATTACTTTAACTCCTTCCAGACCAGGGATACCCAAAAAATAAAATAATACTATTAAAAAAAAAAAAAAAAAAAAAAGTCGCCTTCATTTTGCAAATAGGCATCATGGGGAGATATGAATGTCTGAATAAGGGATGGGTATAAAGGAGATCGGGGACTTCGGAGGAGCAGGGGGGTTGCTCGGCTTGGTCTGTCCTCCCTCCCTCCCTCCCTCCGGCCGCGTTCCTGCGGTGTGACCGAGGGGACCCGCGGGTGGGTGGCCTCCACCCAGGGGTGTGCGGCCGCGCTGGGACCCACCGCAGGAATCACTCGGAGTTTACAAGTTGAATAATGTGGTTAACTGGTCTGGACAGGGCTCTGACAGCGCTCTCGCGCAGCCGCAGATAATGCTCTGGGCAGTGGCGCTTCGTATTCCGTACTCTTGCCTCTTCTTTTCCCAATGTCCATATTCCGCCTTTATCTCTCCATTTCTTTCCTTCTGACTTCAGGGCAGTGTGAGCGCTTGGGATGGTTTTTTCTGGCAATGATTAATAGATAAGCTCTTTACATCCATCGCCCTACCGTAGAGCTCATTTCTTCCCTCTTTTGTTATTTGTCGGTTTGTTTGGAGGGGGCGAGGACGGGTTTAATGCCGCAGTTCAGGTATTTTAGGTTTCTTAAGAGCAGCAGGGAAGGCTTCGGATGAGCGTCGGTGTGGGCTGAAAGGAACGAAGCTCTGCTGAGTTTGGTTGAAGGGAAAGGGGCAAATTGTCAACTTTGTAATGGATCCTCATCAGACGTGATGACTTCCCAGCTCTGCGGCAAGGGAGAAGAATAGCAGTCAAGCGATGTTTGAACACATTCTTATGGGGAAATTGGAGTGTTTGGATCCTGAAATTAGATCTGAAGACAGCCAAACATCGCCAAACATCCCCATAAAAAGGGGAGCTTCACTCAAATGAAGGCATTTCAAGTTTGCTCAGCTCCCGGTCTGAGCTGAACAAACTCAGTCACAGCTCGTGGAAGAACCGGTGGGCACGGCGCTGCTCTGCACGGGAGAGCCTGCCTGCCAATTCGGGTGGTCGGGAACAAATTCTTCTGAGTCATCTTAACCACGCAGGGAATACTGAAAACAGACGGGGGGGGGTGCATGCCTGGAGACACTACGCTGCTTTACATCCATCCCATAACTTGGAATTTGTGCTAATATTATTTTCCTTAACTTCTGCCTGAGACCTTAAGTCCAGGAGATGAACGCACTGTGTAGCAGCAACACAGCAAATGCCATGTTTTGCCCCATAGATATTCGTCTATTTTTGCCCCATATTAGTGTAATACAAAAGAAAAGAGCTGGAGGAGAAATGAAGGTCCAAAAAGATGAAGTGACTTCCCCAAGGGCAAACAGCAGGACGGTGGCAAAGGCGGGAATATAAACATGAATTATATTGTCACTCTGATAGAGGGAAAGGTTGAAATGCAGCTCTTTTTTTTTTTTTTTTTTTTTTGCCTGTAGTTTAGACCCAGCTTGACGTGTTTGACCTCTCTGCAGCTGGCCAAGGTCCGGGGAAAGAAATATTAAAAAATGGGATTCTCTACTCTGGGGGAAGGACGAAGGTAAACTGAGGCGTGACGTGGGTTCGCTCGACAGCGTCGCCTGGTTTAAGCACGCCAGGGGGCGAGTCAGGGTCCAGTCAACTGGTTTTCCTATTGACCTCATTGGGTTTGGGGTTGCGTTTGAAGGGACAAAGAGATTTGGCCCCAGCAGCCTGCGAGGAGGGGAGGGAATGTACCTGCGCCCATTTTTTACCGTGAGGTTTCCCTATTGCCGTTCCCACGCTGATGCGTAGCCGGCGGTGCTCGCCGGGCACCAGTCAGCCCAGCGCACGGAGGTTTGATCGCAAGACCTGAATTTTAGCTCCGTCTCCAGTTTTTAGCAGAGGAATTCGGCATCCGGTGGAGCGTTCACAGCAAACTGACAGGGGAGCGCAGAGCGAAAGCAGCTCGGCGCTGTGCTTCGGGCGGTTATTCCAGCCCGGAAAACCCTCACCCGGGGCTTGGGAAGAAGGTTCTGCAGACCTCCATCCCCGCCTCGGCTTGGCACGCTCCTGGTGGGGAAGAGTTGGTCATCTGGGAGGCGTGAGGTCGTATGCAGCCGTGCGATCACGGCACGTGGAGCCCAGCGGCACACGAGGGTTAAGGAGCGATAGAGGTGCCAGCCGCGACTCGGCCGGAGATGGCTGCGCCGGAGGGCACCAGTCGCTGGTCCCTCCTGCCAGTTGCCCACCCACGGCCCCTGTGATGGGCAGCGGGGCACGAGGGCAAAATTGCCATACTCGGGAGCAGAATACCCTCCAGAAAAGAGCAGTTGTGGCAATAGGAACGAATCCGGATCAAAATCAGAAACAAAATTCGGTGTCGGTTACCCCTCTCTGCTCGTGCCGTTATGGAGAAGGCCACGACATTTTCTAAACCTGAGATTTTAAAGAAAACGTCTTAAGGAGCACTGTGCGCACTGTTCTCTCTTTCATTCAGGTGTAAGCATTAGCGCACTTTATTTTTTTTTAACCAACCAAACACGTGGCAGAAGCATTTTTGCATTTTGAATGTGAGGCCAATTTAGCATATGCAGAATATTTTCCTGTTCCCTTTCCATTAGCATTTTATATTTATTAGTGAGAAACTCAGAAATGGTGTTTATCTAATTCAGCTAAAAACTAATTCTGCACTGAATATTTGACTAAGACGTTGACTTTACGCTGTGTTAGTTATTTTTATAGGTATTCTAAAAATAATACCGTAGGGTTTATTACCTAACCCATATCACACGTAATTTGACATTCGAATGTTGAGGGCTCATATGTGTGTTAAAACAGTGAGAAAATATGCACAGGAATTTTTCAGGGCTTCTTTAAAATAAAAATTAAAAAATCAGGAATTTATTATGTGCCCCAACTACACCGCAAATTGAAAAATTGACAGTGGCGGGCAGCCTATACACCGCCATTTATTAGCTCGGTTCCTCTGCACAGACTTTTAGGATGCTCCATCACGGATTAATGTCTCTCAGCAAAGAATGTGCTATAAAAAAATAAGGAATGCAGCTGATAAAATTAATGAAACAAATCATTGTTGAAAAGCATTTGGTGAGGTGTGAATTTGAAAGCTAGTTTCCTAATACAATATTTGTAAAATAAACAGAAATTAATATCCATTAATATTAACATAATTATCTTAGCTGAGAATGTTGAACTGTTGCCTGTTTTGTTCTTTTCAACTGCAGCATCTCACTGCCACTGTTTGTGTAGCTGGGGAATAATCTGCCTGTGTACGCTGTAATGACACAAGAAATAAAACGTAATAAAAGGAATAAAATCTGAATTCCCATCCCAGCAAAGAGTAATTCCACAATCCATATATATATATATATATATATATATTTTGGTGGCTTTCCTATAAGGTGAGCGCGGCTTTATTTCCTAGACCCTTTTTCACCGCCGCCTTGAGTCGGGCTCACGTGAGAAACTCATTCTGCTTAATACAAAAACCTTTCCCCCTGTCTTGAAGCTACCCTGAGCGGTCCTAAATTTCCTCAAGCCTGGGGAGGTGATGCGAGCGGGCGCACGCGCACGCCGCCCCCGCTGCCCTCCCCCCTCCCAGCGCCGCGGCGGTGGCCTCCCCGCGGGACAGCCCCTTCTCCCACCTTTCCCACCCAGGAGGACGGGTCCCCGGGGAGGGCAGCCCGACTTTTGCACGCACGGCAGAAGCAAACTTCAGATCTTCACAGCTCCGTGCAGAGCTGCCTTTCGGACCCGCTAAAATGTGAAAAAAAAAAAAAAAAAAAAAAAAAAAAAATTAAAAAATGACGTTTTCCATGAGAAACGGCTTATTTTTAGTTCTGCAGATACGGCAGGAGCTCGCGAGCGGAACCAGGCACTACGTGGACTGAAATAAAAATACCGACATGACACCTCACAAAGTTAAACCTCGGACAGGGAGAAAAAAAAAATTGGGGAATTTGTTCTTTTAATCAGCAAAGCAACGACACGTGTTCGCGGGCCGATAGGCTGTTGGGTTGTAACGGGGCGATTGCACGCAGCGTGGTGCCCGACGGTGCCGGTGGGCGAAGGGAGGGGGGGTCTGGGGCGGCCCGGGAGGCAGCACGAGCCGACCCCCCCCTTGGGGTTGCAGAGCTCTCGGTGCTCAAAGCCGAGAGCAGCCAGCTTTATCGCAAGGAAGCCTCGGCAGGCAGGGCGGGAGAGTTCCAGCTTTGGCTTCAATAAGGTTTCGGCTCTAATTTGCAGTTTGTTAGGTCCCGCGTTAGCGCCTGCACGCCTGCCCACACAAAGGGGTAACATATGTTTGAGATGGGATCCTTTCTTTGAAGCGAAATGAAACGCTGAAGATTTCCTTAGCAAATACCTCCTTTTAAAACCCTCTCCTCGTCCGTCTCATGTTGATGTGAGACAGTCTCTGTTGGCCGCATCGCCGCTCGTGGCTGTGTAAAGTGTCCTCCAGGTCCGATCCGGAGAGACTGGAGTCGTGGCAATAACTGACTTTTCAGCTCATTGGCTCAGCAACCTCATTAATTTGGCCTTAATCAAAATATTTCATCCAACCTGAAAAAAAAAATCAAAAATCAAAATCAAATCAAATATTTCATCCAACCTGGAAAAAAAAAAAAAAAAACAAACAAAACCCCACAAAGTTTTGCCTAGACGTTTCTTAGCCACCTTATTACTCTCAAGATTTTCAGCGTTGTTTTGAGGAAAAAAAATAAAAAGCTCTGAAACATTTTGTTTTGAAAGTGTGGAAGCGAAACTTTTTTTAGTCCCTTTTCCAGCCTGCCACGTTGCCATATTTACCACGGCGCTAACAGTTGTCAGAGATTATCTGGCTGAGTCACAGCTTTTATGGGCTCCACTCCGGTACTAGAGACGTGAAGCAGCTCCTCTGCAACCCAAGGTTTATGTTGGCATAAGCGAGATCAGAATTCGCCCTTCTGTTTACCATTTAGCTGAATCACCCCATCACAGACCAACTGTCATCTGTCACTCCATACTTTTAATGGTACATTGCACTGATGTTGTCTATTTTTTCCCCTTCCTAGCAGCCCTGTCACTCTGCTACGTGCTAATCTCTTCTTCCAGGCTTCTGTTGGCTCTCTTAATGATGCCGCCACTGCAATTTAGGGATATTTAAAAAAAAAAAAAAAAAAAAAAAAAAGGCGAGAGAGACTTTGGGGAGCCAGAGGCAGAATCAGGTTGGACCTCTACCTCAGGCTGCGGACTCAACGCACCTCCGTCTTTTGGAAAGTGCTTCCCAAGACGCATTTTACCCGCACAGTCCCGGGCATGGCTGTGGCCGGGGAGCGGAGGAGGTTCCCCTCCCACCCTCAGAGCCGGGCTGCATCTCTCCCACTTAAGCGTGCTGCAGTGAATTAATTAATTTTAAAATTACATCCTGTTTTTAACGCTAGGGCCTCGCCGCCGCCGCCGCTCCGTATTCTTCCGGCCACTGGACCAGAAATCTTTACCCAGCGCGTGGCTTCCTGGGGGCCCCGGTGGCGACAGCTCGTCAATGCTTATTAACCCGTGCGGGGACAAAGGGCTGGCGCGGCCCCGGCGAGCGCCTCGGCGCAACGTCTAGCGCCTGCTTCGCCTCTCCAGATGGGAAGGTGCTTTTCCAACATCTGCAAGATGAATCACGGATTCTCTTTGTGTTGCAGTAAGCCAACTGGGGAGAGCAGCGCCGTGCAAAAGGCGGTGCGGCCGGGGGAGGAACTGCCCACCCAGGGCAATATGAAATATTTCCATTATTGAATCGTATTTCCTGCCCTCGCGGGGGTGTATGTGGTGTATGTGGAGGAGGGAATCTAAGCTGCAACAAACTTCAATGAGTTTTTCGACCCGTTTGCCATCTGTATACTTAGATTGTTCATCTAAGAATTTTAGCTGTTTTGTTGGTTTTTGCAAACCTTTATAAAAAATTCTGGAGTTTGTTCGTGGCCTTTCCAAAATTACCCACGTGAATGTGAAACAAACACCAACACTGAGCGGTGAGTTTAGTGTGAGCTATCGCTTAGCGATTTGTCCTGGCTTGCGGGTGGCGCCTGGGAATATTGACCCATTTCGGGGGAGGGCACACGTTTTTATGTCAGCAAAGGGTTTTGTCCCTGCAAAATACGAGTTAACATATGCTCCATTTTGACGAGTCCAAGTTCAGGATAAAAACGTTTTCACTGGTTCGGTCGGTAGATGTATGCGACATACAGTGTACATAACTTGTAGAGGTCTGTCTGGTAAGAGAAATAACAGTGTGTCACTGCATAGTATGCGGCCGGGTGTGCGTGTGTTCCTCGGTGCTCCTTCTTTGTCACGAGTCCACGGTTTAATTTAAATATGTGTTTCTCTTCTCTCCATATTTCAGGTTTATTACAGAGTGTGAAAATCAGGAAGCTTTTTGTTCACTTCATACATCTCTTCCAACAAAGGCAGACATCAGAACCCGGCGCAGGCTCCGGAGTGATTATTGTTACACATGATCTATGGAGCAGATAAATTACAGCTTGATTTTTATAAGGTATGTTGAGCCTGCAGGCTTCAGCGGAAACAAAAACAAAACAAAACACAAAACCTTGGTTTAACTAGTAATTTGAGGAAATATGACAAACCTGACATGGAAGTCACAGAGCAAATAAATATGCACATCCATCATTTTGTAAAATAATGCCTTCGCTAGAGAGACCTCTGCTTGCTGCAGTCTGCAGTGTAAAATTTCTCCGTGGTTTCCTCGTCTCAGATCCGGCTACATGAAGAATCAAGTTGGTTATAGTTGAAAGAAACAATCGTATGCGTAACACAACCGGGGCCGTGCAGTAAAATACTGCAAATGTCAATCTGTGCGAATCAAAACTAAGTTGATTTTAGGGCATATTGTAATATTCCTAGAACGTTTAGATGCGGTTTTTCTTCATGATGTGATTGCTAAAATACCGCTCGGAGAGTCTTGTCTTTTATTGTAAAATAATCTAGTTCCTAGAAATAAAATCACCTGATGGTTACTGCAGATACAAAACCCTGCTTCATACAAAATTCAACAAAAGGCCGTTTCAGCGTCATCTTCTGAGCACAATAGTTTTGCTGGTGCGCTGGAAAGAAATTAAGTACGAAATTCTCACTTCGGGAATCGCCTGTTGGCACCTGCTATTTTTTTCGCAGCTTGCCCATATTTGGAAGGTTTTGCGCGATGCTGAGGAACACCGTCAGTGCCCTTTGTGTGAGATCTGCCTCTCCAACAGCCCCGTCCCTGCGGAGTCAGGGAACTGCAGGTACCACTGAGGTGGTCTTCACCACCCAGCCAGGCTGCAGTAAGGGCGCCCATGGGGACGTCGCCTCTGGCATTGGGTTGTACTCAGAGTTTAAGGGTTAAATCTAACAATTTATGTTCGACTGCCTCTGGATAAAGCTCAAACCGGAACCAAATGCTCCACTCCTAAAGAAGTGTCTTCATCAAAGCCACGACCCCTTTCACGCTCCGTTCCTGATCCAGTGAGGCCTTAGGTTTTTCTGCATTTCCAGGGGTGCTTCTTGAACGGGCAGGATGGAGAGGAGTCAGGTCACCGCCGCACACGCACATGCACGTGTCCAGAATACCGCCAGCTTTGAGAAGGAGACACTGCCCCGTGCCGAGAGGTGGGTCCGGGCCTTCCCAGGCAGTGGCAGGACCTGCGTCTCCAGAGCCCTGTGCCTGGTCTCCACGCCGTTCAGTGAAATCCCAGCGGACGGCGCCTGGAAGAGAGTGGAAGAGCCTCTGTGTGCAAGTTCCCAAACGGGGCAGAAGTACAAACCACAAATTGAGTGGCTCAGCCACGTCAAAACTGCCATAACTCTGAGGGTACACAGAATTATTGCTGTGGGTATCAGAGAGCTCTACCATCCAAAGCTGGAGTGCCAAAAGGTAAAGGATTTCGGGTTAATAGGTCGGGAAGTAGGGCTGAAGTCCCCTTTGAGGTGTTTGCCTCCTTTATTAGATATGATCCCCGTAGCCTGGCTGGGAGGTCTGCAGGAAACTGTCTAAACTGGACTACGAGCCTCGTGTCTTCCACTCTTAACCACAGGACCGCCCTATGTATAGAGCGGAGGTGGTGGTCAGAAAAATAAGTCTAAGTTTGACCTCTCCAGCAGCTGTTTTGGTCTGATCTTGTAGGTTTTGGTCCCTGTATATGATCCTATGTTTTGGCCTCATCCTGCGGTTCTTGGTCAGGCAAAGCTTACTCGAGCCACTCGGAGCACAGCCTGTGCGAAGAGTCCTTCATCTGTTCCACTGAGTCTCCCAAGTCGCACCTTGCAATTTAAAAGCAAACTGCACATTCACTACTCTTAGCATTGCAAAACCGAAATAACTGTTTTGTGCTTCATCCATAAAATTGCCAGCTAAATTTTCATTCTGGAATCATTACTCCAGGTGTTTGTCAAGGAAGATGTACAAAGCAGACAGAACATGTTTAGCATTTCATATAGGAGGTTGAGCTGCGGGAGTGACAGGTTGAAAAATCTTGTTTGGACTCATACACTGAAACCGTTTAATATAGAAGTCACTGGTGGACTATAAATATGGGAAATCAATGTGCCATATTTTTTATAGAACCCCTATTCTACATGTCCTTTAAACATATCAGTACTCTGAGAAGCTGTAGAATCTAAACTCACCGATTTTTCCTTTGAACATCTACAGTCCTTCGGTGGGTGAACCTTCAGAAGCCCCAAACGTCTGCACAATATGCGGTTCGTTTGAATGTGCACTTATATTAACTGACCCCGCAAAAGCCAACTGTGTTCATTTAGGCTAGGAATTACCCAATTTGCTCACATAATCTCAGCAATTACACGTTCATCTTGTTTAAATATCAGACCTATGGTGTCATTTACGTAGTATCTGATCTTTCTACTTAACCTCAAAGATATTAATCTTTATTAAAGGGGGCGAGAGGCAAAGAGGGGGAAGAGATGCTGGTGACAGATATTCTGACAGCTCGGAAAAGTCATTTATAAAGTGAACATCAGTAAACATTAGGGGTGACATATTGATATCAGCAGCAAGTAAACGGATGGCCAAGCTAGGATGAGGTATTGCACCTTAAATTGAGGCAACCGCTTTTTTTCCCAAGGTTGATCTTTTATATTTTTTAAAGAGAAATTTACTATTACGCCTCCTGCTTCCCCTATGGTAAAATGCCAGAAACTTGACTGAGATTTACTTATAGTGACAGCAGTGCCCCATTTTGTCCAGGGAAGATGATTACTAAATGTCACGTCTATCTGCTCTCATGTGGATCACTCGTTTGACATGGTCGTGTCTAAGCTTCATACATGTTTTCTGTTGCTCCAAGGCAATTTGAAATCTTTGTGGTGAAAACATGAGCTGGCCAACGGCAGTTCATTAAAATAAATAAATAATAAAGTTGGGATTTGTTCCTCTCCATCCCAAGGGTGTCAGGCCAGAAGCAGACATGAAAAGCCCTTACAAAACCAGACCGAGAACGTATGCTTCTGGTCAGGCTGCGAGAAGGTCATTGCTGGTGGGACGCTCTTGCTGTCTCAGCTGAAGTAGAAGCACGCCAAAAAGAAAACACTGGCATTTAAACACAGAAAACAACCTCGTAAAATTTGATCTTTTTACTTCTTTTTTAGAAATCTGTGAAATGGTACAAAAATCTGAAACAAGGAAGAATGTGGGTTCTCCCACTTTGCTGCAGAACCGGCTTCTTTTTTCCCCGTTTTGCTGGGTTCCCGGAGGGGTAGATGTGAAACCCAGCTGGGTTCCAATGGGCCGGTGGAGTCACGAGCACAAGCTCCTGCGGTGGGGAGTCTGCCTACACCTCCTGCCTTGCCGAGCCTCGGAAGTGACCTAAGGAAAGCGAAATGGGAAACAAGGTAGAAGGCTTTTTACACAAAATGGAACGGTAGCCGTGAATAATTAATGGCTTTCTACCTTCTTTGCCCTTTTAGCTTGTCTTTCTTAGTAGTTATTGCCTTCCGGTCCAAAAGTGCGTCTGGAGATTGATAAACTAAGTCATGCATGTTTTGGAGACCGTAATGCAGCAGCCTCAAGAGTGAGGAACTGAGGGGTGTGCTGGAGATGCGACCTCCCGCCAGACCCGACCCAGCCTTCTTCAGCGGTCCCCGCGCTCCGGAGCGAGGGACAGAGCCGGGCTCCGCGACGCTCGTATCAAGGCCAAGCGCTCTTTTTCCCATCCTCCTGTAAAAATTTCTATCAATCAGTCCTATTCGAATACAGCGGTTAAGAATAAAAGAGAGGGCTTAAATTCTGAATGCAAGGGCGTAAGTGCATCTGATGAGAATCATGCACCTTTGTGTTTGTTTTAGCACCAGATGCCCAAATATTTATGAATTTGGAGGCAGAAATCCTACACAATGTAGCAACAATATTGAGTAATGGCTCATCCTGTTGACTGCCCTGCGCTATCTCTGCAATCATAACCTCAGCCACGTTTGCAGGATCAGCCCATCCCAGGCTGATGGCAGCTGTATAAAATTTTAAGTTTTGTCTTGCGGATATGTTCCTATAGGTGCCCAGTCGCCAGCTCGCACGTCGGCACTGACTGGAGCCACAGTTTAACTCCCAGAAAACCTGCAAGAGCAACAGAACCTGCTCTAAATGTATCCTATGTAATAAGAAAAGAGGGCTTTTTTTTTTTTTTTTTTTTTTTTAGCGCGTGGTGGAAGATTAAAGCCATTCTAAATGAAAGTAGAGTGTGTAACTGGATACAAGATTTCTAAATAGGTGGCACATGTCAGCAGGCATTACAACAGTGTCTTTAGGTGAGCCTTTGATATAGACTGCTGAATAGTTCAGTGAGATAGATGCGACCATGAGAGAGTTTCACAGCCTTGATTTGTTTTCCAGCTAAAATAAATCTGAATGGAATAGACTTAAATTACCTGTGATTTTTCTGTCTTTAAAAGGACACATAAAAGCTCCTGAGATCACTGGGCTCCCTGGAAAAAAAAAAAAAAAAAAAAAAAGGGAAAAGAAAAAAAGAAAACCAGGAAAACTATGAAAGATTCATTTTAATGGAATCCAGGTTTGGCTGTTTCATATTTAATAATGTTTAATATTTCATTTACTACTGGGGACTCACCTTTTTCAGAAGAATGTAAGATTCAAGGCACTATCGCGCATTAAGATTTTATGTCTGACTGTAGCAATATTGTACGGGTTGGCCCTGCAGCTGCTGAAGCCTGATGCCGAGAGCCTGGAAGCAACAAGGTTTCCTCCTTTTTTCCTACAGCCAAAATAGGAGCCGAAGCCCCGGGAAGCGGTGGGGTATAGCTGTGAATCCTAGCAACAGGCGGAGAGAGAACTGTACGTTTCTTCACGCCCTCCAAGTGTTGGTGCCTTCTGGTACATAATTTACAGGGAGCAACAGAGACCTTGGAAAGGCCCTTCATGCCGTCGCATCAAGAAAGGGCACGGAAGGACGGAGTTTTTCCAGTGGGGTGGGTGAATTATTACAGGTTGGGGCGGGGAAAGCAAACAAAGCGACACTCCGGAGCTCATCCTGTCCTTGCCATTGCACTTTCCTTCATCGTAACGCACTGCCTATTGCTGAGGGTTGGGGTTTTTTTTTTTCCATTTTCTGTGCTTTTAGTCTTTTTTAAGCCCTTCTCAGCGATAATGTGGGCTTTTCTTTTTGAGCGAATGCTGAAAATTTATACGCAGAAGTGTGAGCATAGGGATCTGCAAGAAAAATCCATAACTCTGCGGCCTGCACTGAAATCACGAGCGTTAAGAGCTATCACCTGCGCTTTGCAGACAGGAAACTGAGACCTGAGCACATATTTCCTGGAAGGAGAGGCTCCTTTTAAATATGCAGCAGGTCTTGCCAATATTAAACTAGCTTCTCCTCCTGGACAGTCTGTCAATACAGTTTGACCTCTCTCTGTGGATGTTCTTCAGAGCCCGAAGCGCTCAGATGATCTAAAAGGGTCCCCCGACACCATCCGAGGAAGGCGGGTTTCAGCCAACTGTCTTCTACGGAGCCTGGGACAACGAGCGAGATGGGACCTCCAGACTCCTTGGTCCCATCACCCCATTCAGAAACGTACCATTTCCCAGCTGATGCCGGTTTGTTAGTTTTCGCCACCGGGTTTTCCTCCTGGGAGAAGTTTGCAGCCTCTGAGGAGTTTTGCCTGGATGCGACCAGTGGGAAGAGGGGCGTTGAGAAGAGCCGGGCTGCAGGGCACTTCGTTGTGCAAGAGAGACTGCCGCTTCTGTTAAAAGATTAATTTTGTAGTAAGTAGCACTAGTGGGCTGTTGCCTTGGAGTGGACCAGCTGCTGCAAGGATGAGGCACAGACTCAGACAGAAGGTTGCAGCACAAGAGAAGGATCTGGCTCCCAGCTTGCACCAAAGCTGAAGAAAGGTCCTACGAGACCTTCTGTCTGAGGGGCCATGTTCGACATACTCCCCCCTCCTGGAGCAGCTAGCTTCAAGGTTTTCTATAAAGATTTATGGTTAGCAGAGGACAAGCATTTTTTTCGCTAGCAATTTCAGTTTCAGATCTCATCGAGGGGCTCTGGCATTTGCATACCTTCCCACGGAAACTGAATCAATGTTTGACATCATGGAACAGAATCTCGGGCGTGATTTAGCATTAGTAAGCCACTAGTCATCAGCACACTGTCATTCCCCTATATCTGACATCTTAATATAGGCAGCCCCGTGCACACACATGTTCATCAGCAGCAAGTTCTTATGCTCTCGCCGTGCATGAATCGTTTAACGTGGGCTTGGCACACGCGAACATCCAAAAGGCACTGGTCCGGTATGACCAATTTTCAGTGCTCAAAATGCATTTTCCTTTTAGGTAAGAAGGGAATTTTAAGTCCTCTTAAATAATTGAAGACACTACTGATACAATCAAAAGTCAAGCTCCCCAAGATGAAAATGTCTAGATGATGAATAAGTTAATGGAACTAAAATCCCAGTCGTAGCTGATTAGGGGACCGGGAGAGTTTATCAGAGATGGGAATGTACAAGCCCAGTCACAGCCTGACCTTGTAACGAATGAGAGCTGAAAAGCAATTAATTGAGAAATTATCAGGGAAAAGCGAAGTTGTATGGTTGGTTAGGTAAAGCAATATGTCAATGGGCCAGGGATTGATTTGGCTGGAATACCTCAAGGTCTCTGTTCTGATGATTCAGGACTTGAAGGAACTGGCCCAAGCCAAGCAATAAAAATAAAAGAGGGTCAGCAGAGGGAGTCATCCGTCAGCACGGTGGATCACTGTTCATGTATTATTTAGCTGATAGTTAAGGGAAGTTGTCAAAAACAAGAGCAGTCTTTAAACCCAACTTTTTCCCCCAGAGGAGAGGAAACGAAGGGAGAGAAAAGAAAATCCTCCATTGTGCATTCATTGTCCTCAGCTAAAACACTGAGCTCGGAGATGGTCCTGGGAACGAGTGCCAGGGCGGTGAGGGATGGTCGGTCTCGCAGCGAGGCAGTGACGGAGACCGCGCTGGCGCTCCCTCCAACGCCACGCACAGCCGCTGGAGCCCAGAAGTCAGCACCGCACCCTCCTTCCCTTGGATTTTCCTCCCCCTTTGGCTGCCCGCTGACTTTTGATGCGCGTTAGAGTACAGGCAAAGCTAGATGCAGTCATTCAGCCTCTGCTCTGCTTTGGTTTGATAGCGGGCATCTTTTTCTGCCATGATGCTTTCTCCCTTCCTGCTGCCAGTGGGCTGCAGAGGACTTCTACTCCCACCTCCAGCAGATACCAGTACTCTCCCAGGCCACCAAACTGACAGTGACCTCCTGCCCTCTTCTGTCTGGATTATGGCCACTCACCCACACATCAGCCTCCCACGTCCTACACATTTGGGAAGCTATTGCCGAGACCGAGACTTCAGCCTTTTGATCTGAGCTGCAAAACGTGGCTGGAAACACAGTTCCTCTCCTTCACAAGATGCTTTAGGATCGGAATAGGAAACGACCTGAATGAGAACGTAGTATCCTGCAGCTCAGGAGAACACCAAAGCAAAACAAATGATATATAAAGTCTTCTAGAAAGAGCAGTGGGTTGGGTGCGAATAGCTGTCTCTTTGCTTGTCTTGTGACAGTTCACTAAATAACACTAAACTATGTCTCCCTCTCTCTCTGAAGACAGGAGGAAACCCCCGCAGAACAGCCGGCACATGTTCCGTGGCAGGATCGGGGCCTCAGACACCACAAACTGTTCCTTTTTGGGATCAAGATCCTGAGAAGCTGCAGAAAATTCGGGCTGAAGGTTTGTTGGAAAACTACAGCTAACTTCCCCATCAGGACAATATTTTAAGTTCTGGGGTGGGTTGGTTTTTTTTGGAGAAAGGCTTTCTAAATATTTCAGATTTGGTACTGTGTCTTCTTGTCATTTCCTTGACAAAACCTAAATGACAGCCGCCTCTGTGGCTGAAAATAGGAACGTCGTTAACTTCATAGCTGTAGTGGGGCAAGAGACAAAGGTTTGGCAGATAAATATAAAATGTCCGGTGATGCGGATATACGATATAATGTCAAGGTTAAGGCGTGCTGCCTGGAGATAAAAAAATGAAGAGAGATTATAGCACGAAGAGAAACTTGCGTATCTCCATCACAGCAGAGATGAGTGGCACCGGGCTCCGCTCTCTGCGCTGCGGGGGCGGGGGTGGGGAGGGCGGCCGAAGTGCCTGTGGACCTGGTTTGGTTGTGGGTGTCTTGAGAAGGGGGACCCCGAAGGGGTGGCTGAAGGAATGGAAGGAAACTAAACTGCTCCCCATGGGAAAACAGTTTCCTTGCTGAGACTGGTCTCCGTCTGCAGAGAACGGTCAGTGTCCAAGAACACCGGAGACGGAGAGTTAAAACCCCTCTAATCCAAATCAGAACAAAGCGGTGATTTTAGCTTGTTAAACCTCAACATGTAATAAATAGAAGAAACTCCAATATTTCACTGTGAGCAGCCACTGCTGCTGCAAACACAGTTTTTTAGAAAGAAATTCGAGCAGCATCTTGGAGATAAAGGACCGGCTTTATCCCGCTGCCCACGGACATATCTCAACATGCGCTCATTTCTGGGACTCGCAGTATGTCACGCTCCGTGTAATGCATTTTCCATTTGTCCTGACCCGAGAGCTTTGCATTCAAGGAGCAGATCCCCCAAGTGAATTCATCAGGAGGAATAATAACCACCGCACAAGCTGGGAGTTGCTGGGCCAGCAGACCCATCCTGCAGTTGTCAGTGCGCTGCGTTTCAGGGTAGCATAAGTGCAGCATCCCTTACGTAAGGACCAGACAGAAACAGCAATATCCTTCCAGCCTATTTTATGGAAAAGGGCAAAAAAAGAATAAACATGAAATCTAAGCAGCAGCAAACAAGACTAACTAACGCTGCCCAGCGAGGGGGTCATCAAACAGAGTGTCTTTTGTGAATAAAGGAAAAAGGTTTAAATGGTTTCTCTTATTCCAGCAGATGGTCTCGCTGCTGCGCAGGACGGCAGATGTGATCTGGTCGGGGCACATGGAGACGCCTGACACGGGATCCTCAGTCCGGTCGGAGGGGACGGGACAGGTGACCTTCATGTTCTTTCATTGTTTCCTGACTTTGGGGGCCGTGCGCAGTCTTGGCAGTCTACATCAGAAAACTTTCCTTGCGTCCGTATCACTTTATGCCAGGATAGCGTTCAGTCTGATGACCAGCTTGACAGAAATGTATGCGCCGTCTGGAGTGTTTTACTGCCTTTTACCTCTCCCAGCATTTCCATACAGGTGAATTCCACACGTTTTTAAACCCGTCGCCAGAATTTCTGCTCCAGGATCCTTTTAAAGCCAGGCTCAGAGCCGCTACTGACCGTTATCTCTAAGAAAGGAAAACGGGATTTTCCCCGCTGTGACCAAAACTGCCTTTTCTGCTTTGTTTCTTTTCTGGGATGGCATCATTCTGGGATGGCATCATTCTGGGATTGCACCGTTCCTCACCTCTGAGGCGGAGCTGCTGCGCAGCCTCTGTACAGCCTCTGAGGTTTAAGGGGTGGTAGTGGCAGTGCTGGCATGTCCCGGCACTAATCGCGTGTTATCACCTTATGATAATTATCAAAGCTGATTCCGAATGAATCTTCTTTGGAGAAGGTCCTTGGCCTGCCCTCCGCTCTGCAGAACGCTCCGGGTACCGCTCGTGCAAACACCAGAACCGCCAGCGGTAACACCAGTGAAATCCAAACGCGCTGTTACATCGCACGAAGGTGCTAGCTGGGTGTTATCGCTGAGGCGTAATGAATTCCTGTTGTTATGGCAGGGATCAGGAAGCGTTTGTAGATACATATAAAAATTCTGTCGGAAAGAATTCTGTGATCCTCTGACATTTTGCAGGCACACTTTAGAGCTGGTGGCATGCTCTTGCTAATACGAGTTGGTGCATCTGCAAGCCGTGTCGCTGCGAGAACCCGGAGACCAATCCCTTGCGTGACTTTGTTTTAGCTTAAATGTACTGATACCCGAAATTCTTTTGTACCCCAAATACCCCTAGAAATAAGCGAACAGAGGCACAGCGGAGGCACCCTGGTACAAACAGAGGGCTCCTGGCTTTTGAAGCATCCTGCTCCGCGGACGGTGTGCTGGACTGCGCTCTGATCTCACACAGCGGGGGTGAAATTCATACATTTGGCCTCTTTATTGCCTTTATTGTTTTCACTGGCGGTCAAAGACTTTCAGTAGCAAGGCTGCGATACGCCAAGATTGTCACAATGTGGAAGGGCAGGAAAGTGCCCGGTCTGGGGTTTGATGTAGTTTCCATTATAAATTAAATGAAGAAAAGCCATCAAATGCATGGGGCGCTTCACACCAGTAGCAGACTGGTGTGTACTTGTGTATGCATGAGACCGCCAGGGGAGGGAAGGATGGTCAGGTGCCACTGACCCGTATCTAGGACTCAAAAGAAGTGCGCCGTGTTCCTCACTCTCCCGTAGATTTCTCATACGGGTTCAGACATGCCGTTCGGGTCTCTTTCTCCTTCAAGTCTTGTAAAATGTGGAATCATCGTATTTTCATCCCTAGCGTCTGCCGAAGCCCCGACGGAGCGTGGAATGACAATCCCAGGCAGCACTGGAGTGGGGAATCTCTGGGACCACTGGTGTATTTTGCCCCCCATATTTGTAACAACAAATCAATTTATATTTGCGATTCTCTGAGGAGAAGGAGATCATTCAAGCAGGTAGGCTCTAGGTGCCAGAGGGGACCCCCTCAATGCAAAATATTGTATAGTAGGCTCAAACAGAGCTGGTGTGAGAGACAGGCTTAGGTAAATCCATACATCTCCCATTTGGGCTTGTTGGTGGTGTTGTTGTTGTTGCAAAGGGTTAACAGCCGCTGCAAAACATTTCTAGGATGAAGTGCTAAGATTTAGTGCACTGAATTAATTCTTAAATTAGAACAGGGGATTTGCACATGATTTCTAAGGGAAATTATCTTCTGGGTAAAATTAATACAGGAGATGTTTCAACATCTGGGATGGCATTATTATGAGCAATGATTACCCAGACATTGCCAAAAGAAAGAGATCACAGTAGACTCTTTCTTTTCCTGAGCAAAATAAGCTGCTCGCCCTGAAGGGAGACGACTCTTTGCAAAAGCGCTGGCTTATTTGGAAATGCACGAGAAGAAGTAAATTCTGTGTGGAAAAAAAAAAAAAAAAAAAGGCTGCACGCTCTGCTAATGGACAGTTGGGAAACAGAACTGCAGGCGGTGACGGTCCCTTTTATAGGTGGGCTCCGGGCCTCAGTCTGCCTCGCCTTCGAGCTCTTCGTCAAGAAAAGGTGTTTAATGCGGTGCTACAGCTGCTCAGGTGTTTAACGTTCGGAGGCTAAAGAAGAAACGCACTGGCAGATGTGACCTGGAAAACCGCGAAAAGGGATGGTTGGTCCGTCCGCTCCCCCGCCCGGAGACCGCAAAATTCATCCAAATGCCCCATCTTCCTCCGGCCTTTACAGGGCTGGTTTTTCCCTGCCTAAAATTTCAATAGGGCAGAGAGTAAAGCCAAAGCAAGACCTGCTGGATTTGTTTTGTCAAAACAAGCACACACCAGGAGGAGCTTATAAATATTTATTTTGCTTCAGAGTATTTCATTTTGTCAAGAAAAGAGGAGGGCGCTTGAGTGGGAAAAAGACCGGTGGCACGCCGGCCCCTGCTCCGTTCATAGGAAAAACCACCGATGTTTAATTTAAAAGGGCATAAATAGAAGAGAAATGCCTCTTTACTTTCATGTTAGGAGCCGGCTCTTAAATTACATCACAAGTGCTACGTGTGGGACCAGGCGAGCGCATGGTTATTTCTGTCTTCTAAACCAGAGTGCAAGTCTCAAGGTAATTACTTTGGATCCAAGTGTAATTACCAACTGATCTGCAGGAACATACACAGTAGTGACATCCATTCGAGGCGGCATTAGAGCCTGATGATAACACAGCGTCATTAACACAGCTCAGCACTTCCACACGCGGCCACGGGCCGTGGTTCCCCATGGGCTGCCAGTTCGGTGGCCGACTCTGGAGATCTCCTCGGGAGCCACCTGAGATCCTGCCCCGGCCACCGCGTCTGCGCAGGCGGGTATGCCTGAGCAAATCAGTGCAGACAATAGCAAAGCTGAGATCCTAATCGTGGGAAATTAAGCCAGAGCAGACCTTTTTTCCAAGCTATACCTCCCTCTTTTGGCATTTCTGCAACCTGCCCCCCCTTTTTTTTTTTTCCCCCCAAAGCATTGACCCCCCTGAGAAGAAGGAGGGTGCCGAGTCCTGCTGCGCCCCTGGCGCCACTGCCGTGGTGTTTAGCTTTTCTCTGTTTTACTCTACTTTACCGTGACAGCACCACGCTCAGATTTTGGAATATTTTCTCCTGAGCTCACACCTCATCTGTCTCCTTTGGGGAGGCAGCGGGTATAGGGTTTTTCTTTTCTTTATTCTTTTATCTTTTTTTTTTTTTTTCCGAGGCAGCAAGCGTCACAGTAAACAACCCATTTATTCTGATGGTCTTGAAAGCTCTCTCTACACCTCCAAGAAGGTCAGAGGAAAGCTTCAGGAAGAGAAAAGGAGAAAAAAACCACCCTCCTTTCTTTAGAAAATTGCCCAGTTTGTTACCACACCTTCCTAGCGATACAGTGCTCCAAAGGCAATGCCATGGACCAATGTTAGAAATTAAGACATATTAAAAAAAAAAACAAAATACGTTTTTTTAAAAAAGTTAGTGTTTTCAGGTACCTTTAGTTGTGTCTGTTCTAGCTCATAAATACAAACAAATGAAAAGACGACAAAACACAGCTGGACGTCATTTCCCGCAAGAAGTATGGGACATAAGATTATACAAAAAAAGCAAGAAAATATCTCCCAGCTCCTGTGGGCAACAATATATTGGCACACAGCTCAGGTTCGCTGATGTTAAAGTGAGATTGACGGGGTAAGTAACCCCTGAAGGAGGTTTTCCATTTTGGGCACTCCTGCTAAACCATGCTTGATGCTTTCAATGAGCTCAGTTGCACAGAGAGATCTCCCCCCCCACACACACCCCCCCCCAGTTTTGCTTATCCGCTGGTTTTATCAGAGCAACTCCGCAGATGTCAGTGAGGCGCATTTTGTTTTCAGTTCCATCAGTGCAAATCACAACTGATGGAGTGAACTCCGAGATACCCACTTTACAGCGATATCTGTGACATTAAGAGTTTGGTGCCGTGGTATTGTGACAGCTTAAAGCCCCTCCATGAAGAAACAAAGTCAGGCTCAGCTCTGTCCTGGAACGCGTTACAGAGCGTGTTTGTTATTGCAAAGAAGACAGCATTTGCCTTGGCTGCGAAAAAGAAAACCGGATCTGTAACAGCTAAGGTTTCATCTCTCCCATTTATCCAATGAGATTTCCAACCCCCTTGCACAGATACCCCGCTGCTAACATAGCAGTCAAGATCAGAGCACTTAATCAATCATTCACTGAGGACAAATATGCGTTATCTAAATTAGAACAAACCGAGGCATATTTTATATGACAGCCGTACAGATTTTTAAGAAAAAGCACTGGCAAGAAAATTGCATGAAAACAAAATTGTCTTGTGTTTATGCTTAAAGTGGTACATTTCCTAAAAGCTTCCGGGGAACTAAGTAGCCTTGAATATGCAGGGGCAAATTCTGCTCCCTCTGCTTTCGCTTCCACGTTTTCATTAATAAACCAGAGCTTCGTTTGGCCCCTCTGGCTCTGAAGCAGAAAGCCTGCTGCAGACCTCCGCATGATGTAGAGTCCTTCTTAAAAACCTTTCATATTTTATGATCGCTGTCGATTCTCTTATGATCAGTGCTGGCTCAGGCTCTCATGAATCAAAAATCAGCTCGTGGCGCGCATCTGAGAGCGACCTATTTGTCTGCAGGTAGCAAAGGAAAGTGGCACTTTGAAGAATAAAACCCCTCTGCCTTCAGAACGGAGCACGGGCTGCCCGGGAGGCTGGAGCACCAGCCGGAGACTTCGACCTCCTATTCAGGCTCAGCTCTGGGCATGCTGGGTGACCTTGTGTTCTCCCCTTTTCCTCTGGGTGAGATATTATTTATCCACCATAATAAAATACAGGATTCTTCAACTACCACTCATGGTTTCATCTATTGTGTCAATTTGCACGAGCTCCCTTGGAAAAAAAAAAATAATCAGAGGCATTAAAAGGGGAAGAAACTAAAGCATCTCTAACTGAAGCCACACAACTTGCGTCCGCGGTGGTGCTCTTGTTGCCCTGACTCTGCAGGGTGAGGTCTCCTTAGAGGAGCATCCCTGCGATGGCCTCTGGGGGGAGATGACAGCTACTGCACAGCCCACGGCGCCCATCGGTTTTGGGGACCCTTCAGCGTGGGGTACGAACCCAACAAGCAGCAGGAGAGCTTGAGCCCAGCCGGGCCACCAAGAGGGCAGCCAGCGCTGCCTCCTGAAAGGAGGACTTGAGCAAAAATGCTGAAAATATCTACGCAGACATCCCTTTCCTGCGTCCCTCTGCAAATAGCTGCTCTGTCTTAGTTCTGCCTCTGCTCTTCTGGAAGGAGCGAATGCTCCTACAAAAGCTCACGCGTCACCAACCCCCCCCGTGGGCAGCAGTTTATTGCCAAGTTTGGGGACTTTTAAATATGCATTTCAGTCCCTGCACGAAAGCGGGTCGGATCTGGAGTGCAGCAGGGTTCGTGTTCTCTCCTCTGACTCCAGTTTTTGGAGAGACTGGTGAAGTTTTTCAGGGACAACTGTCACGATATCAAATTCTTCAACCAACCAGCCTGCTGAGCATTGCCGTCCCTGCTGCTGACGTTGGCAGGTTTGATCAAATTGGTCAGGGAGATGTTGGTGGAATCGATGACCCAACATCCCTAGAATTAAAGGCGACGGTGAATACCCCAGAAATGCCTGGAAAAACAAAATCAGGGCAATACTGAGGACTTTGGAAACCTTTACCTTGGGTGTCTAAGCAGGAATTGATATGCCTACGCGCTTAGTTTTGCATCCAGAGGTCAGATATGGATTTTATTAAGATCTCTCAGCAGGAGAACTGAGTCTCAGCTTCAAAGATCAGAGCTGAATATGAAATTTCTTTATGCTTAAGGACAAGACAGAGCCTTCATTTTGGTGTCTAAGTTCATCTCAGCGTTGAGAGAAACCTTCGCTTCTCTGAAGCCTCCTGGAGTTAAACCCCAAATTGCAGATACCTTCCTGTTAGCACAGACACGCTCCGTAAAATGCCAAAAACGTGCCTCTTTTTTGTCTCCAGTAAATGAAGGAACCTCTGCCCCTTCCCATCCAAAACCAATATATTTTTTAGGGTGCTGAAGTCTTCCTTGTTTGCATCAGTTTCAGTCCGCCACCTCTTGACATCTCCAATCGAACGTCTGCCCAAACCCGGATGGCCCAAGCAACCGGCGTGGTGGAGGCACGGCTTGCAGCAGTGGGAGCGATGCGGTTAGCATCGCCTCTTGCATTCACCAGCTCCATTTATTAGGTACCGCTGACAGCCCGGAGGACTGGGGGATGCACCAGTCCAAACTGACTCCCTCTCCCTGGGAAAAAAGAAAATGTCCTCGTCGGCGTTGGGCCGTATTGTCCTCCCTCCCGTTCATGGAGCATTTGTGCAGGCTGGAGCCAACTGGCCAAAGCAGAGGGAGGAAAAAAAGGCTCTGCAGGGACCAGCGACCTGGGACCAGCGCTCCCACTTTCCGGCATCCATACAATTTCCAGAAATCACTTTGAATTGCGTTTTAAACTTAGATGCTCAGTTAATTCCGCCGCCAAGCCCTGCTAAAGCACCTCAACGCGCGGCCCAGCTTATTTTTTTAACTTCGCTTTACTTTTTTTTTTTTTTTTTTAACTTCTCAAGTTTTGACTCAGTCCCTGGAATGGGAGGCTGCTGTGTGAAGGTGCACGAGGATGGACTGGAGCATCTAAATGGAGGCCCCCAAACGTGAGCATTTTTCCCTTAACCTTCCCGCACCATTGGGAATAATAATTCCTTGCAGGGCTGTTGCACAGCTTGATTCATTAAGGCTTATGAAGTGCTTTTAGCTCCGGCACTGGAAGGCTCTGTGCGAGGTATTTTGGACTGCTCAGGTGTTAGGAGGAGAGGCACTGCAGAAGGAATACGAATAAATCAAGAAGAGAAACTGCCCCTTTCCTCCATCCAGCCCCTGCCCCCCACTGCTCTCCATCACTGTTGGTGTCAAACAGTTAATTTACAAGCCCAGCACTTTACAAAGCCCCTGGAGCACCAATTGTCCCTTTCTCATGCAACATCAGCTCCTCAAAAAAGCCAGCTGAGTCTCCGGGGTCAGCCCGGCTCCTGCCCTTCCCAAGGCAACTTCAGCCTGGATATTTGGTTTCGCCCAATTCCAGCCTCAGCCCCTTGCAGCGCGATGCTGGGAGCGCTGAAATAGCCCCCGGGAGCAGGGCGGCTGCCGCTGGGGCTCTGAAATGTGCCCTGTGCCTGGCCAGGGAGGCAATATTCAGCTGGGGAAGGTGACCCAGATGTCCCACCCAACCCACCATGTCCCCGTGAGGGCAGCATCCCCGTGCGCCACTCCAGAGCCACGCAGGGACAGGGCAACGCGCAGCCCGGCAGGATGAACCGGGAGAGCGGTAGGTAAAGAACCAGGCTTGTGGCTTGGGGAGGTAAAGGCGGTGGATGTCTCACATGGCTTTTTTTTTTTTTTTTTTTTTTTTTAAATTCCCTCCCTCGCTCCGTCTCCCTCCCCTCCTCCAGCGTGTTGCGCGGGAGCTGTCGGCCATGCTGTTCCAGTTCAGGGGCTCCTGCAACAGAAAAGATCAGCTGTTGGAGAACCCATGGAAAGCCCTGGGGGAGAGCCATGGCCGCAAGGTAATCAGCAGGCAAAGTTATTACCATTATGCTGCTAATTAATTCCCAGCTCATTACGTTTCCTGTGGCTAATTTGTACTCGCCGCTGATTTGATTAAACTCATCTCTATGCTAATAAATGTGTTTTCCATTTGTTTTAGCGACTGTAGGAAGAGAGCCCGGTATTTACATATTTTGACGTTTATCAAATAAAACGCGGCGCCTGAATTAATTCTGCTCTGATTTATAAGTGGAGGCGGGGGGGAAGGGGAGCGAGGGGATGCTGAGGGTCAGGCGGGCGTCCCCTGCGCGGCGGGGAGGGGGCTGCGCCGAGGGGCGATGCTCCCGGGCGCTTGATCCCCACCGGCCCCGTCCTGCCCGGGAACGGCTCCCGCAAGGTGTGTGCCACCTCGCTGCCCGCTCCCCTGCCGTTTATTTCCCCTTTCCCAGCTAAGTTTTGAGACGTGGGGCTTTGATTCGTAGGTTCACCACCACCTCGTCAGGTGGATTTTTCTTTGTCTTTCAGAAATTGCTCCAAATGAAGATTAGATTTACACTGCAGCACCTAATTATAAGCGGTGAGTTTGTTTCCCAGTTCCCTTTGGCGGGACGGGCTACAGTAATACGGGATGGCTTGGATTTATAATCAGATAGGGAGGCACACACACCTTGCAATGCATACGTAAACATATATTTTAGGCACGTGTTTTACCCTCTCTCCCCCTGGCAAACGGCAGGGCAGGAAGCTCTCTCTGGCCCTCAAGCCGCTGCCTTTTAAACCCAAGAGTAAACCTTCGGGGCAGTTCTTTGGAAACTCCGTTCAGAGCGGTCGTCCTGTTTCGTGTAATTGCTGCAGTATCAGTCTCCTCTTCATCCGGGGCAAATTCTAACAGAAGAATGCTCTGAGAGTGTAAGTCAGCGGGATTTGTGCTTTTACATCACTCAAGGGTCTGTGAAACCCAGCCCTTCCTTTCCCGGCAGTTGTCACCGCGCACATGCCCTGTCTCCGTGCGTGCGCGTTCCTATGTGCCATCCCGTGTTGGCGCACATACATATGTGTCACACAGGCTGGAGGCCGGACCCTCTGCCCGCAGCGTGGCTCGGGGAGGGCTGGCATGGGAAATGCTGGAAATTCTGGGGCTGGAAAAAGTGCGCCGGCTCAGCAGGGATGCCTGGGAGCCCAGGGTAGGTCTGACCCGTCCCGGTCCTCCTCCCTGGCTTTGTCTGGAAGTTTGGCTCAACCCAAGAGGGATGTTTTTCCCCTCTGCGTGTTCGCTTTCGGCTGGTTTCTCTGGTTTCTCTCCCAAGTGCTTCACGTTTGCGCATCACCGGCGTCCCCGGGGCAGCCCACAGCTTTCATTCACACTCCCAGCAAGTTTCCCGGTAAAGAGGGGCCCCGACCATGCCGCTTCGCACTCTGGCAGTGAGACACCTTCCACCACCGCTGCTTCACCCCGGGCAATCTGGAAACAGCTTGATTGCTTAAGTAACAATTAACAGCCTTGTCGTTTGGGAGCGCTTGTGGTGCGCCATGCGCATCCCCTGCTCCGGAGCCTGCGCTCTCCTCCAGCGTTACCCGAACTGTGGACATCCCCCAGCTCCTTCCCGCTCCTCGTCCCTCCGTGTGGACGGGCGGTGTGGGCTGCGCCGTCCCACCGAGCCCACCCCAGCTCGGCCGCAGCCGTGATGATGCTTTTGCTCCACAGCCGTAGTCTGTGCTGCTGCCCGGGATGCGCAGGATGAGGGTGATGCAGCACCGGTCCCTCGTAGGGCCGGATCCAGCTCATGGCAGCAGCTCCCTGGGTTGTTTCTAGACCAGGTTCCTCAAAAAAAGACCTGGAAAAGCCCTGTCTGAAGCGACGCTGTGCTCGGGTGTGTGGCCCAGCGACGGGGCCATCCCGGTCCCCAGCGCCGCCTCGGCTGCGCATCCAGAGACGCAGGCGTTGCGCGGGGTTGTCTCGGTACCGCTGCAACAACCAGCGAAGCCATGCGGTGGTGCGATTGCTGGACTTTTCTTGTCCTATAAAAGGTTTTAAGCCTTTGCAAAACTGGGAAGTATTACCGAGAAGGAAAAAAAAAAACCCGCCTTGTTTCGCATTAACAGTCTTTGCTTTTCCTGGCGAAGGTGGGACACAATAGCCACACGCCGCGTGGTATCAGTGTCACAAAGAACGGACCCAAAAGGCTTCAGCTCAGGACAAATAAAAGTAACATTGATTCCTTTTTATTTTTCCTTTTTTTTTTTTTTTTTTCCAGCTGGTATCAATACATTAAACAGCCGCACTGGAAAAGTGAAATTGATTCAAGGCCTTCAGTGCTCCCTGCCAAAAAAGCCTCCTGCAAGGATCTATTCTGTATTGAATTACAGTCTGGAAAAGTTCAATAGGTTATTGTACAAACAGAGAGCAAAAGCCCATCAACAATGGAGCCAAAGTGATTGTGCGGCTCCTTTGTGCTCGCCAGCCCCGTGCCCCTCGCAAGCTCCGATGTTAAATCAGTTTAATTAAAATGGTGGGCTTCAAATGCTTCGCATTTTTTTTTAAAACGCACGTCCCCGTGTAAAGACAGGCAGGCTGAGCGGTTGAAAGCTGCCAGCCCGCGCTGACAGCCCCCCGCTCCCTTTCTTGCGCCCCAAATTGCAGCGGGGTTTTGCGGATGCTGAGCGCTTTGGGCAGGCGCCGGGTCTGACCGAACCCCCTCCGGGTCTCGGCCGCATCCAGAACGGCCCCGTGCCCCCTGCAGCCTGTCCGGCCAGGAGAGCTGGCCCCAGGGAGGGGCACCGCTCCCTTTAGCAGAAGGCGTTGGTGGCACGTGGCACCCGCAAGCTGGGGACACACATCATCGCGGGGGGGACCCGAGGCGCGTCACCCTTCGGCCAGCCCGTCTCTGCGGGATGGAGATGTGCGCAGGGGCAGAATGTGTGTTGGAGACTTGGCTGTGGGACCCTCCGGGGCTGGTGTCACCCCCCGGAGGGACAGAGTGGTCCCCGGGAGCCACAGGGTGAGGTCCCCGATGCCGCCGCAGGTTTGTCACGGGTCCTGCCGGAGGGTCTCCTCCTCCCAGCGGGCAGGAGGCACCGCGTTGCGCTACACCACAGATTCTAAACCCCCCTCTCCATCTCTAATTAAAATTCAAATTGAGTATAGAAATCATGTGTAAGTAAGATGCTAATTATTAAAGTCATTGATCTCCCAGACAATAAAGCAGACCGGCTTCTCTGTCCCGCCCGTGTTCTCAGGTCGCTCTGAGCCCCCGTGACCGCGAACGCCCGGGATATCTGGAAGCCGCGTTTGAGAAGTGTGTAAATGATCGATTTTTGCGGGGAGGCAAAGGCCCCATCTTGCTTTGAACAAAACCTCTGATAACTCCGCTCCCGGCGATGGCGCGCGTGATTACACCTCTTCCCCGGTCTCGCTGGACGCCTGCCCTATGTCCGTGGCCACGCTGCACCCTCGCATTTATTATTATTTATTATTTTCTCCTTGGACTAAACGGGATTTGCTGCTCCGTGTGCACCCGGTGGCTTCTCGTGCCGATTTCCCGTGCTCCAGCTCGGGGCCGCCCCAGAGGACGGTGTTTCCCGGGGTAGGGGGGTGCAAAGCGGTTGGGGTCCGCGGTCCCCAGGAGCACCTATAGCCCACCAGCGTGCGGGGCTGTGCACGCCGACACCGAGCCCAGCGCCTTCGGGAGACGCGGGACTCGCTGCCCCTGAGCGCGTGCAGCCCCTGCCCAGCACCCAGCACCCAGCGCCGGGGGCTGCGGGCACTGACCCATCTGACCCCCGCAGCCCCACAGCCGGCCGCAGCGGCACGGGCAGCGAGCACGTTTCTCCCGGGCTGGCGGGCAGATGGCTCCTGCTCCAGCTGGACATCCCACATCCTCTAAGCCGTAAAAGTATCCCCAGGAACGGAAAGCATGGTTGGAGAGACCGGGGCTCGGCGGGCGTCCTTGCGAGGATGCTGTCTGTCCGTCCTCTCCGCTGGGAAGCTGTCGTCGGCGTCACGGCCGAGGGAGGCAGCGCCGCCCGGATGGGATGCGGGAGCGGCGCTGAGCGGGTTTGTTCAGGAGCCGTACAGCAAACCCACGGCGGAGGGATGCAGCGAGGTGATGTTCCCTTGTCCCTCCCCAAATTAGACAACCTTCGTGGCTGACCCACCTAGGAGCCCCGGGGCTGGGGAAAAAGGCGCACGTAGCTTGAAAAAATATATGAAAGGACGGCTGAAAAATTACAGAGAGAGAAAATTACATGGAAAGCAGAGCACAAGCGGTACGGGGCCAGGCTGCAAACCGGGAGGGCGAAGGCGGCCGGTGCTTTAGTGGCCGCAGCAAAGGCAAACTCCCGAGAGAAAAAAAGGCTTGGGCTGCGGAAGAGAGGGATGCTAGCCTGGAAACACAAAGTGCAGTACCACACTGCACCAAAACGCTGGAATTAACATCAAAGCAATCCTGGAGCAAATGAGATTACAGTATGCATGTTAATGAGGCAGCAGCGCTAATCAGCAAGGATGCCTCGCTAGGAGGGCTGCGCTGCCAACGCGTGATTTTTGTTGTCAGGCTGGACTGGGCATCCGTTTGGAGTGAAGATTTTGTTTGGTTTAAAAACCATCAGCATTTTTGTGGGGTTTCTGGCAATCTCGGATTTGATTTGATTTCTTCAAGTAGATGTCTGGCCCTCCAGGGTAGAGAGAAGAACTTGGAAATGGGATTGAAGTGGTCCCCAGAGCCAAACTGAAAACCACTCCATAGCCAAGGAGCGGATGAAAGTTACCCAAAATGTATTTTACTCTATTTTTAAACCTCATTATTTTTAAGCCAATCTCACCAGCTTGCAGAGAGCTGAATACATGGCTTCTGCACAGTGTATTTGTGTGTTAAGCTTTCCTAAGGAATGTGGAGCCACTCAAGATCTGAAGGGTCCAGCTCCACTCACGCAGGTTTTTTCCCAGTGCCCCAATGCTGATGTCAGAGTTATACTTCGCCAGTGAGCTCCAAAAATGGAGCTTTTTAAAGTCAAGAGCCCTAAAAAAAGCACTTGCTTGGGAATCATGGGACTTCAGGCAAAAAGCTATAAAAAGGGGCAGCCCCTCCCCGGGGAGGTTTAGCTGGGCCGGGGAGAAGGGTGGCGGGAGGGTCAGGGTAAGATGGGCATCACGAGGGAGGAAGGATGAGCTGAGGAAAGGCAGATAAGCTGCTCACAAGAATTACGAGGGCAGGACCCACAGCAGAGGGTAGGCGCGAGCTCTGCTGCCGTGGAGCTGCCCGAAACCTGGGATGCTCCCAGAGGCCAGCGAGCAGCTTCATCTCGCTCAGGGAAGCTTTGGAGCAGGGTGAGGAAAAGGGAAACCTTTCCGGAGCTTTTCATCTGTCTCTGTAGCAAACCAACCCCTTTGGGCGCCAGAGGAAAGCGGGGAACGGCCACACCAGGGGATGGGGGTGCCGCAGCGTGTGCCAGGAAGGTGCAAACCTCCCCGGGGAATCAGCCCCAGGCTCCTCCCGCTCCCTCTCGACCCCTTTTTATGGAAGATGCCGTTCTGATCAACTGCCTTTGCAAGGAAACGAGGCTTGTTTTGATCCGTTTTCCAAGCAGCCTTTCTTCTTGATTGGAGAAATTGGCTTAAATGGGTCTCTCTCCCTTTTCTCGAGCCAGGCTGCAATTCATTTCTGCCTCTTCCTCTTTTCACTCATAATCTTATTTGCTGAAATTGTGAACAAGACAGAATTTGAGATATCTGAGTGTTTATAGAGCAGAACGATACGGTTTATGTTTAGGTTTGCCCTGCAAACGTGCGTCTTCTGCAGGTGGCTCTGGGTACGGGGCAACCGCGGGTGCCAGGAGAGCTGATACGCAGCTCCCAGCTCTCCTCCAGCTCTGGGAAAACATCTTCTCTCTTTTCGCTGCAGAGAGGGCAACGGTGTGGCTCGGCTCCAGAGAAACCCCGCGTGCCTTTACGCCGAGGCGCTGCGGGAACGGGTTGTCGGAGCCGCGTTTTCACTCGCGGCATCCACCGCGTGAAGAGCTGTGGGCAGAGCAGCAGAGGGACGGGGGAGCAGCCCGGCACGGCCCCGAGAAGGTGCAGATGCACCTCCCTTCTGCCGCAGATTTACATGGCTGGGAAAAGAAGCTGTTCAGCAGTGCTTTCCGTGCCAGGGAAATCATTAACAAATTAATCATTTACTAATTAAACGGCATGATACCCATGTAAAGGGAGTGTGATTATCCTCTTTTGTAAGTCAGGAAACTAAATGATGTTTCTGATTTTAGACCAAATTTGCCTTTCTTGCAACCCCGCAGCTTCTGCTGCCGCCACCTTTGCTCCGTGGCTTCTTCAGAGCACCCGTCTCTGCACGCCAGTGGGGGAAACCTCCCCAGTTTGCACCGTGCCAGGCACCATTGCTGCCTGACGGCTGTTCCCAGGCTCCGTTTGGAAAGGATTGGAGGGTCAGTTGGGTTTTTTGCATGCCCTTTCAATGTAGGATGAATGCCAGTGGGTTGGAAGAGCCAGCCAAGGAGATGCAGCCATGTCCTCGCTGGGCATCACGAAAGCTCGCCGGGTGCACGCGCAGCCTTCGCCACCCCTCCAGGTGAATCACAGTCTGCAGAAATGATCCGCAGAGTCAGGAGAAATGAGAGCAAAATGGGAGCCGAAGTCTGATCTGCTTCTTTTCATGCTTCTGATTTTATTTAGATCACGCACGTGAGATTAAACCTCTGCTTTATCCCAAATGAGCAGCCTCTGGCAACAGGCGGGATACGTGAAACCTCATCTGTTGCAGGTGAGCATCAATTTATTTAAAAAGTGAGAAGGAGTGAAATTGGGAAGGCAGAGCAGTGGCAGTGCTGTTCAAGTGAAGCCCATGGAGGTATCTTCCTCACTGCATGTTCGACCAAGTCTTTGGGATGCAGCGAAAGAAAATCTATGGTCAAAATGCCACGTTATTGCATCGCAGGAACGTTTGCCCTTGCTAAGACCTCTCATACCGCCCCTACCACAATGCCTTCCAACAGAGTGCTCAGATAGAGCAGAAACTCCCCAGAACTAATGCCAAAATGCTGCCCCTTCCTTCCTGATCTCGAGGTGTCCAGCACACAACGGCTGACACGGCGCGGCAGCCCGAGCCCTGTGCACCTACCCGGACTTGTCACAGGTATTTACTTTCCCTAAGTGCAGCTCATTATTATTGCCTCCTCTGGAGCTGTAGTGCAATGAAAATTAATTCCCTACGGCTTTGCCCAATAACTTTTGGAACAATATGTTTTCCAGTTTTCTTTACTTTGTGTTACGGTTTCATATGCTCGATCAATCGCGGATGTCATACAGTGAAGTGATCCTACCTGCCGCAGAGAGAAACGCGCGCTGGACTTTGCTGTGCAGTTGTTTGCTTTGTGTTGTATACACAGAATAAAAGTTAATTCCAGAGCAGCTAGAAAAAGAAAAACCACCGAGATTAGGAGCAGGGAGATATAATGATCTGAAAACTAAAGCCTTGCTGACTCCAGGAAAGTAAGAGACATCTAAGACAGTTTCTTTCCCCCATCATAACTCAATACAAATAAAAAGAAGAAGGAGGATGGAAATGGAGTAAATTATTCCACTGCCTAGAGCGACAGATGAGCAAAAACAATTGGGCTGGCTTCTCCAGGCTTTCAACACTTTTGCATGCCTTAAAAAAATGCCATATTCAGCCACCTGCTACTGAACTCCATGGTGGCCGTCTGTCCAAAGGTTACAGTAACCAGGCAGCCCGGTATGGTTTTCCAGCTTGATTTCCAGCAAGAGTTTGTAGGGATAAGGTGACACAGGGGTGATGTCCAAGACCCTCCTCCTCCTCCCCACGCATTCACCACTCCTGGGGATATGAGGAAGTGTTTATCCTTTGGGCACAACAGCAAAGTGCCGTTCCAGTTGCCCATAAGGGCTTGATTTGGGCTTTTGCTCCTTTCGGAGGCTCCTGGTGCTGCCGGCAAGCAGCCCGCCCCGCCGCCGCGCGCCTCCGCACGCACCCGGGAACAGCCCCGTCTTTCCAAGTCAGAGCACATCTCTAATTCAAACACAAAGCAAAAGGATGCTGGAAAGCCACTGGCCTTTATGGTTTATTAAGCTCCTTGTGCAGGCATAATTTTAGACTTTTTTTTTTTTTTTTCCCCGTAGACTGGACCATTTCACCTCTGTGTGGCACTTCACAAAACCCACCATCCCTCCTTCAGGATGATGGAAGAAGTATTGGGAAAATCCCACTTTTGCTGCTAAAAGATTATGCGACTCTATTTTTTTTTTTTTTAAAAGAATCACAGTCACATTTCTAAACAGCTCTTTATTAAACCGTCCAAACATATCATCTGCACCAGAGGATGCAAGGGCTGACACCAGACAAAACCATCAGATTGCTCTGAGAAAACGCATTGGCTTGTCTTGACAATTTAGGACTCTGTGGAATACCCTGTTCATATTTGCTGTTGATTTTAAGACTGAAATTTGCAGTATGAAAACAGACATGTCCAAGAAAGCATTGCTCAGCTTAAACTTAAAAGGACAGAGACGCAAGATTACAGCAGAGAGATGCAGCTCCTGGCTCCGAGCCCTTTCTTAGGAACCAGCTTTCACTTTGCCTTGGGCTTTTGGTCTATCAGCATCTAATGAAAGATGACAGTGCGGGCTCCCTTAGGGGCTAACGTGGGCAATTTCGGTTCTGGCATTTTAATTTATCTGTAACCAGCAGTTTTCAAAAGGGTAGAGCTAAAAAAGGACTTGGCTTGGTCACACACACACACAGACACAAAAAAAAAAAAGGGGGGGGGGGGGGGGGGGAGTTGTGACATAAAATGCATGAGGAGGTTTGCTTCGTTTTAACTCCTTGGGATGCTGCTAGGCGGAGGCAGCGCAGCAGAGCCTGGAGCGACGGCGGTCTCAGCGCGTCGGCTCGGTGCCATTAACCCTATACAGGAGGCAGCCGGTTTTTCTTTAGGTGAAGCGGATCCCGCCGTGGTTTATGGCTGTTGGTTTTAGCGCCGGGCACATCTACGTTATTCCTGACAGTTAAGGTCCCGACTTGTCCCGTTTATTAATCCCCAAAGTTGCATTCAGACACTGTAATGGCAAAAGGTTAGCTTAGGATCAGTGGCAGCCGTAAATCCAGAATTAGAGGCTGCGGGTTCGTCTCCAACCCACCACCCCCTTGCGCCCAAGTGCTGCGGGGGGTCGGAGCCTGCTGGGAGCCGGCGTGAGCACTCACGCGCTCGTTGCACGTGTGCAGCTGCCCCCGCGGCATCGCGGGCAGCCCGGGAGGCTCAGCCCGTGCTCCGGGGAGGGAGGAGCGGCTCAGTCCTCCATCCGGACTTCCCACGGCATTTTTCTCGCCGGGTTTCCCGAGATCGCAGGTGCCCGGGTGTGCAGGACGGAAGGTTATCGCGGCACGCTCGGTGCGGACGCGGCCCGACGCTGCGGGGCTGCTGGCGATAGTGCCTGGCACCGCTTCACAGCCCAACCTCGTCGGTAGCTTTCGACACTGCTGTTCGTTCAATGCGCCCTCCGGGCACCTGGCTAACCTCGGGGCACCCAGTGCCACCAGTGAGTTCCCCAGGGATGGGTCCCATCCAGCCTCTGCCTGACCCAGGTCGGGGTTGCAAGAAAAGAAAACTTCATTCAGGATGGAACGGGTTAATTTTTTTTTATTTTTTTTTATTTTTTTTTAAACTTCTTTCCGCGGAAGAATTTCACTTTGCCTTTTTTTTTCTCCCTGCTGCCTCTAGAGGACCAGGCGATTGGAGGCACAACTCTAGCAGATGGCTTTGGTGACGGAAAGCGCGAGGGGACGGCTCCCAAGAGCTGCCGAGGCAGTTAAGTCAAAAATGAACTGATGCATGCAGCGTGCCACAGCCCCTGTCCCGGCCGCCTTCAGACGCGTTCTTCCCCACAGACAGCCCGTGCTGTCCCCGCGGCCAACGCGGCCGTTCATCGACAGAGCTTTCTGGGCGTCTGATCCAAAATCTGCTGGGAGGGGGCTCGGCCCATTCTGAAGCACCCTGAGCGCTTCCGAGTCCGAGCCAAGAGCGTGCGCTGCGCGCGGCGGGTGACACCCGGCTCAGCCGTCCCGGGCGCATCCCGCAGGACCCGCCGCAGCCGGGCAGTGCGCGCTGCGTCTTGCCGGAGATCAGCAGACTTTTTTTCTTTTTTTTTAATGTTTACATATGTTAATGTAAAACCTTCACCTTTTGTCCACGGCAAATATTGCCAAAGTTGTTAGGCAGTGAGAAAAGCCAATCCATATTTTGTCAATATTAGTCCGATAAACAGAATTTGAGGACGAAATGCATTCTGTGCTCTGCAAATGAAAATTAATTTCTGATACGTGAGAACTGACTTTCTCTCAACAACATTTCCCTTGCTTTAGTGAGATAATCTGGAGCTCTCTTCGGGAATACAAACATTTTTCGGAAGAACTATACATAATTTATAGAGAAGCAGATCTGAATTAGCTATAGCGTGGCATGGAGCTTTACCACGGTCCGTCCACCCCGCGCCCCCAAAGCCTGGATCGCAGCTGCGCACAATGGATCCGCTCCACCTCTCCGACAAAACCCTCTCCCAGAAACAGTTAAACACAAGAAACCAGAAAGGATCCATAAATTAGGTCTGGCTATAGGTTCAAAATCATAAGTTATGGCCTATTGACCTCATACTCTGAGGGGAAATCAGAAGCATTTTTCTAAGGAGCCACCACTGGAGGAAGGGAGCTTTAATATGTGGTACGGCGGAGCACTGGTGCAAATAAATACAGCGCTGCATAATTGCAGGGGGAAATCAATAAAGAGCATGGTGGTTAAAATAAAGATATGCATATTGAAGTTCCTGGTTTAGATGTGTGAATGGCTTTTTCCCGAGAAGTGGAGGAAGATTTTTTTTCCTGCATAGAGCCTCTAAATACGACAAGGGCGATGGCTCCTCCACTGCCCTTTTTACGCGGAGTGAGTTTCAGCTATTGTCTTCCTCAGAGCAGCTATCTCGAGTCGTGATTATTAGCATAATTAATAAGTGCAGTTTGCTCATTTGAAAAATTCCGGCGACATTTGCCGCTCAGGCATCGCGTCAGCACAAGACACAAAAAATCGCTGTGACAACTGTTTTGCGAGTTAAGGTTTTATTGACGAACACCACGAAGAGATGAAGCCCAGAGCAAGTCCCTTTTCACTTTAATATTTAAACCTCTTTTAAGAGGACGTCAATATTAACTCTCGTAATTGATGCTGACAGTTGACTGCCTGACCATAAAAAAAGACAAGCGATAGAATTAAAAAACCAAGAAACCCTAATAATGGCAATCGCGATGTGCCGGCCACCGCAGCGAAGGAGACGGGGACGAGGGGCTGAGGTCTCCCGCATCCCTGCTGTCGTGGGAACGGATGGGATCCTTCGGGTTGGGCTGACCGCGTTTCCCCAGGCGAAGCCCTGCATCTCCCGGACGAAAAGCCCATCATTGCTCCGCCTCGAGACCGGCCAACACTTTTAATAACTAAATCCCGTTTGTAGCGAGTTAACCTCAGGATTTCCAGCACTAAAGATATTTCCCGCAGGAACCAGAGAGCGCTGGAGCAATGGATAAATGCGAAGTTCATGGACGTCGATGGGAAACAGCGCACAGCCCTCTGCGACGCCCCACGTGCGGGGAAATTACCCAGCACGCGCGCTGGGCACCAGGCGCCAAAAATAGTTATTTATTGGACAGACATTTCCGTTTCTCATTGATCTTATTGTGAGAAATGAGTCTATCGTATGTGCTTCCACTTTGGGCTAAAAGTAGTCAAAATATCAAACAACACAAAGCTGGGTTTTCATGTGGAGTGCCAGATAACCTGAAGTACAGTTCCTGTCGTTGCTTGGTCTATAACGCAACCAGAAAGAATTGCACAGTAGATCATCGTCTCCATTTTTTTAATGTAGGTCCGGAGTAGTTCTGCTGACTGAGATCTACTGGTACGCAGAATAGGGCATAAAATCAAAACCAGAGAGCTAATGTGGCTAGTTAAGATGATTTTTTAAAACTTTTTGAAATTAAAGGCAGGCAAACAACTAAAATATCGTGCACATGCTAAAAAAATTCAGCTGAGTTCACTACAGGGAAAAATATTTCATAAATGGAAATTTGGGATTTCGAAAAGGTGGAGTGGCAATACCTCTCTTTTTCTCCCAATGGGGTCGAGCGGCTGCGTAGACAGAAATCTTTCGGAAGAAACCCAACGCACTTCAGTTATGCCATTTAATAAGGTCCTTCCTCTCCTACGCTCAGCCTCAAACGAAACCCAGCAAAACTCCTGCTCAGGAACCCTCTCCCAGCAAATCCGCTCCCGCTCCCCGGGTGTTTAAGCAGGACGCCCCAGGCAGCCCTGTCCTTTCTGTTCTTGATGGTTTTTCTCGGGGCTTTGGGGTTCTCCAGGCGGTCTCGGCTCCTCACAGAGGGCGGTGGACAACAGAGGAACTGGGATTAAAGAGACAACGAGAAGTCCTGACCGCTGCCGTGCGGCAGAGAGCAGGTTACAGATTTAGCGCTAACCACAGAATATAGGAGAGCTTTGTAGCAATTAAAGCTGGTCAAACCCCCCAAATGCTGCAGAAAATAAGGGGGAGGGGGAGGGAATCATTGTGGTATTCCGCATCTAAAAGAAAAAAAAAAAGATCGATATTCTTATTGTTCTTTGCAAGAGTCTCAGAAGGAGGGAAGAGCCGTGCCCGCGTCTCGGGCTAGCTGCAAAATAAAAGCTTAGCGGTTAGATCCTTATCGAAAACGGCAACGGGAAGCTTTTGTTTAAAAGGTCTACTTAAAAGAAAGCTCTCCTGCCCGATTACCACGTTCGTATTTAAAAGAAAGACAACCGACCACTGACATGAACTAGCCGGCAGCGAACGCCTGTGCTTCAAATAATTATATCGCTTTCTACAACAAATAACACTAAGTTAAGACCGCATCCGTGTGCACATGTATGTGTGTGTGCGCACGCGTGTGCCGGCAGGTTCCACGCCGAGGAAAAAGGCTGCTGGAGAAAAACTGGCGATAAATGCATCAGCTTCATCTTAGAGTTATTCTTTCCCATTCCGGCAGAGCAAGACAAATATCGTGTGTACTCTAAACTGCTCCTCTGTACAGTGACGCATTCGTTACCACTATGGCTCTTATTTAAGCATCTGACTACAGTAATTGTTTTATACATTAACTACACTCCCTGATGGTTGCTCTATTATCTTTTTTTTCCAAAATGGTGCTCGCAGATATTAGCGGCTTGATTACTTGTTTTATTAACAATTTCGACACCGCGTCAGGGTTGATTCGGGACGCGGGGCGGTGTTGTCGGCCACGTGGATGCAGCGCTGGCTCTGAGTTCCCGCGACACCTCGTTCCCGCGCTTGCTGCTCCGCGCCGGCCGCCCGTCCCGGCACACGGGGCGTCGGGGCGGAGAGGAGCCTCGTGTTGGGCTCCAGTAGCGCGTTGACGATCCGTACGGCCGAGACGCATCACTGCGGATAAGCGTTTGCGTTCAGCCGGCCGTCAGGGCCACCGCCACGCAAAAGCGGTTTGCCAAAAAAACGGGCATAGAAATGCCGGATTAGAGGGGGGGGAGGGAGGGGAAGGGATGCACAAAGTCGCGGCGAGGCACCGAGACGCGCTCCCATCGGGACCGTGTGTGCGCGCCTCGGGGCGGGAGCTCGAGCAGGCAGGACCAAATGCAATGGGTCTGTGCACCAGTGCCTTCTGTACACGAGCACGGTGCCTTTGCTCGCGCGTCACTTCTGCCACCGAAAGGAAAAGCCGAGCCTGATGCCGGTTGTTAAATATCTTCATCACGAGGGCATTCCTTCCAGCTGACTTCCAATTTTGTTGTATCCAGGGGCCCCGTGTTAATAACTGCACGCGAAGGACAAGTGTTCTTAAAAAACACTGACTATTTAAATCCTTACAAATAATATGCGGCTTCCCGCTCCTGACTGATAGATATATTGTTCAGCCAAGCCACCATAAAGGCAATAAATATATGTACTGTTATGGGTCATGAGTCTAAAAATTAAATCAAATGCAGAAATTGAGTCTTGACAGAATCTGAAGGGATAATGTCTTAGCTCCTCCAATTACGCAGTTCAACATTTGGATAAATCATATGAAAGTAAGTATTTAGCCCCATTTTTCATAATCACTATTAATGAGAACAAAATGGGAGCCGAGGGCAGAGGGAGAGAGTTCTGACAAGATAAATAGCATATGGGGTGTGTTGTCAGCCACAGAAAATCAAGGCTGTTTAAACCCCATAAACAGCAGGAAGGAAAAATGCAGTAAAAAAAAAAAAAAAAAAAGAGAGAGAGAATCGTGGTCATGTGTTTTTATCAGTGACAGTCTCTGTGTCAGGGCTTTTGAGACTCGGCTTCCCGAATACCACTTAGGGCACAGGAGTATCATCTAGAGCTCCCCAGGATGGTGTGAATGACTGATATCCAGAGCACGCAATTTAAATAGTGCCTTTTTTCACTCTGTAAGCAGCACTTAAAACGTCGCTTAAAAAAACATCATTTAAAAAAAACCCACAGATTTTTCCCCTGGACTGGCCCCTGTGGGTACAGGGCAGGTGACTGCATGCACCTTCAGTGGCCATCTCTTTGTTTCAGGGCAAGAAAAACATAGAAGAAATTGTTCTGTTTGCGCGGCGGTTTTCGTCGGTTTTCATGCCAGGACACGCGCGGGACGTGCAGGGCTTAAGCGAAGGAGAGGAAGGGATAAATTCTGTAGTCGTTTTCTATCATCTTCTCTGTCTTTCCTGCTTTTCATGTTGAAATCGCTTTAAGCATCTGCAGCAGAATTATTCTTAGAGAGTCTCTCATGAAATTAGACGTCTCTGAATTGAATTCATTCCCACTCCGCCGCTCTGTCAGATGCTCGCGCAGCGAGAGCCACATCCTGCTCTAATTGCCGTCGGGATGGGGTCCCTCTTTTCGCACCCAGAGGTCGGGGCTTGGCACTTGTGCTGAGTTTTTCCCCATCCCGAGTCCGTGCCCGGCGTTTCGCTGTCTCGGGGCGCACCCATTGCTCTTGCTTGGATGCAGGCGGCGGCTGAACCCTGACGTTAGACATCCCAGCGACTCGCTAGGAGCCGAATTATATCAGAATATTCCTACAAGTACACGGTCACCTTTTGGCACTGAATTAGAGTTGTGATATCCCCGCTAAAGTCAACAGCAGTTTGCGGTATTAGACACGCGTATGTATCCTCTGCTGCTCTGAAAATGAGCGTTACACCGTAAACCTCTGCATTAAGCTATAAATACCCCGGCAATCCAGGGGAGAGGGGACCATTTCAGCATCTCAGGCAACATTAGCAGCTCGCAGATTAAGCACGCGGGGCCTGGGAGATTATCTCCTTGAATCAATATAAAGCAGGGAAGCAAACAAACAGCTGGCCAGGTTCCCCCAAAATAAAAGCGTTTGATTGTGGCAAGCTTCAAAGCGGCGGGTTGACACGAAATGGGTCGGGTGCCCTCCCCTGCTGCGCCCGGGGAGCAGAGGGTAGCGTGGAAATAAATAAACATATAAAAATTACTGCTTACTCCTCCCCCCGCCGACAAACCACCTCCCAAAGAAAAGCAGGGAAGCAACGAAAACCGCCCCAGAACATATGGCGGAATCAAGCGCAGGATCCCCCGTAGGTTTGGGTTGTACAAGGAAATATGAATCTGGGGGGGATACTGGGGGCTGAGATCAAAAGAGCTGCTCCCGTTTCTATAGGGAGAAGGAGCGCTTTGATGTCACAGCGTCTTCCCCGCGCCGCCTAATGAACTGAAATTGTGACACAGTGACATCCTGCAAGGTTTGAAAGCACTTAGCACAATGACACATCTTTGGGGTTTGCTGCTCTCTTTTTCCATCAGCCTCCTTTGCCAGGCAGCCGGCGGCGGGGGGGAAGAGCGGCCGAGGAGATGGAGGGGGCTTTGGGGGGCGAGAGGAGAGCGTTTCTCCCTCGATTACACGTGGGGACACCAAAGGGGGACTCACTCCATCACGAGCCCGACCGGGGGAGTATCCGGCAGAGCTGCACCCGGGAGGGCAGCCGCAGGGCAGGGTGTGCTCCAGGCCGGGGGGGAGAGAGCCGGCGTCCCCCCCGCCGTCGCGCTGGAGCACCGGAGCCATCTTCGTGCGCCCATCCCGAGTCACGGCATCCTCACGCGGTGATGGACACAGAAAGGGTTTCAGGAGGATGCGGAGTCGGGGGCGGGATGAGCTTCTCAGCCGGGTCTGTGGAGGCAGCACCCCCCCTCCTTCCCACAGGTCCCAGAAAATACCCCGCAGGTAGAAAATCCACGGCTATAAGCATCCTGCTCGCACAGGCGTTTCAGCCCGGCTGTGGCCAAAGGGCCTGAATATTTCACCCGGGCTCCCAAGAGAAAACCACCGAAACCAACCCCTGTGCCCCCCCGGGGAGGGCAGGGGGGAGCGGGGAAGCGCCTGCGGGATTTCGGATGGATCCCCTCCAGCTTTTCACCAGGAGGTGGCTGACCTGTCCATGCCTGCGGAGCGTGGCATGCTTTACTGGTCCTTTCTGGGAGCATCCCTTCACCGGCCCCGTGGCTCCTGGCAAGGACACGGAGCCCGGCGGAGCCCGGGCAACGCCGCTGGTCAGGGCTGCGCTCGGCCGCTCCGCCAGCGCAGGGTTAAATCCAGTTAATCCCGGGGATTTACTCCAGATTAACCCGGGGAATTGAGAGCGGCGTTTGGCCCGATGTAAAAAGGTCGGGTCTTCAATGGCAGAGGAAAGCCAAGAGCGTTCCCCGCTCGGGGGGGGTCGCGGATCCGGGTAGGAGAGCTGCTGAGGCCAGAAGTTAGGAAATGTAATTCAGTGAGACAGAGCTGCTGAACCGGGCGGGGAAGAGAAACTTTATTCAATCATCTGCTTTACTTATTTCATAGCTGAGGAAATCCATCTATTCCTTGGACTTGTTCGCGCTGTGAAAGCTCCGTGTTGTCGCGAGGCAAAGAACCGTTAGACTAAAAAGGGTGATGCTGAGCTGCAACCTGCCTTCAAACGCTGCGCCCAGACAGGAAGAATAAAGCCACGAATTAGGGAAAAGAGCCCCACGGCTCTTCCAAAGCCAAGGATGCGGTCCGATCTCTCTTCACCGAGCCGCCGGGATTAAGAAGGCATTAATGGGAATGACAAGTTGATGGGTTTTAGCAAAGCGTCACGACACTGTGACATCGCTGTTCCAAAAAATACCGTATTGGGTGTGTGTGCGCAGAAATACACGTACGTACGCAGCCACACGCACAGGAGGAAAACCTGTAAGGGCTCAGGGTGTCATGAGGAAAGTGAGATCGGGGGACCGAGCTGTCCCGCGAAGGGCTGCAGAAACGCACCCGCATCACTGCATCGCCTCGAGGCCCCACGGAGGAGTTTGCTGTCGGGGTGTTGGCACAGGGGGGACGTGGGAGTCGGGCTCGGTGGGAGCTGGGGCACCTCGAGCCACCCCTGCCCCCCCCCCCCCCAAATTCGGGGGAGAAATGCAGGGAGGTTCCCAGCACACATCCACCCCTGCAGGAAAGAGTTTCTGGAGCGAGGGAAGGGGTCAGTCACGTGGAGCTTCTTTTACATTAAAAACTCGCTGCGGCGGGGAGAGGATGTGATTGCACAGAACAGACGCAGGATGGATGCAGCTCCCAGATGCTGCTGTGTAGAAATATAATAATAATAATAATAATTATTATTATTATTATTATTATTATTATTATTATTATTATTATGCAGTGGGAAAAGGCTCATCTTGAGCTGATCATGGAGGCAACTTAGTCCAACTTTGATGTGGCCTTGCGGTGGGTGGCTCCACGCAAGGTCGCATTGCGGTGTTAAGGTGGCCAGCACTGGGTACCAGCACCCGCGAGCAGCCCCGACAGCCACCCGTCACCCTCCTGCACCCTGCCTGCGGGCAGCGCCACGGAGGAAAAGCCAAAAGCACTGAGCCGGGAAGCGATAAATAACCCTGGCGGAGGGATGCCTCTGCTTTTGAATTAGAGGCCGTGCCGGCGGCCAGCGCGATGCCCCTCACACACCGCCGCGGCTCCCAGCTAGGGCAGGTTTCCCTTCGGAGATGCCATTCACCAAATCCCTCTCAGCCGTGATTTTAGCTAAGCTGCACTGCATTATTTTTTCCCCCAAAACAGCCTTCTGCAGATTCCACCCTCGCTGCCGGTTAACCCCCGCGGCGCCAGCACACCCCAAATGTCTTCAAGAGCCTGGGGAGGTTTTTTGGTCATGAGGATCCTAAAACTTTGTGGCGTGACACAGCGTCTTAGTGGGACCATCTGGCAATTTGCTCAGAAAAACTACCACAGAGGTCTGGGTGCCTTATCAGCCATTTTTTCCCCATCTTTTTCTTATCACAAAGTGTATACAAGTCAGATTAAAGAAACACTCTTTGTATAGATTTAAGGGTGTTTTATGAGTCTATACTAAGAATGTAGATGTTTACTGCCATTTTCCTTAGCTCATAGCTGTATTTTACTAGTAAAGTGTGAGTTAACCAACATCCAGTTTATCCATGAACACCGTTAAGTAACTCTCAGTTATTTCGCGTTTGAGTCAGGCCGACAGCAGATGTGACCGGTCCCCTGGCTTGGGATGGACCAGGGCAACATCGATCTTTCTGTGAGCTTCCCCAGCTGTGGCGGGATGGATGCCCCTAAGCCTAAATTAAGGCCATAATTCTCGAATTAAAAGTCCAAACTGAGGGTGGAAGAGGAAGTTAAGAAATGGTGAGAAGTAGGTTGCATCATTGGATCTTGCCAAGCCGGTGACTCAGGCTTGTTTTAGAAATCCCGAAGATAATTTAGGTTTCCCCATAGGGATATGAGGTCTGAATGGGAATCCTGTCCATCACCCCTGCTTCGCTGCACGGGTAACACGGGGGACTGTGGCCCATCGCCAGCCAGCCCCACCACCGTGACCATGGCACGCAGGGACACGGGGCTGCTCCTGATGCAGGTGAGAACATCACCCACCGCCAGCAGACACCAGTGGGATGGGAGTGCAAACGGAAAACTTACCCGGGCAGCCGGGGCTCGCTCCAGGCCCTGAAACGGCACTTCCCTGCGCAGGGCAGCCGGGAAGGGATGCTGGCTGCTGAGGGGGGAGCTCGGCTCTGGTGTGGGAGGTGGGTGGCCTGCACCCTGCCCTCATCCTGCCTGCAATCAGCCTGCACCCTGCCCGCAATCAGCTGGTATTCTGCCTGCACCCTGCCAGCACCTTGCCTGCACCCAGCCCACAATCAATCAGCCTGCACCCTGCCCACAATCAGTCTGCACCCTGCCTGCACCCTGCCTGCACCCTGCCCACGATCAGTCTGCACCCTGCCTGCACCCTGCCTGCATGCTGCCTACATCCTGCCTGTACCCTGCCTGCACCCTGCCCACAATGAGCCTGCAATCAGCTTGCATGCTTCCTGCACCCTGCCTGCATGCCGCCTGCAATCAGCCTGCACCCTGCCTGCACCTTGCCTGCAATCAGCTTGCACGCTGCCTGCACCTTGCCTGCATCCTGCCCGCACCCTGCCCACAATCAGCCTGCAATCAGCTTGCCTGCTGCCTGCACCCTGCCCGCAATGAGCCTGCAATCAGCGTGCATGCTTCCCGCACCCTGCCTGTCCACAGCCTGTGCCTTGCCCGCACGCTGCCCGCACGCTTCCCGCACTCAGCCTGTGCGCTGCCCGCACGCTGCCCGCCCCGGCCCGCCCCCGCCGCCCCCTCCCGGCCCGCCCGTGCCGCTGCTGCCCCCCGCCGGCGCCGCCCGCGCCCTGCAGCCGGCCCGGTTGCCGCGGCAACGGCGGGGGGAGGCAGCGGGGAGGCGGGGGACCACCGGGCGGGGGGAGCCCGATCCCGACTCCGCCGGGGCCATCCCGCCGCCGGGGCTCCGCTCCGCCGGGGCTGGGGCTGAGCCGCGGGGGGGGGGGGGGGCCCGGGGCGGCAAAGCCCCACAGCCGGGGGGGCGGGCTGCGAGCAGAGCCCTCTCCGCCGTTAGCAGTTTGTAGTTCTTTTCTTGGGGCAGAAGGCGCGGTTCGGAGCAGTTTTATCCTGGATTGGGTATTGCCGCACCAACGGGCCGGGACAGGGATGCCGCCGGCAGACGTGGAAGTGTCACCGCATCCAAGGGCGTTGCTCGCTGCTGCTGACCCCCCCCCCCCCCCCCCGGGGCAGTTTTGCCAAGACACACCCCCCCCCCCCCAAACCAAATGACTGGCGTAGGAATTCCATCCCTGCCAACCTCTGCAGCATCCCGCTCCACCACGCAGCCTCGGGACCCCCATGGAAAGTGGCTCCTGTACCCCCCATCCCTCTGGCCCAAAGCAGGGGGCCCTACCAGCAGCCCCCCCCCCCTCCCCTCCCTTCCCATGGCCTGATTAGGATTCCCCTCGCATCCAGACGGAGGAGGGCTGTGCATCCCGGCATGCACCCGCCCGAAACTGCAGACCATGGCTGGTGCTGCGCAGCGGCCATCTGGTTGGAAAACAACAGGCCAAACAGTTTGAGCATCACGTCATGTCTCCGCCAGCGGGGAGAAGAGGGGGGGAACGGCCGAGGCAGCAGCGAGAAGGGAGGCGGTGGGCGCAGTGGGACGATGCGCGGGAGCAGCGGTGGTCCCCGGCGAGGCCGCGGCCGCGTGCCGCAACGCCCGAATGCGCCGTGCCGCGACGTCCGTCCCCGCCGGGAGGTCTGGGCCCGGGGGGAACGCTCCCCGCTCCCATCGCCCACCGCAGAGCAGCAGTACGGTTCGCAAGGGTTTCCCCCTCATAAATTAGTATCTTCCAGCTGTTTCCTTCCACATAAAATCTATTTCTTCTCTTATTGCTTTATATAAACAAACATGAGAGCGACTCGTTCTAAATAAAGTTATTTGTCTACGTAAATTAATATATCATATTCTCTCCTGAAATATAGAGAGCTATTTGTCTCCAGAGAAATCATGTTAAGAGTGACATAGTATAACCCTATTCATTTGCATATGCAGATATGTCTAATTATTCAACTTGCAATTAAAGGCTTGTGTGTCAGCAAATGAGACTAATTAGATACATTTATCTATGATAATCAGCTTTATTACAAACAAAATAGATTTCCCTTCACTTCCCAGGCAAGTGAGACGTGTTGACTGGAGGTAGCCGGTCAGGGGCCCGTGGCCATAAATCGCTGACGGGGTTCCCATCCGCCCCAGGCCGGGCAGGGTAACACGCTGACTGCTTTCTCTCATGTCCGACGCACAAACGCATAATTTTTTGGCTTTTTTAAAACTTTTCTTTTGAAACTATCCCACCAGTGCAGTCCAGTCTTTACTACAGAGAAGGGCATTACAATAAAACAAGGTCTGGCTTCTACGTGATTAGGGCTCCGGCGTTAAAATACATCGTGTGCGTCGTCTCCGTGGGCTGAGAGAGCAAGTGAGGGCGTAGCGAAGATGCGGATGGACACAGCCGTCACCGTTCCTCTGAGGCAGGTGAAAGGTACCTGAGCTCCTTCAGGTTAGACGAAAGGATTGCAGCCCTCCTGCAAAGCTCAGACTCGTGAGCTGCAGAAACACGAGCTCCGTGGGTCGGTATTGGGCAGAACAGTCCGGAGGCATTGAGGGGAAAGCAAACCCTCAGCAAAGCTCGGTACTCAGGGGAGCAAGAAGGATGCTTTGGGGCTGATTATTTCCTCCAAGGGGCTCAAAGCTGCCAAGGCAGAACCTGGTTTCTCCTGGCAGAGTTCTGCTGCTTTCAGGAAAATAGTATTTTTTTGCATCTTCTCTGTGGACCGAACCAAAGACACAAAATAACATTCAAATCCCACATTTTTTTTTTTTTCTGGCTAATCTCTCAGGCTGGCAGAATGCGAAGCACTTGATCTCAATGGTCGGAACAACAAAATAACAAGTTATCCCCTTCCATGCGTACAAGAACCTTTTGACTGATTTGTTAGATCGCCCACCTGCTACAGAGCAGTAGCTTGTCGCAGACGCTTGGACTACACGTGATCTATTGAAAATAACATATAACCTCTCCGAACGGGAGTTAAGACAGTAATCCACAAAAGACAGGAGGGGGTTGGAAAATCGGCTTTCCCCACGCTCCTGCTGCCTCGCCTTGCGGGGTTCCAGCTCACAGCCCCCCACGCGCGGGCAGCGCTGGGCGCAGGGTGATGGGTGCGAAGGAGCGGGGCACGGACCAGGTCCTGATTCCCCTGCTCGCCTGCCAAATCACCCCTTGGACATTTTTTACACTGAAATAACATTAAAGAAGGCATCCCGGATAGTTATAGATAGTGCTTGGAGGGGAAAACGCAGTGTGTACTGACATTATAGCAAGAGGATGGGTAACAGGAGAGAGATGCTTAAACGATGCCTTAAGTGTCCCTGAAATCTGTGAGGAGTGTCTGGATCCCCAACCCTCTGCAAGAAAAACAGCAGAGCCAGGAAAGAGCCACGATCCCCCTCTCATGACGCTGTTTCCCTCCAGCTCAGGCAGAAAAAGGCAGCCAGCCCTGAACTTTTCAATAGCCTTTTCCCAATTTCCCGGTTACCTGAAGGAAGTCGGCGCGACACCTTCCATGAGCGTCAGATTAACTTCTAAACTTTAAAGAATGGTTGAAAAAAAGAGTTCCAAATCTGTCCTCGCTACCGACATCAACAAAAGCATCGTCGTGCGTCCCATAGCCATGGTGTGCCATGCAGCCCATAACTGCTTAGGCATTTACCCGGCTCCTCCCCGGCCCCGCTGCTGGCAGGACCTGTGTCCCTCCCTCCTGTCACAGTCCCAGGTTACTCCTCCAGCTCAAAATCAGAAGTGAAGCCTGGAAATGTTTGAATTAGAAACAAAACTATTTGGGTGTGAAAATGGCTAAACCGAGACTTTCGGGCTTTTTCTTCAAAAATTCTGGCTAGACTTGTTATACTATGTCAGGAAGCAACCCTCAACTTGCTCCTCATGTCAGTACTCACAGAATGATACCAATAACATTTATCATGGTCACTCAGGACAATGTTTTCACAATATGTACATGGCAAATCAAAATAAATGCATTTTCAGATAACTAGTTTATTTTGAAAACTGCATTAGTTCTCTCAGAGCCACAGACAATTTTTCGCAGTTACCAGCAGGATTATTTTTTTTCTGGAAACGTCAAAATTATCTCATTCTGATAATTTTCAAACCAATACCTATTTCTTCTCTCATTTCAGATCTCTAGTGGGGGGGTTTCCTCTCTTTAACTTTAGCCGTTGAAACTGTAGACATCTCAGCTGAGTTCCACAATCCGTGAACACAAACTGCGTATCCCTCCTTCACATTTCTGACAACCATGTTCCAACGAGAGAAATTATTCTCTGGATGTGCCTCAATTTAATTTGAAAATAAAATGGGATTTAAAACAAAAGAAGGGGCAGTGAAACAGCGTCATTAATGCAAAACAGTGGCTTGTTCCGTTCTTTGTTTTTCTTTCCGTGAAAGGAAAAGAAGTAAAAAGAAAATTAATTTCTAGTTAATTCAAATATGTTGGAAATTTGTTATAATTCTCTGTCGGGTGGGAAGAGAAACAGGAGGGGAGCAAGTGGGGGGAGGAAATCTCTCTCCAGAAGCAGCTTTCTGAAAGTGTGTTTTACAATCGTCATTCTGCATTTTCTATCTGTTCTGACATTTCAAGGGTGAAAACGCACCAGTACAAAATCGTAGGAGCACTTTATAGGTCCACAAATCTGGGTGAGAGAATTAGGGATCTTTACCTTTTCAAGAGACCCAGGATCCCTCTTAGGACCCTAAATAAGAGCTACACTTTCCCAGGAGCTCGAACTCATTTGCTCTTATCGTGCAGCTTATGGCACCTCTCAAAGCCCAGCAGCTCTGGGCACTTGGGGTCTAGAAACGGCCTTTTTGTTCGGTGCTTCTTTATTACCCGCTTTAGTGGGATCTCATCCATCACTCGGGCTCTTAATGCTTTTACAGTAATAGCTGGCCTTTTCCCTCTTTAACACATATACAGTAAATTGAAATGATCAGCCCACAACCAGTGATGTTGGTCCTGGCCAGACTCCTGTTGCCTTCTGCACGACGTGTCTGGCTGAAACACAGCGAGGTTAAATCATTTTTAGCATCCAGGGATCACTGACAGGAGTAAATAAGTATTATATAACCTTCCCCCAAAAAGCCTAACAAAATAATAATGGGAAAATGAGGTTAAGTGAAACCATTTCAATAACGTTATAGGCCTGCTTTCAATCAATGAAAGCTGGGAAACTCGGCATCTTGAGAGGCTATCATTTCATTTTAGCTCCCTCCACTGCTAAACTTCTCTTCACAAAGCCACGAGTTAAAGACTTAGCAGCAGATTCATAATACATCTGAAATGTACTTTTTTTTGTGTTTAATATTCACTGGAATGGTTGACTTTGCTGGGTTTGGTTATCGAGAGGAATAATAGTTTTCAGTTTCATTGAAGCGTAAGATATAATTCCATTATCCTTTTTTTTTTTTTTTTTTGATAAAATAATCTGGAAGAAGTAGAGCGAAATGGGAGAAGAAATGATTCTATAGACCCTGTTAATTATGTATCCATCATATAAAATAGCAATAATAGCATAATAATTTTTCATTAAATAGGGCACGGGAATATTTGCAATCTCATACTGTCAAGTAAGAAACGGCTTTAAAAAAACTCCACTTACTCTATTTCAATAATGCTAACTAATTTGGGGGCAATTAACACTAAATTTTGGTGCCTACTAAGTGGGGATCTGACAATTTTGCAGTTCTGAATCAATTTGTGCGTTGCTCCATACACATTAAGCCCGAGTTCAGCCCCTGTAACTTCAGGGACTGAAAAGCTAGACTCCTGCTCTAAACGAGGTGCCAGAACTACCGACAGAGTTCGGGGACAGGGACCTCAGGCTCGGATCCAATGGTTTGGTTTTGCCACCGACCTGCGCTGGTTTCCAGCCTGTACCCGGATGCAGAGGAATTGCATCACCATATTTTAAAGTAATATAATTGAAAGAGGTGCCATTCTATTCTCCCTGCAGGGAGCGGCCGTTTAAGCATTGATCTTAATTTGAGGAAGTTCAGGATGGCAACGAACTAACTCCAAGGAATTGCCGGTGTTTCGGCTGGAATGCGAAGCGATGCTCCTGATGCCCGGTAAGATATTCATGCAGCAGGTTCAGAGAGCATCGCGACTCAACAGTGAGAGGGGCCATGGCTGTCCTGTGCAATGCGCCGGGGTTTGAAGGTGCTCTCGGTTATGAAGACTACCCGGTGTACTGGGTAACTCCGAGACACCTCGGCTTTCTCCCATACAAGTATATCCCACGTGCATGCCAAGGAATGCTGTGCCTCCCGCTATGGGAAAATCCCCGTACAGACACGGAGAGTTGTTCTCCCATTCAAACGAAACCCAACCAGCAACAGCAGACCCATGCTGCAAAACGCAGCACGAGAGGGTTTGATCCTTGCAGAGGTGCAACGTCAGAAAGGAAAACAGTTGCGCGTTGAAAACACGGGCGATTTGATAAAGGGCATGAGAAGAAGGAAAAAATTGCTGCTGCTGCTGCTGCTGCTGCAGCTTTAAATTAAAATGCTGCATCAGCCAGTCCCTCAGGACTCGATAGAAATCTAATTAGTCAGACAATCTGGCACCAAATGTCCTAATTTCCCCAATCCATGTGGGATTTGTGTATTCTCTTATTCACTGCAGTTCTAAATTTCAACCTGAGCCTTTCTAACCCCTCTCTTTTTTTTCTGTGCAGACATGGGACTCGAGAGAAGGTGATCCCTATCAAAAACTAATTGTTTTTCATAAACCTTTAATTAATTAGACTCAGGCTCATGAAAGACACTTAAAATATTAACAATTTGTTTAGAGACAAGTGCTCTGGATGAGGATTGCTGCAGCGTTGTATTTTCCTAAGAAACCCAAATGTAATTAACGTTGCGTGGGCGTCTGCTTGCTGTGGGGTCCGGGAGGGCGGTGGACCTGGGAGTCCTCCCTGAGACGCACTGGGAGCAGCGGGAGGCCCACGGCCGGGCTGCGTCACAGCCAGCGTGGCAGCCAGCTCGGAAGGAAGGATGCAGCATGGGTCCTCCGCGGCCAAGGGTTGAGGGCAGCGGCAGCCCTGGGGCGGTGGGTTGGAAGAAAAGCTCCCAAAAGGTGGGTTGGCTGCACAGGGCACAGCGAGAACGGCAAACTCATAAGGCAATTAGCCCTGTCCGAGGGGAGCCCGAGCTCTCGCAGCAAGGTGCCGAGCGGCTCTGAGTCCCCCCGGCACCCTCGGAGAGCGAGGATCCCGGCTCACACAGGATTAAGCCGTTCGGGAGTAACAGATTTGATTTTTTTTTTCTCTTTTTTTTTTTTTTTTTTTTTTCCCCCAGAGCGGCTATGACCTGTCATGTCAAAGCTTTTTATTAAAGTCTCTTAATCCCCAGATTATCACCACAATAGTTCCACAGGCCTGTTCCAGATAAGGCAGGGCCCATTGTGGAGATGCACATTGGAGGAGTTTTAATCTGCAAATTATTGGCATGCAAGACCACGAGGGGCTGCTCCGCTGGGCTGCCCGTTGCGTCGAGGGGAATTGAATATTTATAAAGAAGACTTCAAATGGGCCGTGCACCGTGTTCCTCCCACACATGTGCAATCCCCATGCGGCAGAGGGGCCCCGCTGAAGGAGAAAAACCTACTGCGCGGCCACGACACACACGTGGGCTCCCCCCAAAGCCGGGCAGCCGTGAGCCGAGCTGGGGGAAGGGGTTGGTCCCCTCCTCCGAAACACCCCACTTCGGCCACACGGGATGCACGATTTGGTCTTTAAGAGAGGAACGATAAGAGCAGAAAGGCTGAGCTGGGGATGGAAATTCCATTTCTCTTTTGAATACCGGGGGAGGACAGCAAACAGATAAAGTCCCTGATAGGGATCCTTTGCTGACACAAAATACGCCATGTGGAGCGAAGGCTTACACTGTATACAAAACTAATTAGCTGTTACCTTCTATATTAAGGAACAACTCAAGCATCTGTTTCACTGAAGTGTTGGGTTTTTTTCTTAAAAAAAAAAAAAAAAAAAAAAGTTGGCCCTGTTTAAAATAGCCTGGCGGATCTGCAAATGTCATCACTTGGGTCTGGGGGCTCCCGGAGCCGGTGCTGGGGAGCCCAGGGGAGACCGTCCCCTTGGCGGTGAGCCAGCAGGGCGAAGCAGGACCTGTTCCCTATCCCAGGGGATTTTCGTACGAGGGCCTTGGTTGCACCTCGCTGCAAAGGCCACCAAACGAAAATGGAGATGCAGTATAAACAGGTGTCAATTGGGAGCATTGCCAGTCTGAGCGGGGTGGGCTCAATAACAGGTGGAGCAGAGCCCACGGCACTGGGCTGAAGCTCTCCAGCTGCATGTGGGAGGTAGGTCATATAGACATATATTTTTATATATGTGTGCGTTCTGCAAGACGACCAGCTCCTTCAGGTCTCCATGGAGTACTGCCTCCAGCTCTGGAGCCCCCAACATAAGAAGGACATGGACCTGTTGGAGCGGGGCCAGAGGAGGCCACGAAGGTGCTCCAAGGGCTGGAACCCTTCTGCTGTGAGGACAGGCTGAGAGAGTTGGGGGTGTTCAGCCTGGAGAAGAGAAGGCTCCAGGGAGACCTTAGAGCCCCTTCCAGTCCCTAAAGGGGCTCCAGGAGAGCTGGGGAGGGACTTTTTACAAGGGCATGGAGTGACAGGACAAGAGGGAATGGCTTCAAACTGGAAGAGGGTAGGTTTAGATTAAATATTAGGAAGAAATTTTTCACTTTAAGGGTGGTGAGATACTGGAACAGGTTGCCCAGTTGAGGCCCCATCCCTGGAGGCGTTCAAGGCCGGGTTGGACGGGGCTTGGAGCAACCTGGGCTGGGGGGAGCTGTCCCTTGCCCATGGCAGGGGGGTTGGAACTCGATGATCTTTAAGGTCCCTTCCAACCTAAACCATTCTATGATTCTATAGCGTAAGCACTGCTGCATATGGCCAGTCTCCTGCTCACAGAGATGCTGAGCCCACCTTGTTCCTACTGAGATCCCAGCCCTGGGTTAGGCTGCAGCACCCGTCAGGGCAGATCAGTCTCAGCCCTTGGCAGCAATATGAGACCTTCTCCGTCAGCAGATGAGGCTGGGGACAGTCCAGGACATGGCTTAGCTCTCAGCGTGTGATCTCCCACTGCCCGCTAGGCATGGATGTCACCCAGTCCCTGCGGATCTCGTTCAGAATCCGCAGACTTGGACTCGGCTCCGGCTCTGCCACAGCCTTCCTGTATGACCTTGGGCCAGCTGCTTAGGTTTCCTCCATACCTGTTTCCCATCTGTTAGAAAATGACTGGGTATATTAAAGGGTTCGTGTGAAGATAAGTAAACTGTGAGGCTATTATTAGCTATTACGCTGATAGGGCCCAAATGTTCCTATTTTCTGTAACAGCTCAAGAACTTAAGCAGGCGGAAAAAGGCTTTGGGAAAATAAAGCATTGCCTTTCTGGGGTCTCCTCTCAAAGGAGGGACTTGTGTCTTCCTTTAGAGCCGGCTCTTCATGCATTTTATGAAATTGCAATGCCCACATTTTCCCTAATGGCCTTCGTTCCAGCCCGTGAAATGGCCCCCAATAGCCTTTGGCTCATGGAAGCCTTCCAACGTGCTTAATATTACCTGCAATGCCTATATTAATCATAACGTGCAGGTGCCAGAGCCACCAGAGGGAAGGCGAAGGGAGAGGCCAGGTAATTTATCGCTATACAGCCCCAGCATGAGCGGTTGCATTAGTCCAAAAATTACTTTGCTTTCTGGTTCCCAAATTTCTTGGGAGTAGAAAACAGAAGAGGGGGTTATCTGTGAATCATCTGTCATCTCTAAAGCTTTTGGCTACAACCTTTTCGTGACTTGTGGAAAAGAAATTATAAATAAAGTGTGAGGGTGGGGGAAATGACTAATTGAGTGCAATAATTAAACACAGCTCCCAGAAAAGCTGAGCATGTTTCTTCAGCCATCAGCACCCTGAGCGAGGGGTGAGAATGCCTCTGGGGTTAGCCAGGGCTCGGTTACTGCGGAGCATTGGCGTAAGGGGCAGCGTCACCTGCCAGGATGCAAGAGAGCATGTTTTCGTGTGACGCAGTCAATGAATGGGAAAAATACTGGGTTTTGATATGCACAGGCCTGGGGATTGGAGCAGGAGCGAGTAATTAGCTCTTGTTGTGGCCTCATTTGTGGGGAGCCGAAATAAAGGAGTGTGTAGTGGTGCAAGGAAATGTAGGACGGGGACTAATACTGGCAGGCAAAGTCAGAGTGTTATGCCTTCACCTGGGCCACCAGATTTGCAAGCAAGGCCACCGGCTTCCCCCAGACATGCGAAGGTGCTAAATAAAATTGGTACCCAGCTTGGAAAACTTCTGCTCTGGCTAATAATGCTTGCAGGATAAAATACCATAATCAATATATCCCGCGTGCCAAACGAAACCATTTGTATCCACTTGTTCCCTCTCTGGTTCAATTAATAAAGGCAGCCGAAGAAATACTGAGCACATTTCCTTTCAGAAATCTCCCCAAACTTAGTGACATTTGGAATCACACAAGACAGCTGCACCATGAGATAAGTTAAATGATGTATTCAGAAATGGCTCGGTTCGGAAGGTTGCATCTTTCATAGGAGCCTGGCGCTGAAATCTGTGTTGTGTTCTTAAAATGTGGAATAACTCTTCTCCCTGGTTTACATATATTGATGAATACACTTGAAAGATGGCCGGATTTCTGTATAGCACAGTGCTTTCTTTTCCTGACGCATGGATCCATCTGCCAACATCACAGATCTAATTAGTACTCTCTTATTTCTATTCACCGGCTAGTAAGCATGTGGCATCTTTCCACAAGCCTATAAATCCTCAATCTACGCAGACATATACCATATTGCGATGGGTGGGTTATAACCTCAGTGAAACTGGCAGTTGCAGTTGCCTTTCCATTGTGGCTTAGTGTCATGATAGCCAAAACAAGAGAGACCATCACCCCAAACACAGGCTGGCACAGCAAGGCGAGGGACGTGGTTCGGAGTTTCCCAGCCCTCAGCTACCATGTCCCTGTCCCCTAAGTGCCACACACACTGCTCCGGGGTCAATACAAGTGTTTATAGGGCAGTCATTGAAACTGGATTTGTGTAATGGTCCAAAAAAAATCCAGCACAGAGGCTTGATCATTAAGGCAGATGTGATTTGTGCAGTTTAATACGGTATAGCAAACGCAAGGGCTGGGAGAAAGAGCTGGCAGGGACACAATGAGCCCTGGAGACCCAGCTCTGAGGAAGGACAATTACAAAATCCCTTAAATAAAACAGAACAAGGGTAGAGGCATAACTGGCTTCAGTTCTGCTCCAAACAGAACAACGCACATCCCCTCCCAAATCTGGCCATCCCTGCAGGTCAAAAATATTGTATGAATATGCACTAGAGGTTATTTTTCTTCCCATGCTGGGGAGAGTTATTTGGAAGCCTCCTGCTGGCGTTAAATTAAATTACCCATATAAATAGCACTGGAGGTGACGAACAATAGATCCCACCGGTTTGCACGCAGGCTGCTCTATAATGGGCTGGAAAGTAGAGCTATTGTAACACGCCCTAAAAGGCACCTATTTAAGTCAGATCTCATCAAACTTCCACCTGGTGTAAGTTACTCTACAGACCTCCCCCTGCAGCGATACCCAACTTGTGCTGCACAAGAGCCGAGCCTATCAAATGCCTAAGGAGTTAGTAGCAAAGTGCCTTAATTACTCATATGGTCTTATTTTTGGGTTTCCACTGATTTTTCTAAAAATCCACTTGAGTGTCTGCATTCAAATTGCTAACATTTTTAAATAGCACTTCTTGTGGGGAAAAAAAAAAAAAGCCTGCTCAACAATGACTCTCTTCTTTCTTTTTTTCTTAAATATCCTTCTTACTTTGCAAGGTTACTTCATACTGCTCCTTTTTAAGATTTAAACAAGATGTTAAAACAAGCGAGAGAATGAATTTTCCCCGGGGAAGCTAACAAAATTCATATCCCATCTAGCTTACCAGCCAGCAGCATTTCAGGGACCAGTGATGCCAGATATGTACGTATGATGTAAAATGCTTGAAATGTATCGAGAGGAATATATATATATAGTGCTCACGTTGCTAGGGAAAATAGCGGCAGCAAAAGGCTTGGCAGTTTTACGTTCTGTCAGGGACATGGGTGTCCTTACTGGATTGGTACCCACCAAATAAAGGCACAGATAGGATGAGGGGGAAAAGAAGGCTTATTGTTTAAAAACAGAATCCCTCTAAGCTGAATTAACCCCTGATGTAAGCCCACTAAAGTCAATGGTGCTTTTGGGCAACCAAAGTTAACGTGGCTCTTTTGCTCTGTTTTCTACCTATTTGAGAGCAGACAGCCTGTTTTTACATCACTGGCCAAGAGAGAGAGCATGAGGATTAATAATCAATTCAAGGCTGTAAAGTGCTGCGTTGCTGTGAAGTATTTAATTTAAATCCTTTTTGTGTTTCTGGGGATGTAGCCTAAGCTGTCTAAAAGGAAAAAGGTAAGGTGCAGCCCAGAACTTGCAGCGATGTAAAAAATTAGAGGGGAAAAAAAAAAAAAAAGACAAGAAAATGAAACAACAACAAAAACCTATCAGAGAGTGTGAAATTCACCTGGATCCCTCCTAAGGGGTTTGCACATTTGTGTGATTAGAGTCATATTTATAGGAAAATCTTGTCACTTCTCCTCACACTCTGTGGGGCTGTAAAACACATCACTGCTGCTCTCGGTTTTTGGAAGGGCTGCTGAAAACAGGAGAAGGTGCGCAGGAGGGACAGAACCTGTCGCTGGGGAGGGTGCCCCAGCCCGGGGTGCTGCCCCTCAGCGCCCGCACAGGATGCGGGTTCTAATCACAGTGAGATGCAGACGTCCACGTGCCAAGGGATGACACCGGGGCACTTTGCTGGAAAAACACACGCCAAAACGCTTTTGGACACCACTCCAGAGGGTTTGCCCGCTGTCATGGGAGGGAGCTGGTAAACGAGGACACTCTCGTTTTGCCTCTGGCCATGGCTGCCGTGCCAAAGCACTGCAAAGGGTCCGGGAGGGGATATCCCCTTTCTCACCCAAAGGGTCCTGAATAACGTACAAGAGCAGGATTTACTCCCGGCACCAACTTGTATGAAAACAGCTGGCATTAAAATAAACAAGCAAACAAACAAACAAAGGCCCCATTAAAAGCTGGCAAGCTCAATAACAAGACCTTGCTCAGATGTCAACTTTAAAATCTCAATAATCTCCAAAAGAGTTATAAAATCTCATAATTGCAATTGCGGCAACCAGTGATTTTCCAAGCACTTCGTGTGCTGCTCAGGCACAAGTGGTTGCATGAATAAATGGGAGAGCGAGGGGGAACAAGAGGGAGTGGGAGAAGAGGTAAAGAGGCAAAATAAAAGAAGAGCCCAAGTCTGTGCTGCAATCTTGCCTGCTCATCTCAACTGATATTTGATTTCTGAGCATACCACAACACGGCATTGACAGATCTATTTCTCTTGCAGGGCTGTCCAGTTTTATACATTTCAGGTTGCCAGTACTACGTTGTGAAACCTCACCCAACCCATTTTCCCCAGCAGGAGCTCCTCAGGCAGAAAAGGGGATATTTCTTTTTCCAGTTGTCACAGGGATGTGTTGGGCAGCCAATATATATAAATAATAAAAAAAAAAAAAAAAAAGAAGAAAAACCAAAACACCAGAAAAGGCATGCAGAAAACAGCCTGAGCCCTGAACCAAAGATAAAAGCCTAGACAAGTGCACTGAAGTGTGAGGTTAAACGGAGAGGGAAAAGCCATTAGGGACCGTAGAGCTTTGGAAAAGAGTAGAAATAATTCCTAAGGAGAAAGGGGTGGTGAGGTATATCTTAAAGACAAAGAAACACAAGTCAGAAAAACATGGAGAGCTACTGTTGGAGCTCAAGACAATGCAAATTACTTTCCCTGGTCAGAATTGACCCTGGCTGAGATCTCTGGTTCTGAAGGAAGATGGTATTCCTGATTGTGCACTCCCTTGCAAGGCCCAGCTGCCTGAAGACAAACAGAAGCGACGATGGCACCACAAAATAATAAAACAGCAATCGTTTTGTTGGCTTGTCACATATTACAGCTAATTATTTAATTACTCTAATTTAAAGTTTTACTAGATTCAGCATCAAAGCATAAAAATCCAGTGATTGCAGTGTCAGAAAGGAATAATATAATTAACGTATTTAGTAGTAACATATTAAACTGTTGATTGCACCGCATTAATCGGCAGAGATGGTATGATGCATGGGAAGCTATATGAAATATATGAAATACATGTATGGGCCTGTGTTGTCATCCTCCCCATGTCATCACTTACACGTCCGTGGGGCAGGAGGTGCAGGCATGGAGAGGAGTATGAGGAGAGAGGCAGACGCATCAGATGGGGCTTGGAGCAACCTGGTCTAGTGGGAGGTGTCCCTGCCCATGGCAGGGGGGTTGGAACAAGGTGATCTTTAAGGTCCTTTCCAACCCAAACTATTCTATGGTTTGATGATCCTATGATTTCTACTGCAAGGGTCTGTGGAGGCCAGTTGTAGATGAGCTGACAGCACCGCCATGGAGGCACGTGCTGAGCACAAGGCTTTGCACCGTCTCCGCAGCCAAGCCCAAAGCACAGATGACAGATTTGGGGAAATGTCTGGCTGCCATGCACCGTGACAGCTCTTTGCCCCCGGGGATGTGCTGGAGTGCCCCTGAAGCCGCTTGGATTTGCACAGGCCTGAGCCCACAGACCTCGCACAGTTTCTCCCACATAGACACATACCCCACACTGAAGCATTTAAGTGAACCAAGGTCTGATTCCCTGAGTTATCCACAACACACCAAATTCAGAAGCAGTTGGGTAGTCAAATTCTTGAAACAACAGGCCTGTTATTTTGACAGCGCCCTCCAAAACTGGCTCGCTGGTCACCAGGCAATTCGAAGTAGGGGAATTGTTTCTGCCTGACATAACCTAATAACATATATTTTTTTCCTCCACTGCTCCAGAGCCAGGCAGCCAACAGAGGGAGCACAAATGCCCGAGCAGCGCTACATGCCTGGACTCTGCGATCCCCCGGGCTGTGTCCCATTGCTGATCATGCCGGCACATGAATGTGGAGGCAGCAGAAAGCACCAGTCTTGGGGGAATAATGTGCTCTGAACTCCCTTCCCCTGCGACAGGACACAGAGCAGCTCAGCTCTTCAGAGGGTCCTACCCCAAATGAAGAGCCGGGACCTGAAAATATGAAAATGAAGCAAGACATCGGTAAAGAAAAGGCCGGTCTGGAAAGAAAAGATGCAAAACAGTGAGAGAGGATAAGGGTTTATAATTTTAAGCTTAAACTCTTCTACAAAACAATTCCCTGGTCACAAAGGGAAAGACTGCAAGATGGAAAAGATATTAAGTGAAACATACAGGCAAAAGACAGACACACGTGTCTAATAATTACAAATTGCAACGATTCATTTTTTTCAGATTAATTTCTGTCTGAAAAAAACCCACTATCTATTCCATTTTTCCCCCCTCTGTAAGCACAGTGGCCTGCTTGCCTTTCTTACGAGACAAGCCACGCTCTCCAGCATCGTGCAAATACATCCCACGGCAGAGATGTTCCCTGCACCAGTCCTGTTTCCAAACCCACATCTATCCAAACACAGTTCGCTCTCCAGCCACCCCTGGGATGGTTAAGTAAGTGTTCTTTATGGGAGAGCTGCTTCTTTATCGCAGCTGAAAATGCCATTTTACTATAGTTTTACCTAAAAGCTATCTAAAAGCTGTAGATTATTGTTACCATTCACAGACACAGCTGGGTTTGAACTTCCCAGCACGCTGCTTCTCAGAGACAATCCAGCGCCGGGGCTGCGATGTTCAGAGCTGAACAAACTTTGCAGCATTTCACAACAGCAAGAGAGAGATGCGTGTGGACAGCAGAAGAGCACATCTAGCTGATCCTAGCTGCTAAATTCAAGGCTGCCCCATCTGTGTGTGACTTCTGATCCACCCATAAATGAGGCATTGTTGCAAGACTAGCACAAACTGTATCTTTCAAATTAAAAGAAATCATTTACTTAGGTTTTTTCTCCCAAAATAACAGAATTCGAATATATTATTTGAAAAAAAATACATTTTCGTTTTCCACCTCACTGCGTCCAATGATTGTGGTGTGATTATTAAACACTTCATAAATAATAATGTGACATTTTCAGATTGTGCGTCTGATTAAGCATCCATTCTTCTCGCCCTGACTGCGACCATGGATAGATGAGATTGCTGCAGACGTGGCAATCTTTGTGGCTCCTTCCCTGGGGATCCGGGATCAGAAGTCGCCCCTGTAACCCAATTAAATCCAAGAGGGTATGAGCTGATCACTTTGTGCCAGCTCCAAAACTCATGGCCATGGATAGGGAATCTTGACATGAACTTCTCTGAACTGCAGATCTGACCCATAAACACAGCTTGATGCATTTTCTAGGGAGGATATTTTACACAGTGAGTCACTTTCTCTGCAGTGGGTAATGATTTAACTCAATTACAGTTTAGTATTAGGACACCTGCTCTCAGAGCAAACAAGCAGTTCCAGATGAAGACAGAACGAAATCCAGGGAACTGGAATATAAGAAAAGACAGGTTTCAACTGAAAGCAAAAGTGAACCTGAGAGATAAATACTCTCTCAATGAGGGATCAGAGTCCTCTGAGGATCAACGCGTTGCAGAGACCCTGCTCAAAAAGTTTACTGCCCCTTTTTCACATAAAAAAAAAATATATTAGTAAAGTTATTTATTAAATAAAGAGCCAAAATCCAGTGGCATTTATCCTCTGGTTATTCTAGTGCCTAAGATACAGCTGTGCCTCTCAGAGCTGTCATACCAAGTAGCGCAGACGTCAGTGAAAGGGACAATCTCCTAACCCAAATTCTCTCTTGCCTAGTATAGCGTTCCGATGAGTTAATCCCAGTCAGAAAACCCAAATGCTTTCTTTTTTTCTGAGCACAATCACCATTTCAGAAAAATGACCACAGCAAGCAGCCCCTCTCCGTAAACCCTCCCAACCATCTGTCTAGATATTACTGACCTTTAATATTATGCAGGCGGGAGGTGGAAAGGACAGGATAAGAAGGGGGGGGGGGGGGAGGTGTGGAAAAATGTCATTGCTGTAACAATAGCTTATTGCATTTGGATAATCTCACGTCTTGTACCGCTGCTAACATGGTAATCTTTCTCCACCTACTGTATGTCAATAATGCAATAACCTCACTCTCCCCCTGCATCAATAACACAACAGCCGCTCTCCGCTTTCAGCGGCACTGATGAATTCTAGAATTGCAACAGCTCAGATGGTCCATGCTAGCCTGTCCCTGCCTCCCACCCTCATTACATTTTAATTTCACTTTAAAGACAGTTGCTATCAGCATTGTTTGGCTATAGCTTCTGCAAAATAAGATCGGGCTGTATTTGAACTCAGGAGGTTCCTCGGCTCAGCACAGGTGCCAGGATATTTTCTATCAGTGTCGGTACTTTGTATATTCTCAGCTGAAAAATTAAGGCAAGATTTGCCAAAGATTTAACTGGCCAACAGCTCAATGTATTCTCCAAAGCTGCTCTAAGCTCAGCACTTCTGAAAATCTGTTACTTACACTTCAGTGTATGGACTGCAGGTCAGATTCTCAGCTCACCAGCCACACTGCAGCCTTCAGATCTCTGCCAATTACACTTATACCAGTCCACCAATTATTGATTAATCAGTGTTGGTTTAAAACATAAACACACACAAGTGCTCTCCACAGACATGGTAAGCAAATTATGCTTAAAAAAATTTGATACAATAACAACAGAGTTAAAGCCAAGTGATGTGATAGGTCAGAAAAAAAAAAGGATCTGAAAGCATAATCAAGTAGGCTTAATATCAGAGAGCATATGGTAAAAGAATCTTGTAAGAGAATCCTTAATACTACAGTGGGCCTCACACACTGATTAATATCACTGCCTCTGTATAGTCTAGCATGGATGGATTCAAGAAGCTGATAATTTTCAGAAATGCTGCTCCTCGTAATGATAGAAGATGAGGTTTTGTGAGTTATGTTGAGAATTATTGGCAAAGGTTAGGTGATTTCCCACTGGTGCTAGAGGGAAAACATTGCTTGCAAATTACCAGCATTTGTCAGTACTAATACCACATCCCCCAGCCACCTAAACTGTCAACATTAATAGGTGTCTTTACAGCAAAGAGGGGTGACGATAGTCAGACTTGATCAGACCTCGAAATGAGAAGAGGAGCATGATACAGAGACTAAAGAAATGGAAATTTGCTTGCAGTGCCTCTTGCCTTAGCTCTCAACATCCCACCCATATCTGTGTGGGTGGCACTGCTTTACCACGCTCTGCCAATTATCACATTTGCTTCCCCGTTCGCTCTCCTTCCCAACTCTCTTTCATTCGCTGGGTAGATTTTGTTAAGCCTCTTCCATCCTCTCTCTTTCCAGTGACTGCTCTGTTTTCACCCTATCTATCATTAGCACAGCATTTCTTTTTCCAAGAAGCAAATGCAAGGTGCAAGATGCTGATGCAAGATGCAAATACAAGATGCTTTCCTAAGAAAAAAATGCAAGACGCAAGGCAGGAAGGTTTCCTGGTGCCCGGGTACTGCCAGGCCTTGGTCGTTCTCCGACCGGTCCCCTGTGCAGCCCTTGGGCAAGCAGCACCGCGGATCCCACTGGCAGGGGGCCCACAGCACTACTCCCCAGGAGGGAGGTTAGAAACAAGGGTCCTTGCCAGGCTTCTGGTAACTTCTCTCCCACCTCGGCACAGCAATATCTATGCCTTGCAATATCTTACCCTCTATTTAAACCTCAAAAGCTTTCAGTATTACTTAGATTGCAAGGTTCAGGTGAGTCTGGGGAACAGCTCACCGTGCAACCTTCTTTACCTGGTCTGGGGGTGCAGAGCCTCAACAGCCTCCTCAGATAAACACAACACAGACAGAGCTGTGGTTACAGAGGGCTACACTCCTGGCAGGACAGTCATCATCAGCGGCGAATTGCCCAGCAATTAATAAGTGTTTTGCTGAAAATTACTAAGGTATTTTCCCCCTTTGCTTTTGCTCTGCACATGTCATACTGAAGAACCTGCCATACGCTCCTCCAGCACTTGAAATTCAGGTCTAGCGACCCGTCTTTCTTTCAAGCAGGCAAAAAACCCCACAACTTCACTCCCTACATCTTCATCTTTCCGGCTGCCCAGCCCACGCAACTGGGGACACTGCCCAGCTTTGTCCCTAAGTTAACACAGGGTCTGATGTGTGGTTTGGTACAGCCCTATCCCCACCAAGGAGAGCATATAAAATACAGACATCTGCTCTCCTGAGCCTTTCAGCACCAGAGGTAGCATTAATTTAGGTCGGCCACAACCAGAGATAAAAATAATTTCCATTCGACTCCTCCTTCTGTCAAACCGAATAAAATATAGTTCACTTACTCACCTCGCCTGGCCCCTTGGCGATTAACATTAGCAAATGTAATCAGCCCGTGGCCACGTCGCCACTCGACATTAATGCAAAACTGGGGGAGGGCCTCGTCCACTATCAGCACAAAAAGAGAGCCTTACCTTCTAATGTGTTCATTCTTCACATGGCTGCTAGCGATAAAAGAAGCCGTCAAAACAGATGGACAGGCCGGCCCGGGCAGAGATAGGAGATTTCAGCTGATTTCTCAGGGAAAGAGAAAAAAAAAACGCAGCGAGCACGATGCACATCCTCAGCAGTTTCCACTCATGGAACAACCAAGGCTCTGGCAGGGCCCGGGAGGGTCATAAGCTTCGTTATCCAAACTCCATTTCTGTGTGTGCTGCTGCCGTGGTGCCTGCCACTGCCCCCTCCCCGCTGCAACACAGCCGCTCTCGCTGGAGCACGGGCTGAGTGTCCCGAGCAGGTCCCACCACAGAACCCGTCGAGGAGTATGGCGCTTGGAAAGATGCACAGAAGAGGTTCCCATTGCGCCTGGGAACACTGCTAAATTGTTCAGTCGGGCTCACTTCCATGCCCCAGCATCAGCCAAAGCTACTTTTCCTGGAGGCAGGGATGTTAGTACTTCAGACTAGCATTTTCAGCAGTTTTTCCCACTGTTGCAGATGGCTGATACACCCTGAAGTGCAGAATCGAAGGCCCCGGCTCCTTTCCCCCTCTCCTCACTAGCAGTTAAGGGCAGGCTGGCCACACGGCGCTCTCTGCCACATCTCTGCTCAGGCAGCTTTGAACACAGATGCAAATGCTGATTCTGCCAACACACCTGCAGCTAAAGGCCCAAACCCCCAACAACCACAAAACTGTTTGCATCTGAGGAGAGTTTGGTCCTTGGACTGTAAAACCCCTGATACTGTCATCATTGAGAAATGAAAATCATGAAAAGATGTGCCAGGTTTAATGCTAAATATGTCATTCTAACCCTGCCTGTGATACCGCGGTTCTGGGGCACACAGGCATACATCTGGATAATCTAAGAATTAATAATCTGGTCTTTAACAACCTCATTCACCCTCCGTAACAGTGGGTGAAATGATACAGGGTTGGTTTCCCCTGAACCGGACTGTGGGTGTCCCTGTGTGCAGTAGAGTGGCTTGAAAGACTGCACGGAGAATCTCAGCCCGCATTCTGAAGACTTTCTTCCTTAAAAATATTTTCTATGATCAATACTTGGGTAACAACTTGGGTTGTTGTTTTAAGGGAGTTGAATTCATTATTCTTCTCAGATAACATTAAATGCTCAAATACAATATTTTTTTTCTTTTTTTCTTTTCCTTTCTTTCACTACACCCTCCTCTTTGGCAAATAGGACTCCCAAGTCCCTTCTGATCACTAATAACATGGGCTTTCATACCCTCTTGGAACAAGTGAAATTTCTTTGACATCTTAACTTTGCACAAATAGATTTTAATGAGGGAATATCACCTTGCCTTGAGCTAACTCTCTTCCTTTGCTCTTCCAAGGCTTTTGTAGTCATTCCCTTACAACTTACAGAACATTAAAGTTCAGCAAAGTGTTTGAACACTGCATACCATTTCCCCAGGAACTTTGTTTATTCACTTCAGACTGTCACAGGAGGGACACGCTTTCAAAGATATGATGTAAATGAGGCAAAGGAAGAACATCTTCTGCAACCCTCCATTGTCCTGACACGGTCTTTCATGTCTGCTTGGGGGATTGCATACAAAAGCACTTCCCATTGGGTGACAACCAGGGTGATGCTACTAATATAAATAAGACTCTGAAGTTATGGTACACTCAGAAAAGCTGCTGAAAACCTTAAGTATAACTTGAGTAACAGGCGCTTGTCGAAGGGATCGGGAGCGCACAATAGATGTGGAAGAGAGTATCTAACAACTTGCCAGAGGATATATCAGTTCATGTTCAAACTCAGCGTAGACTTAATGGAGACAACAGCCAGAAAGGACATCAGCCTCCAAGTTCTGAAATTAGAAGAGGATATGAATCTGGAGTTAGGAAATATTGATCCTGTTGTCAAATTCCTCTCCATGCCCCTCCCAGAGCACAAAGTTGAGACAACAGACTGAGACAACAGCCAGACATTTCCCATGATGTCATTTCAAGAAACCTTCCCAGCAGAGAGAGACACCAAGGGATGGACTTTTCTCAGAACAGTTGTCCTCTGGGGTGGAGCAAAGTGTCACTGTCAAATGTGGCAGAGCACTGAGATCCTGGGCAGACGTTCACTGAACCCATGACTGGGATTCAGCTGTCCCCCTGCAAACTCTCCCCTTTGCTGATAATTTACTGTAATTAAACCATATGTAAAATTCTTTCACTCTGTCAGAAGCAGAGACCTTCTGCTGCCCATATGCCAGAAAGACAAATGAAGGGCAAAACTCACATGAAGAAGGTAAACTTTTGCTTCTTCATTAAAGAACAGTAAAGACACCTTCCATAAATGCATCTGCTGGTGCTCAGGTGATGTTTTGGTACACGAGTGAGATCCACAGTGAGACACAATGAGTCCCCAAGAACAGTCAAGAAACAGTCGGTGCCCATAGACTCAGTGTTTCCACTTCCCCTTGTGGCTGTAGGAACGGGGTGTTATCAGCATCAGGCCTTGTCCCTGGCAGAGGTTACTGCTGCCCAGGTCCCCTGCCGTGCTAGGGCTTGCTCACTCCCCAGGCTTACACCTGCGTGTAAGGGGACAGCAGCTGTGGGAAGCTGGGAAACAGCCAGACTCTTCTCTCCTCACGGAAAGGGCGAGAGGCAACAGGCAGAAATTGAAGCACAGGAAATTCTGTTTAAATGTATGGAAAAAAAATGTAAGGTGAGGGTGAAGTGCAGGAACCAGTTGCCCGGAGGGGTTGTGGAGTCCCCCTCCTTGGAGACATTCAAAATGCGAGTGGACTTGGTCCTGGGCAACTAGGTGGCCCTGCCTGAGCAGAGGGGTTGGACTAGATGATCTCCAGAGGCCTCTGCCACCTCAACCATTCTGTGAGTCTGTGAGATGAATTCGTGGTGCTATGGAGTATGAGGGAGGGAGCCTGAATTTTGAACACTTCGAACTGTCAAAACTGACATTATTCCAATTTCTTAAAACACAACAGAAAGGCGGGATCTCAGCTTATAGACAATTTATTTCTGCAGACTTGCCAGACAGGAGAGACAAATATTTTGCTGTTGTTGATATAACTGCACTTCAACAAGTGCAACAACAAAAACCTAAATAAGTCCAAGCCTTTCACAGAAGCTACAGTAAAACATTATTGATGTGTTTCTTAAAATTGTAAATATATAAATAAGGGCAAGAACCTGGAGTTCAGTGCAATAGAAACAGAAAGCTGATTCAGCAGAACAAGGCGTAGTCATAAAAGATTTATTACGCTTTATCAGCAATATCCACAGTCTTTCTGTGATTAGAGTTGCATTGTGTGTAATTATCTTATAGAAATTCGGCTCTTTGATGTGCTTTATCCACCATGCTGAAATACAGTTCAATTCTAGTGGGTTTTCATGGTTGACTGGAATTTACATTAATTCCTTTGGGCCTGCAGGGCCAGCCTGGTCTGTCACTAGCAAGCTCTTCATAAATATTCATATATATATATAAAAAAAAAATAAAAATTCTGTAAAGTCCTAGACCCTCTGGGTCCAAAAAAATAGGGGAAAACAAAGAGTCTGACTTCCCAGGAATGATCGTCGATTTGTATCCCATAGTCCAGCCTTTCCTCCCTTTTACCATGAATTAGAGAGTGATTGAAATGTTTACAGTAATTTGCAAGCAGAGGTTACACTCTGCTTTTAATTTAAAATGTCCAAGCAAATTGAGGAAATTGTTTCATTTCAGTTCATTAAGCTTGATTTTTTTCTCAATCAGAAGAATGTTCTCTTTTCATTTTGCTTTTTAAAGTTCACTGATTTTTTCCTTACCCCCTATGCCCATAAATGGTTGCTATCAGCCAGAAAAACTACAGGTGTTTGCAGGCCAACCTGTATAAGATGCAAATGCGTAAAACTACCTTGGTTGTGTACCTGATTGTGCTTTTGTGGGTTTCAGCATGGGGCAAGTAATCACCTTCAATGGGAGCAGAATCAATTTTCTGAATAATCACTTAATCCTTGGGAGATGCTCAGCACCGTGAAGGAAGGAAAAAAGAATGGAGCAATGGGGGACAGAGGTTTACAGTGTTTGGGGTTTTTTATAAGCAAAGCTCATTTTGTGCCCGTGTTTAATAACTAAATGGAGGCTACTCTGATTAAATATGTCCAAATAACTCTCAAAATTGTAGCTCTGCGACATTTCAGGCATCAGACACAGTTAAAGTGAAAGTAGAAGACACAATGATGTCTATTTCACATGAATCTCGCCTCTGTCACCCATCTACAGGTGTTGTTCCGTGGATAGGATCCAATTTTTGATCCAGTATCTGATATTAGAAGAGATGGAACTTAAAACACTTTTTTTAATTTGAAAGTGGAAAAAAAAGCACAGAGGGTCTGATCGCTTCCTAGACCCAGAGAAGTCATGAGAAACCAGAGAGCGTGGTCCACAGAAACCGAACTGTGTGATCAAAGGCCAGACCTTGTTTCTGCAGGAGCCTCGCTCATCCTCTTCAGCAGGACCAGAGGCGGATCCCCATGTACACCACTTGGCCAGGCTTCTCAACCCAGACTGCCATTCTCCTTGTCCAGTGTAATTCCAGCACCTCCAAGTGTTCCAGCCTGGAGCTCATTCCACAGTCAAATCTAACCGTCAGGAACATACAACCAGCCTTTTCCTTTATAACTGCGGGGAACACCTTATCATCTACACATTGATTTCTAAGGCATACATCGAATTAGACGAGATTTGAAGTCAGTTCAAGGAGGGAATAACATCCTCCATTACTAACTTGACCTGATCCTCACCTCTTTCCAACTAGCCCTTCTGGGTTCATTTCTGGTCTTCTTTTCAACTCTTCTGTGACAGGTTTCCCGAACAACACAAAATCATCAACACCCCAATAATTAATTTGCGGTGGTGTTCACAAGATCTTGACGTGCTTGTGGGAGAGGGAATTATAAATCCCGTTTCCTAACTGTGCAGCCACACTGCTTCTCAAGAGATGAGCAGTGATGGAAGGAAAAAACAGTCCAGGCTCTCTACTCTTCGGTGTTTATCTGAATGTAAGTGGGTTTAACCACCCTAAACGGCAGCGAGGCAGCTGAGGAGGCTTGACGTAACTGTGCAGGCAGGTTTGGGGAGAACAGACACCAGCGAAAACCCTCTGTGTTGTGAGAAGAGAGGGAGAGACGAAATCAATACATTTGAGTAAGAATTGAAACAAGTTAAGAGCTGTATGCTTATTAGCTCCTCACAGCAAAATAATCTGCCATTGAAAGCAGACAGGGAAGAATATCAGAATGACTGTAAAGGAACACAGATTGATTTAATAGTATCAGAAACTCTTTTGAAGGCAGCTGTGTAGCTTAGAGCAGGTGGGTGCAACTCAACAGGGAGGCCTATCTCTAGGTAGAGACTTTGTTAAAGAGAAAAAAAAGGGGGGGAGGGAGAAATTGAAATTCTGTTGTCAAGTAACATCACGCTTTAATTTCATGCCACATTATGACAATCTGGTCTGTAAGGCACTCCCAGTGTGTGGCTGCAGAGCTGCTGTATTACAGCTTCTGCTTGCAAAGCTGATAGGCCCGGGAGACCTGCAGCCCTCAGCTAATTGTAAACCCGATTAAATAGCAGTGTGAAGAAGTTTGATTAATTCAATCTATCTCCATGCATCAAGACCAGAACCAGACGTGGCATGAGCCCCAAATCTTTGGAGTATCAAGTTCTTTGTTCTTTGCATTTAGAATAAAAAAAATAAAATGAAGCATAGGAAAATAATGAAATTATAACATTATGACACAACGAAGCATAAGTGACAATTCTACTTTTCTTCCTAGAAAATCCCCAACCTTTCTGCCTTTAAAAAATAATGCATAAAAAACATTTCAATTAGCATCTTTATGCGCTTACCCAGATAAATTACCATACTAATAAACTTCTGATAGACTTTCAGGGGCTGCTTAACCAAGGGCTTCTGATCCAGCTGAATTCATGGTCTCTTGGACAGGAGGGATTTGGACTTGATTAATTTTAGTTGTTTCAATTGCAATGAAACTGTCAATTGCTCTCTCTCTTCTAAGTGCATGTGAGACAGAGAAAGAGGACGTAAAGAGGGACTATTGCTGTTAACTTGGCTGGCCAGACTGACCTTTTGGAAACCACAGGATGCAATGCACTCCGCACTGAGCAGCGCAGTCTTGTGCCGTTCCCCAGCAATACATTCAATTCCATTATTTTACATGACTGATAAATGCTTACAGTACTGCCTTCCACTTCCTGAAATACTGTGAGACTGGCAAACAGTATATCCAACTTATGATGTCATGTGTTTGAAGAGCAATTTTGACCAAGAAAAGTGTGAATATTCTTAGGAGACATTTTTACTTTGTACATTCCTATTTGGAGACAACTGCAGCTGCATATGCTTGAAGTCTTTGGGTCTTTTTTCCTGCTAGGCAGGGCCTTCATGCTTCATACATTTCCAACACCAAAGGAATTGAGGGATTTTCCCATGCTCAGTTTGCAGAGAAAAGAGAGATAACGCGTCAAGTTGCTCTTTGCAGTTTCTTTTTTTTTCTACCTACAGAAACCAGCACAGAAAATGGTTCATGAAAGAGTGAGATACTCATTTGTGTCTCATGAAGTGATCTGCATACATGTGTGTAACGCCCCCTTTCACTCTGTTACAGCCTACTGCATGTGAAGTGGCTTAGTTCCTACTGCATCACAACATGTAATAACACTGGTAACACAGCTATACAAAGAGCAATATTAGATTATTTCTGTTATTCATCAGTCTCACGGTTGGACAGAATCCTCTTAAATCTACCTAAAGTGGCTTCCCATGGATGCTAGTACTACCACCAAAAAATAATATATTATGCATACGTGTATAGCTTCTCTACTACCCACTGGCTGGTTTTTGTGTACGGTTATAAAATACCTGCATGACCCTCTTAAATTGAATATGATTTGATGGCAGAAGCTGAGCAACTGCAGTACTCAGAAGCCTTAAATATTTCAGAAGCCTTCTCCCTCCTCTTCCTTTTCTCCCCCACTAGCAACATCGAGGACTTCCCAGGCCCCACCACACTCCTGGAATGCATTCTCTCAAAAAACCCACTGAACCTCAAATTATTATTCCATGGTGAGAAAAGCAGTGAACAGTAGAAAATGACAGTTTACCCAAATGGAGGTGAAAATGCACTTTCTCCTGTACTTAAGAGAAATAACAGCTTTCAGCAAAGATCTAAATCCTAGCAACAAGCACTACATAAATGCAAAAAGGTCATCTCTTTGTTAGAGAAAGGTTACTTTGCTGAACACATACTTTAAAAAAACCCAACAAACTACTAAAGGAAATTAAGCTTGGTAACATTTCTGTTGTATTTGCCCATGCAGAGAACAGATCTGTGCGCTCACTTCCAGTGCAAGAATGAGAAGGAAGGTTGATTATAATGAACTATTTTCTTCTTTGAGAGCTACAAGAAGAGAATCGAAGATGTGTTTCAAACAAATGGCTATTTAAAAACAGAATTTGGGCTGTGCTGAGCAAAGCACTAGTTGTCAGCTGTGAATTCCCCTGGATGGCAAAAGAGAGGGACTTTACGCACTCTGCGAGAAATGGCCAGAATGATGAGTGCTCCTGCACCCCTGATGCAGTCGTGCAACTTGTTCCTTGTCCTTCTCCTCTAGCCAGATCAGTGTCTCCATGGCTGAAAAAACACTTGGGGTAAAATCTGGTTCCAGTAAAGACCACAGCAAAATCTCCTTTGCCTTCAAAAGAGAGAGGGGACCCCAAAATTTGGGAGATGGCAGGCTCCAAAGCCAAGAACTTCCTGTTAGAATAGACAAGCAGGCAAGGGGTATGGAGAGAAACAAAAGCACAGAGGGCTGATCTGCGTAAATCCTTATTAAGCAGGAAAGTACATAAGAATATGTTTAATTTTACTCCTAGCCAATAAGGTAAGAGGCTCTTCAAGCCAGGTTGGGTAAGCTGCTGTTCAGAAAGAATCATCACAAGGAACAGGGGGGAATAGGATGAGGAAGACAAATGTAGAGGGGAGAAAGGAGGGAATACACAGCAGAAAGTCTCTCAGAAATACTCAGAAAGTCTTGGTCCTGCAAAGGACACCAAGGAGAATACAATAAATTATGGGCTCCATGAAACAATGACTCCAAAACACTTGAGCCCAATGCAGAAGGATGCGGGTGGGGAAACTGAAACAAGGAAAAGTCCACAGTGTTTATTATCCTGGTTTAGATCCATTTAATTCTTACATGATTCAGTACAAAATCATCTTCCCTTGACCAAGCTCCATCTCCAAGATAACAACTGTTTAGAAATGACCATGTTTAAACAGACATATGCGACAATGGTCTAGGCTTCTTCTCTAGGTCTCTTCTTGTCTTTGGGTGAAGCTCTGCCCCACTGAAATCGGTCGGAAACTCCTGTTGACTGTATTGGGAGGAAGGATTACATTGTCTTCTGGGGAAATAGAAACAGTTACCTTTAGAGCCATTAAAAAATGGAGGATAGATATCTCTGGTCAAGAAGAAAGTAAGCCTAGGAAAATAAAAATGCAATTTTATGTCACCTTGGAAAGATCAACATCATTTGTCATGTGGTGTTTATTCAGCAGAACAACAACTGCATTTGTGCTTTTAAAGGGAAATGAAAGGAGAAAGTAGCAGGAGGGGGGAGTGGGGGAGATCTGAGCACAGGAATGTACTGCCACTCCAGCCTGCTATCATTAAACCACATCAGAACTTCATAATCATGGTGTTTAATTAAACAACAGAGGCATGGGTTTATGCATTAATAATGAGGCCTAGCACTTTAGCATGTCAGGCTAAATACAGTTTTAAATTAATAATGTAGCACCGCGGCATTAGTGAGAAAATGAAATCTTATTAACAACTTAATAAAGTCCCTTATTTGCTAAAGTTCTAGCTCTCAGGGAACAGTGTTATAGCAAAGCATTTGCATCCCTTAAGGGGGCAGATGGGAGGAGGTGCTGCTTTCTCACACCCTCTGTAATTCCATTATATATAGCTAGCATAGTCACTAAATATTGCCTAGTGTCTGCCAAATAATGCCGTATGTTGCTTCTCAACCTAGGTGTGACATGCTGAATAATCTGCACACACTCTTTGTATGCACCCAGGAGGGGCATTTACTCACTTTTTTTCTATTACTGTACCATCTTACCAGGCAACACTGGAGAACAAGTATGGATATCTACAATATCGGTGCTTTACAGTCATTTGTGTATGATCGTCTCAGGCCCCAGGACTGCAAACACTGCTATTTTGAAGAGGAAGAACTGAAGCACAGAAAGCAGCTGAGAGCATGAGGAGTAAGAGAAAGCAATTGATTTACTGTGGCTTGCAGGGTTACCACCCATCAGCTGATCCCTAATAACTGTCTATATAAGCATTCTTGGACCACTCTCCAATTTAGCGTGTTTTATTTTCAGAGCAGACTGAGAGTGCACATGATTAGGTACTCCAGCTCTGCTGATAGGCAGTCATTTGTTAAGCCTCAGAAATTCTAGCAGTTTATAACCAGGGTTTCACAAGCCTTTAGCTTCCTGACTCCCATTGATTTCAAGGACCCGGGCCACCTCAGGCACACAGCGCATCGGTGAAAGAGTAAAGACTGGAGCCCCATCTGCTCAGCCCTACAGCAGAGTCTGAAGCCCAGGGCCAGGTTTCCATTTGCCCATGTGTTTGCCACAAATTTATCTACCTACTTCCCTTAAATCCAGAGAAAGAATTCTTTTCTCCCTCCTCTACCGGTGGTCAGCACTTCTGCCCATCTAAGTAAGAGGTCTCTCCCCACCGGCTTGCCCATCTATCTTGAAAGTCCCACCTGGTCTTGCTTTGCTGAGGAAACAAAGAACAGGCTACAGGACCATAATGACATGAGTAACACAGGGACAAGATCCAAAGCCAATGAGCTGACTTCAAATGGCTGAGCGTTAAGGCCATTCAGAACTGACAGCAGCAAAGCCACAACAAGCCATAGCCACTAAATTCAAGGGAGATGATAAAAAAAAGAAGATTAATAAAGACAGGAACAGACGAGGTACAGCAAGCTATGAGTATGTCAAAGAAGGGCCTCTTTGGGATGTAAAACACTGATCATACATCTTGTGCAGCTTGAAAGCTATTGGATTAGAATGGAAATCAGCCAGCAACACCACTGACTGTTGCAGATGTGAATGCAGAAAAGCAGTGGGGAAATCCTGCCTTTGGTTATGCTCATGGGACCCTAGAGCTGTTTCCTCTTCCTCCCTCTGTTGTTTCCACTAACTTTGCTCTGAATTTGCTGGACAATGTACCAACATCAGTAAACCTTTAGAGTGCTGGGAGAAAATGTGGATGATGGGTGGCAGACCATACACTTCTGCAGCCTTTGGATAAGACCCTAGCAAGCCCCCTTCTCATGGGAACTACTCCTTTAAAAAAGAATGGTCTTCCATATCAAATGGCTCCAAACTTTCAGCTGCATTTTCCATGCCTATCCTGCTACAGAGAGAATACTGTTCTTGCAGAAGCTGCATGGGAGATTCTCGTTGTTCCTTTTTTTCGTTCAGTTACTGCCCAGCTATCTGGAATGAGGGGGGAGACGGGGCAGAATGATAACTGCAGTTCTCATAGGAGAACAGAAAGCTGGGAGCAGGTTTCCTTGCAAAGCCTCTGTGCGTTGGGGGTCCTGATCTGTATGCAAAGGTTGCTTGTCCGCTCCTCTCCTGCTTCAGAGACCCATGGATGTGGATTTCACTTGGGAGCCACGGAGTTCATGGGAAGAAGTAGCTTGTGCAATGTTTGTGCAAGGGAAACATCTAGGACATAAAAGTCATCTTGGTATGCCTTTTATTCCAGCTCCTCGTGTTAAATAATAAATAGAAACCTAATGGAACTGAGTATGACTGCAGGATGCAGTGCAAGTGAAGCCAGAGTAGACCTGCATCTTCCCCCTTACTTCATCATCAGAGAGTAAATGGGTCACTGGTGAATGAGATCTAAGTAAATCTCCATCCTTTTTAGTCTGTCTTTATACAGAACCTACTCCAATGGGATGTGGCTCAAACTTACATCCCTCTGCTACAAAACGCTAAATACAAATACTACAAATGATCTCATCAAAACCCCTTATGTTTCTACTATGAGCTCAAAAAAAACTTGAGGAAACAAAGTTTTTCATTCTAGAAATCCTTCATTTGCTTTTTAATTGTGCAGTGGGATGTCTTGGGATCTGGTCTTTTTCTCCCCCTTTTTTAATTTTCTATTTATTAATATTTAATCTCTGCACGGTGAAGAAGAAAATCATTTCTGCAATAACATCAGAATGGGAGGGTTAGAAATCAATAGCCAAGCTCTCACAAGACACATTCAATCCCTTCTTAATCCATTTTCGACTGCTCCCCTGTCTTATTAGAACAGCCAAGTTTTCCCACACTCGTTAGGTTGGGATATTCAAGTTGCAGAAGGGAACTGAAAACACCCCAAAAAGCAGAAACCTCCTGAAAAGCAGGAAAGGGAACAGAGCATTTGACTCCGGGAGAGAGGTCTGGACCTTATTCTGAACCTAAATCCCTACTCTAAAAATCTTCTGATAGAAAGCTTGGCCTCATTTGTTAGAATCGTGATATGTCCTGCATCCACTGTCAGCCCTGATCCACAAAACTGGCATACTTGATGGGAGAAGCCAGTGTCTTAGGAAGCCAGCAGTTAGCAGGAGAGACCGCTGCACCTCCCTTAGTGCTTCTAAGACTTGAGGATATGACAGCAGGCACTTGTTATTACGCCTGACCACAGAAACCAAAGCCCAGATTGCCTGTCTGCACCAATCTGATCGTGCACTTGACCATTGAGACAGCACACCCCATGAGCCACACCATGACTCACAGCCACTCAGCTCTCAACAGTTGGCCCATCCCTTCTGCATCCTACTGCTTCCATCAACACTTTCTTCTTGACAAACTAAGCACCTGCATGTTGGTGGCATGCAGCCCCCCTGTGCCAGGAGAGGACCCTAGAAGGGCTATCTCCTTTGCTAGGAAAGGGATCCCAGCTGCTCCTTGTGGCCAGCTGTGGAGAGTTAGCAAGATGCACAGTACTTTATTAGAGAGTTGTGAAGAACAGAGGCAGGCAGGCATTGAACCTTTCTTCTAGCTCAGAAAGGGGCTGTGCTTAGCATTTGTTTTCATTTCAGTGAAGGAAGGCAACATTTTTGCTCGAAGGGTCAGCTGGGGTCCTTCTCATTTTCTCTTCTCTTTAGTAGATTTCACATTCTGGGATATACATCTGCATAACACTACTCTATTTCTCCCTGAAAATATCTGATTTCTCCTCTCTGTGCAGGGCTCGACGAATATCCAAGCAAATCCCTTTCCTTAGTAGAAGCAATGATGAGGGCTGTTCAGCAAGTTTGTAGGCGGTGTACCCAGAGCTAAGGGCCCTCTGTGCATTGCTGCCTGCCATGAAGAACTTTGTCCTAGTGCTAAAGGGCTGCCTCTGAGCCCGCTGATGCAAGAAGAGACTTTGCCAGCAGAGGGAACTACAGACCAGGTAATCGCTCCTTCCACGCTAAAACATGCACCGAAGCCAGGAGCTAGGCAGAGGCTCTTCTCTCCTGCCTGGAAAAGAGACGTTTCAGGCACCTCTGCTAGGGCTTTTGACCAACTTGCTGCTTGTTGGTTTCGTTGTTGAGGGCTGTGTGTGTATGGGGCTGCTAAAGAAATCCATTCAAACAGGGAACCAGTTGAAAACTCTCCGCTTACGCTATTAAAAGAAAGTTCTTTTACCTATCTTCTTGCTGCCACCTAGTGAAGGAGAAAAAGTATGACTATCTGAGTGGCATAAGCAGAGTAAAACCTATCCCAGAGGCCTGTACTTGTTAAACAATTACTTTGAATAAACTGCTTCAAAATAACCTTCAAAGTTGCACGAAGCTCTGCTCCTTCCCTGTTGGAAGTCTCCTTTCCGAAAGCGCCCTGCTAGGTCCTTTAAGGGACAGCTACTGACAGAGGCCTTGCTTCATCATCACTTGTGTATGAAAAGCAACACAATATTGACCATTTTGTTGTACTGAAACTCTTTGGGGGGCTCTTATAAGCTGTAGGACTTGTGGTGGTCTTTGCAGGATCAGACAGTAAAGGAAGTGTTCACTGTCTTTCATATTACCCTGAACATGTAGTTAGTATAGCCGCTATGGCAGGGAGGATCACAAGCACAGACTATACATCCACCTAACATCTCAATCTCGTTTAGTAATCAGAATCCAACTCCTTGTTAGTACCTGAGTGAGCTTCACCTAGGACTGAGAACAGAAGTCCTCTATCCAAAGTCCTGTGCTTTGGCCAGAAGATTTTCCTTCCCTAAAATAAAAATGGTATGTTCCTGCATTGTTCAGGGATTTTTTGAGAGGGGAGCTTCAGCTGTGCGATAGACAAGTGATAGACAAAGTCAGCAGAAACACTAACACTTCAGCAGCTCCGGTTCTTACACTCTTGTCATGCTTCCAGGCAACAGCCGTGACCTCTTGCTAGTCCAGATCCATACATGTGTTTGGCCAGATGCCTGCCAGACTGAGCTCTGCCTGCTTTTCCCTGCCTTGAGTTTCTGTCCTCTACCTACCCACCATTTCTAAATAGCTAGAACCAGCACAGCACTGCCATAGCTTGTGCTTTTTCCACCTGGTTGTTCTTGCTATTACACCCGAGGGAAGAAGTATTCAGCTGCTATTTCCAGTTGAGTTTTCAGGGTAGCATCATTTGTACTCAGCAGAAGATGATCCATTCACACTTTTTGGTGCTTGAACACCTCTTCACTTTCCACTCTCCATTAATAAAAGGTCCAAAAATTGCCAGGCTTGCTGCAGTGACAGCTGCCACCAGCAACAGGGTTGCATTTACAGGGCAGGTACCCAAAATACAGTGTGGGATTACAATCCGAGACTCATAAGCGCTCTCGGGTCTTACTGTGCCTGTTATTTCTGATTTTTTTGCGCTTTGCCTCCCCGTGCCTGGATGCCAAGGAAGGGAGGTGGGTGCCCGCTGAGCCCCGGGCTCTGAAGGAGGTGGTCGCTAGGTGTCAGCATGGGACCGTCTCAGCGGCCACCGCTCCCGCCCGCAGCCCGGCGTGGCCACCCCGCAGCCGGGCGGGGCACCGGGCCCGCGGGGGAGGCTGCCCGACCCCCTCCTCCTGACAAAAACCGTAATACCAGAGCATATTGGTCTCTCTCAAACCTCCTTTCTCCTGATCTTTTCAAGAGATTTTGCTTCGTTCTACTTTTAATATCCAAATCTGGCTGATAGGGATGGAGACAGCATTTCTCATGGTTGCTCCCACCTCTTTTCTGATGGAAAAAGATCCATTTGTGAAGTGGTCCCCCCCGTCATCCAGCAAAACAAATAAAGTTTTTAAATGAATGTGGCAGTCTTTGCAACTAACCTTCTTACACCTTTTAATAGCAGGTCCACCCCAAACCCTGAGGTCTTTTATCTACATGCGATAGGTAATGTAGCTCTGAGTAAAAGTTTGTGCTTCATAGCTTAGTCCTATCTCATTCCACTCCTCTGGACATTCAGACAACAGACACTGACATTATAAGATGCATGGTTTCATTCAAGTGCGTGGCTTTAACAGTAAAAGTGAAATTGAAGAAAATACATATTTATTTCAATCCCTTTCTCCTTCTCCTCACATCAAAACTGAAATAAACTGTATTCAAGCTCTTCCTGTAGAAACAGGTGCTACAACCTCCAAGTTCACTTTTTGTCTCCCCTAAAAGATGAGAACAGTCTCCAAGCTGCAGCTGGGAGCTGTAGTCCTGAAATAGCCCCAGCAGCAAACGAAGGTCAGTGCAGCCCTGGCAGTTTGTGCTGCTCTTGGTTCAGTCCCTGTACACGATTAAGCAGCAAGTGTTTCTCTTTGTAGGCAGCTTTGCCTTGTCAAGCTAACAGAAATCCCTTGAATTTAGGGAGGCAGACGTGGGGAATGCAGTAATCAAATCATTGATGCTGCCTATTATTGTTTATAAAATGTTTGTGACCTGAAAGGGTCTTAATAAAGGTATGGGTCCTGCCTGGAGGAACTTAAAGTTACAACAACTGTTATAATTGCAGTGACAATAGTCTGCTATTAGTTATTAAATATTCACACCAAGTTTTGAATACATAAAACAGTAGAAGAAAAAATCACACTTTAAAGCTGGCAAATACTCTACAGCATCTCACAAATTTATTTCCGATTGCATATGTCCATTTTTCCCCAAGGCACTTGAAAGAGAATTTATTTTCTGCAATGTTCTTCCATATGAGTCATTCCCTTTTGCTATTTTTTTCTTCCTTTTTTGTTTTTGTAGTCCAACATGACAAAAACCAAATCAGATGTTCCTGTTTCTCAGTTTTCAGTGAGAAACCAGGTTGAATATTTTCAAGGATGCATATTCACAGCTGAAATTTGAGGGAAAAGTCCAGAACAAATTCCTCTGTGTGCATTTTTTGGTAGCACATTAAACCTGATTTGATTTCAGATTCATACAGGCTTCACAGGATTTCTCTCAGCTACGCATTTTGGAATTACATATAAAGCAGCAAATCCTTCTGCTCTGTTCTCTTGTATTTGATATACCTCCCAAGCTGCCCTTCAGTGTTGAAATAACCCTTGAAGAACTCATCTATTTATTAAAGCACTAGAGAGCCTGTGTGAAAAGTATTTACTTCTAATTTTCAGCCTACTGCTTTGTCTGGCATTAGCCTTGTTAGATGCATATGATGTACTAAAGAAACCAGCAATACTTGCAATGTATCTTCACAACCAGAATTCTTTAAATGTTGTAACACTGCTAGTCCTTCTTGTTGCAAGATCTCAACATATTACAAAAAAGGCAAATAATTTCTAGCAGGGGACAATCCTGCTTTTAACAATCCCTGATCATTTTTCTTATGGGAATGATTGATGCCAAAGGATAATATTCTAGTACCTCACTCCCTTTGTCTATTAGCGCTTGGGGTGTGGGACTGATTCCAGAAATGAGCAGAAGTTATGCTGTGTTCACCTGTATTTGAAAGTCACCATGAATATATACAGTGATCTGTCCCAGGAGCAGTTAAGTGGTCCAATTCTCATAAAGCAATTAAGTGACTAAAACCAGTAATCGGTCTTCATGGTCTGATAAGCCTGACAAGGGTATCGAAAAAGAGACGTGACAATATTGTAACATGTTCAGATACTGGAGGTGAGGTAAAAGATCATTGAAAAGTACAACAGTCAAAACCTTGTGCACACTGATGGCCAGGCTTGGACAGCAGCTGGTTTTATGTGTTCCACTATCCCAAAACGCAGAAACGCAATCTTCCAGACTTACGCTTGCAGAGGTGGGGAACAGCCTCATTCCAGGCAGCAGCTCTCCAGCCACGGGTGAGGGTGCATGTGTCACTGCAGATCTCGGCACTCTTGGCTCTGATGTGGAGAAGAAGAGAGACAAGCTCGTCATTTCATGTTAGCACACTGCATAAAGGGAGGCGATGGGAAGAGGACAAGCTAACTACGCTTTCTAGAGGGCCTGATAAAAACAAAACACATTCTGGAAAAAGCCTTGTGTCACCTTAACACGCAAGCTATTTACTACAGCAAATAACCTACCAGGTGCATCTGCATCAACTGGTTGCATCTGCCTGTGGGCAATATCCACCTGCTCGCATTTGTATGTCACTACACAGGATTCATCCCATCCGTTCTAAGCAGACTCGAGGGGCCTGGACCAGGCACATGTCGTGCTTGGAGAAAGCCCGATATGCCCTTATACTATCTTTATACCAAAACTCAGTACAATGAAGCAATGTCAGAAGCCTAGAAAAAAAAAAAAAAAAGTGAGACTGGGACCTCTTTCTGTTTCAATTAAAGATTAAGCCCTCTCTACCATCTCAATGCAGGAGTCCGGCACACAGCATCCTGATTATCCTTCTCTACGCAGCTCTCACCTTTGCCAGTGGCTGCCTTGGATTCTCCTTGAGATTTCTCTCTGGGCCAGACACTCATGGCGAGCATTCCCCACAGCGACGATTTCTCACGCACTGTGAGAGTAGTTTGCTTCCTTTCCAAGCTTAGCCCTCAATTACTGGTACCCACAACTGGGAAGGATAGAGAGTCCCTTCAGAGCTGGACTGGCTCACGTTTATTCAAAGTGAGTCTCTGAAGAAAATGGAAATAGACAGGGCCTTTGCCTTGCAAATCTCTGTGTGCAACAGGCGCCTCCTCTGTCATCCCCACACAAATCAAACCCACCTGACCAGCGAGCCGTGCCCGCAGCTGCCCAGGCCCTGCATGCCTTTGCCTCCCATCACAACGTGTCCCAGGAGGGGTCCCATGTCTGAAGTGAGGGAGAGTGTTCGCTTCGCCAGTTTTCCATGAGAATGACACTAGAAAAGTCTCCTGAAAATATTTTGGTTCCCTAATCAATTCTTAATTTGCTTTGGGGCTAACAAGGGCTACGGTGAGAAGCAGTATGAAGCATCGGCCCAACCATCGCCTTTTCACATTAATTTCAGAAAGGGAAATGAGCCAATTCTCAGGCTTGGAGCTTGCGCTGTTGCTGTCTGAGAGCTGAACCTGCTCTTGCGGTTCCAAAGCATTTGGCCTGGAGTAGGAACTCATGATGCCCTCCCTGCCCTTCCAGTGTCTGGGGGCAGCTCCAGGTAAGCAGAGGTGATGCTCTTGGTGCTGTACTGTTCACGTCAGCAGTTTCTCCTCCGCTGCCTCCTCCTATAAGTTCTAGAAGGGCAAGAATGATTTGTGTCCATTCCTACTGACGGGGACGGGGACGGGGACGGGGACGGGGACGGGGACGGGGACGGGGACGGGGACGGGGACCCCACTCCTCTTCCCACCCGCCGCCTCAGGTGCTTCCCGCCGCCAGCCGCCGCGGCCGCTCTGATTGGTCGGCGGGGGTTTCCCAGCGTGCTCCTCTCCGCTATATAAGGGGCGGCGGGAGCCGTGCTCGCATTACTGCCCGCCCCCGGCGCGGAGCGGAGCGGACGGGGCGCTTCGTCCTCCCCTCCGTCTTTCTCCTCCTCAGCGGCGGCGGAGCGCGGCTCCCCCCCACTCCCCGCCGAGGCGATGGCCGAGCTCAAGTCGCTGGGCGGCGAGGCGTACCTGGCGCTGGCCCCGGGCTACGGCCCCTCGCCTTTCGCTTACGGGGCGGTGCGCGGCGGCGCCGACGGCCCGCGGGGGACTTACCCGGGGAGCGGCGGCGGGTCGGACTTCCACCCCGCGGCGTTGGGCAAGTCGGCGGAGAGCAGCGGCGAGCAGAGCGGCGAGGAGGAGGACGGCTTCGAGGCCGGGGTGAAGGGCGGCGCGGCCTTCGAGCGGGAGGGCAAGCTGAAGGGGGCGGCCCTGGGGAAGAAGCCCAAGGAGCAGCGCTCGCTGCGCCTCAGCATCAACGCGCGGGAGCGGCGGAGGATGCACGACCTGAACGACGCCCTGGACGGGCTGCGGTCCGTCATCCCCTACGCCCACAGCCCCTCGGTGCGGAAACTCTCCAAAATCGCCACCCTGCTCCTGGCCAAGAACTACATCCTCATGCAGGCGCAGGCCCTGGAGGAGATGCGGCGGCTGGTGGCCTACCTGAACCAGGGCCAGACGCTGGGCGCACCATTGCCCACCACCCTCAACCCCTTCGGACAGTCGGCCGTCTACCCCTTCGGCGGCACGGCCTTGCCCGCCTGCCCCGAGAAATGCACTGCCTTCACAGGAGCCGCCTCCGCCCTCTGCAAACACTGTAATGACAAGCCCTGATTTCTGGCTTCTTCAGGCTTTTCGGGTTTTATTTTCTTTTTTTTTTTTCTGTGCACTTTTCTTTCTGCTACCATCAGTCCTTGGCTTCCTACCATCAGTTAAGTCTGGGTATTCTTTTTGTTTGCTTCTTTTAAATACCTCCCCCCCCCCCTCCCCACACCCCATTTGGAAATGTTTGGCAATTGACGTGGACCCCAAAAACACCCACTTTCAACTTTGTTTAGTTACCCACACACACATACAACTTCATCTGTAGCGTTATTTCCTTCCCAGCCTGTTAGTGGACTGTGAGCGTAATGTTGCTTTTCTGCTTGCTCTGCTCTACAAAGTTTCTGAGCAGTTTTTAAACTAAACTATAGAAAAAACAGGGAGGGAGAGAGATCTGGAAGTGGAAGCCTCAGTGAGTTTTCTTTGGCATGATCAACCTATGTTAAATATAGCCTAAAAGGGGGGGGGGAGGGAGTAAAGTCCAGCCGTAAAACTATGCAGCACTTGAGAATCACGGGGGGGTGTCCTATGCAGCCAGCTGGGGCTGGGCTGCATCTGCAAATCCAAATGAAAATGTGATTTGGTCAGCTCACAGGAGGGGGGAAGTTCAGTGCTCTTGATAAAACAATAGATGCTTCAAAATGAGATGCTTTTTTCTTTGCTCTTTAAAAAAAAAAAAAAGAGAATTAACCCGTTCTTGATCTGAGAGGAACCTGTGATTGTATGCTAATGCTTGCTTTTTGCCTGTTTCTCAGCTTGGTTAAGTTTTCCAGATGATTTTCCAAAGTTGTTGCTCATCATGATAAACAAAGCAAAAGGTGACTTAACATATTTATATGTATTTATAATAAATAAAAGACATGAATAACCACTTTCTCTGTCCTACATATCTCTAAAACCAGCTGGCAGTTAAAGCAAAACTCCCGCTGAAGTAAGGTAAAGCGGAGACAGACGCGGCAGTCCTTTGCGAAGGAGCGGCATTGGGAAATTAGGTGAATGATTGGAATACTTGGAAAAAGCTTGTGGACATTTGGCTCCTTATCAGCAGGGATTTGTTTTTTCTCCAGGTTCTCGTGAATCGTGCGCACACACAAAAGTGTTGTTTATGCCTGACTTTATTAGAGTTAAGTGAGTAGAGATTTAGTGTGTGTATTTTGACACTTGCTGGAGAATGCTGTGCTCTGAAAGTGGAGTTTGAAAGGGGTTATTGTAGCATCGAGCTTAGCTCCAAGGACTGCCATGTAAAACGTGGCAGGGAAGGAAATCGCTTAAAGACTCTGCTTATCCCTTTGGTTTAGTTTTGTGTTATATCTACAGCTTGACCCTAGACCTTTGTGTGGGGTTTGGACCATTTAATATCATGACTAAACTAATAATCTCTTGCCAAGTATTGACTGTGTTGGTACAAGTTACACAGCGAGTCCCTCGCTGGCTGAGTTTTTGATGCTGCTTGTGTTGGTTTACTTTGGTTTTCTGGTTTATGATGTTTAATGCTTTGGTGCCTTGTATGCTTCACTAGTCATTACGGAATAATAATAATAGAGGTGCATTCAGTGATTTCTGTTGGGATTGGAATACCCACCCAATGTCAGAGCAACCGCATAAACTGGTACAGTCGCAGCCTGAGGGGCTAGAGCTGTCCGTGGCCATTTGTGTTAGGAGCGGGGTGTAACTATTTAGGGTTATTAAACCAATTTCCATGCCTGTCGCTAGTGTTATGCTAATTTGAAAAGGACTGCCATCCTGCTCAAGCCGCTTGTCTATGGCACTTAATTTTAATTAATACATTTCCAAAAGACTTCTCGTGTTTAGATAACAAAGTGTGTGATTAAGCCTCATTCATGAAGACATATGTTTAAAACTGGTTCCTGCTCGCTTCCATTTTTATATCTTCATCTCTTCTCTTTTTACAGAGTAGTTTTACAGAACAGTTTATCTGTTGTACCTTTTTCCATAAAAGAAAATCTTGAAAATACTCTTAAAAGGCATCTGATGAAGTGAAAGCCGACCAAAACCGCTGCTGAAGCAAAAATGACTGGAAACTGCAAATCAGCAAAGGTCACTTAAAATTTTGTAGACTGAGTTGTTGCCGGATAATATTTTGGGAAAAAGATCAGTTTAATGGAGAATCATGATTTTTAGGTAAAAGTGTATTACTTCTGGTTAAAATTATAGAAGATTGAGCAGCTGGGAGTATTTAAACAGAGTTCGGTTTAACTGTTCGTTTTTCACCAAAACTAAAATAGATGGAGAATAAAGTATTTAACAGCTTATTATTAAATATGAGTGTTTGGTTAAAGACTTTCACTAATAATAATGGAATTTATAATTGCTTCTTTCTGAAATAATTATGGCAAAAAAAGTGGCTTACTAATTTCTGAGCCGAAAAAAGTCTTCATAGTCTGAGAGACAAGCTATTTTTGGAACTGTGGGGTTTAGTACAGTGACTGTTTAATTCTTTTCCTATAATTTGCATGAGTAAATAGCTTGCTCGTATTACCATATTTACCTAGAACCTGAAAAATCCACCTTCTGAGAGCCCTTGAAATACTCAGAAGACTCTCTGAGAGCCCACTTTGAATTAAACGATCTTGGGAGGCTAAACGTGAAATTTCAAATATGGAAGATAAAACCTGCTTGCTTTAAAGAAAATTTTGATAGAAAAAATAGCAAGCATGAGTATTTAAGTACTGTTCAAAGGCTAGGTATTAAAAACAGAAATGTAGAGCTTATCAAAGCAGTACTAGAGGAACTTGTAAATTGTTATTAAAATTGACCTTAAAGTACAGGGGGTTTAATTCAAAAGTAAAGTAACTCCAATCATAACTCTTCCTGCAACAAATTAATATTAAACTGAAACAAAGTTGACTAACTTCTCAGTTAATCTGAGAATTCAGTCCTGTGAGCTGTTTCAAGCCACGGCAGACTTTTAGGACTTTAACTCTTCTCATGCAGAGTTGAAACCCATAGAGAGCCCTTTGTGTTTCCCGTTCACGGGAAGGCATCTATTTCGATGTGACTTATGCTTTGTGCTGAGCTGCTGCTAAAATCGCTCCAAGTGAATGCCTAATACTGCTGGAAAGATGATTTTGTTGGGAGGGGATGAACTGGCATCTGATTATTGCGTTTGTGTGTGAAGCATCGGTGCTAACCTTGCAAATCTGCACGGTTATCCCGGGGATGAGATCCTGTAACTTGTTGTTTGTTTTTCCCCTTCTCCGGCATATGAAAAAAAACCCGTATTTTGTGTACCATGTGAGGTTTAAATTGTCTGCTTCCAGCTGGTGTTTCAGAGAATATGAAGGGAGGACTTCCAAATGCTGAAGGTCTTTTTTTTTTTTTTTTTTTTTTCCTGCTCAAATGTTCTTGTTATGATGCCTGCTTTTTCTCCAAGAAGGATTTATGGTGTATGCTCAGATGGAACTGAAATACAGATCATGTGTTCTAATGTACTTGTTATCCTGGTATGTTCATACTTTGAAGAAAACATGACGCTGACTTTGAATTAAAGAAAATATATTGTTTTCTAACCTCATTTAGTTTTTCTTTAAACTTCAAGAATGATCAGCATGAGGCATCATTAGGAAGAGATGCAAAGAGGAGATGCTGCTCCACTGTCTGTTGCTTTTTTAAGATATGTAATTCCAGTCACTAATCAAAACTGATGTTTTACTAACCAGTATAACCTTGCTAATAGTGAGTTGGAAACTGCTGCCGATTTGCACTGTGTCAGTCAAGATTTAACATTAGCTGTCCTGAGCTTGAAAGGTAAAATCTTGTTTAACCAAACACAGGGAAGCAACAGGTTTGAAGATGGAGGGCCCAGAAGGCGGCTATTTACTTCAGATACCAGCAAAAAGTTAAATCAGTTGGAGTTTCTAGAAAGAAGCCGTGAGGATCATGCGGCTTTCCTTGTTCTTTAATCCATATAACTGATTTTTCTGACATACTGTCACAGTATCTGAATATTGCTGCGCTGCCGAGCTTGTTTCCGAGACTCTGGGAAGTGATTGATCGTTGTTCTCAGATTTCGGGACTGTTCTTTGCATATACATTTCTATAATTTTCATTCTAAAATAGTAGCTGACCTTTTACAAGGGGGAAAGGAACAGAGGGTCCAGTCCTGCTGCTGTTTTACTAATTGGCGGCATTTCTGGTGATATCGGTGGCCACAAGATGGGCCCTGATGCTCCTGAGCACAGCAGCGATTTCAGAAACCAACATAATGCTGCCTTCTTTAAGAGGCTCCAGAGGACCAGAAATATCTGTACGAGTTTTATCCCCTTACTATATTAGCCTTGCGGCATAGCTGTGAAGCACGGTGGATAAAGACCTCGCTTAAAAGCTTTCACAGTTCTTCAGACCAAACCTGCTTGTCGCCAGCTCAGCGCGAGAGTGTGGCGGTGCACGTCCTGTAGGGTTGAGTTCTCCCTACGGCAGGTTTCTAGTCGAATTTTCCGCAACTCGGATTATTTAGCTTGCAATTTAGGAGAACAAAACCAAACGTTCCACAGTGCAATTTTCCCTCCTGCTTCTCTTGCACATGTTCCAGCAAGTGTGTTTCCTGGACACGCTCCTGAAAATAAGAGATTGGACTTTGCAGTGTTACTGAAATTTATTTTTTACCTATGCTTGTTGCCTGCCATGTGAAAAACCAGCAGAGAAATCATTGCTCTTATCTCAAATAGGTGAAAATACTTTTAAAGAATACTAGAATATGCCAGCCTATATTTTTAATTTTCAAAACTGCTTTTACTCTGTTATCTGTTATTTAATAGAATTTTGATTAGTATTGCACAATAGGAAAGTTGGGGTTTTTGTTTTCGCTAATCCTGATTAAGGCTAGAAAAGACTCTTGATTACAGTAATTTTAATAATGTAAATTTGTTTGTGATATGTCTTTAGTCTTTAATCCCCTTTGGCATTCCATTCAAAGGGAGATGAAAAATTCAGGGATTTATAACATTTAAATCAGTCATTCCATGAATGCTTCTCAGGCAGTTCTCCTACCTGAAATAAAAAAAAAAAAAAAAAAACAACTAATGGGTATATAACAAAATATATTGCTCTCAAATTAGAAATGTGTTTGCATGGGTTTTGTAGAAAAATAGCTTAATGTCAAGCATTTTCTCTTTACAGTAAAACATACGTGTATGAGAGAAAATGTCAACAATTATCAAAACAAAGAATATATTTGAGAGATCTTTGCTGTTCATTTAGATGTTTCCAAGTATGGGTCTTGCCATGAACTTTATGTAAGCTTTTCATAGTCAAAATTCACATTAATTTTTTACCTGTTAACTGAAATTCTTATTTCTATTTGTATTTATAAATGCATATAGTTCTAAAACAATCCAGTTAAATTTTTAAAATATTTTTAGCTGCATTTAGCAATAGTAAAATTTGAGTTAATGTTTATTCCTGAAATGCTAAACAGTTTCGAGCATAATTCTTGAAACTCGTTTCGGGCCAAATAGATTAATCTGAAGTATTAGTGTTGCAATTATTTTGTAGATATATTTAGCCAAACTGTTTCAGACAAAACAAAATGGGATTTAACTTTTTTGCTATGCTTAAGGTACTGAAATTTGCAAAACAAAGACTTGTAGAAGACAAACCACGGGTGTGTAATGTCTTACACAACAGAGGAGGAGAGCGTGCTGGTTTTCAAGCTTCCTGCCCTAGTGAAACAGTTTAAAATATATATTTTTTTTAATTATTTAACAGCTTATTTTCATTTTCAAGTCTTTAATTTCATCAGTGATTCATGTTTGTTGAAATCTGTCTTATTAATGTCACTTGTATGTGCTTAATTTCTATTTCCCCACACTAACGCTACTGTTTTGTGTGTTTGTGCATATTGATACGGAATTGTACTGCGAATATAACCCAACCTTCCTCAGCTACCAATGGGGAAAAACTGTCTGCTCTTTCGCCTTAAGTATTTCAAAGGGAAAAACATGGCTGAGCAAAAAAACATCACCCCAGTTTTTCCTCCAAGCCCACTTTTGTCTAAAGTAATGAGGCCATAGTCAGTTGGCTCCAAAAAGCGTTGTGATTTAGTGTGACGTACAGTGAATCATTGCAGATCCATTCGGACTGCATTCGTTATTTTAATGAGACAGAGGCAAATCTGTTTTTTGGCCGCAAACCTTAAGATGCAAGCATAATGCGAAATGTTTGTTGATTGCCACAAGGCAACTGACATTATAGATTTTTATCCCCATCATTATGTGGCTTAAAACTCGCCACATCCCAAGATGTTTCGCCCCTTCCTTTTTCTCCTGCAAACGACAGGGAAGTTGCAACGCTGACATTTAAAAGCAAAAAGCTCATCCATTTAATTTCTGCGCTTATTAAAACCTTACGTTGCATCCTAGGGTTGGCGCTTTTTTTTTTTTTTCTCTTCACGCTTTCCCGGCGGAGTAGGAAAACCCCCACCGCGACGCGGTGGCCCAAAAAAGGTCACATTCAGTTGGGCGACAGCAGTACTGGGTGCCCACCAGCCTCCGCTTGACGTCGTATGAGAAATGACAATGAGGCAGGCATATCTCTGCCCAAACAGTAATCACAGTAATGGTGTTCATCGGAATTTACTAGTGCTGAACTTTTCTACAGTCTGTAGTAATGTTTCCTCTTCCATGATACCAGTAAGGAATTTATTGTGCTTGTATTTGCCTTTGAGCCAAGCGGCACGCAATTGATTATTGAAAGAAAAAAAAAAAAAAAAACCACACAACTTTCAAAATTCAGTTACGCTGATGAATGTGGTTGTGTCTGTGGGCGTGTTTATCTGTGTAACACACACATTCACCTGCGTGATAGATTGAGCCGTATTTATAATGTCTTCATGTATATTGCACCCCTGCATGAACGAATATTTCTATAATTTATTTACCCAATGCATCTTTTTTTTTTCCATCAATTGTTGGTAGCTCTACTGGAATGCTTTTATTATGTTTTCATGAAACTTTGTCCAACGTCGTTTGACAGTAGCGCAGAAAGCGTCATTGCATAAAACCCGCTGGTCTCCTGAAAAATTGCTTTGACCTGTTCAACCTGACAAACACAGGAATAATTTTTTTTTTTTTTTTTCATCGTTTTATTTTACCCTTAAAGAAGCAAGTGATGGCTCGGGACAGGACAGGGTGTTAGTTTCCCATTCTGCCATCGGCAGCTTTGCGGTAAGAACGATGGAGAACCAGCGTGTCGCTGCTTCTACTGCTTTCCCAATGCCCGCATCCCATTTCGATTGATTTGCTAAAAGTAAATATCGTGCATCGCGCTCTTCACAGAGATGTCATGAAGAAATCCTTATGCCACCGATTTGTGAGTTGTATTACCTTAAGTATTTATTTTTTTTTTTTTATCTCCTGGCAGCTTCAGTGTAAAGCAAAGCGCGCGGCTGACAGCCGTGGTGGGTGCGCTCTGTGTTCGTGGCAGAACTGAGGCTGTAGGGGAAAAGGATGAAAGTCTCTCGCAAAATGTTAAAATGGCTGCTGACTTGGGGGCCTCTGGGTTAGTTTTACATCCTTTCCAGTGTCCAAGAAAATACAATTTTACTTCTAACAAGTTTTCTCCCTGTGGCTTTTTCCTCTCTCTTGCCTCAATCAGTTTCCTGGAAGATTTGAGGACAGAAAACACTTTAGTTAGAGGAGCTCTCTTACTCCTAACGCTCCTTTTTGCAATTGAAAGTGGCACTCGAGAGAGTAATCTTTGTCCTGGGAGATGGAGAGAGTAATCGTGGTCCCAGGAGATCGCACAACGTAGGCAAGATTGTTCCTCTATGACCTGACTCCTCCTTCAGGTGTTTGCTCGCAGCAGTTCGCAAACACCCTCTTTTGGGGGGATTAAGCAATGGGGCAAAGAGCACCTCCTCCAAACTGTTCCCTTTGCAGATGTTTGGGGGGGTTGGATTTTATTTAGTCGAAAGTAAAACCAAAATCCCTTCTTGGGCAAGAGATTTTTCCTTTCCTTTTTGAGCCCCTGTATGCGCTTGTTAGGGCCAGACCGCTTGGTGAAGTTCTTGTTCTCCCCTGTAAATGCTTCTGCCCTCGGCGGGGTTCTGATCCAGCCTGCAAACGGAATAGTTTCTATAGAAATACATGAAAAATTAGCGCGCGACCACATTGAGTGTGTGTGTCTGTAGATATTTGCTTGGTGTTGCTTTTAGAGTGAAACCAAATTTGGAAGCGGCTTCTGATCGTTTCGGTGAAATTCTGCTGCTTTTGAGTTCCTTCCCCGGTTGCCTTGCCCCGAGGCACGGAAGAGATCAAGGCGTTTGCCCGTGGACACACACTGACTTGAGTGAGCCGCTCACCCTATTTGAATTCAGATGATCTTAGCTTGCCGCTTTCCTAAATAAGCCGCACATCGCGCTGCCTCCTGGGCAGCGTCCCCGCTGACGTTTGCTCTCTCTCCCCCCACATCGGGGTCCCTGGGAAGACTAAGCCTCTGTTGTGGAGGTGGTGTCACCCAAGTCACCCCCTGGTTCCTTCTGGAGCAGTGACAGCCGATGGAAAAGGAGGTGTAGCTCCATCTTGGCTCTTTTCTGGCAATCTCCTGCTGCTACACTAGCCCGAGGCGACTTGAACCCACCCCAGGGACCAGCCAGTCCCCAGCTGCTCCCGGAGTGGAGAGGCGCGGAGGTGGCTTCCAGCCACCTTTGTTCTCCAATCCCTGTCTTGCGCTGAGCTCAGTCGAGTCATGGGGGAGAGTCTGGGCCAGGGTTTAGGAAACGCTTTGCTGTAGAAACGCCCTCGGTGCAAAAAAACCCGCAGCTTTCTGCTTCTCCCAGCTCCTGTCTCGGCGCCCTTCGCCTCTTGCCCTGCAACGGGGGAGATGGTGAAGACTCCAGCCAAGGTCCTGGCTCTGGAAGCGCCGGTCTGTAACGTGAAGTGTCATGGCAGGGCTGTCCTTTGCTGCTTTCTCGGTGTCTCTGTCGCCGTTGGAGCCGGCAGCTCCTGCCTCCGAGGGTCCTGCCCAAAGCTGGGAGCCCCAGGGAGCGAGCCTGGTACGCGCTGGGAGGAGGAGGTACTGTCGCTGGCTGAACAACTCTTTGGTTTTCTTTTTACTGGGAAAACAGGCACTTCTAAACAGGGATATTTTTATTCGTATAGTCCATCCCTACTTTAACCTTTGGTTTTGCACCAGCCCTGGTTTGCTCTCGCTCATCCTGAGGTGACGATACTTACAACCTGTAATTCCCCTCTCAGTCTGACACCTTTGGGGTTTGTTCCACAGAGCTAATCCGGTTCTTACACTGATATTTCACCAGTATCGCTCTCCTAACCTCAGGGATCCCTCTCATTTTAAAATGAGGCAAGCGCCAGCCTCATCAAATTCCCTTTTTGTGATCAGCGTTGTTTGGGCAGTCGACTTCTACCACTTCATTTCCATTCCCGGGCCCTCCCCCGGATTCCCCGTGTAACACCAGTGCCCTGGTCGAAATGGCGGAAGCCCCTCTGCTGGGAGGAGAGGCTGGGAGAGTTGGGGGGGGGTCAGCCTGGAGAAGAGAAGGCTCCGGGGAGACCTTGTTGTGGTCTTCCAGTGCTTAAAGGGGCTCCAGGAGAGCTGGGGAGGGACTCTGGATCAGGGAGGGGAGCCATGGGACGAGGGGGAATGGTTTTACCCTGAAAGAGGGGAGATTTCGATTAAGTGTTTGGAAGAAATGTTTCCCTGTGAGGGCGGTGAGCCCCTGGCGCAGGGTGCCCCGAGGAGCTGTGGCTGCCCCATCCCTGGAGGTGCTCAAGGCCGGGTTGGACGGGGCTGGGAGCAACCTGGGCTGGGGGGAGGGGGCCCTGCCCAGGGCAGGGGGGTGGAACTCAGTGATCTTCAAGGTCCCTTCCAACCCAAACCATTTTATGAAAAGGAGACAACCCAAGCGACCAGGTAAGGCACAGAAAATATTTCCTTCAACCCAGATGAGAAGATGTGTCTGCTCATTTGCTGGAGGTGGCAGGTATGCGCCACAGGAGTGGAACTCCATCAGGGCCTTCAGTAGTAGTAACGCTCATATTTTGCACTTTAATATAATCTAAAAACCTCAAAGAGCTCCTCTGTGGGGCTGCGGGTCGGAATTTTGTTGGGATTTGACCAGCAGAAAGTGGCTCGGCGGGGTGGTGACGTGAGGGGTGTCTGCTCAGGGAAGGATGCCCCGTGACCAGCCCGATCAGGGGAAAGGCTGATATTTTTTCATCACAAATCTTCCGATGCCTCTCTGGTGACTTTCAGTCTGTTTCTCCACTGGCCTATGGTTCATTCACTGCGTTATTCCAGCTGCGGGCCTGAAACGCTCTGTTTGACTTAGACCTAAAGTTTCTTCTGATCTCGATTTCCATTCAGGTGTGGTTTTACCCTAAATTCAGGGTTTCGTTTGGCCCAGTTGTTAAAATTCAGTATCAGCATACTCCAATTTTGGAGGCACAGGAGGGTGGAGTTTAACCCAAATATGAAAGAAAAAACCCAAACGGCTGTGGTCATTAATTTTGAGATAAAAACACGAATAGCTTGGGATAGGCTGGAGACCCTCTGTTCACATAAACGCGGTCATCACAAGTAAGTGGTCTTCATTTCTCCTCTCTGTCTGGAGAGTCACAGACAGAGCAGACAGAGTATCTTCATTCATTCAGGAGTTGAGAAGTGGAAATTACATGTCTTTCCTCTTCATTTTCTCTGGGAAAATCTTTTAACTAATTTATGGAGTAGTTAATCTGGTTTCGCCTGTGCGCGAGTAAATGAGCACGTCATGTGTCTTTGCGTGCCGGAGAAAAAATTATTGCCTGATGGCAAGATAATGGAAACATATTGGGGGTGAGAGAAGGGCTTCGTTAGGAAAGCACAGCTTCACCAACGCAATTCTCCTGTATGAATCGTGACTCAACTGCTCCAGCCTGAAAAAAAAAAAAAAAATAATAAATCACTGGGAATCAGATTATTGTCCCTAACTCAACGTCTAAAAGTCGGACAACTGATTAAGCCTGGGCTGTCTCCGTACTGAGGAATAATAGATAACGGTTTCCCGAGGGTAATTCGTGTCACTGCAGAATAGGTGGACGAGTCGCCTTCTGGGGATGCTTCTCTCTTGCCGTTGACTGCAGAAGCCACACAGGTAGCTCAGGATGGATGCCCGGATTTCAGACACACACACAGAGTGAGAGAAAGCCCTGCCTGACAGCCTGGTGCTAGAATTAGGACTTAAAACGAGAGCTGTAAAAGGTTGCGCTTTCCCAGCAGTTAGAATAACCTGGCGGCAATAAGCAGCAGCCCGTCAGCAGTCGGAATAACCCAAGGCAGTGGGAAATGAAAAGCAGCTTTCAATTAAAGCTGCCAAGGGGAAGTGTTTATGTCTGGGGGCAGCAAGTGCGGTCACTAAACACTGTGGGATAATAACAGCGAAAGAGAGAAAGGAATAGGGGTGAATGGAGTAAGTTACACCAACAAACCTCAGAGTTGAGCTCTTAAAGTTGTCGGTCGCAGACAGTGTCTGCGAGAGGACGTGTCGTGTTAGTCCCGGTCAGAGTCTCTTTCAGAGACCCGTTGGAAAGACCTCCTGGATAACGCGAACTGCATTGATCATGCAAGGTATTGGAGTGGGTGAGGTCCAGTTTGTCCGTCTGCGTTGCGCAGGAGCTGTGGGCTGAACACGGTGATGGTACTTGCTGCGAGAAGGTGATGCGTAAGCACGCTGCACCGATCAGCCGGCGTGCACCGGGTGAAAAGTCCCGATTCCGCAGTTATAAACCGGAAAAAAAGCGCACTGCACGTACGAGGTGGCATCTTGCACCTGGGAACACAGCAAATAATCACGCGTTTCCGAAACGCGTAGTGTGGCGCTGCATTATGTGCTTCCGTCTGATTAACATAACGCCAAAGTGGCCTAATGCGATACGTTATTTGTCCTGAAACATTCTGGCGCCTCTGCGAACAAATATTACGGGAGCTGTGAAGCTGTCATCCTTTGTAAAGGCTACTCAGAGGTTGTAGATGTAGTAGCTACAATGCTAAAATGCATTCGCGTTTTTAAAGCGTTTCTTTTCCCTGGGTGGAGCCTTCACAGACAACCCGGAGATTTTTTTAATTGATGTTTCTTCCCTGGTTTAAGGTGGGCAGCAGAGAGGGCACCGATCCACAGCTGCACTGTGGTTTGCTATCAACCATTGACAGCATTATGCCATCCATATCTACTGGAAAATACTCTTAATTTCCCCTCAAACACAGCGAGTCTGCCGTCCAAGATATCCACGCATCCTGAAATTCAGGGATGGAGTGAGGGCGGGGAGAGCCATCGCGTTTAACCCGTGACTGCCACATTTTTCATCCTTACAAGGGCGTTAGACGCAATAAAATGAATTCTGGTGGAAGCATGTGTCTCCCCGAAGTGGGCAAACGATAGGTTAAGAGAAAGCAAATGAAAGGTAAGATTAATAGCATTTATCATGGCAGATAGACTAGCAGTTTGCTAATTAAAGATGTTAGAACATAGAAGCAGCCAAGGATCAGTGGCTTTTAATGAGGATGTTGTAGGGTGATTTAGGTCTAATTTTCTGCTTAATAAGGCTGGTTTAAAAAGTAATTTTGTTGGGATGTGACTCTCCTAAACCTGTTCATTATCAGTGATGGGACTTCACTTCAACACTCCAGGAAATGTTGTGTTTAATTAATATTGTGTCGGCAAGTGGATATGCTGACAGATGAGAAAAAAATTGATGAAGAACTTTCAAGGACATTGACTTCATTACACAGCTTCATTATAGCCTGAATAACTGGCTAAATGTGTCATTGGAAAGATAATGTGCCACTTTTAACTCTTCTCTGGGTGTTGTTCACGTAAGTAAGCAGAGTATATTTTCAAAACAGCCACAATTGGAAAAAAACAACATCAAGGGATCGCTTCTACAATGTTTTCTCATCGTGTCATGCTATTTACGAGATTTCTAACTGCCGGTGGACTATTAAAAGCAAAATGCTGTAGATTATTTACATTAATTTATCAACCATTTTACTTGGACAGAGTAAGATTTTAGTAAGTGACCTTCTTCCCCATTGGGTAATTTTCCACAGCACCCCCGAGACGAGAGCAGAAATGAAGTTAAAAGATTTTTATCTCTCTGCACAAAATAACATCCTGAGGTATGGTGATGGATTGATCCGTGTCTCGATATATCCACTGATGGAGATGTATCACCTGTTTGGCCAGTTTGTCAGCACAACGCATGTTTGTCCATTTAAAGCCCATCATCTTGTACACACACGTACACTTGACTTTATGCGTCTGGGCTTATTGAAGTGAAATTAAGTGTCCCAAGAGGTCCTAAATACTTTGCCTCTACACGGGGGAGGGGGGGATCAGTTTGAGTGAATCACAGCAGGGAAACCTGCCCTACCCTGCGAAGAGAGCCGGGGAGACCAGTCCTTACGGGCACTGTCAGGTGAGCCAGGGACGCTTTTAGTATCTGCCGTGCAAAAAGTGGGTACCTGGGAAGGACCTCAAACGAATCTTTTCATCTCAGCTCAGAAGAGCCACGAAGCAATCTTTATTACCCACTGAGGAACACTAATTTTAGCCCAGACCCAGTGGACAGTGTATTTGCATCCTGAACTGGCAACCTCTGCTTCTGCAGCGTCCTTTAACTCTTTAATGACCTTTGCAAACAGACTCCTCTTTCCCCTGGCTGAGGTTAAGCTATGAGAAAATCGCCCCGTGAAACAACTCATAGAAGAGGGTCTGCTCTGTTCAATTAATTTTTGGACCAGGGGCCACTGGAGTAGTCCACAGACCACCCTCCGCCACCTCACCAAACTTCCAACCAGAAAATACAGCAAAGATAATCTGTTTCAGACTAGATGATGTGACCCCAGTGTGACCTGAGAGACTTTGGGTAGAGGTCCTCCGATCTGTATGATAAGACTTTTTGCAGCGGGGGAAAAAAGCAAGCTTCAAATCTGATCTTTTAAGCTGTGCTTGGGAGAGAACAAAAAAAAAAAAAAAAGTGCTGAATAGCTGAATACAGGGTCTGGAGCTGTGTTTACCTGGAGGATACAGAAAAGCATCCAAAAGGTGTCTTACAAGCTTTCTAGAGAAAAGCAGGTCAAGCAGCAAACCGCTGACTTTTCCCGGGTTTCCATTGCCTCTTCTTTGAGAAATAAGACTGTTTAAAGAAGGAAAGGAAGAAAAGCAAAGATCAACCTTTGAGGCTGAAAGCGAAAGATGAAAAAAATGTTTTCAATCTTAATCATTAGGGATATTAGCCAAGAGAAGAGGGCCAGACAGGGGAACGAGAAGAGGCGCTGACTGGAGGCGACAGCTGGAGTTTATCTGATGCGTCAGTTCTCTTTAACACCTCCATGTTGTGGCTGCTGTCACCTTCAGATGAGTACTTTTACAGAATTGGATTCACTAAGCGTTCTGCCGTCTCAGCCCCGTTACGCACCGCAGAGCTTTGTCCCCATACCAGTATTTGCATTTACGTTCACATTTCCCACGGCCGCAGGGAGACCCGCACCTGAGAGCATCTCTGTGTCCGCGCAGCCGTGGGCATGTGCTTAATTTGGCCCTCACCCAACACCTTTGAACTTTGCCCACGTGCCAGGAACCGTTAATAACCACTCATTATTTTTGTACCCTCGGTAATAAGGAAGGCAACACTCAGCCCAACTGTTCAATGAAAGAGTAGCAGATAGCGTCCTGTCATCACCGCAAAGCTGAATCTGCTCCAGCACCTTCTGTCTAGAGAAACTCGGTGAGATATCCTGGGTTTGGAAAAGAGGAAGGGACTCATGAAAGCCGTCACTCTGCACCCAGGTTTGCCATGTCGGTCCGTGCATAGTGACCTCCCTAATGGGTAACTGCGGGATTAGGACCTCACAGCTCAACTATCGCACGGGGACAGTTGTCGGTGGAGCAAACCATCGCCTGGCAGCGGTACGACGCTCTTAGGTGATTGTATGGATCAGCCCAGAGGAGAGAAGGTGCCCGGGAGGTGTAGTGCTGGCTAAGCCTGTTCAACACACGCATCCCGAGACGGTGACTGTAACCGTCCGTTTGCAGGCACGGCTGCCCGCTTCTTGCGCGCGAGCGTGGGGAGATGGTGTGCAGAGCCCACATGTGCTGGGTACACGTCACCCTCATCACGCACGCCTTGAGAAAGCGGGGACCTTGCTCCATGGTGGCAGCGGGGAATAGCTGGGAAGTGGCATTTCAGGGTGCCGTTAAATGTGCCACTAGATACGCCCTCACCTGTCAGTGACCTCTGATGGAATCACACCTCCTGTGGGGGACAGCAAGGGCCAAACAGCTCCTAGATGAAAGCTCGAGTCATGTCCAACCTGCCCCCTACGGATGTCCATCTCCAACACCACAGCTTCTTCTCTCTTCTGAGTCAGGGCAGAGCCAGGGTCACACACCTTCGGTAGCAGGTATTGTCTGAGTTGCCCATCTTTCAGCGTTTTGCATGGCATGACCAGCACAAGCTCTTTGGCAGAGAGGAGGTCACCCAGTCCTCTCCTTCATACTAATCCCCATTAAAAGGCTACTGGCCAATAAGGGATTACACAGCCCGTAAATGAGGCTCAAGGAATATTTTGTGGCTTTAGTGGAATACAGGTTTCTTTTTAAGGGTTGGGGTAATCTTCCCAAGGAACATTTCCATGGCGCTCTGGCGATTTCGGAGACCACCTTGTCTTGTGAGAGTGGCTTTGGGCCGTCCCCTTGCGGAAGCGTATGTTAGTGAAGTTATCAGAGCAGTGTCATTGCCTATGGGGTTCCCCATCCGTGTGCTCTGCCAACACCCGCAAATGGAAACCACTGTGTGCTCAGGTATTGGGGCATTATCATTTATGTCTAACTAACAAAAGGCGCCCACCCCATTATGAGCCACTTTGTGCGCTTTGTCTCCTGTGGTATAGTTGGTTGTATGTCATCCTGGATAAAATTCCACCCACGTGGGATTTGGTCCTCAGTTTTCCAATGGTTGGATAGCCAGAAATATCACAAGGACTTCTAAAGTTTCTTGCCTTGGTCCGTGGAGGGATAAGCCTCACCTATTTATCTCATTTAATTGCATTGGTTATGTATTAGTGCAGGTGCACACTCTGATCTAAGTTATGCACAGCGTATGGCTGCCCGTTCTCTGCGGATGTCTTGTTTTTAATAGCTTTCTCTGTGCTACTTGTGCAAACAATGATAGCCGGGGTCCAGTCGTTGCTCCGGGCTGGCCAGCCGGAAAAGGCTCCATCTGTGCTCCCTCTCTCCCCAGCCAATTTTTGGGGCAGAATCACCACCTCATCCCCGTTCCAGGACCTGGCACCATGGCATTCATCTTCAGCCTGTGTTTTCCGACAAGCCCTGTAGTTACAACTTGCAACATCCACTCTGTCAGCACTTTTACCACATTTTCCGGCACCTTCTGACCTAAGCCGAACCGGTGTACGCACCATGGCCAAGGGCAGTGAGGCTGATGGAGCTCGGTGGGTCCATCAGGCTGCTCCGCTGCTTTCTCCAGTTATACTCACCTACAGCAGATCCATGTTTTAAATGCACAGCAACTTTTTTTTTTGGTCGTAGACGCTGGTAAAGGTATCAGACCTCAGGGTGACACGTCCGGCGGCGAGTGCCAGCCTTCTCCCAGGTGTAACCTTCACCTGCCAAGCCTGCAGCTCGCTTCTACCTCCCACTTAATTGCTGGGCAAAAATCTGGCTCCTTCCACTTGCGGTTGCCTGATGCCTGCTGCAGCCAGAGAGGAGCGCGGATTTGCTTGGAAAGGGATGATTTACAGAGGGAAACGTTATTCCCAGGCGAGCACAGCTAGGGAGTAGATGCAAAAGTTGTTCAGAGCTTGTTAAGCTCAACGCGGGTTGAGATCCACTGGCAGCTTTCGCTCTCTCCGTGTGGGCACGTATGTGGCTAAAGCTGTTTAAAATTTGGATAAATAAGTGCGATGTGGGGAGTTGATCCAAACCTTTGCTCGGGGCTGCGGCCACAGAAAGACCCGACTGTGCGGGTGGCTCACCGCGGGCACCGCTCTCCGCCGGGGTGGGAGATGCTGGGCTCGGGCACGGCTGGCTTCTGCCTGATGGGCAGCAGACTCGGCTCTGTATCCTGCTTTGGCTTTTCTTGTTCCTGAGCTTGCCGCTTAATTGTTCTCTGACAAAGGGGCTAATTAATTCATATGCAGGGCAATTAAAACACGTCGGATGTGATCCGTTTTGCAGCACTGACAATGAGGAGGTAGAGAAAGCAGCGCCCAACCGGGGAAAAGGCGGGTTCCCACTGGCCTTCTCATCGCAGCCCAAATGGAGCTGAAGCCCCGGCGTGTGCCGAGCCCGGGCAACCCGGAGGAGGAGGCGGCCACGTTTTTGGAGATGAGGTGCTGCGTTCATCCTCACGCCTGCCCTGGGCTCGGCAGGGGGAAGCTGGGTTTAGTTCCTCTGATCAAGGGCTCATCTGTGGGGCTGGAAGATGAGAAACCCCATCCTCTGTGCAGGGCACTTACCGGTCCTGCTAACGGCGTCTTGGGGCATCTCCTGTGCCGGGTCCCTTGGCTTCGTGCTACCGTCTCCCAGGGAGGAGGTGACATGCCCAGGGCCAGCAAGGAAGTGGGTGGCGGAGAAGGCGGCGTCATCTGCTGGCTGGATGGATCACCCGAGTGTGAACTAGGTAATGGAGCGGCTGTAAATTTGGAAGCAAAGGCAGCAGCAGCTACACTTGTTCACCAGAAGAGCCCGTTGCTCGTTTGTGTGGTTTCTGGAGTACCTCAACCGAGCATTCACCTCCAGGGCTGGAACAGAGTCCCTCAGCACACGCTCCGTGAATATTTAGATGGACTTTTCAAACCAAATGCTGTTAGAAATTTAGCAATTTGTGGGCTGTTTTCTAATCCAGTACAGTGTACAATTATATAATTGTCAGATATCCAAGTGTTCAATATTTTGTAACACGCCAAAATCAAAAGTGTGCTCCTATTAACATCCCAAATGTACTAAGTGTTTAGTAAATACTGGAAGATACATTTCTTGCCCCAGAGAACACACAGTCTGAAAAATTAATATTGATTCTCGACAAATCAATGTTTGCTTACTAAAATCATGGGCTGAATACTTTATAGCACCCACACAGCTGCAGGGATATTGCAAGCTGTGTCTCGCCGCGATGCCGAGAAAGAGCGCGAGTCTGTATGCACGGCTTCACCTTCCCGTGCAGCTTTAAAATCGTGGCAATAATGTTACTGAACAACATCTCCCGTCGGTAACAGTCAAGGCAAAAAAAATCAGACTTTTTCTGCAGATCCCCAACGGGTTTCTTTTAGGCAAGGACCGTGTACATTAATACAAATCATATTTTATGTTACTCACAGGACATAGAGATAATCAGAAAGCTATCTTCATAAACAGAGGGTTATTCATAATCCCTCACATGGCATTTCAATTATCAGTCTGATGACGATGTGACATTATGGATGAGGTTGTGATTAAATTTTCTTGTGTAATGACCCTAAGTAAATCTTTGCAATTTTCATTTTGCAGAGATTTAATATAGATTGGTGGCCTGTTGTTTGGCCCCTGTTTAATCCAAAATCGCTCATTAAATTGGGACCAGTAAACATCTGATGATTGCATTTCATGGGCTGAGCTATGAATTTAACATATTAAATCTACATTCCAGATGGATATAAGCATCTGTTCTCATTATGGTTATTGGTGTTAATCTGAAACCCTGACCTGTTTCTCCTAACATTACTCATATTAAATTCCATCCCAAATTCTAACAAATATTGGCATGAGGGCAGAAGATAGCTAAAATACCTTCACGTGCACATAATCCGGTGAAAGATTAACAGCAGAAATTAGGGGACGAATAGCATGAACTTCTCTCTTGTTCTCAGAAGGCAGCTTTCATTGCTGCAGCATGTCAAACAACTGCTTTTGTTTTCTAGCACTGAAAAAAATAGACCCTGAAAAGCCCCAGTAGCCAATTCTATTTGACCGTGTACTTGCTAATCACCGGGCTCGAGCCGTATCCTTTACAGAGCGGCACATCCCTAATTTGTAAATCTGATTTGTCACTAAATCTCTGCAGAGTTTGACCCAGCGTCTTGCCAGCACTTGTCTGGCAGTAGCCAGGCTCCCCCGCTTCAGAGCCCGTCCGCTGAAAGTCAAATTAATCGGTGACTTCCAAAGACCGTTAGGAAGAAGATATTTGTTACAGGACTGCTGAGAGCTTCTCCACACTGAATGATTCATGTTTATTGCAGCCGGGGCATTTATTTATTAGATTGCTCACTGTAATGGGAAATTTAAAATGACACACATTGTATTACAGGGAGGCTTAGCAAAATATTATCTCCCTGTTATTGTAAATCAAACCATTCTCAATGTCAGCTCAGATCACCTTTGCTCAGCAGAAGTTTTTTCCAGAGGGTTTGTTTAGTTCCTTAGGTTTTTTTCGCTTTACTCCAAGCAAACGTGTCCTCTTCCCAACCTGATGTGCGAGAGAGGCGGCACGGCGCAGTGCCACGGACTGCGCTGGGATGCTGACTGTAATCCGGGGCTTACCTGGGTCTTCAATGCCGGGTCCTGCGAATAAAGGATCAGGCAATTCAGCCCCATGGTAAAAAAAAAAGATGAGCCAGAAGCGTGGACAGAGTCTTTGCCGCCAAAAGGAGGGAACCATTCAACATTTTAAAGGAACGGAAGGAGGTCTGTTGTAGCCACCTTGTACCAAAAGGCACAAAAGGCGGGAAGGATCCAGCCTCTGGGGTGGTGGGAGAGGGAAAAACAGCCAGGAAAACTGCAAGTACCCGCAGAGCCTGGCTGTTTGGCTGTACAGCTGGGCTGGAGCCAAAAACCTGAACTAAGCCCGGGACTGGGGTTTGCCCTCCCACAACACCTTCCCCCAGTCAGGGCGCTCTGCACGCAGACCGTTAGCGACTGACGGCAGGAATAAGGGTGAGGCGAAAGGCTCTGCTGGTTTTTAAGCACCACGTATTCACCTGCCACAAATAAACACCGTCCCCGCAGGGCAAAGTGTTGGAAAACCTATAAAAGCTCTGGTTGTTGGTTCAGCAGCGAGGTGCAGCCTTTCCCGACGGCTGCTCCCTGCGCTGCGCAGTCGCCCGTCTGTAAATCACTTCCCCGTGATTGTAACAGGTTGAAAGGTGCAGAAACACAAGTACATCATTGTTTCTAATATGATCTGAAGTTTGTACATAAAACAAGGGGAAAAGAGATCTAAATATGCAATAGGTATTGGCAAGTGCACCATCTACACACAGAAACCTCCGCCTGCCTGCAGCCTCCTCTACCCATTCTGTAGTGGGGAAAACAAAATCTGATCTCTCAAATACCACCAAAAAGACCACAAAAAGAAAAGGGGGAAAAGGACTGCAACATTCAGCGGGTGAAAATGCCCACTAAGGTGTGTATTTATCACCACTCACGGTTGTAAGAGAAGGAAAAAAAAAAAAACCAACCCAGCCTTGTCGCTAGTAATTAAGCCTGCATCGTTCATGGCAGAGCCGTTGTGTATATGCAATGAGGCTAATTATCTCCAAAGTACTGTCTGATTTACAGGGGTTGGGTTCACGCGGACATGCAGAGGGGCTCACACAGCTCGGCTGGCCGCACTTCAGTCGGAGCAGTTTGACTTCGGCTCCTGGCCCCGACGGTGGGGCTGGGAGGCGGTGGAAAGGGTCGTTATCGCTCATCAGCGTCTGCAGCTCCTGACAGCCGCAGCCGCGGGAAGGATGGACCACGGCGTTGGGATGACGGCAGCGGGTGCACGAGTGCGGCTGGAGGAGGTGCTGCCTGAAACGATCGACCCAAATTCATTTTTGCTCCGGATTATATATTTTTTTTCATATCCAGGTGTGGTTGCAGCAGGTTTTTGCCTGGTTGCTCCCAGGACGGGTGCGGCGGCAGCAGTTTGGGTGTGTGGACATCACCATGAGGGTCACCAGCTCGGGGGAACGGAGAGGGGAGGGGGGTCCCGGGGAGCTTTTCTGGGCAGAGGGGATCACAGCACACGTGGGAGCAGAGGCTGCCGGGGCTTAGTCCCCAGCCCAGGCGATGGTTGATGGGGTCATTATATCTAACGGTGCTTCCCGCTGGCTGCAGGCCACGGCCGCAGCGCTATGTGCGTGCAGGAGCAGACGCGTAAGGGGTAGATGTCTCTCGGCACCTGGAGACTTCCACAGCATGACCGTGGAACAAGCGGAGCTCGAGAAAATGAGAATTAAAAATACCCTCCCCAAGAACAGATTCACAACAGTTTAAGTAGAGGAAGCAACTGTCTATGCCGGGGAGGGCAGTCCCTGAAACTCCCCCCAGCCTCCAAATTGAGGAGTTTTAAGAGGGGATAGTGCCAAATGATGGCTCTGGGCAACCGTCCTGTAGCTTCCAACACAAGGGACCGAAGATTTTAATTGCTTGTTAACTACTATTGTTGCACACAAGTCAGCAAAGCTGAAGCCGCCTGACATAAATCACATGTATCAGCCCAATAAATCTCCTCCCGAAATGACAGCTTTGCAGACAGCACTGAGCGAGAGCGGCCGTTGCGCAGACCTGTGCTTACAACTGCCGCCTGCAAACGGGTGACAGATCTGTTGAGACCAAAACACTTGGCATTCTGCTAATGTCTGTCATTACCGTGATTGATACAGCCCCTCTATCACATTCTGCAGTTGTCTACATTTGCAAAGCTTTGTTAAATTACCGCATCTCCCAACTGTTATCCGGCATCAGTACAAGGCAATGACCAAGAGCAGTCAGGGACAACTTGAGGTTTTTCAGCTCCAAAGACCTGGGGAGGTGGAAAGGGTGAAAGCTGAGGGTTTGCCGACTTTTCTCCAGCTAAAAAACTGCGTACAGAATTATCCTTACGTTTGAGGACGGGCGCTGACGCCGTCCCCGCGCTCGGTAGCGGAGGGGTCGGTCCCGATAAAAGAAATAGGTTACGCTGACAAGTCCCTCTCTGCCGCTCCAGGCTTGGCAGGGCCGAGAGGATTTATTTCGCCAGCCCTGGTGCTCTCGGGGCCGGGGCGATCTTAATGACTCTCCTGCAAGTGTTCCCCTTGACCTGCCTTCACTGCAAGCCCCGGTAACAGGTGCCAATGCAATATATTCCGCCCCACTGAAAGTCCTGTCTTCACGGAGACTTCAGGAGGGAGAAGATACAGATATATTGTTTCTATAAATCCCCTGATATTATCTTTTATCGGTGGCAATAAATGTCCATATTAATTAACTTAATGGTTTTAACTGCAGTAACGACTTTGTATTAAACTAGCACGCTTTCATGTCCCGTATAAAAGCTGCAATAATAAAATTCGTCTGCAGTATTTTTTTCAACTTCTATTGTGCAGAAACAAAGCAAAGCCGTTGCTGGAATATTCCAGCCGCCAAGGCCAGCAGATGAATCAAGCTTGGTGTAAATCACTTCCATTTTAAAATGAAAGTATATTCAAATCTGGAAAGTTTTGAGCAAGCCACAGACAGAACAGAAACAAAACGGGGCAAACACATTTCTGTTTTTTTCTGTATTGTGCTAATAAACAAGTGAATCTGGTACTCGGTCTTCTTTCGTCTGTTGCTGTGAATACTCTGGGTATTCCCATAAATATTTGAGAAAAAATCCTGGGCTTTTGCAATCATTTTGGAGTATGTGTCAGTGCCAGAGGAGGTGTTGGCTTCCAGTAAAGGAGCAGGAAATACTGTGTGTGACGAGAGTGGCAAGCAAATATCAAAGAAATATCTTCAACATTTCATTTGCATTCTCCAGGCTGAGATTTCTTTACATTAAATGTGAAATTCTGCAACTGGGAAGGTGGAAAATGGTGATGATCAGTAGCCAGGACAGTGGTGTAGGGAAAAAAAAAAAAAAGCTTATCTCCATAAATTGGCATCTGTGAATAGTTTTTACTGGTTCTACCAGAGCTACGCCTGAGCCAATTTTAGTCATTGGTTTTGCTGTGGATTTAAAACTGTCTTCACCATCTGTGTGAACTGGCCCCGTTTTGTAACTGACTGTTACAAATGTTTTTCCCAGTTTTAACACGCTCCGGCAGCGCTTGTTCAGGGCTCCTAAACCCTCCTGAGAGCGCCTGGGAGCCCTCCTGGCATCCCAGTGCGATTCCTTTCAAGCAACCCTTACGTGCTTCCGAAATTGGAGATAAAGCCTCTAAATTAGAGTTTCTTGACACACGGAAAGTGCTCCTTTCCAGAGACAGTTTATATCTCTTGCATTTGATTTGGGAGATAAAAAAGGAGGTGCACCAGAGGGAGAGGTCCACAAATGGAACTCAACATCCATTCACAAGGATTTCCTTCACATCTGAATTGCACTGGAGAATGACCAAGGCTGTGTATAAACAAGCCTAAATTTTGCACCATAACAGCAATGAATCTTTGCAAAGTAAAACTTTTCCCCTAAGCTTCTTCACGCTTTCTAACAAAAGCACGTTGCCGGCAGAAGCTGGTTAAAACAAAAGTGGAAGCGGCGCGCAGAGCCAGGGCACAGTGGAAGCTCTCTAGCCTGCTTGACAATCCCTATTTTTTAAAAGTGCAAATTAATCTCTAAAATCTTTTCCAAGAAGAAATTGCTAGATTGAATTGGCCCCCTGCAAGCAACACAGTGAACTGAGAGGCAGCCGCCAGCATGGCCACCAAAAAACCAGACCCTGTTCCTCCTGCTGTCACCACCGAGCCAAGCTGCTCTCCGTGTCACATACTTCTTCCTGGGTTTGAAGCTCAGAAAGTCCTAATCATTGTGTGCAGGGAGGGTACTTGCTAATTAGCTAATGGTGTGCCAAGCAACAAGGCTTTCCTGGACTGTTAAGATGGTTTTGAGCTTTTCCGAGCAGCTTCAAGCAAACTCACGCTGGCTCCAGCGCATCTTCTCCCATCTCCTCTGAGAAACAGGCCACAAAACATTGATGCTTTCAATAACTTCTTTAGCTCTTGATACTTTTTGATCCCAAGAGCTGCGGCTGTGGTTGCAGCAGTTCACAAATCCAAGCTGTGGGTGGGCTCTGCGGACGGGGGCGGCTGAGCTGAGTTGGTGGGCATCGCCCCAAAGCTCCAAGCCATGTTGCCCCGTGGCCGGGCTGCCCCGCCGTGCCGGGAGCCTCTCTTGATGGCTCCTTCTGGGAGCGCCGGTCACCCTGCAAGCTTTATGTAAATATTTTTAAGTGGTACATCTGTCTGAATTACAGCCGTGCCCTCCTGGATTGCTAATTGTAGGTTTTAATTCAGCTCTGACGACCAGTTTACATAAATTAGGGAGCTGGCAGTAAGCAAGCTTTAAGGAGACGGGCTATGGACTTAGTGAGGGCTGATTTTTTTCTCTCTGAAATGTTTCTCTTCCCAAACCAGCGCCTCATCCTGTAGCTTGAATCATTGTGGGGGAAAAAAAAAAAAAAAAAAAAAGAGTGATTCAGCTCTGACTGTTGAAGGCAAGACGCTGTCTCGTCTTTACCCCAGTGCTGGTGTGCCCAGTTCACACCGGTAGTCTAATTGGCTTTAATCGGCGATATAAAAAGGAAAGGATTCGGCATTTAATTTCCATGGCATACCCATCTGGCGAGAGCCTGAGCCAGCCTCGCTTGGCACGGCGCCGCTGGCTCGCCCAGGTGAGGCTGCGGCTGCCGCGAGCCCGGCGGGCACCTTCCCCAGGCCATCGGTGCTGGATCGAGGGTGAACCAACCAACAGGTTGTTAAATGGGCGATAAAAAGGTCTTCTGGCCCTTCTGGGCTGCGCTGGCCGCAGGAGTGGTGCCAGGCCAGCCCGGCCCCACGGCCAGCCGCGGCCCCTCTGCAGAAGGCACCGGGACCAGCCACAAAACGCTTTCGAATCACCATTTGTTTTCCTGGCTCTCGCTCCTGCTGGAGGCGTTGACGCTCCCTCACGCACCTCCTCGATGGGGCAAACTTTACATTCAACAAATTTTTGCCCCAGTTTCCGGCAGTCAGCCAGGTAGACCGTCTGAAATTCGTTTGCTTAATCCGAGGAGGGATGGCTGTCTGCTTGGAAGGAGAAGTTTGCTCGACACGGGGGTTTGAAGGGGATGTGGAAATATCGCTCCCAGCGGCCCGAGTCTCCGATTCGTGGCAGCCAGCTTTCACCAGGGAGGGTCTGGTGTCACCGGCCCCCGCGAGGTACCGCAGCCCTGGGCTGGATGCACGCTCTGAGTCTTCTTAGTCCTTATTCTTGAGGAAAATATCTAAGCCTTTCTATTAAATGCCAGCTGAGGTCTTACACCAGAGTGGGGAAACGGCCCTTAGTATGAATCAGTGCCCCAAACACAAGCAAAGACTAGAATGCTAGATTTCTTTTTGAGAGCTGAGCTGTCTGATCGCCTGCGTTACCACGAGCAGCTGAGCGGGCAGGAACGTGGCGAGCTGCAACGGCACGCAGCGTTCCCGGGTTGCCTATTAGATGGTTTAAACTTCAAGCAGGGATTAATCAAGCAGGCGAGCATTCACTTTCTCCAAACTCCGGCCTTAGCACCGCAATGTCTTTGGCTGATATCTTTATCCATGTCGTCCCCTATCTTCTGCCTGAAATTGATGTGGTCACGAGCCGTTTTTCCTCTGTCACATCTCCCCGTTCTCCCAAGCAATCGTGCATTTAACACCACAGCCGCTGACACAGCCGATGCCGCTGTTTAACCATCGAGGCACACAGGGTTTGTCCCAAAGCCTGTCAAGTGTCCCTTGCTTGGACAGAAGCGGTGCTACAACTGCAGGCAGGAAAGTCAGAGTCCCCTTTAGCAGCAGGCGCTTGCAAATACAGTATTGCTGCCTTCAAGCAGCAGTACACACGTATTACCTGCTGGGGCAAAAAAAAATCAATGCCTTTACAATAAATACGTGTATTCTGCAACTGAAACGGAGATGGTTTTTATGATTGTCTGCCTCTTGCTTTCTCGAAACTCTCCTTCCCTCAGATGTTTAACAACTTAAACATGAGACTTACAGAAATACCCCCAAACCTTTCGCAGTCAAGATGGACACGCAGTCACCTACCCGTAAACAGTGTAAGACCATCATGCTGCACCTACGAAAAAATCCATCTGCCACCTGGCATCGCCCACCAGCAACAGCGTAATATTTACTGCACCGTTAAAACCAGCTTTGCAAGAGAAACGGAGGAACCCATGATTAATAACTGAAAGGGTTATTAAACATTGGAATAGGCTGCCCAGAGAGGTGGTGGATTCACCATCCCTGGAGGTGTTTAAGAAAAGGGTAGATGAGGTGCTTAGGGACATGGTTTAGGAGTGGTGGTGTTTTTATCAGGGTAGGTTAACGGTTGGACTTGATGATCTTAAAGGTCCCTTCCAACCTCACTGATTCTATGATTCTATGATTCTATGTCTATTTTATGGGTGGCTCTTCAGGAAGGTCAGTGGTCAGGCCGGAGGAGTTCCGAAATGGATTCGGATTAAAGGAAGGAAAGAATGTGAGAAGGACAGGCTGGAAACATACTCAGATGGCCAATCTGTTCAGAAGCACACGTGCTTAAACTGTAATTGTCTAATTAACTAAAATAGTTGCTGCAAGCCTGTTCTGTGCTGTGACTTCGTCTCGTCTCAATTAGACACTTCAGACCTTCTAGGCGGTTGGAGAGTAAGAGGAACGAGGCACCTCCTTGGAAAATGTCAACCCAGAAAAGCAAACCTAAATAAAAAATGCGGAACTTGGAGAGCTGCTCATTCGCTCTGTCCCGTCTGAAAGGAGACTGCCCAGCGCCTCAAGGCACTGAGCGGTGCCCGCTTGCTTGCTTTTTCCTTCTGTAAAATGCCTCTCACGCTGTTGGGCCTCCTATTATAGTGAGAGCACCCAGATCCCTGTCCTTGCTCCCACTGTATGTTTTCTCACATCCCAGACTGATCCTTAAAACAGAATATTGCCTTAAATCCAAGGAGCCCAACCCACCGCTGATGCAACGGACCTGAACAGGACTGCAGCCGGTAGAATTTTTCACCCTTTCTTCCCAACACGTACACTAAGAACGGCGAATTTCATCCACTTTGGTGACGACTCAGCTGCATCCAGGCTGGTCCAGAGCTCATTAAAGCTGGCAGGAGTCTCTCCGTTGCTTCAGCAGACACCGGAGCAGGCCCGCTGCCATGTGTGTTGCAAGCGGGTGCCGCCGTTGCTGAAGCGCGATCGCGGTACGTCGCTGCATCCAGCGACCAGACTGTCCAGAACAAAAGCTTTAGGGGTGGTTTTGGTTGGCTTTTGGGTTTTTTTCCTCTGGCTGGCTGATACTTTTTATGGAATCACCCAAAGGCCAGGTTGTAGTTTTGTAATCGTACGGGGCTGTCATCCTCATAAATATTAAACACCGCTTCCAAGTGAAACTGCAGCTCCTTTTATTGCACAAAGCGATGGATATCCCAGCTGAAACCATTCTGCTTCCTCGCTGGTGCCTGCTGAAAAGTGACGGTGGTTCAAAATATTTATCGATGCTTTGTTGTATTGGGAGAATGCTCAGTGACAGATGGACACTCTCTTTAAAACCTCAACGTATGCAAATCTCCATACAAAAGAGCCCAGGATGTTTTTAATATCACACACTTGCCTCAGGACATGTTTTTAAATCCCCACTTACCAAGGGCCCTGGCTTTTTATCAGTCAAACGCCTTAAGCGCTATGTCAATGTGGACATCTGGCCGCGTGTTGAAAAAATTTTTTATTTGCTAAAATATTTAGTGATGTGACAGGGGTTTTAACTGGGGACATCAGGTCTAATGGCATATGTTTCAACCCAACTGCTCAGAGAGGAAAAACTAACGAGGTAGCTGTTCGGGGCAGTTTACCATTTGGTGTGCAGTACGCCAAAAAAAAAAAAAGGGAAGGGAGAAGACCAAAACCAGGCATCACTCCTGTCTAGTGCAGGGGCGTAAAGAACTGGGGTTAAATACACCGAAATAGCTCGTTGGGATTATTCTGATTCCTCTCCATCACTTTGACGTGCAAGAGAAAGTCTCTTAAGGATGTGGGTGGGTTTTAAGAGCTTCCCCTTCGTTTCCAGGCTGTCGAGGGCGGCCAAGGAGGCCGGCTTGAGCTGTTCCCACGTGGGAGCCTGAGCAGCAGTGATAAGGGGTTTGGGACTGGTGGGGATGGGTGGCAGAAGATTGCCAAGGAGTAAACGAATGAAAAATAACTGACAGAAAAGTGTCGTGAGTCTTTCAGGTTCTTTTCAAACCTCTTACACTTAAGGCTGAGCTACTCAGCAGTGACAATTCCCACCCAACAGCATGTGGAGAGCGCGTCTCAAAACTTCCTGCGGCTTTTGGAGCTCCATCAGCACCCAGATCATGAAAAGGCGTTATGATCCCAGCAATACCAACCATCGACCTTTCTTTCGTCCAACTGTTCCTGGCAAGTACTCCTTGAAGGACACTGTCAAGTTGGGAATTGGACAGAAGGCGCTGAACGAAGCCCAGCACCCTACGCTCAGCGGTGGCAGGGCTGTTCGCTGGAGCTCTCCCAGAGCAATGAGTGCTAACGAAGTGCCCCAGCCTGGTGCCAGAAGCCCTTTCGCTTCCAGAGCAGCCATCTTTTAGCTTTAAAGATGAGATATGCAAAAGCGATTTCCAGCCTACTATGCACGGATGTGCCACGCTATGTTTTGTAAAAGCAGGAGTGTCCGCTAATTGTGACTCACCTGCTAGAGCTATTCCACTCTCAATTAACACCCCTGTTATTAGAAGGCCACCACATGTGAATGGAAACGTTAGGCATGTTTGCCTTCTGCACGGGCAACCAGGCAGCCCCAGCCGCTCAGAGAAATCCGGGCTTCCTCACCTCGGTGCTAATGCGAAATCCAAGGGTAGGCATTTAACACTGCCATTAACCGCTTCGGTGCTGTCATTTCAAAAGGAGTTGAGGTGACACTGCTGCTGCTGCTACAAAATGAGCTCGTCAAGGAGGAAAGTAACGTGGGTCACGTCACTGTTGTCACGTTTGATGGTAGGAATTGAAGAATCACTTCATTTGAGGGCAAAAGTTTCCTTTTCCTTCTTTCAAGGAGAAAAATCAACCAGAAGAACCAACCCACTGTCTGACCCTTTGTCTCGTACGTACACGATACCTGCATTTTATGTCACTGCATTATTCATGTTTACGTTTGATTAACTGAGACCCCTTGGGGTTTAATGGTATTCAGTGTGGCTGCAGATATGTCAGCGTGCCACAGCGTTTCAGGTCAATATGTTAGAATAAATGGGGCCACTTTCTCTTAAAAAGGAGTGCTGCCTTTTGTACTGGCTGGTGGATGGTGCATCACTCCATTTCTCTTGCAAAACAAATGAGAAAATAAATCTGGCGGAAGAGCTGCATATTACAATGCACTGTGATGTGTAAGGCTAATGAACGGTGAAATCAATGAATTTCGGCTCATTTATGCAGGAAAAACCAAACTGTGTTGGAGCCAAGCTCCGTCCATGTTAGTATCCTGTCTCCAGCCGTGTCCAGACCTCTGATGAAGGTCCAACAGCCCCCAAAATGCTGATGAGATAAAGTCAGGTGATGCAAAGCTGGTGTGAAATCTGAACACACCTCCACCAGAGATAGTTTTGAATCTTGAAGCACAATGTTCTTCTCTCTTCCGAAGTGCTGATTATTGTGATCATTAAGACATTAGTTATAGGACAAGGGGGAATGACTTCAACCTGGAAAAAGGTAGATCTAGATGAGATATTAGGAAGGGATTTTTCCCTGTGGGGGCGGTGAGCCCCTGGCGCAGGGTGCCCCGAGAAGCTGTGGCTGCCCCATCCCTGGAGGTGTTCAAGGCCGGGTTGGACGGGGCTGGGAGCAACCTGGGCTGGGGGGAGGTGGCCCTGCCCAGGGCAGGGGGGTTGGAATGAGATCATCTTCAAGGTCCCTTCCAATCTGAACCATTCTATGATTCTATAATTAAGGGGAAAAAAAAGTGATTTGAACAGAGTTTATTGAAACTGTTTTTACCTGAGAGGTGCATAGATATTGCAGTGAAGCCTAAAAGGTCTGACAGGAGATACCTGGACCCTTATCTGACACTTCTTGTGACTGTAGAAAAGGGAAGGTCTCTGCAGGGATGAACCAGCAGAAGACAACTGCCTGGAGAGCCGGTCCCCGCTCCACGTGGTCCCCACTGTCCTCCAGGCACCTCCTGGGTTCGGTACCTGCCACTGCAGACTTCCCAACTCTGCGTCTGCTCTCCCCTCGGGGGGGAAAGATTTTGGCTTTACCCCTTTTCTCGTCTGGAAAGAGACAAAATGTCAGGACTGGATCCAAGACATATCGAAAGAACGAGACACCATGGTAGGCATCAAGTGCTATGCTGGATCTGCTGCTTATTTTCCAAATGAGAAGGTGATATCGGTCTCCCAGAGTTAAAGCCTTTTAGCAAACCCCTAAATTACTTCCCTTTTAAAATAAAAAGTTATTTTTCTCCAGCATGCATTACTTTCTTTGTGCCATGTGCTCGTCTTTGCTGCATTTCTCCTGAGAGCAGTTGGTCACTCTAGTTCTATGAAGTATTAATACCCCACCAGTGATATTTATGTACCCAGATCTATTTTTTTTTTTACCTTTAGATGTTCAACAGCATGAATATTCTTATTTTTTATTTAAAACTAATTTGGAGTTCTCGCTCTCTAAGGGGTTTCTAATCACCAAAAAGTGCCCAAGGCTAAAACTGATTGACAGGAAAACGTTGTGGCTTCTGAAAAGTAAATTGGCTATTGACAGAGCAGTATACAAAGGAAAATGCTAAATGCTTATTATTTATGAGCTATTAGGGAAAATGTTATTAGCATCTGTTTCCCACATGGGCAAAAACACCTGTCAGACATCAGGAAACTATAAAACGATGCACAGTTAATAGTTACTTTGTTTAAAAAGTCATTAAAATTGAATGTCAGCTAAAACTTAGGAAAACATTATTCTTCAAACAACTTTTAATCTTGCCGTTCAAACACAAGAAAAAAAAAAAAAAAAGAAAAGACCTTGCCACATTTTAATTTCTGGGAGCAAAAAGGAAGAAGACGTTTGATTTGAAAGTGATGAGGCGACTGCTGGTACACAACAAACACGGTATTAAAAAAAAAAAAAAAGCAGAGGAAAAAAGGGACAAGTTGGCTCCCCTCCTGGAGTTGTACAACAGAGGGAAAGCAGAGCAAGGTCAGGCATTTACACGGGTTTTCAGCGCGCGTCGCGGGGATGTTCGGATTTCACTTAAACCTGTAAATAGGATACGTCGGCCTGTCTTCTGCCACCACGCTCTTCCCAGGTGGAGCTAAAGCGTCAAGCGGCGTTGGCTTGACTCCACAGCCAGCTTTGCCATCGGCCACAGACTGGGCTGTTGGCATCCCGTGGCCGGGGGTGGGAAACATTGGGTGGCCTTCCTGCAGCGATAGCGATGACCTTAACGAGTTGCACCTAACGGGCAGGCTAGAGGTAGACTCTTCTCCCGGGTGAAAAGTCCTCAACCTCCCAACCTCATGAGCGTCATCAGACCTGAATCGCAGTCGCCATGAGTCAGGGCCAAACTCTGCTCTGCACAAGGTGGGTCACGTCCAGGTTGGACTTTCTTGCTGTGTCTGCAAATAAAAAGGAAAATTATGGCCAAGATGTCTCGCGGAGACCAGCCAGACTCCTTTCCCTCGATCCGTGTTGCATCTGAATAGGGATTTGACTGTATTTTGATGAATTTCCCAGCTGCAGAGTTGCAAAGAGCTGCATCTAAAAACAACCCGAGCATCTCTCTGCCCTACAGCAAGGAAGGGGATAAGGTTGGGACAATCCAGGCATTTCCTGCTCAGTATATTTAGGTTCAGTCTGTCAAAACTGACCCTTAATCAGGATTTATATTTTTTAGAACTGTTGAAGTAAATGAAGATTTATTTAGGGTTTTTTTCTGCTAAGATGAATCCAGCCAGCATTACAGGACAGATAACTGGAAGACAAGAGGGTTTGATTTTTATTTCTACAAAAGCCATAGCACCTTTTGCTGCTCTCTGTGCCACCAAAATTTATTTACCTAGGGAACCATTTTCCTTTTAAAAATTCATATGTGATTTTTCAAGCAGCCTTATTCAGGAGGCAAACCTGATCTCCGTGTTTTATACAAAGCTGAGAACACCAACAGCATTTTAACAATTGTATAAGCAATCGTGGTAAAACCAAAGCCTTTTTTTGACACATGTTGTGATGACACTTTCCCCTCCAGCTTGGTCGCAACTTCAGCACAGGTTGTGAAACCAAACCCAGGGGGTCTTGAATGGATGTAGGGCCTAAAGGTGAAAATATGCTTAAAATATGCTGTTCTTAGTGTCTGAACGAGTGTAACAGCAAAATGTAAACACATAAGTCTTAGTGGTGAACAGAAACAAGGTCCATCTTCCCACAATTGCACAAAATACCTGCTGCTGCAAAGTACATACATCATTTGTGTCTGTACAATTTATGTTCCCACCTGGGTAGGAATTTCATACCTGGAATTTTACTTTAGGAAATAGAAGAAAAAAAAAAAAAAAAAAAAAAAGATGATCTTTAAAATAACCCCTCACCCCAAAGTCACCCTTGGTTTTACTTGCTGTGAATGGGATCTTACTGATCCAGGACACAAGGACAAACCCAGTGTGACACCAGTAAAAATGCCAAAGAAATATAATATAAAATATTGCTTGTCTGTTTAAATTATTTAATGTTATTAACATTAATTACCATACTTGGATACCTTGAGTGATTCACACGTTTTCCCTCCCCCAACTTCTTCTCCAAAGTCTAACTCTGAATTTCGACATCCAATTGTTTTCTCCATTAACATCCTTAGAGCAGCAGAAGGGATTTGGCAGATGGTATCTCACCGTCCCAAGTCCACTTTGCTCCAAACCTTATTTCCTCTGCACCTCTTTCTTTCGCACCACAGCCACCAAGTCTCGGTCTGGTGAATACATATGTGTCCCAGTTTCCAGCTAACATGTCCATGGGGTGCTGGGGAGGTCTGGAAGGGTTTGGCCCATGCCAAGACTCAGGGTGGGCTCAGTCAGTGCTGTTGGGTATCAGGGACTCGCAGATCTCTCTGTACCCCCTCCGATGAGGCTGAAGAGATACTGGAGGAGTTCAGGGCTCTGGTGCAATATGAGGGTCATATTTTAGTATGAATGGTAGTATAAATTTCACCTTCACCTGATGAAAATATTGGCTTTTATGACTGAGTTTTAGCACAATTTCTTCTGTAGCCCATAAACAGAGACAATGCCTGGTCTGCTCGAGGGAAAGAGCATCCACCCCTCATGATGGACTGAGGGATGAACCCGTGCTCCTGGTGGGATTGGCCACCCCCAAGACGTGCTGGCAATGTAAAGGCAAGGTAGAGGATGCCTCACCCAAGGCCTTCTGGAAATGGCCACGTGAGGAGGCAGAAGATGCTTTTAGTTCGTTATTAAATTAATTTCTGGGGCTGGTTAAAGACAAGATTACACTTTTGACATTTCAGCAGCACAGGGCAAAGTGGGGACTTTCCAACCAGCGTCACTAGCCGGGAGAGGCAGATGTGCTTCCCAAAACCGGCGCTGGCCTGGTCGGCACCCCAGCTGCCTTCAGGAAGCCACGGGGCTGCCTCTTGCCCTTCCCACCTTCTGTCCGAGCGCTCCCAGCAGCAGCGACCGCCTCTGCCTTGTCCGATTCTCCAGGCAGGAGCCCTCCTGGGTGGGTACTTCAGTATCGGGCTGGAGCCGCCTTTGATGTGCCATTTTCTCTTTGAAATGCAATGTCTCACTCAGCTAATCCTCATCACATTTGGGAAGCTTCTCTTCAGTCTTTCAGATCAGGATGTCAGGGGAGTAGAGTTTATTTTTGAAAGGGGCCAGTTTGAAGTTTTTTGTTTTTAAAACGTAAATGCTTTTGTGATCAAAATCTAAAGGAACCCTTTTGGTGGCTGTTTCTGGTTGGGTTGGGTGAGGTTTTATTGTTTTGTGGGGTTTGAGGTTTTTTTGCTAGAGACTGTAAATAGCTCTCGGGCACCTTGGATCTGTTTTCCTGAACTTTCTCTTGATGCTCATTGTATAGTCCATATAATTCAAACCTCCAGATTGTCTTTCTGAGCATATGTGTGGGAACACTCCAAGAAAGAGCTGTACTTACAGCCAACAGAGAGCAACACTGTGCCCGCTCCAGTCCCAGGGAGTGAATCCTCACCGGCACAATATGCAAAGACCAAAATCTGCTGTAATTGATCCCATTTGGCTCATTGAAATGATCCTCTCCAACACCTGTGCCCATCTCAGGGCTGACGGGTACTTTCTGCCCAAGGAACCTCTGTGAAGGACGGGAGCTGCGCTTGAGCTGCTCCAAAATCACCCAAACCCGCGTCTCCTCTTGGTCAGACATGACTACAGCCGCCGCGTTGAGCACGGCGCGGGGCGGTTTCCAGCGACACCCGGGGTGCCGAGACGTGGTGTGCTGGGACCCGGCGTTACGCACGGCTCCTGCAAACACGGCGGCTGCGGCCCACCACGCGCCGGCCACGGCAGCGGCGGGGATTTAACTTTGAAAGGACTTGCACTCGGCCGGGTTTTCCCCGCACTAACCTTTCCTCCTGCCAGTCTTGAAAGTTAGAAACGTCTTTTGTATTCCACAGGCCAAAGGGCCAAACTTGCCTTTAATTAAAATGCATATTCTTTAATTAAAGGCCCCATAACACATGAAGGGCATTCATTGAAATACGATGTGTGACATAGTCATTACCCTGCTGTTAATTACTAATTAATGAAGCTATTTCAATTAATAGCTTCCCCACTGTCACTCTGGCTTTGACAGGGCTCCGTGCTGAGAAGCCGTAGCGGAATCACAGGCGATCGTAACTCCTGGAACAGCACCAAAAGGCATCAGCTGAATATTCATGTCGGACGACGTTAACACTTTTCAATTAAACATAATAAAGTAAAAGCTCCGTCAAAAGTGTATATCAAACATGCGTCAGCCTTTCCCTCTCCCCCTGTTCTCTTCCAGCTTGTCAAAAATAACTAGAAAGAAGTAGGGGGGGAAAAAAAAAAAGTGGGTTTTTTTTCTTTCCTTTTGACACTTCAGGCTGGAGCATCATTTATCAAGCAAGCGGTGCTGCTGCACGGGGGGAAGATTTACGCCGAGCCCGGGCTGCAGTTTGAGCACACGCACTCGCAGGCGGCTCTTCTGTCTCCGAGGGCTGAGCGTGGCATCGCTCTCCTCTTTTCTCTCCCTTTCCTACAGTAAAACCGCCGTGGGGACAGGTCCTCGGGTGGCTTCCCGGCCCCGGGCAAATGTCTGGGAGCTCAGGAGCAACATCTTTGATTTCCACAGTGAAAGGAATCGCTTCCCAAGTGCGGGTTTTAATTACTGAGCTGTGTCGCCAAAAGGGCTGCCGTATCAGGAACAGTGTGAAAGAAGCTATTTTGCAGTTGATGATAAGTTGTATCTGTCCGAAAAAAAACTGCAAAGCTGCGATGTGCTCTCTCGGGCGCCATCTGGTTGAAGTTTTGCGTTGGAAACACTTGGAAAACAAAACCAAGAGAAATTCCTGTGGAACGTATCCGTATTGAACCCCAAATGTGTTTTGTTTTTTTTTTTTTTTTTGTAGAGCTGTTGTTTTCAGGCAGACCTTGGGGAGGGGGGAGGAATCTTTTCAAAAGAAAGCATTATTTACAGAAAACTAGAAACTGGGAGAGAAGGAAGGTACTATCTAACTATGCCTATTGTTTAGGTACACAGAGGTACAGAGAAGTCTCATGTGATTTGTTGCAGAGAGCAAAAAAGACGGTGACCCGGTGTGGGATACTTTGGCTATGGGGACGAGGAAGGGAGATGGAGATTCCTGTGATTCCCATAGAAAAAAAGGGGGAAAGCGAGAGGGACCGCAAGGAGACGTTTCAATCCATGTCTCAACTTGAAGTGTCTATCTGAAGCGAAGCAAGACAGTATTCACCAGGTTGGCCGTTGGTACTGCATTGCTGAGGCGTTAGCTAACAGCACATCGTGTGATGGGATCGTGTGTTTATTCTTTGTGTCAGGTCATGTTTCTGCATTTCAGCAGCCCAAATAGAGCCGTGGCACACGGGGAAATGTCCTCACTGCCCAGTGCCGAGCGTCAGCTGGAAAAATTATTCCTCCAAATTCCTGGTGGCTCTAAGAAAATGCAAATCCATTTGCTCTGTTTGTAGTTTGTCAATGGTAATGAAATGAAAGAGTTGTGAGACCGTGTGGTTTGTCAGCCCTGGTTGGAGGGATCCACGCTCTTGCCAAGGAAGTTGTGTGTGTGCTGTGCAAAGGGCCGTGCCTCGGCGCAGCTGCGGGGATGCGGATGCAGCCGCTGGGATGATGCTGCTCAGGAGATGGGCAAAACATCAACCAATTATTTTGCCGTCGCACTTAAAATCCTTGCTTTGCTCTTGCTGAATTATCTAACAGGGCTGGTGTCACCTGTAAAAATGTGCCTGCAGGCCCTGGGTAGAAACCTCTGCCTGATAAACATCATCCCTGAGAGCCAGACAAAAGCAGGGAGATAAACGCGTTGTGAGGAGGGGTAAGATGTACTCTCCACCGTGACTTTCCCACCCTGACCACCTTCCCACCCGCAGCGCAATCCCAGCCTCCGGGCCACCTCTTTGCTCCTTCAGAGCGGGTCAGGAGTTAAATTCCCCCATTCCCATCTCCTGCTCCGAATGCTAGTATCCTTCTCGGGCGAGTGAAGCTCCATCCTTCCCTCCCGCATGACCCTTCAGCTGCTGCCAGGTTTTCCCACCCCCTCACAGAGCCAGGCAATGGCCCCGTTTCCTCCCCCATCCCTACAGACACGTAGGTGAACCCCTACAGACACATACGTGACGTTCTTTGACACTTCAGGAGTTCCTGCTCTGGTCGTAGACTGAGACTGGAAGCCAAAACCAAACCAGCCCTTGAAACCAAACATTTCAGACTCTCAGAAAAGTGTCGCTACAACACCCAGTGCCTTCCTCGGATCGGAGGGCAGTATAAAAGCGAAGGCCTTTTCCTTCTCTGAAGCAGCTGCCGGATGTGGTGACAACAGGACAATTCTGCCTGCGGGCGCTGGTGCCCATCTCGCTATCTAACACCCGCTCTGCCTTACAGCAGCGTCGCTTGGGAACCTCGGACCCCGCAAGAGTACGCGCAGAAGAAGCAGCCAATACCTAGAAGAAAATTCCCAGGGGTGGATAGGCAGTCCTTCTGGATGCTTTCCTTTGCCCCCCCCGCTGAAATCTGATTATTTTTTTTTTTCTTCTTTTCTTCTTTTTCCTGACGACCATTACCAGACCGAGCCCTGCTGAAGCCGGGCGCGGGGGGAGCCCAGCTGACCTGCCCAAGCGTGACTGAGGAGCAATCATTTTTTGTCCAGCTGGTTGACATCTAAAGGCTGGTCTCCGAGGTCTCAATTAGGGTTCGGGGCTGACTCGCCTCCACCTCTCCTGGGAAAAGGTTTTGCCTCTTCTGCTCAATTATACGCAGCGGCTCCTCCACGTGCAGGACACACCAGGAGGGAGGGAGCTCTGGCTTTGCTTTAGTTAACCTCTGACGCACAATTCAGAGCCACGCGTTGCTATAAAGGCCTCACAGATCGCTCTTATAACCTAATAGGCCCTTGATCTGCTGTGTTTGTGCAGGCTGTGGAGCCCAAATTTATTAATTGGACGGGCCCCTGTTTCGTTTGAACGCTGTGCCCCTCTCTCAGAGGGGGCTGTTGGTGGCAAGTGATGCTGCACAGGGATTTGGACCTGACTTCCCCGGGGCTGGCAGTGTTTTCTGTGTCTGTCTGATACGTATCTGGTTTTATTCTTTATCATTAGCAGAGTAAGAAGAGGCAGAATTCACATACAACACCCTTCATATATTTATACGGGAAGTGCCGGTGCTATAAAAGACTCTGAAGCTCCGAAGCGGTGCTGTGAACCTCTGCCGTCTGTCTCTTGCCAGGACAGATGCTCCCCCTCGCCTGCGGAAGCAAAAAATGTTCCGGGGTATGTTGAGAGAAGTATCGGTTGAGATCGGAGAGGCCCTTCCCTGGAAATATTAATCCACCAAACACGGATGAATCTCCTGGAATAATCCTCTCTAATGCACGTTCAGGAAATCAATTCTGCGCTTTATTCTTTAATCCAGAAATCTCCAAGGAGGAGGAGGAGGAGGAGGAGGAGGGAGAGGATGAACAGAAACCATCAGAAGAGGATAAAAATTGGCACTGCATTGCAGGAAAAGAGAGAAAACGGTGCCTTTCCTGAGAGCGGTGACATGTTCTTACCAGCCCAGTGGTAAAGAGTCACCTACAAACACCGGAGCCCTGCGCAATGCCAAAATGTGCCATTTCTTACTCCTGCTATAGTTTTTTTGGCTCTGCAGAAAAGGGTAGGTGCTAAAGCGAAATCCCTCGCGGTTCCCAGTGGTCTGGGGCACTCCTGGAGGCAGATGCCTTGTTTGGGCTGCCAGCCTTAGCCCCTCTCCGTCCGAACAGCAAAACCAACCGGGAATACCCCAAATTGCATTGCCTTGGTGTTACATTGACAAGCCAGATTCTCACGTGTCTATGCCGGGTGTGTTTTAGCTGCGACAGTGCGCGGAGACACAACCCACGCAGGCAGGTCTCAGCCAGGCTAACTACCACGGCAAAGTCAGCGTGTAATTGCATGTGTATTAGCATATCTGGTTTTGGAACAACAGTGAATCTGGTTCAGTTTCCATCCTGAACAGCTTTATCCATATCCTTTAAACCTGTGGGTAATACATCTTAATGATGCTCTTTCAGGCCTGGTTTCTATCCTAAACCCTTTAAAATACAGCTGTTTCAGGCATGTTTCTTTTTTAGCTCTCCCAGGCAGTGCCCATTTTTCAACCCCAAGCTATTATGAAAGATTTCCAGCACCCGCCAGGAAGAGTTTGTCCGTCTCACGGCTCAGTCAGTCTCTTTTTCTGGATTTCAGCGATTTTATCGGTTAATTTTTTAACTAGGATCAAAATTACGCCGTGCGTTTCTCAAACTATTGAAACAATCTGAGGGTGCTGAGAGCGGTCACTTGGTATTTGATAGAGCTCAAAGGATGCAGAGCTGTATCCGGAGTTTGGCGACGTAAAGGCTGAAGCTTTTCACTTCGCTTGTCACGGAGCCGTGAGCCAAAAATTCTGATTTGGAGGTGAGTCAAAATTTCCCCACAGTTTTTAATCCTGAAAAATGCATCATTTAACTAAGAGTCTAGTAAATTTTGAATTTTGTACTCCCAGCTGACTCCAGGCACAAAATCCCCAGCAAAGAGGTACCCCTCTCAAAGGTCCCCTTGTCACCGTCCCCGGATCCGAAACTTTTTGTCCAGGTGCAGAACAACCCGTCTCCCGCCGGCATTGGCTCTCCTGGAAGGACAGCCCAGGGCTGTGCAAACATTTCTCAGGTCACCCACTTTGTAGCAGCGCGTGTCCTACTTAGAGGTTTCTGGAAAATGCAATTGCAAGGACGGAGGTTTTACGCTGCCGGTCCAGGTGGCTCCTGCGGTGGGAACTGCAGCCTCCGGCCCTTTTCAAGGTGCGGTTGTGCCCCAGATGGGCTGAAATAAAATGAAATAAAATGGATCACGATAAATTACTCATCTGAAAACCTCCTCTCTCATAACTGATTATGCTCTTGCTGGTAATACTATTAGTTTCGGGGGGTTATTTTGCCGAATAACCAGTAAATAACCAGGGTCTGGGGTGCGGAAGAAGGCGGCACATCCTACCTCCCATGAGCCTGGGGACATGTGGGGGCCTTGTCTGCTCCCCCAAACCTGCTAAATGGGCTTATGGAGAGGGGCTGGGGGAGGGAAGGACCGCGGGATGGAGGAGCTGGAGGGAGGATGCTGGAGGAGGCAGCGCGGAGCTGCGTGCGCTGAGGAGCAGGTCGGTCGCAGCAGCAAAACCACACAAAGGCGACCACAGATGGGAAATTTGTGACAGTGGGTTTATGGGCACGAGCCATCGCTTGTCTCGTTTGGGGCCAGCAGGTCGAGGGAGGTCATCCTCCCCCTCTGCTCTGCCCCGGGGAGGCCACATCTGGAGCACTGTGTCCAGTTCGGGGCTCCCCGGGTCAAGAGGGACAGAGAACTGCCGGAGAGGGTCCAGCAGAGGGCTACGGAGATGATGAGGGCACTGGAGCACCTTTCTGATGAGGAAAGGCTGAGGGACGTGGGGCTTTTGAGTCTGGAGAAGAGAAGACTGAGGGGGGATCTTATCAATGCTGATAAATCCCCAAAGGGCGGGTGCCGGGGGGTGGGAACAGCCTTTTTCCAGTGGTGCCCGGTGACAGGACAAGAGAGAACGGGCACAAACGTGACCATGGGCAGTTCCATCTCACCCTGAGGAGGGACTTCTCTCCCGTGCGGGCGGCAGAGCACTGGCACAGCTGCCCAGAGAGGGGGGGAGTCTCCCCCTCTGGAGCCATTCCAAACCCGCCTGGAGGTGTCCTGTGCCACTGCTGGAGGTGCCCCTGCTCTGGCGGGGGGTGGCACTGGGGGGGCTCCAGAGGGCCCTGCCAGCCCCCACCAGCCTGGGATTGCGGGATTCTGTAAAACAAGAGCAAAAGCGTAGAAAGGCACCCATGACCCGCTGAGGTTCGCACCGGCTCCGGGCATCTGAAGGGCTGAGGATGTCTCGTGAAAGCGTTCCCCTCACTCGTAACTCACGCGGGGACACAGGAGAGATTGTAAATGAACGGGTTTGTCTGAGACTTGGTGGGACAGAGGGGGGAAAAAAAACAACATGAAAGGAATTTAACAGCTGCAATGAGCCTAAATGGTTGCACAGGAAAATCCCCTGTCAACCGCAAACGGTTTGCCTTTAATGAGAATGCAGGACATGTGCGAGTAGGTTGCTAATTCTTTGTGTAAAATCCTACCGATAATTGCTACGCGTGTACCTTGCCGTTGTCTCCTGTGGCAGGGGGATTTTTATTTTTTATTTTCACCTTTGGAGCCGAAACGAAAAACAATTTATTAGAGAATAATTAACGCCAAAGTGGCAGGAGATCGCAGCCAGCGCTGTGTTTGGAAGAACAGGAGCGAAACACCGCTACGTCGGTAGCTGCACAGGGCGGGGGAAAGCAGTTTGGGAAGGGATTCAAGGGATCAGCCGAAGCTTTTCTGGCGGCTACTTCCTCAGTCAAATCATTAATTTTTGTTAATCCTTTGAAAAATCTGGTGATTTGGGAACAAAATTTTGCAAGTATTTCAGTACAGCTTTAGGGGGCCAAATCCTATTACTGGATAATGGGACTTTGGCCTCCCAGGAGCAGAGACACTTTGGAAGATGAGGGTTTACATGGGGGTTTCTTCTCTTTTCATTATTGGATTAAAACCTACCGCACCCTTAATCCTGCACCGGCAAGTGTGTAAGCAGGGAGCTATTCCAGTCTGGAAACCAACTGGAGCATAAAACCCCAGTTACCGTTCCTGCGGCTGAGGGGCACGCTGTGGTTTTGGGTTATTCCTGGGACTCTGTGCTGACGGAGCTCGGCTGTCCTGGCTCACACCGTGTCCCCAGCGGGGACACAGATGGGGCGGCCGGGCCCAAGGTGATGCCTGCAGAGCCCCAGAGGTCTCCCTGCGCAGAGACACCCCCAAAAACTGCAGCCCAGGAGCACCGGAGTTTTGGAGGTGTTTTGGTAGAGAGGAAAAGCTCTTTTTTAAAACCAAGTTGTACTCTGGGGGCACGAAGATTGGTTTCCATGTGTTTTTCAGGCCACCTGCCCCGAGGGCAGTTACAAACCAAACCAGGAAAATTATCTTGAAGAAAGAAACAAAACAGAGAAGAAAAATCGAGGAGAGCACTTAAAGCTGCCGCGGGAGCTTGATGCCCCGGCCTGCAACTCCCTGCCATTGCCCCCCCCCCCCTCATTTTTAATTACAAGCAGTCAAACTGTAAAGACCTTAATGGACATCTTAATTATTGCATTAAAGTTGGAGATGGAAAATTCCTCATTACGTGCCATGCAGTAGGTCACGGCTGCAATAAAGGGTGATATTTTGCTTGTTACGGCGCTGGGTGCCCTTTGCAGAGCGATGGTGTCTTTGGGGCATGTCCCAGCCCCGGGAGCTGGCAGGTGGATGTTAGATCAGGTCTCTGCTGTGGGAACATCTGCTCGTGTTTTCAAGGCGAAAGTAGCGGCGAGAAGTGCTCTTTGCTATTTCTTTTCCCCACCAAATAGAGCTATTTTCCTCCTGCGTTTTGCTTTCCATCTGCTTGAATGTGTTTATTGATTTTGTGTTATGCAAACTGCAATAAAATAGTATCCTTCCAATGCTCCAGAGCCAGCTCTTGCATATGCCCCAAACAATTTAAATACAAACCGGCCCCTCAATTCCAACCCACAGCAGCGCTACGACGTACCTGTGATTAATCAGCCTTTAAGCCCAGTCCCGGATTCCCAGTCCCTTTGGCACCGAACCCGTTCCCGCGTGCTCAGGGCAGGCTCAAAGCTGGGCTCCAGCCTGGCGGGCAGCATAGCCCTGGGACCCGGGCAATTTAAGGAACGTGGCAGAGCTCATTCTTCTCTCTCAGGCTTTACACAGTTGCAGGATACCACGAAGCAGAACAGGGCAGGGTTTAAGGTGGGTCTGTGGCTTCTTCGGGCTTTTCAGGTCAAAATAGCTCAAGTGTGTACGTCAGAGGTTGCCTATACCTTCATAAGAGGACAGGAAAATTTGAGGATAACTCGCATTCTGCTAAATCATCTTCAGCGTTCTTTTCATACCACAAAGTTTGAAGTTGTTTTTTTTTTTTTTCCTGAGCACCTTGAGGAGAAAATTATTGGACTCTGCAGTCCTTAAAGATATTTTCTTGATTACATGACCCTACAGGTGAGGTTTTAAAATGCCTTTAGCGGCTGTTTCTCCTTTAAACCGTACTCCCAAACTTTTGCTCCCCGTCCCCGCACCAACTGGACAATTGCCAGATGGAGAGGGAAAGCGAACGCTGGGACAGCAGGTCCTGGGACCCCCCCAGCGCAGGCGCCGGCGGTGAGAGCCACCAGCCAAGGGCTGCTCCTCGGTGGGGCCAGGCTCTGCTCGCTGCCCAGCTGTGCCAGCTGTGCCAACCATTACAGCTGTGCCAACCATTACAGCTGTGCCAGCTGTGCCCACCCTGCCAGCCAAACCATCCGCACCAGCCATACCAGCCACACCACACTATCCGTGCCAGCTCTGCCAGCTGTGCCAGCCCTGCCAGCTGTGCCAGCTGTGCCAGGGCCAGGCTCAGCAGCTCTCTGCCGGCCGGGAGCTGCCGCATCCCAGATCGCACAGCTCCCTCTGTTGGTATCTGTTCGAACCTCTCAGCGAGGATGCAAAAAAAACGGCAATGTATTTATTATTTTTTTTTAGCACCATCTCCAGGTGGAAGGCGATCTGTCTGCGGGGGTATATCCCCACCCCCCCAAAGACCCGCTTCATCTGTGTTATTTATTACTCTAACAAATTATAGTAGACCATGTCCCCTGATGCTGTACTGACCACAACTCTGCTGAAGACATCTTTCCAGCCATTTTTCCAAAATAAGTGGGAAGAAGATGTAGCTGGATGTACTCTGATGCCTGACATACGAGTACACACCAGGTAGCTGTGAAAATCAGATATTCGCCCAGCACGGCCTCCCCATCCTCTCGCACCAGCCCTAAGGAATTAATCACACTAGATATACTTGAGCTCTGTCTGTCTGTGCCTTACAGATCACGCAACGTAGCACCTCCGCATTCGAAGGAAAATCACACAGTGTGCAAATGATTCGCTGCCTTTATTTTTTTCGGTCCTTCCGTAACAATAACTCTCAGACAGCAAGCTTTGGCAAGGCTGCTTAAACAAATAATAGTACAGCTATGTAAAATGAACTCAATACTTCGCCAAAGAGGTACCAACATAATGAAACCTAAGCCTCACGTGTACTTCAAATATTTAACTTATTAGCCAGTTTACAGAGACAGATAATCCGGACAGCCCACCAAAGCGATTTACAGAGAAGGCACAGCCGGCAGCATTGACTTTCCTTTGAAGATCTTTTAGTTCCAAATTTCCCAGTTTGCACAGCCAAGGGGTGGCCGAGCTGCCTGGCTCGAACACGAGTGATTTAAACCCAGCAACTCTTGCACGAGAAATGGTGCAAGCACCAAAGAGAACCGGAATTCACTCCTCGTGCTCCTGACCTGCAATGCTGAATGGCCAGGGGAGATGTTAAAAAAAAAAAACTAGAAAAACTATGGAAAAGCTGTGCAAATAATCTGCTGGGACCGGCTGAGAAACAAGACTGGCTTCCCAGCAGCGTTCGTGCCTCCTGCTCTGCAGCGCTGCCGCACCCCTGGTACAGGGTTCTACCTATGGCAGGAACCAGCCTTTTAGGGGAAAAAAAAGCACAGAAGGAGACAAAAAAACTTTCTCATCTCTCCGGCCCCCCATCAGGCCTCACCAATCCTATATTTTCTTGTGAAGACATCAGGCAGTTGCGTCTTTATCTCTTAATGCCCCCAATAAGTAGCCCAGCTTAGCTTAGTGGCATCCAAGAGTGTCTCTGCAATTAAAAGGCTGTCAGTATTTTCACTATAATCCCAGCTGTTCAGAAACTTAACGTGGCTCCAACGTACCTTCCAAGAAGAAATTTGCCCAAAACAAAAGGAGAAGCAGGGGATAATTACGTTTTTTTAAGGACAATGAACCTGAACCTATCGCTTTCCCGCACGGCGAGGTCCCTTGGGAAATCTGGTCCCAAGTCTCAAGTTTTCTGGTGAGCACTAGAGAAATCAAAAAGATCCTTTCAGGCTGCAAGCAAGGGGTGGGAGGAAAAGCAATGAATCGCTTTAGCACGAAATGTCACATTTAAAATAGATCCTACAAAACCAGAAACTGTAGGCTGGTAGATCCTTCCCTTCTCGAAATACTGTGGGGTTTGGTGGGATTACCACCCAAAATAAGCATGCAGAATCAGGCCTCAAGTAGGTAAAATATAGAATTTGGTACTTAAATTTAAAAATATCTATAAATAACTTAAGACATTCAGGCTCAGAGGCGTGTACAGCCAAGTACTCCCCTCTGACACGGGGAACCGCAGGGATCCGTACGCAGTACTACGGACCCCAAATGCAGAAATTTGCTTTACGCTTAACCTAGAAACAAAACCTGCCCACTGCAGGCGCTTTGGAAATCTCCGGCGCCCTTTGGGAGCACGTGAAGGACACGCCTAATCAAGCAGAAAGCATTAGGGAGTACAGCTCCGTAGAGCAGAACGTGACCTGTTCTCCCTATACATTCACAGCACACGGCGAAACAGCTCCCGGGGGGTTCCTGGGCGGCACCGCGAGGTCAGCCCCGCGCAGCCTGACCACGGGTGACTCCAGCTTTGCTCCGCTCTCACGTTGGTGGTGGTCTACCTTGGCTCAGGGCTGGACTCAAGCGACCCGGGAGAGGAGGGAGCCCTCGAGCTCTGCCCTTAAGCAGAGATGGGTTCCGCTGGTTTGAGCCGTCTGCTCGGCAGCGCCCCGGCTCAGCCCAAGCGCCGTGAAGGCAGTATTGATGCCACCTCCCGCCCCCGGGTCCACAGTAGGCATCCAGCCAGATTTCCCCTGAAGGGAAGCCTTGAATTCCTCTCCCAACCCTTTCTCTTCTACACCTGGCTTTGTACCGGTCGAGCAGACTGCAAAATGAAGGCACGCGAGGGAGGGTTTAAGGTCAGAGGTGCATTTGTTTGGATTATTCCTTCTACGTAGTTCAGAGGACACGTGTCGTGTGGCAGCCCGAGAGCCATCCACCCGCCAGCAGTCACGGGACGGCAGAGCATGGAGGGGTCTTCTCCCAGCACGGCGAGGCAGCCCTTTAGTGAGCGACCGCGCCGGGGCAGAGCGTGCGAACCACGGCTCCCGTCGGAGACAAGCCGGGTAAGCTGCTTTGGCCACACAGATCTTTGTCCACTAGACACGGACTGGGGCAAACCGGTCACACGGGCTGTATCCTCACTGGAGATGTTGAGCTGGACGGCTCTGCAGGCCATCAGCTACGCCCTGAGCAAAAAATGAACTCTGCATTTCTTTTCTCACATGGGTTTCACCCGGACCCATTATGCACTTGGTCTCAGTATACTTTTTTCCTGTTAAACACCTAAAAAAAAAAAGAAAAAATGTTCTTTGGCACTTGTGCGACAATGACACATAGAAGTGACCCTCCCTGTCCTTTGGCTGCTCGCTGGACTCATATCTAGAGGTCCACATAGGCAGAGTCTGTGTCCACCCTCTGGGCCTCTCCAAACATGAGGAATGCACAGAGGCCAACGCTGTTAACAGCAGCCACCAGGTTGAAAACAGAAGTCCAGGAGCCAGTTGTTTCAATCAGGTGGCCAGCCAGGTACACGCAAACGACACCTGGGAGGGGAGAGAAGAGAAAGCAATGCAAAGGCTGTGGGGCCGGATCCTGCCCCCCTGCGGGGAGAGGACTCCCCAGGAAAGGAGGAGCTGCAGGAGGGTACGTTACCTAGGAGGGCTCCACCTGTATTCCCAACACCTGGAAAGAAAAGAAAGGAATTGTGTATTAGAAACCCACAGACACGAGCGGCTTCATCCAGGCTCCCACCCGACGCCCGGTGCCCCCGTCCCCATCCCCACCCCTCGGTGCCGGCAGCATCTGGCAAGCGGCAAGGCACGTCGGTGCGGTTCCCTGCCCCCGGCAATGGCGGGGGCAGCCCAGAAGGAAGCCGAGGCTGCACACAGACGCGTCACACAGCTACTCCTGCCCAAACCTTAATGGTGGCAACCGTGTCCCCTCCCGTACACTCCGCCTCTCCGGCACAACCGAAACCCCACCGGAATCCTTACCGAACAGTAAGCCGGCACACGAGGGGGCCAGATCCTGTACGTTTACTGAAATGCCGCTGGTGAGAAACAGAGAGGGGGAAACAGCAGTTTTAACGGAGCACGGTCGCTTTTTCATCATTTACACAGAGTTTAGTTTTTCAAGCAAAAGGAAGGGCGCCAGGACAAGAAGTGGCGCCGGCAGGAGAAAGGGGGAAGGAGGCCGAGAGCGGAGCAGCACAGGAGAGTACCCGGAGGAAAAGGGTTCCACTCAAAAGCCTTCAGAAGGGCCAAAATGCAATTCCCCTCCTGCCTCATCTCCCTAATACCTGCTGCTCCAAGCCCCTCCCCACACTAGAGGTTTGCTGGATCATTTCCAGCCCAGCGGGCACTAAACTCCACCGGCCTCGCAGGGACCGACACGGGACGCTCCGACCAGCGCCGGTTCTTGCTCCGGCACTCACGACGGAGACAGCCTCCTCTGAGAGCCCGAAACGCCGAGGGTGGGATAAGAGCAAAGGGCCACAGCTACTGTCCTTATCACACTCATCACCTGTGGTTAAAGGTCTGAAGTCCAACAGAGGCGGAGGCGAACACTATCGCTTTGCAAAAACTGGATGTCTGGCCCAGGCACAAAGCAAAAACGCTTGAGACGCCGGAGCCAATGACCTGGAAGAAAGGGAAAAGTAAAGACCACAGCACATTTTCTGGAAGGAAGAAAGCAACTCCTTTCATGGACAAACTGTTCCCTTTTACGATGGCAAGAGCTCGTGTGCACCAGGTGCTTCTCAGGCCGTTTTTTGTCCCGGTGTCCCGCTTTTCTGTGTCAGAGGTCTGTCCGCAGGGATGTGACGCTGCGGAGCGGAGCGCTGTGCTCTCAGCCAGCATTTCTATTTCTGTTCACCCTTGTATCGCTATATCTCCTCAGCATCTGAGGGGCCATTGGAGTGACAGCGTATGGTTGGCCTTGGCCTGTGAAAGAAAACCTCTTCGGAGCACTCACAAATCTCCCTGCTCAACGTTACCATTGGTCCACGCTCTGCTCCTCAGTCAGGGCTTTCCTTTGGATTTCATTTCCCATACGCACTGCCCACGAGTCCGTCTCAATGCTAAAAACCCTCTCCTCTTTCCACCTGTAACCACCACCCCCGGCTCCATACCAGGTCTCATCTGCCCTGCAAGCAGAGCTCGGCGGGCAGCTCAAGGGTCACTCCAGTGGCTTCAGCCCTCTTACCTGCATGAACTTACGAATGGTGATGGTTTTGTACCCTGGAAGAGAAAGGAGGGTTGCGGTTAAGCACAGCTCGCCGGGTCTCCTGTCCAGACGGCCAGATTTCACCTCCAGGTGATGTTGTGGCCGAGATCAAAGGGAGCCCCAAACACACGGGTGGGATGTGGACCCTGGAGTCAGAACCTCACATCGTCTATTTGCTGGATCTTCTCCTCCCTACCAACAATCCCACCTCCTCCCACCCAGGTCCTCTTTCCACGTTACATAAAATAAAGAGAGGAAAAGCCAAAAGAGCTCTTACCCTGGTTGATTAAATGATCCGACAGAAATCCACTGAACAAGCTTGTCGGAATTGCAACCAGCCAGGGGACTACGTTAAACACCCAACCCTGAAAGGGAGCAAAAATCAAGAGAGGTTTGCTGGCAGAGCTGAGTTTGTTTACAAATATTTTGTTTGATAGTCTGTGATATGCGTAGAAAGGAAAAAAATAAAAATGGAAGCGATGAGGACTTTTTGCAGGATCTCTACCCGCTTTGCACGGCAAGCGCTCAGCGACGCCCTGCGCCGCTCCAACGGTGGCAGGCGCACCACGGGGCTGTAGTGTTTGTAGGTTTGTTGTCTTTCCTTCTGCCCCGGTGACTCTGCCTCCAAGGGAGAGGCAGAAAGCTCTGTCTGCTCTGGGAAAGAGGGATTAAACGTGGCGACGTTTACTGTTCAGCAAGGTGATGTGGCAGAGAGCCACAGAGCCCCGGAAAGCACGCTGTAGATTCTACTCTGCCCCGCGGGTCACCCATAAAGCTGTCGGCAAAATTTCCGACATCAGCTTCAACCTCGTCAGCAGCGTTACTGTGAAGCTGAGGGAACATAGCTGGATTTTCTAGTGCCAGGATTAGGTAACATCACGGGGAGCAACACACTTTGGTCTATTTTCAATTAAGCGAGCTTGCTACAGTTGTAATCACAGATGATTACTCGTCAGCTGGATTACAGCTGCTGAGAGGCGTTTTGGTGCCCAGGTACCAGGAGGAGCTGAAGTCAGTGCGGGTTGGGCTGGGCTTCATCTCAGCTGCTTGAACCTACTCATCCATCCATCGTCCCCCGCCTCTCCCCCTTCGCTCAGAGCCCATCACCTCGTGGAGGCATCCCTCCCTTCCTCGCCCGGCTTCAGCATCGCGGGAGGGCAGCACAATCAGGGGTTTGAATAACCCTGCCTCAGCTGCTCCTGGAAATCACACCAGGGTCCATCTGCGTCTTTCAGTGCCTTTGAAACTGTGGGTCTTGGTCGCTTGTGAAAACGTCACCCCGCAGGGCTTGCGGGGCAGCGTCTCCGGTGTCTGTTAACACCAGCTGGGCTTGCTCAGCAAGTCAATCCCAACGCACGGAAGCCACCCTTGTCTCATCCCTACGGCCCATCGCCCCGAGCAGCAGGAGCCAAAGCCCTCCATCACCTCCATCCAGGTGGATGGCAGCTCACCTGCAGAAAGGGACTTTGACCAGTAGGTGACATAGCTTTCCCACATTAAGGATTATCATCCATCCTTTAAAGTCAAGCATCCCCAAGCCCCGTTTTATCAAAACGTATGAAGCGATTATGAGATGCAGGAACGCTATATAGAGCATCTTACATAAGGGCACCGCCATGTAATGCTTACCAGATGGTAAATTACTGCTGCACAAGCACATTACTGGAGGTGCACAGATCTTGTCACAACAATATGTTTGCTGGTTTAATACATGACTTTAATATAAATATCAAGTATGCCATAAAGCACTTTACACATGTAATATGAAAAGGCATTTGTAAGCGGCTCTGGAAATGATAAAAACCTAACAGAGCCATTGTGGAAAAGATCATCTGAGTTTCTGAGAACAAGATCAAAATACCAGCTCCCAGCCCAGATGAGCATTGCCCAGGTTTCTGAAAAACAATATTTTTGCTGAGGAGAAGGAAGCTTCTATAGTATTTTTGAAGCACACGTTATTAATGGCAATTATCATTTTCGCAGGCAGGTCTGAGCTATACAATGTCGGTCCAGTTAAAAACCCCGTGCAAACCCAGGAGTGAATGGGCTGGCGGTCATTTGCAACAGCACACTGTCATGAGCTCTGTGCCATTTGAAAACCATCCTTCCCTGAGAAGAAAAGCAGCCTAAAACCCAAATATAACCCTCTCTTCCCTGCCTGGAAGGTGCCCCAGCTCTGCCTCACTTCAGCATCCCTCAACAAGCAACTAGAAACCAGCCCGTGCCGACCCGGAGGGAGGATGCTCGCCGGCACATCCGAATGCGTGTGCGGGAGGTCAACGGCTCCTCACCCCGCAGGAAAGCCTCGACACCCTCCTGCCTCCCAGCCGGCTCCCACCAACTCCCTCTGCCATCATCTTCCTCCCTAACCAACCCGTTTCGGCCGGCACCCGGCACCACCGCATCCGCACGGAGACCAGCGATGCCCGTGCCCCGCAGCCAACTTACCTTGGACTCGGGGAAAGTTTCCTTAAAGAAAGTTGGCAGCCAGGAAAGGAGAGTGAAAAACGTGCTGGCCGTAGAAAGCTGAGCGATGATGACAGCCCTGGAAATACACAGCGGGGAGGAAATAATCAGGAGCGGCGGGTCACACTGGGTGGGAAACAGGCACTCGAGCGACCCAATATTTCAGTTCCTGGTCTATAAATAAATCCCTGACAGCGCTACAATTGCTTCCCGAGATTTTTTTTTTTCATAGACAGCTACTCCTTTTGGCTTGCGGCTCGCAGCACCGCTCGTTCCTTCGCTGCCCAGGCGTCAGCCCCTGGGTTCAGGCGAGGGTCACTGCAGCGGCAATTCGAGTGCGTTTCCCACCAGTCCCTTCCAGCGCTGCAAGAGCTGTCCTGCTCCGAGAGCTGCTGTTTGGGAGTTTCTAGGGATTTGTTATCAGCAGAAGCTCCACGGTTATTCAAGGCAGGACTGGGTGTGCCGCCCTGCAGCCCCATCGCTCTCCTCCCCGTCTTTAAACAGCACCGGGGAACACGCCTGGATGAGCTGCAGTACCGAATGCAGCATCCCAAAGAGGAAGTGGCTATTAAAAATATGTTTTTCCAGCAACGGGAACGCAGCCTGTGCCACCCAGTGCCCCTGAGCAGCACTTCTTAGGAGCCCGGTACCAGCAGCATTTCTAACAAGACCGATAGAGAATCGCTCTCCGGAGGAGCACACAACCCACACAGGGCACAGCCTGCGAAGGAGGAAGATTTGCCAGTAATAGTCAAGCCTGACATTCCTCCCGACAGAACATAAACCGCCTTTTGTCAAGCTTACCTTTTTAGTTCTTTATTCATATAGAGGGGATTAGAAAACCTGGTCGTATTTCCCAAATATATAAATAAGTGGACAAAATACCCACAGGCTGAAGAAATAAGCAGAGAGAGGAGGAGAAGCCCTTGGAAGGAGGGGGGTCCCCGGCCCCGCTGGCGCTCGAGGCCACCGCGGCTGCCTACCATATCGGCGCCTTCTTAAAGAGCTGCTTCCAGGGAACTTTGGTCTGCTTGGGTATCGAGAGGCCTCTCATTAAATAATCTACGGGGATGATGAGTTCTGCGGGGAAGAAAACGTACAAAGGAAAGCTCTGGTCAGCAATTTTCTGTGCAGCTGGAGGGAGCTCCGGGACACTGCTGTACAACTACCTTTAATCTCTTTCTAACTCTTTTTTTTTTTTGGCAACATCAGCATTGGGTGAAAACACCTCCTTATCTTCACCAAAATTTTTTCCACTGCGTCCACACACTTCCCCATCCAGCCACTTTCACCCATTTGTTATACCTCTTGTTATAATTAGACAGAAATCTCTCTGGGCAGGGACCAGGGTTGGATTTTGTGCAGCACCAGGCACACACCAGGCTCCCGATGAGCTGGGCTCCTACACACCCCACTCGCGCTAATAACGCTGTAACCAGGTGTAACGGCTTGCCCATGCGCGGAATTACTCCCAGACAGTTATTTGGGAAGAGATATTCCGGATTAACTGGTTTTTAAAAGCTCTATGTGTAGATGCTCTTAGTTTGGAATAAGTATCTTGCCCTGCTTTAGCTTAATCCACTTTGAAGATCACGCTCTGTTTGGTGTTTTCACTGGTGCTTAAGAGTACTGAGGAGTCAGATCAGGCTCTCGACAGGGATATAATCCAGCGTGGGACTTGAAACCAGCAATGCAGGAGCTCAAAACCTCGTTTCTGGGTTTAGCGCCTTGGGCGAGACGCCGCCTGGATGACAGAAGACATCTGAACAAAAGGTCTCGGTGTAAAACCAGGCACGGTCTTGGAAACACGGGGGATGCGCAGAAAATAACCGGGAGGTGCCACTCGGGTCCCGCAGCCTCAGGAGCGCGCTGGCATCCCGAGGGAGGCGGGCGGCTGCACTCACCCTTCTCGCTCAGGAGGTACTTGCAGGTGCAGTAAACCCAGAGCAGAGTGAGCAAACCGGAGAAGTAGAAAACGCTCTCCCAGCCGTACCAGTCCAGGAGGAGAGAGCCTGCACCGCCGATCACCAGCGTCCTGCAAGGGAAACCAGGCTGGTTTAGGGGGCTGGGAAAGGGCTCAGAGCGCCTGGGCTGCGGGCACCCATGGGGGATGCTTCCCGGGGGGGATGCTGCGGGTCACTGAACACACTTCAAAAGAGCCCCCGGTCGCGGCGTGCGCAGGCACTGCCCGCCTGCCCCGTCACCCCGTGACTCTGCAACCTGCCCCGTTCCCCGCGTGGCATCGCGGGCTCCTCAGCTGGGGAGGAGAAATCGCTAAGGGACCTCGCGCTCGCCCGCCCCGCGCTGAAACGCGCTCGTCGGGGAGAGAAAACGAGGCTGCCGGTGTGCAGAAAGCATCTCGGGGAACGTATAAGTCGGCAAAAGAAATGAGTACACAGGAAAACTAAGTGATTAAATGCAGTGATGCTTCTACTTGGCTTTTAAGCAACCCTTTAGTTTAGAAGGGAAATTCTCATGGAGATTAGCAGGGAGGGGGAAGTGATATTGTCCCCGTTGATCAGAGAGGACAGGTGACCAGTCTCAGGCTGACTCTTGCTCTTCCTACCGAATCAGGCTGTTTCCCTTAGTAATTAAATGTTGCAGACACTCTTCAAAGTCTGGCTTGAAAAGCAAGAAAAAAATAAATGCATAAATCCTTGACACGCACGACAGCAACAGCCTGAGGCTGCCTCAGCTGCCGCCGGGATCCGCGTGGACCCAGGAATCCACGTGTACTTTGGGCTGTGAGTTTTGCCTCCAACTATTTAACGGCATTTCATCACGCAGAATGTCCGGAGGCTGTCGCTCGCTGCTCAAAGCCTTCAGAACTTACCCAAACTGGGAGCCAGTCCCCACCGTGCTGTAGGTGAAGGCTCGCTCGCTCTCCCGGACCTTCTGGGACAGCAGGCTGGCCAGGGACGGGAAATACACCCCTGCGAGCAACGGGAGCAAGGCAGGGAGCAGTCAGGCTCCTGTGCCCTCGTGAGCGAGTCAAAAGCAAATTGAAAAGATCCGGCAGGAGGTAAACACCGAGACAAAGCAACGAGACCTTTGGTGAATTCAAAGCAGGGATATAAAATAAAATAAGTGAATCCATCGCCATGAAAGGTTCGTTTGTGCCTTCTCCGTAATCCCCCCTTTCATCATCACGGCCACTACTGTAAACCCACCAGTGCCAACGCACTTATCCCAGCTGTCCTCCAGCACGGCAGCTCAACAAGAGGGAAGGAAAATCATCCGAAAGCTATCCAAAAGTTTTGGCAGAGACCAATTTTCCCCAAGTGCTTTGAAGGAGTTGTAAAATGGGGAAAACCAAACGGGAGCATTGATGATTTCCGAAGCCAGCAGCCCACGTCTGGCAGAGATCTCTACAGGGGGATGATTTGCCAGTGACTTTCACTAGAAATGTCACTTCTTCTTTTTTTTCCCACAGAAGTTGTGGATGCGGAGGCAGTTTTGAGGCAGAGGATTGCTCGAACATGCAGGAGAGGGGTTCGTGCACCGCAAACCTCATGATTTGTGTCCGAATTTACTGCCCGTGAGCTCCCCTTGCAAGGAAGCCGCTGGGCAGACGGACACACAGACAGGCGCGCTCAGGACAGGGGTCTCACCTTGCAGCAGCCCCATGAGGAACCTGGAGGAGGTCATAAAAACGAGATGGGCAGACGTGACGTGAGTGAGCAGCGGGGTGACGACCGTGAGGAACCCCCAGGCCGACGCTGAGAGGAGGAGGACTTTCTCCCCTCCTATTCTGGAAGACAGAAAACGCATTATCAAAAACGAGCGGAGGGCAAAAGGGCAAAGCCCCCCAGTCACGACTCAAGTGTGCTTCCCAGTTTAGCCTGTTTTTAAGAGCAACCCTTGGGTCAAACCCGTTCTTCTCCTTTGATAGATGTCTTTATCCCTCTGGGGATCATCTGACCTCCTCCCTTCCCACCTCCCCTGGAGCAGGCGGCCACTGGCCCCGCTCTCGCCAGGACACTGGCCACCAGCGCTGCCTGTCCAACCCCGGCACACACCACCGCACCGATGCACTCCTGCCTCTGACGGAGGGGAAGCTGAAGCTGCTGTCACCGTTCTGCTTTTCTTAACCAGTGACGGTGTTTTCTCTTCCACCTGCTCTTTTGCATCAGCTCTGCCTGGTAACATTCGGGGCTTTTTTGCAGGGGTTTGCTTGCAAACTATTAAGGAACGTAATTAAATAGCACAGTGCAGTGCAGGGGTAATGCGCTCCTTCCAGCCATGTGTTCCTCACAAAGGATTGCAGAGGAAAGCCCTCCCCGCCAAGAACCGGGCGGCCGGGGAACGGAACTTGAGCGGGTGATTACGCAGATCTTTCCTTACAGCTAACTGGGGTAGTTGGTTTTTAATTGATATGAGAAAATGGAGACACCTGGTTTTCCCAAATGTGATGGAAACCGCGATGGGGGCTTCCTTGTGAAAAGACCGCGTGAGAATATTGGGCGGAATAACTGGAGGTGCTGAACTGAAAATGGAGATAGACTGTGCAGATCAAATAGAAAAAAAAAAGCTGCATTTCTTGCAAAAAGGAAATATTTTCTTCTTGCGGTCAGTGATTGCAGCTAGAAACCCTTCCAAATGGCCGTCCGGCACCACTGGGATTAAACAGTTTGTTAACGGACAAGTAACACTCCCAGTGAGCAGCAGCTATGAACTACGCACCGAGCACCAGCATTTATCGCTTCTCTAAAATAAAGTCTGCTCTACACCCACTATTTCTTTCATCAGCTTAACATGTAAGCTTGTGGGTTTGCTTTTTTTATTCCAATTACTGAACCGGTGCTAAAAACAACCTCCCTCAAAAAATTTATGTGGGTATAAAAATGCTCTTCTCTGTTTCCAGGTGAAAAAAAAGACAAACCACCCTGTGTGGGTCTAAGCGCCCGTTAAGGTGAGCGCAGATGTCTCCTGACTGCTGCTCTGCAGGAACCCCGGAGGCAATAATGGTCGTGTGGACACTCCGGGTGTTACCTGGGGATTTCGGCTGTGCGAAGTCCTTCAGTGCACGCTGCCCTGTAAGCACAGCGCCAGTCTTAAGACCCAGCCATCAAACCGGACAGTCAAAACTACACACGTCCTTTTGAATCAGAGCTACAGACCCTGAGTGAGGCTGATGGAGAGACCTCAGAGCACCCTGCAGCGCCCCAAAGAGATCCTCCCCAGGGACACGCTTCACCCTTCCACCCCATCGCTGTCCCAGGGTGAAACTTGGCACAGCCACTGTCCAGCCTTGAACTGAGAGCTCCAAACAAAGCTGTGCCATTAAAAGAGCCCGAGCAGAGGAAAACATGAGAATAATTTCCAGTACTGATCACTGATATGTCCTCCGATAATCTGCGTCAAGCAGTAGCCCCAGAAGAAGCTGCTGAGCACTATGCCGGACTGCTTCTTGTCCCAGTCGAAGTGGGTGCTGAGGGCGACGGCGCAGACGGGCACGGTGACGCGGGCGCAGTACAGCAGGCACGTCCCCAGCAGCAGCATCACCGTCCAGAGGCGGGACTCGGGCCTGCGGGGAGGGAGAGGGAGGTGGGCAAAGGGCAGACGGAGCGGTCCGCCTGGTAGATCCAGGACTTACGGCGCTGACTGGTTCGCTCGCGAAGCGCAAGGAGTCTGTCTTGATCAGATAAAAGGTCGGCTCAGTCCCCCCCGTGGCACAGCGGCTCTGACACAGAGCGTATCCCATCTGGTGGCGTTTGCGAATGATGCTGACTTTCATCCCAAACTCTACCTGACTCCAGCAGCAAAATAACATCCGTCTGGAAGCGGCGAGGTGGAACCGGCCGCTCGGCCATCACTGACTGTGGGAAAGGTGGGGAGAGACCTGGGCTGTTTGGTTGCTTTTTTTCCCCCAAACAAAAGCTTTAGAAACTGTTCTTTAAAAGATAAAGATAACAAAGGAAAGGTCAGTGCATGAGGTTGGGAGCATTTGCGTGAGACACACCGTCCGTGCAGCAAACATTTGTTATTTGGCATTCCTACCCGTTCCCCAAGGGAGGCAGCCGTGCGTGTGTGTGTGTGTGTGTGTGTCCGTGTGTGTGTGCGTGTGTGTCCGTGTGTGTGTGTGCGTGTGTGTTACCCTTCCCAAACAGGAGGGAGATAGAGGAATTCTGTAGGGAGAGACAAGACACGACGGGGCTGAGCAGCCCAGAGGATCCAGCCTGGCCTGATAAGAAATTTAAGATAATATTAGTGACAACAGGTTAACAGAATATATTTTTTGGTACGTGAGTGCTCAGCCCCAGGAAAAGTGCTCCTGCAGAAGGCACAGGCTGGAAATCAATAGGAAGGCAATTTTCTCTGCTCCAAATCCGCAACGTGCTTCTGGAGCGGAAACTCACATTTTGCTGCAAACTTTGGGCCCCGCGTGTACGGGAACTCCTCCGCCTTCCCGTGGCCCCGCTAACGTCAGTCCCCGTCCCCCTTTGCCCGTGAATTACGGAGTTAAAAGCTTAGTGAGAACACCCACTATTTGTCTCATTTGTATTTGGCTATTTTTACGCCCAGAGGCCGGAGCACAAAGCACACGGAGCAAACAGACTCTCTGCTCCAGAGATGACGGGGGAATTCGCCGTACCGGGGCATTAACCTCTGTGCTTTCCACCCTCCTGCGCATCCCCACCTTCTGCGCGGGAGACAACCTGGGTCACCTCTGAGAGCGAAACGAGCATTCATTTCTCCGTGCTGGAATTGTGATGGATGTGGGTTAATCCCACACAGCACAAACCCATTTATAAACGTGTCAAACGGCCCGTGGCGGCGGGGGGCAAAGGAACAATGCGAAGGAAAGCGCGCCGGGCAGCCGTGCCCGCTGGAGGTGGATTTATCGCTGTTTCCCGATGAGGCAGATAAGCAGCTCGGTGCCAACCTCTGGCAGGAGGAACTGGAAGTGTTGCAGTTGGTGCTTTGAGGGTTGGAACCGTCGTTACTGAGCACACGTACAAACGTCCAAAATACCACGGGAACTAGGAAACCTCACGGATCTTTGCTGGAGGAACAAGTAACCACGGGTTGACCTGCCTCGGCGGTTTGAACTGGCTGATAAACGCTCTCCGAGTCCCTCCTGCTCTTACGCCGAGTGGCAGATATGCAGCAATCGTATCTTAATTTGCTGCAAAACCAAAGGTGATTTGTTTTTTAATCGCCAGCTCTGGGAGCAGCAGCTCCGCCGACTTCAGCTCGCTTCGGCAAAGCAGAGCCAAACCAAAGGCTCCCGGGCACCGCCAGCGCGGGTCAGACCAACCCCGGCGGGACGATGCGGGCAGGCGGTTTGGGGTATAATTTGGCACAAACCCAGGCTGGGTGGGGAATGGCTGGAGAGCAGCCCTGAGGAGAGGGACCTGGGGGTGCTGGTTGACGAGAAGCTCACCATGAGCCGGCAATGCGCGATGGCAGCCCAGAAGGCCAACCATGTCCTGGGCTGCAGCAGGAGGAGCGTGGCCAGCAGGGCGAGGGGGGGATTCTGCCCCTCTGCTCCGCTCCAGTGAGACCCCACCTGAGTACTGCCTCCAGCTCTGGAGCCCCCAACATGGGAAAGACATGGAGCTGTTGGAGCGGGGCCAGAGGAGGCCACAAGGATGATCCGAGGGCTGGAGCCCCTCTGCTGGGAGGAGAGGCTGGGAGAGTTGGGGGGGTCAGCCCGGAGAAGAGAAGGCTCCGGGGAGACCTCAGAGCCCCTTCCAGTGCCTAAAGGGGCTCCAGGAGAGCTGGGGAGGGACTTTTTACAAGGGCATGGAGTGATGGGACGAGGGGGAATGGCTTCAAACTGGAAGAGGGCAGATTTAGATATCAGGAAGAAATTTTTCACTCTGAGAGTGGTGAGCCCTCGGCACAGGGTGCCCCGAGAAGCTGTGGCTGCCCCATCCCTGGGGGTGCTCAAGGCCGGGTTGGACGGGGCTGGGAGCAATCTGGGCGGGGGGGGGGGAGGATGGCCCTGCCCAGGGCAGGGGGTGGGACTGGGTGGTCTTCAAGGTCCCTTCCAACCCAAACCATTCTGTGATAAATCCCCCATCAGAGGCAGAGGGCAGGCGTGGGGGGGACTGGTGATGGAAAATGTTATGGGGAGCCCTCAGAGGGGTGTCTCGAGGTGATCCGGGATCAGACACACGCAGGTGTAAGCGACCAGCCCGCGCCTGCCTAACCAGCGCTTCTGCGCCCGCAGACATGGGCTGCTGCCAGTCCGGGGCCATAATCTCTCCCGTTATCTGCAGCGGCACGGCGCTGATAAATTTGAGCTATTGAACCTGCAACAATTGAGGTGACCGAGTAAAACGCAGCAGCCTGCAATGGGCATAGGTATTTCCTATTATTCAGCTGCTGAGACAGTTTTCTAAATTGTGCTTTTCCCCCCCGAAGCGAAGGGAGACCTTTATGAGCTTTCTCACCGGCTGGAGCGGGGCTGGGCTCTGCCGCTTCTCCCGGCTGTTATTCCAATGAGCGCAGCAGCGTTTTAATGGGATATTAGATCAACTGTTCCTCTTTGGCCCTAAACCCTATACAGCTGTGCAAGGCGTAAGGTGGAGAGCAAAAGACCTGTGCAGCTCAATGCGTCTTTACTCCGCTTCTCTTCATAATATTGCCGAGGTCTGTTCCCTCCCGTGGGTGTTTGCGACCGGGGAAAGCGAAGCCCCCGCGCGGCAATGCCGGTGTGCGGGGAAGGGGCAGGCGAGGGGAGCGCAGTTCGGTGCTGAGGGATGGAACCCAAAGGGCAGTGAGGGGCTCTGGCGTCGGGGCAGAGGCGCAGGAGGGGATGCTGTGAGCTCCCAACCTTCCTCCTTGCCCCGGGGAGGCGGGCAGAGCCACCCGAGCGCCCGGTCCCCGTGCTGGGGGGTGGGCAAGGGGATTTGGGGGTGGCGGGGCGGAGGCAGCCGGACCAGCAACAAGTCCAACTGGCCCGAGCAGGGCTCAATGTGCCACGTGGGTCCCTGCAAGAGCAAGACACCATCCAAAGCGCAGCTCAGAAGCAGCGGCGGGGAGGGATTGCCAAGCAGAGACCTTCTCCCGACAAGCCTTCTCCCCAGCGGATGCTTTGACAAAACTCCAGCGAATTATTTTGTCTTGGCTTTTATTCTTTTTCAAAAGCACTAAATAAATCTCGGGGTATAAGACACGGTCTCAATGCTCTCTTTGATTACTCCTCCATTCCATACATTTATATTCTTTTCCTATATGTTTAAATGCATCGGTAGCGACTCATGCTCAAAACAAGCAGGGAGTACAAAGACGGCTTCAGGCCACCACTCGCTCCGTAGGTAGCGTATCCAGCCAGGAAAATCCACTCAAATAATATGAGTGTTCAGTGTAATCACTGGCTGCCCACACCCACCTGGAAGCACGGCAAGAATTATTTCTCTGGAAGGACAATGATGTGCTTGCATCAGAGGAAAGAGCTTTGTAAATGCATTTTCTCCTAATTATAGTTATCACAGAGGCTGCCGATGAGTCAATGTTCTGCTCAGTGCAAAACAACAACAGCAAAGGTTACAGGAGAAACCTCGACTAGCGCAAAGGGGGAAAATTAAAACTCTCCTTCGAGAACTACAGAATAATGACAAATCAAATAGTTTTTGGAGGTAGCACCAGCCACCCAAAAAGCTGAGTTTTACCAGCGTTAACAAATGAAATCTAATGGCGTCACTGTTGAGGGAGGTGGAGATAACCTATGCTGGAGATAACCAAACTGAGTCGGAGCGGAGCACGTCTAACCCTAAGGAAGTCAGAGCCATCGGTGTCCCCGTGCCCATCTCACGGCCACACCGAGCATCTCCCACCACCCTGCGCGGGTCCTGGCCGAGCCCCGGCTACCGGGGCAGAGACCTCCGCCAGAGGGGACAGCCACCTCTGAACCATCAGCAGGTGAATCACCGGAGCTTGGCTGGAGCCACCTAATTGACTTAATTGGGTGCCGCGTGACGGCGGCGGCTCCTCTGCTTACGGGAAACAGGCACTGCAGGTGCGTCCCCTCCTGCGTGTCACCGAGACCCTCTTCACCGAGCGAAGCAGCCGGGCAGCTAGAAAACACTTCCTATTTCGTAAACCTCCAACCACCACCCAGACAGGCTATAATTAGCTCGAGCCCTAATGACTGGTCCTTGGGTGGTTTTTTTGTGCGGCACCAGCCCTACGCCCCACGTCCCTCAGTTCTCCTCCTCCAAACACAGCCCCGGGCGCTGGGTGGGCACAGATTTGCTTCGAAGCATCGAGTGAACCCCTGGGACCCAGCTCCCACCGACCAAACGGGTCCCCTGCTTGGGGCGCTGTGACGAAGAGTGATTTTTAAGGAGCCCCAAAGGGACAGAAGCAAGGCGAGCTGGCCCGCGGTGGGAGGGGAGCCAGCAGCACAGGCTATCTTTATTTGCAGTGCGTTTTCCCGCTGGGGGAATTTCTCCGGAAGATGCCACCGAGCAAATATTTATTCAATTTCATTTCTCTTGACTTGCCTCCCTCCTCTCCCCTCCGTCTGCGGGTCCGGCTGTGCGCAGACACTGCCGGTCACTGTTAAAATGGCCGTGCTGGAGTTCGGGCTATCAACCAGATCCCAGTTTAGCAGTCCCCTTCGAGGCGGGAGTCTGGACGGCCAGGTATTTTCAGGTGGTAAGAGAGCCGTGTCAGACAGCAAGACGACGAACAGCCTGTCCCAGCGACAGCTCTTGGCCAGAAGCCGTCTCCCGAGGTTTGTGGGTGTTTTCCATAACTGGAATTGGGAGTGGGAGAAGAACCGGGAGCTGCAGCTCCCGCTCCGCGCCGCAGCTGCGCCGTGGCCAAGGTGGGGGCAGGCAGCGCTGGCGGGACATACCGCCCACCCCGCGGCCGCTCTGCCTCAGTTTCCCTCTCTAAAAAGAGACTAAAAATCAGCTCTGTGGGAGATGCAGGAGGGCACATTGGCGGGAGCCACCTCCAGTGCCCCCAGCCCGCTCGCCCCGACCACCAGCAGCGGACGCTCACCCGTCCCCGCAAGAACCCCGGGACCATCAGGGTGGGGGTGAGCCCCTGGGGTGGCACCGAGCTCCCAGCTGTGCCGGAGGGCCACCACCCCCAAACCAAGGGCACGCAGCAGCCCAAGCACAGGGCCACCTCCCAGGGGAACATCCCCCCCCCGCGCCTGCCGCACCGCAGCCGGGGGACCTTCTCCTCCCCGGGACACGTTCCCAGCCCCATGGCAGCATCTCCCTTTCAAAACCCTTTCTTTTCCAGCTCACCTGCCGATGGCTTTAATTCCAGCACAGCCACGGCCTGACCGGCGTGGCGCAAACGCAGCGGTCCCGCGCACACTCCCGCGCGAGGAGACAATACACAGGTAGTTATTTTTAACGCGGTTTGACAGTCCTCTCGCTTCTCTCTCTCTGTTTTTCTCAACAACAATTTCTCCTTCCCTCGAAAATCGAACACGCTTGTCAAGAGAGACGTTTGGGGTTTTTTTTTTTCCCCGCTCCCCTTCCCCGAGCCGATTTCGCCGTGCTGCAGACCGGCTCCAAGCTAACGATTTGTCGCTGTAAAAAGTAGCTTTGGGGTTTAGAGGAGGGTTGTGGGTTTGGTTTTTTGTTTTGTTTTGGTTTTTTTTTTTCCAATCCACCAGCTCACAGCCGACGAGAGCAGCACAGAGGACACAGGGCTTTTTTTTCCTGGGAAAGCTGCTGGTTTCCTGTCAGCCTCTCGAGCACAAACTCCTTCCGCAGAGCCGCAGATGGCAACAAAGTGGTGTTCAGCACACGCGGCTCCGGCTCTATTCCCTCTCTTCGTTTCTTGCTTTCGGCAAAAGCAAAGATGAAATTAGATTTCGGCAGCTCGTATGAGCTGGAAATAGTTGTTTAGTCCAGGTGGAGGCGGTGGGAAAACATAATGACAAAGCGCACGCGTGCTTTGCACGCTGATCTAAGGGCAGACGTGGATCAGCCAGGAACGAAACGCGTGTCTTGCTTACTTTTTCCATGTGAAAAAAGTTCCCAGCGAGGTCATGATTAAACCCACGGTGAGGAACTTGTACAATAAAAAAAAAAAAAAACAACCACTGGAAAAAAAAAAAAAATGCAACTCGAGCTGCAACGTTATGTTGACAAAAAATGAGGGCACAGAGCTCAGAAGAACAATGTGACCGTTGGCTCCGGGCAAAGCGTGCGGTCAGGCGACTGGAGACCAGCGTGTGGCCAGTGCTGCAACTTCTTTTCTCTCCAGAGCTTAAAGAAACTGCTGCAATAATGCCCCGTCTTCAGGTGTAGCCAGCGGCCGGGAGATGCAGAGTGGTTTCAGGAGCCATTCCCTTCCCGGGACACACTGACTTGTCCACGTTGTGTTTCTCTCCTGGAGGCACCATCCAAAATGCGATCCCCGTGTCTACTGCTGGACCTGCCCAGGGCTTTGTGCGCAACCTTTGGCAACACTTTTCCCAGCGCTTCGGTCTTCCCCCAGTTAAACCAGAGGTGCTAACACACATCTCCCACCCAAGGGATGCTGCTTTGGCACGTTAGGATCTCCATAAAAACGTGCTACCTAAATGTCCAGACACGCTACACAAATGCGAGGGCTTTTTCAAGCCCCAGACAGAAATCCCCGAGTGTTGTTCTTGGAAGAGCAAGAGGAAATGTGCGATAACGGAGCCACTGGAAACCTGCAGAAAAGTTTGGGAAAGGCAGCCGGAGAGGCAGGATAAATCATAGGGCAAGAACAGTGGAAGGGGAAGGAAAAGCCAGCTGAAAAAAGGGAGGACAAAAGAAGCAGCAGCATGAACAAAGATGGAAAAATAAACCTGCCGAGATAACTGTTTATCTTTCCTTGCATTGACGGTGCAGACAGATCTTGGAAGGCTGCCTGGCATGTCTTTTGTCGGAAGCGTGAACGGAGAACCCATGCCACGTCCCCCACTTGATAAAACCTTGCCTCCATGGCAATAACTCATTACTTGGAAATGGCGAGAGCTATTTATTTGCTTATGCTGTTCAAAAACTGTCCACCAAATTGATTTGAAACCACCCAATGAGGTATTTTATACAACTCGACCAACCTGCTCGCGTGAGCCGGTGGATCGCTCCCCCTTTCTGCCCCCCCCTTCCCCTTCCCACCCTCTGCCGCCCTGTTTACTTTAGACCATAAAGCCTCCATAAAGCCTCCCCAAACGAGGGCTGCGACCACGCGTGTGCGTCTACGCCAAACAACAGGGAGGTGAGCTCTGCTCCTGGAATTACTGCAATGTAGATAACGATCTGGTTGAAATTATGGTTATCCTGCTGCTCCTTCACGTTAACCGGATTCTTTCAATTACTAGCAGCACTTAAGGCGGCCAGAATTGCTTCAAAATACATCTGTCTTGATAAATAAATCATTTTGGTTTGGAAAGTGTTATCGGTGGTTTGCACTTTTCAGAGATTTGGGAAACTGGAGGGTTCATTCCGGCCAAATGTATTTAATTTTTTTTTTTCTAAAGGAAAAAGGTCTAAACGGAAACTTCGTTTCATGCGGTTCTTCCTCTCCCACCACTCCCATTTTCACAAAGACTTAAGGAAAAATTAGAAAGGGGGAGACAGAGAGAAGGAATTCTCCCAACTGCTTTTGGGGGAGAGAATTTTCAAATTTTAAGCAACCCTACTGCCAAAGATCTGCTTTCGCGACCTACCCCCTTACTCTTGACATCAGTGTGGGACTGCTCAGACTTCCCGGTCTCTGCCTGCAGAAGTCTCCCTCAGGACAGTGGTTAAAATCAGCTATCGGTCTGCTGCCGCTGCAGGAAGCGATTGATGATCAACCCCAACTTACCGGGGTAAGGGGCAATTCCACCCCTTGGCCGCACATTCCTGCGCATCGGCACTGCTGTCACCCACCCCCGTGGCTGCCCCTCCACGCTCCTGCCGGGGTGAGCTGCCCACGGGGTGCCACCGGCCGCAGAGGGGAGCCGGGAGCCAGCAGGACAGGCCACCGCAGCAGCGGCCAGGCGGTAGTTCCTCTTTGTGGCAACGTTAAACCCAACCAAATTTCAAAACCACGAGGCAACACGGGGCAGTCAGGGGGCTGCCGGTTTGGAAAAGCCTCTGACCATCGCTTCCAGCTGGCACACGGCACTTGGGAATCACCATCTCACCCTGCCCTGGCCGGGAGAAGCGGCGGATCCCGAGGTCGAGGTGTTGGACCACCGTCCCGGGGCGGCAGAGAGGGGCAGCGCTGGCCTGGTGGCCCGGAGGGCTCCCCGGCCGGTAGCCTCTGCTCCCAACCCCGGACCACCCTGAGCTTGCGTACGCCCCTACTGTTAAAAGCGGACAGCTTGGGTGTAATAGCGTTTTTAACTATCTATCTTAATTACTTAACCTGAAGAACGGTTCTCGCCAGTGCCGTCTAGCCGCTGCCCAGCTACTATTCCAGACTTTATCTTAATTAATTACTATCACCAGTACAAACATTCCCGCTGGAACACTTCGATAACAACCTCATAGTGGTTCCAACCACATGTTTAAATAACTGACTACAGGCCAGAAATAAGCTCAATAGTCTGGTTCCCCCCCTCCTCCCCCCCCCGACGTTTCACTGTAACTCCGTATCTCCCCCCTTCCCTCCGCCGTCCCTGCCGGAGCCCGGCGGAGTGCGGCAGCGGGGGGTCACCCCGGGCGGTGGGACCGTGTCCCCCGGTACCGCCCATCCCGCACCCCCCGAGGGCAGCGGCGGGGCCGGGGAGAGGAGGGTCCGGCACCGGCGGCATCCCGCCCGCGGAGCGCCGGCACCGCCGCTGCGGGGATGTGCTGAGGGCGCCCGACCCCCTCCATCCCCACGCTGCATCTCCCCCCGGAGCTGCATCGGCACCCGGCGGAGAGGGGACGGGGAGGGGGCTCCGGCCGGGCTCGCCCGAGGCTGCGGGGGGGGTCCCGGGGATGCGGGGAGGGGGTCCCCGGGAAAGCGCTGCAATCAGGGGAGCGGCTTTCCCAGCAGCGGGTCCAGCCTTACCTGGACCAGTACGGGTCCCCGCCGCCATCCCTCCTCATGCCGTCGTGTTGGGCGGCCCGGGGGCCGTGCTCGGCGCTGCACAGCGGGACATTCCTGCCGCCGCCCCCCGCGGCCATGCGGGCAGCGCCTTCCGCCTCCGCCGGCTCACATCGCGGCGGCCGCCGGCTCCCTCCCGCCCTCCCTCCCCCCGCCGAGCCGCGGCCACGTGTCAGCGCCTCCCGCCGCCCCGTTCCGGGAAGTCCCGCCGCCCCACAGAGCCGCCGGGGGCGGGCGGGCTCTCGCTGCCGGCACCGGCCCCGGGGCAGTCTCGAACCTGCGGCCCCGCGAGGGGCCCGGGCGGGGAGGGGGCCCGGCCCAGGCGCGGGGCGGGGGGGGCGCTTTCTCCATCCATCATCCACAAACATGTAGGGTGGTTTGGTTTTTTTTTTTTCCTCTTTTTCTATTTTTTCTCCTCCTCCGGTAAATATTTACACCCCCGTGCGAGCGGGGGCACAAATGGGACTAAAGAGGGTCTCTCCCCTCCCGCCGACACCTGGAAAGCGCAGCGTTACGTGCACGGTGGGTGAGACGGCCCCGGCTCCGCCAGCAGAAACGGCTCTGTCTCTGCTTTTTAAGGATTGGAACTCAATACGATATCCCCATCCGAAGAATGCAATGAAAAAATAAATAAGAATCAGTATTGTTACAGCTTGATTTAACTCGGGTAGAACTGTTGCCTTGCTGTAAGATCTGGGATAATCAGACTCCTTTATGGAAATAGATAATTAAAACGATGGTTATCTCAGTCCAAAACAAGAGGACTCGTGACTCACTTCAGGAATCTGAATGAGCGGGCGGAGGAGCTTTGTGAAGACATTGCTCAGGGGCCGATAGCAGCTTGGATGCAGGGAAGGCAAAACTTCAGGTCAGCGAAGGACGGAGGAGCTCCGGCACAGCCTGGCCAAGGTCGTACACAGCCCTGGGGAAAGGCACCGGAGCTGCGGGGCTGTCCTGGGCGCACACGCAGGACAGGCGTCTCCCCCCTGCTCCTCCTGCAGCCAGCAGCCTGTAAGTGCTCGTTAAAATTAAGCCTTTAGCAGACCAACGTTTAGCTAACTCACCCATTCTTCTCCAACCATGAATACTTTGCAGGTCCCTGAAGAGCAGTTAGCTACTTAAATCAAGAGGGGTAACAGTATTATTGAGCTAAACCTTAGGGAGCAAAGCAGCCAAAAGGTTCCTCGTACACCTCGCACACCATAGAGAGAACTCCAGAAGAAGGAGGTCACCAGGGCTGACACAAGTTAAAAATATCATAAAATCATACTTTCTCCTTTGCTTCAGCATTTCTTCCTTGGAGGAAAGAGATGTCCCCCCAAAGGTCTGAGGCACAGTCACACATGGTCGCATAGATCTGCTACCAACGCAGAAAACAAACACAAGCAGCTTTGGTACAACTGGAAACCGCGGGGAACCACGCGCAGCAACCACCGGCTTAGCCTTCATCCAGCTGTAGGCTATCCTCCCTTTATTTGGACAGGAAACTGGAAACTATAAAGAAAGTATTTTTATTCACTCTGCTACTGTGCCCGTTTCCAGAAGAGGGAGCCAAGTCTTGGCAAAATGCAGCCAAAAATCAAACCCATTGCTCAATATATATATTTTTTTTTTTTTTTAAATAGTGTATATGTTTGGGGTTAATTCGAGGCAGGAATGGGACATGAGTGCTGATGTAACTAAAGGAGTGAAATGCATGTAATAAGCTCAGAAAGAACTGAAGAGGTCTCGGGCATGCTACAGTAATCACAGACACAGAAAACTCATTAACTTGTACCCGTGTATGCGTTAATACAAGTCTCCCTGCTGTGGGATGCAAGCACCTCCAACACGGACACTGCAACATTGGCTACCAACCTACTAGAATTATGATTCAATTTAGAAATTAAACACGTCGCACAAAGTTTTCTTTATTTGTTGCACTCCTCCAGGTCCTCTCCTTTACTGCTCAACATCACCTCCTCAATGAATAGCTTCTTTGACTAACGTACGTCTCACGTAAGAAGGTAGTTTCACTGTCAAAAATAGATGCAGTTAAAAAAGTGTTTGAGCACAACATCCACCACATGCACATAAATAAGTTTAAAAAGTAAAAACACAGACATCACTCCTTTTACTGCTGCATAATTTTCTAGAAGGAAACCTCCCACTGAGCTGATTAAATGGCAAATGAGATCGGTTCAGAAGACAGGTGCTGACTAAAGAAAATAATCTTATGTGAGAACACAATCTCCTCTAGTTTTTCCTGTGTTCAGTTTAATCTGTCAAAAGATTAAACCAAAGATTATTGGGTTAATATCTGAGCTGACATCTACTGTCACTGACGTTTATCCAGACAATGGTTGTATTATTTGAAGATTTTATGGAGTTAAGCACAGATCAAGACCAAATCCTGAAGGGGTGCGAAAGGAGAAACAGGCGCTCACATTCCCTAACGGGCAACTGTTGTCTCCTGCAAGGACAGTCCCGCTGCGGCTTGAACGCTCCCTGCTAACTGAGGGCAGTTTCGATGCAACTTGTCTGCAGTCTGAACAAAACACAGGTGGTTTCTAGCGTTAAATATTGCAACTTTGCAAAACTGCTGCAGACAGCAATAAGCAAATGATAAGAGAAGTTGGCAGATTGAGACTGCTCTTAAGTGAACAGCGACTCCCAAGCAGAAGTGGATCCGGGGCGGCGTAATGCAGCAGTGTATTGCGGGAATCCCCATTTCACACCAGGAGTGTGACAAAGAACACACAGGGGTCTCTAGTCCTGAGGTACCCGATCATATCAGCATACAGCCCACTGGCACTTTGGCCAATCTTCTCCTTATTGTAACTCTATGAGGGCAAGAGGGGAGAGGAAAGGAATCAAAATAGTTTAATAAATAAATAAAAAGAAAATAAAAACTGAGACGTGTTCATTGAGAAATGCAAATCCTTTTGAGGGCGGTATTCATAAGCTTTGTGTTTCGCCTCTGCGCAGCTGAGCGCATCAAGCAAAGCAGTGTGCAGCAGGTCTGGGGACACTGCAGCTCACGCCACAGCTGTAAACGCATCTCATCCCTTTTCGTCCAGACCACTATAGCAGAACAAATACTGACCGGTGACATTGCTTCTGGATGGAAGAGAGATACAGCGCAAGTCAGAACCCATCTCAACTTGCTGTAGCCTAAAGGCAGATTTAGGGCAACCTATGACTCCATATCCTTTTATAAAAGGAATATATTCTTTGAGGTTAAGTATCTCAAGGATGCTTGACAGCAGGAGGCCCCGTTACCCGTGAAGATAAGACACACAGGGATCACGCTCCAACTCAATTTAATAAGCTTTGTAACGAACTTGGACAGAAAGTGGTTTGAAATAAGTCAAGCAACACTCATCTACTAGTCAAGGGTTTTTTTAAGTAATGCTTTTAAGCTTATACTCAAGCATACAAAGCATAAATTTTACAAATTAAAAACAGTAAAATCATCCTAGAATAATGTAATGGCTTCCCCTATATGTACAAGGAGTGGAAAGGAGACAGAATTCTTTCCAGATAATTTCACACATCTTATATGCTACATAAGTGCTCTCCACGTTCATTTCAATTTTGCTTTTCATGTGGGTGGAAGGAGCTGAAAGCGTTTCAATGAAATCACCTTAAAGAGAGAGAGGTACTTCACCTGGTTTCAAGCTGTATGTGTTTGCCTCTTCAAAAGTCTTGAGAGGAAATGCTTTACTTAAAATTCTGCTGTTAGCTCCTGCGCAGCAGCCTCTGTTTTTCCAGCTATATAAAATTAAACAGTTCAGTGAGTATTTCTCAGAAAGTACCACCAGTAAGTACTTCATCTTCATGGAAACCCGTTATCCCCCACCCTTCAAAAATGACTCCATTGTACAACAGAAGCAACCACAGTTTAGCTTAGATTCGACAGGCAGAAAAGAAATACGGTAACAGCGAAGACAACAGTTCTTGGGGAGGTGACAGGTCTTGGAAAAGGGGAGAGATTTGTAGCCTTATCAAAACACGCTTGACACACAGCCTTGCTGCAGAGGCATATACGACAGGTTATTGTACAACTTAACTGCTTCATGACCATAGCATTCATGAAAAAAATCTTATTTGCTTCCAACAAAGGAAAGGCTGGGGGAGGAACGAGTGTAGTGTACCACCTCAATCACCACATTGGTTTGCCACCGTTGAGTTTGGAACAAATCTTCTTACAAAAGTTATTTTCATATTCTTCTAAATTAAGTGGAACAAAATATGTATTTTTACACTAAAGCAAACTGATCAAAGTGGCATTTAATAATATTTGTTAAAGTGGTTATCTAACAAAAATGGGTTAACAAAATCCCATTCATTAGTAGTCACCAAATAAGACATTTCTCATGCATATGACAAAAGTTCATTCGTGTACTGAGAGGTCTGTTTACTGTGTACAATATTTCCATAAATTATAATATGTTTCACAGCCCCTACCATTCAAGAATATTTCAAACAGATTATATATTATATTTGTATATGCAAACTATTTTATATACACTAATATAAAGATCCTTAGAAGTACCATTATCACTACCTTTACGCTTTCTCTAAAATGCATAGCTTTCGAATATTTTCTTGCAGTTACCAAAAACTTTACAGATTAAAGCTGCTTATCAACGTGGCATGTTCATAAAAACAAAGTGAAATAGTTCTATACTAATTTTATATTAAACCCCTTAAAAAACATTTATTTTTAAATGGAAAAAAAAACAAGCTAGTGAAAATTCAAGTAATCTACGCTCAATCTTTGCTCAAATACTATATGAAATTAATGTAGCGTTCTAGAAGTACAGTGAACTTCTCAACCAGGACTGTAATACTGCATTTCTCATGGAGAAAAATGCTAGTCATGCCACAAAAACGCACCACTTTCCACTTCATCCGGGAGAAGCTTTAGATGAGATTTAACAACACAAGCGTCAGAACAAAGGAAAAGCTGATCAGTTATATATGAAGAAATTAGAGCTATTCCAGTTTTGTTTCTGCAGTTTGTTATTAAACAAAGTTACATGAACCATACAGTTTCTCACAAACTAAAAGTTATACATGGTTTTTAAACATCAACCGACTGGAAAAAAAAAAAAAAAAAAAAAAAACCCAAACAAACCCACAACTGTTAAAAGTTTGGTGTTAGAATAACCAGCCTGGGTGAAGGAAAGCCAGACCGCTGCTGCAGTTTGGGGGGGGGGGGGGGGTTACTGATAGCTTGTTTGTTATGTATAATCTTTAAGACCTCCATACCACAAATGCCTCAAAGTGGAGAACAGAACGATCAGTAATAAACGGGAACAAATAATTTTGTTATATCCATCATCTAGCTTAACCTTGGCGTTCCGCATCTCTAATAGCTGCTTAACAAACAATGGTTTCCCCCCACAAAAATAGCTACACGAGTAAACAGTGTTCACAGTAATGCAATCAGTAACAGGTTTTGTTAGTTTCCATAAATCAGGTGTATCTGCAAAGCTTTATACAGTTTAATGCGTAAGTATTCCAGTAAAATTAAGTGAAAACTAAGTTTCATTCTACAGGGTAATATCTACCATACAAGACTAGATTATGTACAGTATGGGACTGGTGTGACAACTGCCAGTGTCTCATGATGTTAAGCTATTTCACCCATCAGCTCCGTCTTTGTTGAGCAAATCTGTAATAACTTGATATATGGACCAAAAAAATCTGGAGATTAATTTGGCAAGATTAGTGCTTACTATCCCTGGATATATACCAGTGTACAGTGCTGCAAAATTAAGTCGACCAGAACATCCCATACCCAGAAGATTACCATTTGTTGACTTGAAAGTCTGGACTTCACGTGTAAAACATTAAAACTACAATCCTAAGTGGAGTGAGGACAGTCAGTAAACAAATACAGATGATGAACTGCATCTCTTCAGAAAGGTATGGAAGAATTGAGAAAATGGAAATTTCTGGTTTTAGACAGCCCTGCTCTGCTCAGCTCAAGGCATAAAAACAGCCCAAGCAGCTCTGAAACTACAGTTCTTATTCAGCAAGCATAAAGGCAGATCCTGCACAAGATGATGCATCAGAGGCTTCAACGAGCATCTCTCCCCCACACTTATTTCCTAACACAAGCATGTCTTTCAGCTTACAAACATCCAGTGGCCTTCAAAGCTTTAGTGGAATCACTGCGGTGTCTACAGCTGCAAATTTAATACAGGGGCGAAAGGCCCCTGTTAGCAAAAACCTTCAAATGCCTCTGGGGGTCATTTTGGTCATTTGTGAAAATTAAGAAAAAAACACCTTATTTCCAACAATACTCCTCCTGAAAAGATGGGTCACTGATCCATTATGAACATAGCTCTCACCATATAAAGCACCAAAAAGTCAGAAACAAGGAAAAAAAAAAAGTCCTTAAATTATGATTTACAAGTTTGTACACTATTTCCTAAGCAAAAGGTTGACCTTACTGCAAAGTTTATAGATGAAAACTTGACCAGTTACTTTTAAGGGGAATGTATATCTGGCTATAACTTAAAGATAGAAAATAGTCACTGTTCTATATACACATTTCAAACAGGAGACAGTTAAACTTAACTGAATAGTTGCCGATATAACTCCGTATTAACTCACTGGCCACTAAACTAGGCATCAGTAGCCAATTAGAAAGCTTGAGTTGTGTACTTTTAAAAATCCTATTTTTCCTGTCCTGTTTAATTGTTTTTTTTAAAAATGTATTATAGTGCATAGCCTAAGTCAGACTTTCAAAGAGATACAGCGCCTTTCAATGCAGTTTTTGCAGCATTTAAAAGGGACTTTTCTCCCTTCAAATTAGATGTTCATTGAAAAATCTGAATTGAGTGCTGTACTGTAGTAAAAATATTTCAGTCACAGACTGATATAAATGTATACTGTGCAGTACTAAGATTGTTTGTTGTCCATCTGCACACATTTTACTTGGGTTCTTCAATCGTCCCCTTGCTGAGGTCTGTCATTTTGGGATATTTCACTTTCTTCTGGTCCAGCTCATTCTGAGCCCACAGTAGTAGTTTCAGTAATTTTGCCAACTTGGGTGTTGATTCACGATTTTCGTAGTCTAGAACAGCTTGATTAACCTCACTCCATACCTGGAAAAAAATACTGGAGTTCAGTAATAGCTTTCCTATGATTAACATCGCTAACATCATACAGACATTGAAAAGATCACACCTAGTGTGCTAATTCCTAAGAACATGGCCAGGACAAAGCTCCATAAACTATGAGCCTGGAGAAAACAAGGAAGAGTGCCAAGTAGTTGAATAAAGTAACACTTTTTTGTCTGAATCTTGCTTAAGAAACACTTCTGTTCTTTTCCATATCACTACACACATTTGTTCTAAACATTTAAAAAATATTTGGACATCATTTTCACCACATATGAATAGAAAACATGAATTTTGAGAAAGGACTTTTGAGAAAGGACTACCTTCTGTCGCTGCATCATGTTAAGCAAGTCTCCAAATGGTGATTCTTCAGGATTATCAAAGGCGAGCAAAGCCAGCGTACGCTCCATTTCTGTCAGGCATTCCCTGCTCTCCTCGCCTTGTTCTGCTAATTGGGTCTGAGCAAATTCCAGAGCTGCTTCTGTCTCACGCTGCCGAATCAGTTCGATCAAATGCTGCTGCTACATAAGACAGACACAGCAATATTAGCTAAACAAATTAACAAAGCTTCAGTATTTGACGGCTGTAATCTTGAGACATTAGTATGTAATTTGAGACAAACACTAATCCATAATTTGACAATCTGAGGTCAATTCTTCTCAGTGTTTGACACAAGGACTTATCTTAAAAATCTATGGAAAAAGGTAGCCTGACGCTTTTAAGTAACAGGTTTTGAAAAGATGTGTTTCTAAAGTAACTACTATAAATTCCGAGTAACAGTAATGGGAAGTCGGTAAGTCACAGGTCACTGCTGCTAAGTTTTCATGTCACTAATTGTATATGATGGTTCCTGCACCATGCCACAAAGTTTCCCATCACTACAAAACGATGCCAAGAATAAACATCCATATTCAGTCACAAACCTCCCAACATACTAATAAAACCTGCACTACTTTTTCTGGTCTCTCCACAACCTCTAAAACAAAACCAAAGTTTGCCAGCTGTCCTTACCTGCAAATGAAAGTAAAGATATCTGTTTGTATCTAACAATTCTGGATGGAGGCTGTTTATTAATGCAATGGCTTCTTGAATCTGTCCTTTCAATATCATTTCTCGAATCTTTATTCTTTCATCGAGAGTCTCTAAATCAACACTGGGTTCAATTCCAGACTCCATTCGAAACTTCTCTGCTGCTTCTTTAAAGCCCTCTGAAATAGAAACATTTTACCTATAAAATATTTTTTATGAAACACTTGAAAAAAAAATCAGCTTAAATTAAAAGATTTGAGTATTGCTTGTGCATTTTGGGAGTTTAAAGTTTAAGTCTGAAACTCTGAAAAACTCTTATCTATTTAAATAGGCATTTATCCAACAGCCGTCTAACAGTATGTGCTTAATTCGTTCTTAACTCAAAAGCCCTAATTCTCTAACGATGCATAAAACTTGTAGTCCGATAACTCTTAACTTGAAAGCTTGTTTTATACTTAAATAGAGCAGTGTACTTCTTCCAAAATGGTATTTTCAAAATCACATTTTCATAATTTGAGTGGCTTTGCTTCTCCCTCCAGTCCCCAAATCTCTTTTCACACATCTAGCAGCTTTACTGAGAAGAAACAGAAAATGAATTTTGCTTTCTCGTACAAACACTACATTTTTTTTTAACATTTTAACAGCTACTTTAAATCCCAAGTCATGCTTGCATACACACAAAAATGATTTACACCACTAAGATGCTCTTCCTTCACCCCAGAGGCTTCACCTACACACCAATGTAAACAGGGGTGTAGATCGGATACAGATGCCTCCGCCCTAGTATAGCTTACTGTGATGGTATGCATCATAATTGCTAGGGACAACTTCCGAGGGTTTTTGATTGTTTTAAGTATAAAGCTAGGCTATATGCTGAAGGGGTTAATATTTTTGGTCTCAAACTATTTTGACAACAGTGCCCTTTTACAGTTTATCTTTCTAGTTAAAACTCGCTTCTGATAGCTGTGCTGAGCAGCTTTCAGAGTGCTATTTAGCAACTGCAACATATCTTGAACTCTGCTTTAATGGCACAAAAAAGGATATCACACAGAAGCGGGTCATGTTTGCACAAAAAAGGATATCATACAGAAGCGGGTCACGTTTGCTAACAGCATTCCAGAAAATACTTTTATTTTCTACATCTTTTTGGAGAAGAATTAAGGTTAATAATGTCACTTCTATTGCGTGATAACTGCTCTGTCCCTGAATCTCAGTCAGTTTCCACTTAAGAGAACACAAAAGCAGTTTTACCTTGGTAAGAGAACCCCACAGCAATCACCAACTCCTCAAAGCCCTTAATTTCACTCCATCTAGTAGCATCTTCTAGCCAAAACCATCTGTCTTGATAAAGTAAGTGACATGCACTTAAGAACCTCCTAGTATTATTACTCATTTTTACCTGTAACAAGGTAGTTCATGATAAGGCGGTTCATGTCTGCTCTCTGGATATGCAAGTTATTAAGTTTTTCCATCCATTCATCTTTTGTGATTTCATCAGGTTTTTCTGCATAACTCATCCTGGACTCTTACTATAAGAAAAGAAAAGCATCTAATTTAATATGATTCAAGAAGTAAGTTAGTTTAATGTGTATAAGCACTGTGTTACTACCACCTTTATACCTTTTTTTATGAGATCTTTTAAATTAATAATCCAAAAGAGACCCTTTTATCTCAAACCACAATTTTACATTTTTTCCTCCTTGTTCCTGCACTCTTTAACATCTCCTAGCCAGTCTCTACAGCTGCTTTCATCAATTGTCAGAATAAAAAAATCAAACACCATCTTCTTGTAGTTACTCTTAAATCCACTCCAAATACATCTTGTTTACAAGTTATACAGGACACACAAGCGAATCAAGCAGTTTGACAACTAGTCAGAAAACTGTAACAAACCCTTAAAGCAAAGCCTACGTAAACAACAGCTGCTTTAAAGTTTTCACCAAAACTTAGACGGGACAGCTCCATATACTGTATAGCTACAAAACTGTACATGATATGTTTGCCAATGAACAACTAAAAGACACTAGCTTAGCTTCGCTGTCCCCAAAAGTACTCATGTCAACATGTCAACACTAATAAAATGTTATCTCCTAGTATTTTCCTCGACTGTATATATATATATTTTTTTTTTTTCAGATTTGGAAGCAAAGGGCTTTGCTAAAGCCGGCGTTTAATCATTTCTACCTTCAAGTCACGATCACAGGGGCAGAGAAAGGGGGAGGAGAGGCGGCGACAACAACAGCAACAGGCACCGCCACCCCTCTCAGACAAACAGGAGCGGCAGCGCGCCTTCTCCGCACCGGCCCATTTCCAACAGGTTTTTCTTCATTTAAACCGTCGCCAAAGCCACACCGACCCCAGGGAAGTCGGGCAGCGGGAGGCGGGCTCAGCCCGGGGCCGGCTGAGGGGCCGATCGGTCCCCGGCCTCGCGTTCACACCGCTCCCAACCACGCGGCGCGGCAAACGGGGCTCCCGCAGAAACCGGCTTCGGTAGCCCAAGCCCCCATCGGCCCCCGCCCGCCGGGACACTCCGACCTTCCCCCGCCCGCCGAGGCGCTGCCCCCGACCTGGCCCTCCCCGGGGCCCGGGCCACCGAAGCGCTCGGCCTTGCTCGCCACAGGCCCAGCGCCTCCCCACCGCCCGCAGCGGACGACAGGAGGCCGACCCGCCGGGCCAGGGGAAGGGACCCACCAGTCCCCATCCCCTGAGGGAAGGCGCGGGTCCGCCGGCGCCATCTTACCGAGCGCGCGGCGGTGCCGGCTCCGACGCACGAACGCGGGCCCCTCCGCCGCCTCCGCCAGGCCGCTGGCGCGCGGATCTCGCGAGAACCGTCCTCTCGGCCAATCAGCGCCCGGAGAAGGGCGAGAAAACGCAACCATAGAGCCGGCCCTAGGGCCAGAGCGTACGTCTGCTCGTGCAGGTGCGGCCCTCCCGCGGGGAGGCGGTACCATAGAGACGGCGCCGGTTGGGCCGCCTCGGCAGCGGGGGGGGACCGGGCCCGATCCCGACAGGTTCGCCACGGAGCAGGTCCGCCGGGATAGCGGGAGGGAGAAAAGTCCGCTCTGGGTATGTGGATGTATAGTTCCGGCAGTTCCCGCTGCTGTCGGTAGGTCGGGCTGCGGGCGGCGGTGGCTGAGGGCTCTGATCTCTGTCAAAACGCGGGTGTGCTGCTGAGGAGAGCTCCTGACCCGCCGCGGCCGGGCCCGGGGCTGGTCAAGCCGCCGTTTGGGTGTTTGAATGGCCTTAAGAGGCACAACTTCTGCACGTGGTGTGCTGCAAATGATACTCCTCAGAAAAATGTAATTTCACCTACACAGGCTGGCAATAGGGATACGCTCACTCATTTTTTATGGGCTTTGGGCAACCTGGTCTGGTGGGAGGTGTCCCTGCCTGCGGCAGGGGGGGACTAAATGGTCTTTGAGGTCCCTTCTGACCCAAACCATTCTGTAGTTCTTGGTTTTGTTACTGTGCCGTAAAGCGCAGCCTCCAAAACTTGCTTTCCTTACGATTGTCCCTACATTGAAACTGTGAAAACCTGCAATGTAATCAATAATTTATTATTTTAACTTATTTCCCCAAACAGTCCTCCAAGATTATAATCAATGCTGAGTTTTGGGCAAAGACCTTCAAATATTTTGTAATCCATGCCATCAATTGTTAGCCCTGTGACAAAGAAAGGTTCAGCGTGGCATGTACTCCAGTGGATTGGAGAGGGCTCTTCCTCAGGCTTCAATCTAAAAACTCAATGAGCGTTAATTAACTCATAATCCCAGTGAATTTGAACATCAACGTTCAGACTCTATTTTTGAACCGGTGGTAGCCTCGTAAATCTCTCTTTATCTTAGCTGTCCTGCCTGGTTCTTGTCGGCTCCTCCCTGAAGGGTGGAGTTCCTCAGGAGACTTCCATAAAGAGGGAGAGGAGGAAGGTGCCCCTCTCTAGGAGGGTTTCCTGACTTTTCTATGGAGGGAAACGCACCCCAAGCAGAGAGGAGGCAATAGGGTGTAATTCATACCACAATTGCTGTTTACAGGTAAAGAATAGGTGTAATTGCTTTCTAATAAGTAGAGTAATAAATAAATAAGCTAAAGTAGGTGTGAGCTGCTGTTTGGCAGTGTACTGATTGCGTGGTGCCGACACCTGTTTTGTTGCAGGTTGGGATGTTCAACCAACAGCAACCGAAATCTCCCCTTTTCCCCTTTATTGTACCTGAGCTAAAGAAAAGTGAAAATGTGCTAAACAGCTCTTGAGTTGTGGTTTTGCTTGTCATGAAAAATAGTGGTTTGGGTTCTTTTTTTTTTTTAATATTTTTAGGAGTTGGCATTTGTTCCGACCATAATGTTAACATGAAAGAGGTCTGTAACCTTTCTGTGCAGAATATCATGTCCAGCTGCCTTCTCTGCTTTTTTCCTTTCATATGTTTTCCTTAGTTTTTTGATGTTTCTGGCAAGGTTGAACTTTCTTAGAAACTGAGTTTTTTATGGAGTTTCTTATTCTTTGAGAGAAGAGGCTTTAGAACCACTTCAGTTGCAACAAACACACTTTGAATGTTACTATTGCAGTATTTTCATACTGAGTCTGAAAACATAGTAACTTTCTAATGCATTAAGTGTTTTTATTTGGTTAAATAGTAGTACTTGTAGTGCACACTCTTTGATGGCAGCGCTAGCCCAATGTGATAAAATCTTCAATACATACGAAACTTATAAAACAATTATTCCCTTGTCTTGATACGGGCCTTTTTTTTCCCCTACTAATGTTCTGGGTGCAATGAAAACTCTGCATATTTGCGGGGTTGAGCAGTATCCTGAGGAATAAATGACACACATTTTATACTAACTGTTTCCTGACAGAAAGCTACCTCATCACCTTCTGTATTTCCCTCTTTTTAACTTGTATCTCGCTGAATAAACATTTAATCATCCCAGGTATAATACCTGCTGCTGTCTTTAGTGAAGAGGAACGCTTGTGTTCCCTGTGCTTCATAGTGTGGAATACCCAAGGATTTGGAACCAGCAAACTTGCATGGCTTTTGTTTGTTAAACCTCACAAAATTAAGAAAGGAATAGGAAGATACAAAGCTGTGCATCAATTCAGGGCAAAAGCTTCCTACATCATTCCCTCTTTTCCTAGCACTAAATCCTAACTTCTGTTAAAACCCCTCACATTCTCCCCAAAGTTGGAACTAGACCTTTCTTTTACTACGCAGGGAGAACCTTGCAGGATACTTCTGTGACTCCAAAGTTGGATTAAAATGTGTGGAAATGTGTTCTCAGGAAATTATTCCGTGGCTTCAATATGCCACAGTCCTACAAGGCTCTTACAGCAATGAGGGCAGAAATAACATGGAAAGTTGGATTTTTGGGCAAGACTACAAAATTGAGATGAAAAGAAATATATAAAAACTCTCATTCATGATTCATGGAATCTTTACATGGATTAGGATTTGATAAATCCTGATCTCAAAGAGGTATTGTGATGACTGATATTTGGAGTTGAGTGGAATGAATCACAAACCAAAATCACTAATTCCTGGAGAAATCACAAGAATCCCCACAAAAAAAAAAATCTCTATATTGCAGGGAGGGGGAGAGCGAGTTTACGTGGAATTGGAGGGGGGGGGAAATCTGCAAGTTTCTGTCAGCTGGTAGGGAAGGGGATTGCTTTATTTATGTGAATATGATGAACCCTCACTAAAGTATTTCTCTGTTCATCTAGTCTTTATGAAAAAAGAACAATCGGGATCCTTGGGAGAATCAAGGACCCAGAAGATATACTACCTTGACGCCTGACTTACCTATTTTGAGTGATGTGCTGAACTCTGAGGACAGAGGCCTTTTTCCGCAACAAAAGGTAAAGCTGGAGCACAGCCAACAGAAATTAGTCTCTCCTGACTTAAAAAGCTTAATTATCAGTTAAAAAAAAACAACACACCAGAGATGGAAGAGGGGAAGAGAACTTGCTCATTTGCTTTCATCCCTACCCTTTTTATGGGCCAACTCTATCTCTAGTTTTTACCTGGCTGCTGAGATTGGCTTGCCAGAACATTCTGTGAGGAAGGACTGAAAGAAGGGGTGAACGTAAAGTAAGTTTTATGTTTAAGGACTTCACATCTTCAAACTCTGGCAAAGGTTGCTATCTTGGTGAAGGGAAAGGTGGGTGAGAGAGCAGAAGTGACATCCCGGATCTGGGGAGACCACCTCTATGCAACACAAGGATGATGCCTTAAGTGCCTATCACAAATAGTAGTTTTATGGGTCACACCTAAATACCCTTGTGTGAGACACTACAAATATGTCAGGCCAATTTGTGGACACCCAAAGTTTAAAAAAAAAAAAAAAAAAAAATAGGGAAACCCAAGGGATAAACAAATAAAGATGTATTAGCTGCAGAGGAAAGTCTCAGTGTACTGAATGCCCAATAGCAGGAAAGGTTTTGGAAAGCAGTGGAAAAAAGTTTTAAGGAGAGCTAGTGCTGAGGGATTTGTAGATATCTCAGCATAAGCTTCTCCGGTATTTAAGAAGGAGAGATAGATAAGGTGCTTATTAGACTGTTTTAGATGCTGATTGATAGTCATTAACCTCTGCTAGGATTTCCCAGCAGTGTTTTCAGTTCAAACCAGTTAGAAACTATCATCATGTTATATGAGAGGAGGCCTAAATTGAAACAAAACTTGTATTATATAGATCACCAGAAAAGCTCCTTCTGTGTGCTGCCAGGACAATGCAGATTCAGGCCAGTAACCCAGGAGTAAATTTCCCAAATTAAGAGAAATTATGCTCTAACAAGAAATTAATTTGGAAGGGAGTGAGGCAGGGAAAGAACTGAGGTGCTGACGGTACCACTGAAGTGAAGGTGTCACAGGTGTTCGGTCAGCGGAGGTAGATACTCTGACTTGAGCTTTAACACAAAGATGTAGGGGGTTTTGTGGGCTGGAAGTGCAATGTGCTTTTGATGGTGTTCACTGGGTGTGCAAAGCGAATCAGTGTTACGTTAGGATGGTGTAAGCCTCTTACCAAATGTGTGTAAGAGGAATTTACCTGTTTCACTGCTGGATCCCCTGTTCACTGCTGGTGTGCAATTCCTTGTTTTGCATGTTCCCTTCCCTTGGTGTGTAATTCCTGGGTTTGAGCACTCCCTAGATGCTAAATTTGTCTATTAACGATATGTTATTAGCTTTTCCCAGGGCACAAATCACAGTGCAGCTTGATCTACCAAATCGTTAAGATATTTCCCCTCCACATGCTTTTGATTTGTTGTAGCTCTGTAGCTGCAAACCAAAAAATTAAACTTCTGCTCACCTTTAAACATGGTGTCTTGTACTTTTGCACAGGAATCTGTTGGGGTTTTTTTACCTCTTGGTGTTCCTGTGTGAAGTAAGTATTAACGCTGCCCAGTTTTACAGGTGGAGAAAGAGGCTGCCTATGCTATCAGGCAAAAAGCTAATAGTAGCTTTTCCAACATCATCCTGAGCTTCTACCACCAGAAGTCTTGTATATAGAATGTAGACTTCTAAAAGATGTAATCAAATTACTCAATAGAATCCTGTAGTTCTATAGCATTAATGCTAAGTATGGTCTTATGTTTCCTCATGTTTTCATTCCTTAATCCATCTTAGTAAACACTGCACCTACCTGGAATCCAACTGGAATCAGTGTTGTCAACGCATGAGGAAAAATGTGCAGGATCAGGGTCCACCAAAGAGCCAAACCTCACTCCTCTAGCTGCCTAAAAGGCTCTTCAGGCGTCCAGGTTAGGAGAGTCTGCGTGGCCTCATGGGGTCCACCGGTCAATTTTGGCACCCCTCACTGACTGCCAGATGTTTCTGGTTGCTAGTGTCACAAACGCTGACAGTAGGAACAAAACACGTGAATGGGAGTTAACTCTCTGCAATGGTTTATAGCAGCTTGGATCCTGGAGAGCTTTTTGAGTAGCATAACCATTTTTAATGGGGATTTACTGGGAAGCCTCCATGCAGTGGATGCGCTGATCCAGTGAACACTTCCCTTCCGCAGCACTCTGTAACCTGGACCCAGTCGAAAGCATTACTGCAGCAACTGGGATTTGATTTTATTAAAACAGGTGGAGTAGAGAATAGGAAAAAAAAAAAAAAAGAAACAACCCAAAACAAAAAGAAAACCCCAATGGAATAAGCCCAGGTGGGGAGCATAGCTGATGTGAGCAGCTGGGTCTGCAAGCCATCTTAATCCCATGACAAAGCCATACTTCTGTGGGAGAAGTCATCGTAAGCAAAACAGTATTTAGCACTGCTACTGTGCAGTTTTGCTTTGGCACTTAGAACGTCACGAATAACAAAACTGCAGTTCCTGTGAGGTAAGATCACCCCGTATTTTTGAGAAGAAAACCGGGAGCGGGCATTGTTGATCCCACAGATCTCGCCTACAAAGAAAGCCCTGAGGTGACTGGAGCTGCTCGCCTCCCCTTTTCCTCCACCGGCGGCGGCCTAGAGCCGCCGGGACGGGGACTCTGCGGGCAGCCCCGCCGCCGCGGCTGTGTGGGGAAGGGCTCAGCCCGCCCTGGAGCTGGAGGGCGGCGGGCAGGGCTGAGGGCCCACCGCGCCCTTCCCGCCCAGCGCCATGCTGTGAGGCAGCGCGCGCCGCCCGGCCAGGAGGCGGAGCCAACGCCAACCGAAGTCGTCCGCGAGCCGTGCGCGACGCGCGGCGCTCTAGGCAGCCGTTGGCCGCCATGTCGGTTTCTATGGTAGCGGGGGAGGAGCGCCCCCGCCCAGCGCTCCGGAGCGGTTGCGAGGAGGAAATGGCGGCTCGGCTCGGCTGAGACCCGCGGCGGCGGCGAGATCCCCCACCCCTCCCCCCGGTGAGTGAGGGAGGCAACCGGAGAAGCACCGGGACGGGAGGAGAAAGGGAGCAGGACCGCCGCTTGCGGCGGAGAGGTTGCGGAAAAGGGAAGGCCGCCTCCTCCGGCCTGGACGCCTTTGGGCTCGACTAGAAAATGGAGGCGGGCGGGTGGTGCGGGTCAGGGCGGCCGGAGGGCCCCGGGCGGAGGGGATGGGGTGGAGGGGGGGGGCTGAGGGGAGCGGCGCGGCCTGTTTTCAGGGGACCGTCGGTGCGGCTGCAGGGCGCGGGCACGCCGGAGGCCTGGCCCGGTTCCAGAGGAGGTCGGCGACTCGATGCGGGGGCCCCGGAGGAAGCTAAAAGCCGCCGCCCCGTAAGCTCATAACGTGGTTGGGCCGGAGCGGAGAGGACGCCCTCCCCGGGCGGAGCGGGCTAGAAGGCGGGCTCCTCCATGTTGGGGGGGAAAAGGAGAGGACGGTTGTGCTCTGAGGCGATCGACGTCATACGCCGGCAAGCTTCTCCGTGACGTCACGACCGACTTTAACCGCCTTTCTCGTTGAGTTTCACCGTTGCCCTGGTACCGGACGAGGGGTTCTCCGCCGCGGCCCCGGTGGGTGGCGGCGTGCGGGGGCAGCCCGGGTGCCCCTCCGCGGTGCTCCTCGCCGCAGGGGACGGCAGAAACCCGCCCGAAAACTCGTTCCGGGGGCCGGGGGGGGGTGTGTCTTCGGAGGGTGGGAGTGGAAGTTACCTGCCTTGAGGTGACGTTTGTTTTCTTTGGGCAAGGGAGGCGATCTCCTTTATCGGTGAGTGACACAAGAAAAGTCGAACTTGTATCAAGTTCTGGTGACTTTCTTGTAGGGGAAGGGAGGAGGGGTTGAATTTTTAGACGGTAGTAATTGTTGGTTGGTTTTAAATATTCATGACATTCCCTGTCAATAACTATTCCCCGCCCCTTGCACTAGTGTACTTAAACGCTGTCTCTTGGAGGTGGTGCTAGTTTGGAGCTGTTTATTTGGCTTGCACAAAACTATTCTTTGATGACCAAATTTATTTTCATACAGTTAAGTAGTTTTAAGTTTATACCTCCAAGTGATAGTTATGTTTTAGTAGTGGGTTAAAAAAATCTTACCGTTTTAACTTGTCACTTTTAAATTGGAAAGAATGTTACAATGATTTCAACGTGTTACAAAGTGTATGTGTGTTACACTTTCCCTGCTGTTTGTACCTTCAATAGCTCAAAATAGTGTAACATGACATCTTTCTTGCATGGGCTTTCACGTTTTCTTTCTAGGAACTTCAGGGAGACAAGAAATGCTGATTCCTTTATTTAACTCAAAAGGATATATAAGCATTCATAATCTTCCTGTGCTTTTTGGGTTTGGGGGTTTTCAATTATTTTTTTAAATAATGTTTGGGGTTTTTTGTTTGGTTGGGTTTTTTTGTGTGTGTGTTTTTTTGTTTGTTTTTCAGAAATAGCTCTTTTGAGTACTTAATCATCACATTACACATTATGTAAATTCCTTGGCAGCTGATATTCAACTATACTTTGCTTTATTTTATGAGAACTCTTTCACTGTTTGCTTTTTTGTCTTTCTATTTTACACAGTTTTCTTGTAATTTGAATTGGTTTAGCTTCAGCAAACAAAAATTACTAGCTTTTTAAGCCATTTAAATGCTGGTCAATGAAAAATCATAACGTGTAGTTACTGTACAAGTGTAGCATACATATACTGTGTTAATTGTAATAGATATTCTGGGTTCTGCTCCACTTTTATGTATGCCAGCTGCTTGTTACCATTCTTTGACATTTGGAACTTTCTATAGGAATGAATATAGAAGTACTCTCAAAATAGCTGTATGGTTAGGCCTTAAATTTTTTTTTCCCTTGATGGTTCCAGAAACGTTTTGCACATAAATGTTTTTCTAATGCACTTTTGTGGAAGAATAAAAGCTCATGTTAGCCTTCAGCCTACTTTGAGACCGCATGATTCCAGTGGTTTGCAAATTGAGTAATTGTTGATTTCAAGACTAGCATTTAAATAATGTGTTTTTTTTTTTTATAAAGTTTCTATGGTTTGGGGGTTTTTAAGGGATATTTTAATTGATTTCTATAGGTGTGCAAATGAAGTTTTTGCTCTGCTGCAAATTTATGTACCCTACAAAATACTTACAAGATTTTAAAGCTGTTCAAATATGAAATAATACCTGTAATTCACACAGTGCTTCAGAGGGTGCTTTCCATACAACTGAGAGATGTCTTTTGAGTTTAAAAAAAAAAAAAAAAACCAAAACCAAACAAACAAACAAAAAACAACCCTGAAACTCCCAAAAGCAACGCTAATAATAGTATGAGTCCAAAATAATAAATAAAATTGAATAAATCTTTTTCAGTGTCTAGTGGACTCATCAAAAGGCAGTGTTTGTTCTACTTAATCCTGTTTCAGTGCTAAGATTTTCTGGCAGTAGATTGTGTTACTTGTTTCTGAGTTAAGATAGTAACTGTCTTTATAGTGAGAGGGGAAGGGCAAGGATTATAGGGTTTAGGCTGAGATTTTATAAAATTTAACCGATAAAATGGAAGAAGAAGGGACTGTACTCAGCATGAGTAAGATTAGATGGTTCTTAGTTGACAGAAGTAGTAGTGTCTGTCTGCACTACTTTTATTCACTGCTATACTTTTTCTGCCTGGTGTCTCTTGTAGTGCTACAAGTAGTAGGAGATTTAAGGAGGGGATTCTAATATAAGTGAGATCTATCTAGTTTACGCAAGAACTGGTTGCTTTTTTGTGTTCTGTCAAGCCTTTGTCCTCACTAGGAGAATCTTCAGTCAACTGTCACTTCACGCTTTGAGGGTTGTACTACTGTTAAGTTTTTATCTAATACAACATCTGAAATAAGTGAATACTTCACAGTTCCTAATGATGGTAGTCTTGAGCATTGATAGACTAAAGTTAAGAAAAATCTTAAATTTCCTGTTAGGGAGCTAAGACACAAAGATTAAATGTGTATTATATGCCTTCTTACAGCAAACCCTAATCAAAATTGGGTATTGAACTGTGTTTACTGCATTTTTAATAACATAATCAGTATGCTGTAATCGCTGTGTTTCACTAAATTCTGAAGGAGAAATTAATTTCTGTTTTACTTCATTTAATGAAGCCTTTTCGATACAATAAGAATGAAAATTATAACTTGTTTCAGATTATATATTTTAGCTCACTTTTTACAAATGAAATGATGGAAAAAAGTATAAAAACACAGGATTGTTTTTCTTCAACAGCTATGCTGATAGGGTCAGAAGTTATAATCCTGTAGTTGTTTGGGGCCCATTTCTGTATATACAGTTCTACTGACAATAATACCTAGATACAGATGGTTTAATTATAATGTGAAACATTTTTTACATATAGTGTTTTGGGATGTGTAACTAGTGTATGTACTGTAATAATGCCAACTTGACAAAAACCCCCACAGCTTTATTAGTTTGTGTAAAACTGTGAAGAGGCAAATAAGTAGTATATATTTGTAACGTATCTTCATTCAGGATGGTGGAAGAGGAATGGTAAAGATATTGTATATTGAGTAATACCCAATAACAATCAAAGTTTGTAATTGATATTTCCATTGCCTAAACTTAGGACCGTGGCTTGTAAAATTGGCTTGTACTGGGGCCTTTAGAAGGTTTCTTGTAGAGAGATGGTTATGTTTGTTTTTTTAATGTAAGCTTTTGGCCACGGAAAGCTGTCTCCCCCCCCCAATATCTGTAGAAAAGGGAAAAAGAAAAAAGCAGAGCTACCTACACTTCTTGTGATTCTGCTCGCAACTTTTCTTAATGAGCAAAATCTACTTGCTGTCTCATTTTTGCTCATACTATTCAGACCCTGAGAGCAGAAGTAAACCTGACCAAAAAAATAAATTTTGTTTTGTTATCTTTGGGTTAATTTCTATTGTTAGGGCAGATATGGGATTAATTTATTGAGAAGAATGGGAATAAAAGCTTCAGGAGGTATTATCAGAGTAGTAAAAAAAAGCAAAGTGTTTGTTAGTAAGCCAGTAGAGTGTATCTGCCTAGTGTTCTAAGCACCCATGAAGCTCTGGATGAGAAAATGCCAATGGCATGTATATAATACTTGTCTTTCCTCTTAAAATTAGTTACTGTTTCCTCAAATGCAGAAACCCTAAACTGAATATGAATTTTGTTTATCAAACACAATTATGGGCCTACAGGTTAGAGGAGGTGCATATTGTAAGTGCCTCATGTTAATGTTTGTGCTTTACTAAAGTTTCCTCAGTACGGCTGTCAGTTACAGTTCTTTCCCCCTCTACTAACAGAGCTGTGCTGGCAAAAGCTCTAATGTGTAGCCAAACATCTTAGAATCTGTTTGCTAATGTAACTTCTGTCATTCAAGGAATTTGAGGGAACTTTCAGTGTTGCTTCCTCCTGAGATAAACTGCTTCCCTACTTGGAAAGGCCTGTACTTGTGTGTTGATAGTGCTTTTATTATGTGTGCAGCCACACTGATAACGCTCTGCTGCACCAGGGTGGTGCGCACCTGCTACCCCACCCTGCAAACAGAACGGCTCATACAGGTAAAAGTACAGTTTTGCAGGTGTAATTGCACAAATAGGAGGTGCTTATGCTAGCATGGCTCTGTCGATTAGGGATTGTACCCCGTAACATTCCTGACTTGTGCAATTGTGACAGTGAACATCTGTAGTGTAGATATGATCACAATCTTGTCTGTTATTAAATTAAATTCTCAAGTTTGCCAGATTTCTTGTGGGCCTGCTGCTAAAGTGCCTTGAATGTTTCTGTGAGAAATAGCTATTTAGCTGTGGGAATTTCACTCTGGTTCAAAGAAGCACTTTTTGCCACTTATCCAGAATAAAATACACTTGTAATACCTGGTGCTGTTCTTATTCTGCTGCACTATCTACTGAGTGGTCCATCCCTTCTTTCTTTTAATTGATTTTTTTTCTGACTGTTCTGATCCTGTATGATGCAATCTGAAATAAGATTTTTTTTTTTTAAATGTTTTGCTTGGGGAGTTGATTTTCTAGTCTGAAAGAAACATCAAAATAAACTTCAGCGTGTGCGTTTTGCTTTACATAAATGAAGGAGCTACTTTATGCATTTTTGCTTGGAGTAGTTATGTCATACTGTCGCTCAGTGTGTTTTCTGTCTAACTGCTGCTGTGCCCTAGACTCTGCTGGGTGTGTATGGTACTGTGATTCTGTGCATACACATTAAGTCCAACACTTCCAGGAGGTCCTGCATTCACTGCAAATGTGCAGGATTGCTGTCCTGTGTGTGCGCAGTTACCCATCACGGCAGGCAGTGGCCTTCTTAGGAGGCTTACGTAAGGTAAGTGAGTCGCCTGACAGAAATCACGGCGAGGATGGTGGTGTATGTAGTAGTTTCAGACATACAGTAGAAAGGGTTTATAATCATGGGTGACTAAAGACGTTTTAATTTGGAAAGGCTCATGATTGTTACAAGCACAGAGACCAAGTGAATGTTTTTAAAGGAAGCTATTTCTTTTACTTCTTGGAATGAATACATTTGCTTAATTATTTTAAAAAGCAAGCTGTCAAGTTAGTTTGCTATAAAGTTTATTGTCAATCTAGAATATCTCTTCAATACCTTTCTCAAGTGAAAAAAAGTAATCTTCTGAAATGTATAAATGTATTGAGTCTCATTTGTCCTGTGAGAAAAATCTGGAAGAGAATTGAACACTTGTTTCTGCATTTTTGGAAATTTTTTTAAAAAAGGTAGTTAATGTTTACATTTTACATCTCATTAGGTGATTTGCATCAGCACTGCATCTTGGTAGTATTTAGTATGATGTGAATGTGCACTTAATGGGCTCTCCTGTACCAACACAGGTCAAGTGTGTTGCACCATACTCTCGACATCTGAAATAATCTTGTCAGAATAAAAAAAACCCAAACAACTCTGCATTCAAAGTGAGAAGTTCTGCAAACCACAAAACTTAATTTAAATGATTTTTCTGGTTTTCCAGGCATATCGATGGTAGAAATGTGGTAGTGACAGATGCTACTGAATTATTCGTGATACCACATCATGATACCACAAGGTCTTACAGTACCTTCGATGATTCTGTGAAAATGTCAGCAAGATTGAGGAAGGGGGTTTCAACAGAGATGCAGAAGCCTCTGAATTATTATTTTTTTTTTCTTTTTTTCCTTCCCTCCCCTGGGAGAGCTGGTCACACTGGTGTGCTAAGGTGTCCCTGGGGAGCTTTTCCCTCACATTGTGGTATGGGTGCCATCACAGGCTTTCTTTCCACCACCTTCAGAGGGTGCAGATTCTCGCTCCTCTGGGGCAGCCAGTTCTGTCCTGGGGCAGCCTGGTCTCCTGTGCTAGTCAAGTCAGTTCTTTTCCATTACTTTTGGTAGGAACTGAGATGAGGTACTGCCCAACGCTGAAAAGTGAGACTTTACAAGTCTTAGAACCTGTCTTTGTAAAGGGAGATGGGGAAGTGAGGGAAGAAGCAGCAGGTCTGAGTGGAAAAGGGTGTGATGTGAGACTATTGTAGATATCAGTGGTGCCGTCCCTGACAAATTAATAGCATATTATGTGCACCTGGGGTTGAAATACTGTTGTGATACTAAAAGCTACCTTAAAACTATATCTTGATGATACTTTGTCCTAATTTGGCTATATAGCACTGCTTATATTTGCCTGTAATTATTACTGCTTCATGCAGTATTTAAGAAGATTACACATTTCTTAAATTAGGATGGGGTAATTCTGAGGAACATGGCTGTAATAATGAATACACATTACTGAATCTACACTATGCAAATTTCAAAGCTTGTTGATGTGTTAATTTTTTAAATGGGAATAAGAAGGAATTAACTGCCACTTTTAAGTAGTTGGTATTGTGGGTATATGAAGTGGTAGGTTTGTTTATAATCTTAGAATTAATTTAGTATGTTTATAGCCAGCAAAGCATTTACAGATAAGCATTACAATTTTTGTAGCACTATTTCTGTTTGGTTTTATTCTTCTAGGTCTAACTATAAGCAGTGAAATATTTCAATTTTATGCAAGTTTTATTTTGAGATGATTTTTCAAATGTGAACTTCTTCCTGGCATAAAATCTTTGTATTTACCAGGGATGTCTGGACTTTTGACCTTGAACTGCAGCTTGTCTATAGTGTCAAGTAGCGAGATAGTAGATTATTTGGGGGTGGATAAGGGAGTTCAGAATCACATCAGATTTCTTGTGTTTCCCCGTATCCAGACTTGAGCCTTATGATTGCTGCTCTCTCTCTTCAACTCTCATTGCTTCTGTCACAACATTCCCATTTCACGACTTTGAAAGATGTCTTCCTTCTTCCAGAAGGAAGAAACTTTAATCAGTAAGCAGTGGGTGTGTTTTATATGAAAACATATGTAGACCATAAGACCATATATACTAGTTGTACCTGGTCATCTGATTTTCTGTTGCTTCTCATGCAAGTAGTCTGCTCTTGCACCTTTTGTGGATGAGCAGATGGAGGAAACTGCACTGCAGCCCTGTGTGTCGGTGGCTTTCTGCAGTGCTAGTGGAGAACCCGTTCCCTGCTCTTCTTAGGGGGCAGTGGATTGTACCTTTTGTCTGTGGTCTGAATGGAACTGCTCATTTATGTACAAAACAGGTTTTGCCCTACTGACTTCCTTTGGGCTCTTTTCTAATGCTTGTTGATGCAAGGGATTAATTTTGCTCCTGCTTAGTAGAAAGAGTGCCAGCTTCCCAGATGTCATCTTTTGACAAATAGGGATGGAAAGTAATTTTCAATGAGATCAGTCTTCTGAGTGGGAGTGACATCAACTAAGCCATACCAATATTTCTTTCATTTGCATCAGAAATTGTGTCCTTATATGAGTTATCAGACAATATTTTTTTTTCCTCATGTGATATTAATGTATTTGCTTATTAGGAATTTTTTAACACTTAAAGGAGGCATAGGCCAAGTCTAGTGCCTCTTTTACAGGGAATAAAATGAGCAAATAGCATCAACTGTGATTGGAATCACTGTTACATCATTCTGGAAAGGACGCTTTCTGTCCTTTTCATAACATCTTGCAGTTTCTTTGGTAGTTAAGAAACCTATCTTGGTTATTTTGGTTCGAGCCAAATACCTTGCATGTCAAGCCTTCTAATTCTGAAGTACTCACATACTCACATACACATATACTCACAGTAAAATATAACTAAAGCCCAATTACAAGTTACTCTAATTGCAACTAGTGTCTTAAATATTGGCAAAGACTGGATTTGTGTCAGGACATGGAGATGAAACTGGTCACTGATGAATGATGCCTTCTTTTAAAAGCTAGAAGGTATAAGACTCATGCTTTGAATTTCTCTGCAGATGCAAACAGTCAGTCTTCTCGCTAACCCTAGTTTTCAGAAAGTTGCTGAACCTTATAATGGCCATTGTGGTTGACAGAGATTTCTGTGCTGTCCTTGGGCCCTGGCCATTGAGTTTCCATAATGTATCTAAAACATTAACTGGAGCTTCAATATGAAGACTTTTTTTTTTTTTTTTTTAAATAAATGAAAGGTGCCTTTGTTTCTTTGTCACAGTAGAAGTAAACATATGTTAGGTAACAGGTCACACTGAAATGACTTCTGCAGGTGCTAGGTTCTATCACAAGTCTTAAATATGAGGTGAGCCTTGCTTTCTTGGGTGCTTGTGTAGGGGCAGGTACGCATGAGATCTTTCAAAATCGAAGACGTCCTTCTGTAGAGTTCTTAGGGTGAGTAGGGAATAAACTAACAGGTGCCAGACATTAATCATTTGGACTAAAGTTTTCATGCAGGGTACTTGTATAACTTGTAAATAATGAGATACCAGAATTTGTGCAGATAGCAGCAAATTGGCTGAGTGTTGAAGAGTGCTGTCATCCGAGAACATGGAATAAGGTGCGGTATCTTCTGTCATCTAGCTGTTGACAATGAGGATTAACATTAATGAGAAGATAAAGATGACTGATCTTTCATATAGATTCCTCAAAAAACCTAAATAAAATATCTAGTAAGCTGAAACTGAAGAATTTACCCTGAATTCTGACATAGTTTTTTAGGGAGTTTTTTATGGTACACAAGTCCTCTGATAAAGGAGAAATTATTTCTTTTGGTTGCTTTTAGTTCATATTAAAGGTTTTATTACTAAGCTGTCTTTCAAGATCCTTTTTTAGAGTGGAGTCTTCCCAGTTAATTGAGGCAGGGAATTCTTAATGCATTTAAAATTACAAGTTCTAGAAAAGACAAAATCTTTATGCAGTCATTGGACCCACTGGACATTTTATTACCTCTTCAGGGAAATGAGAGAAAAAAAAGTGGAGATACTGATCTGAATGTATATTTGTTGGCAGTTTGTTGAATCAGCCTTTGTCTAAAAATATGAACACAAAAAGATGGGGAAATGTTGGTGTTCTTTAAAAGCTTTGCTCTGTCATCATCAGATTAAGATGTTATGTTGAGGCATCTGAAAAATGGCTTAAGGAAGTCAGAGTCAGCAGATCCAGGTGTCTTCAAGTTGCCTGTCCTGCAGTTAACACCTCTCAGCCCTGTGTCACTGGCACAGATCATCTCTTTCCCTTCCTTTTTGCCTGAGACTTGTGAACTGTTGGGTTACAAAGATGGCAGTAGATAGCAGCATGCTTTTCTTGAGGTTTTGTCTGAACGTGAGAGTGATGATGTATTTACAGAAAATTGGAGTGAGATTACAAGCTTTCTCTCTTTTTTAATTGATTAATAAAGGTGTGTGGAGGATGGATTTTTTTATTGCGTGTTTGTGAACAAGTGGTATTGCAGTAGCAGCAGGACTTGGAATTTGAGAATATCTTTTCTCTTTCTTGTTAGATTGGCTGCTGATACTGCTCTGGAATTTCTTCAAGCCATGTATACTGAAAACCACACAGGTTTGCAGTATTTAGAGAATCCACAGGGATGTTGACTGTGCATGATGGCTTCTGCAGTCTTAGAGAGTGGGCAGCCCCATGGTTTTGGGTTTGTCACTGCTTGAGAATAGTTGACCAAATTGAAATTAAAAGCTTGTGACAGTTTTGTGATTTTTCTAGGGTAGGATACTTTTGTGCTTCAATTGCTTCAGGAATTTAGGTCCAGGATTAATTCAAATGCCTAACTTGTTTGGGGGAAACTTTTACCTGCAAGCTAATGGGGGAGGGAAAACCTGAATAAATGTTTTCTTGGCTGAATATTCTTTCTCAAGATACTCTGCATCAGCTTTGTGCTCCACTTTTAGATAAGTGACTGTTCTGTTTCACAGGAATGCTCATGTAATTACAGTTTGCAAGCTTAAAACAGAGTCTTGGCTGAGGGGACAGTTAATGAAGTCCTGTTGGCTGAGATGGGCGCTCGTTGTGTGGTTGGTGGTGTACACATGTAATGAGATAGCAGCAAGGTGCGACACCAGCTCAGCCTGCCTAAAGGGATCTGGTTCTCCATCCCTGTACTTGCATGTCTTTACACAAGTTCTGATGTTGGGGTTTTTTTATCTTTTTGGATCACTCTGGTGGGTTCATTTTCTGCTGGATTCAGAAACCGAGTGTTTACTAAGGAGTCCGGTGACTATTTCTGTTGCGGAGGTATGTGGGTGGATGTGGTGCAGTCCATGTAACAGGAGAGGAGAAGGGAGCAAGTAGCCGCCCAAGTAGTGTGTGTTGTACTTTGTTCTTTGTAGTCCATAAACGTGGATTTTAATAAGCACTGTGGATCCTTTGTTAATGAAGACCTGCTGTGTATGTTGTGTGACCATTTAAATCAACTTAGGGTTTGTATTGGCAAAGCTTACTTCGTCTCTGAAGGGGGAGAGGTTTTTTCCTTTAAGAAAGTCTTGATGTGTGTTTCTACCTTTATTTATAGTCAGTCTTAAAAGCTTACACGTTTTCACAGTGGAGATTGCTGATCACAGAAGTTGTTAACCTGTGCAAAACCAGAGGACTTTATGAATATGCAACAGTATAGGTGTTTAACATTATTTTGTCTTTCTGTCCCATCATTTATAGAGACTCTTGCCTCAAATTTTGCCAGGGTACGTAATATCCTTTCTAAAGGAGAAGGCAGAAAGGCAGGATGATGCTGATGGGATTTGTCTGTTAGGGGAAGTACAATAGTTTTCTGTTTCCAGCTAGAATGTTCAGTTTCAGAGATGTGATTAATGTACTGTATTAGGAGGAATGAGATTAGTTGATCACGGATGTTCAGTTCCTTTAAAACAAGATAACCAGATTGCTGTTTCAGCTTGCATTTCTGTCAGTATCTCAGCTGCAATTGAGTAGCTAACTTGAGAACAAAGAGAACAAAATGAACAAACAATTATACTGAACTGGGAAGAGAAACAGACATTTGAAGACAACCAAGTTGCCTTATGTTGTAGTAAATATTTTTACAGGCAGTTAGCAGAATGTTTGCTTAGAAGTGCCAGCAGGCTTGTCACGTTTAAAAGTGTAATTGTGAATTAAAACTTTGTGGTTTTATGTTTTGATAATCTTTGATTTTTCAGCTGCTTTTAGGCATTTAAGTTTAACCTGTATTAGGATGCAGTTCTGCAAAAGCAGATGCATGTGAAAGAAGTTTGAAACTTATTTTTCATGAAAAATAACTTGGACCAAATGGGGAGAGAAAAAAGTGGAGATACTAAATAATAATAATAGTAAACCCCCAAGCATTTTATAGCAAATGTAGGGGTCTGCAATTGTAGTGTTTTAAGTGTACTGATTTTTTTATATCTCTTTAATTTGAAATGATTTTAAAATTGCGGTTCTGTTAGTTTTTTCCTGTAGGTAACAGAGGTAATAATAATGAGATAACATCTACTAATGCAAAAAGAGGCATGATTCTTGCATGTGATCTCTTAGTTCTCAATTATTATTTGTGTTAAAAATGCTATTTTATATTAAATCAGAGGTGTAGACTCTGTGTTGTACAGCCTTGCTGCTGGGGTATGACTAGCTGTGTAAAATGTGCTGCGTGCAGTGAGCCACAATGTCTCCTGAGAAGAGAGCACGCCAATTCTGTTTTTGATACCAGCTCTGTGGCTCAAATGTAATTGTAAAGACCATGTTGCACACAGGGCCTTAAACACACAGATACATAATTGTGCACTGGGAAGACAGTTCTTTAGTATGTTACTGGATAAATTATTCAAATAGGATGCACTTTTTGCATGTTCTAGAGGCATAGTTTGTTTTCATAGTTTAACATCAGAGTTGAACAAGAAGTGATTAGCTGACTTTCCCTCTTCCTTTAGGCATATCACTTAAAAATTGCATGATGTGTGATCAGTTGGAGATTCTGAACAGGGAGATTGAAAGGTTATTACAGAACAACAGCGTGGAAGAAGGCACTTTAAACTCAGTCTGTCTTCAGCCATCAGTGACTGACTCCCTGGATATAATCACTGATTCAGACAATGGAGCAAAATACATATTAGAGCAGGTATTCAATATCATGATATATAGCACTAGGGTCTTTAAAAATAGTTTATTCTATTGTCTTTGTTTATATTCTTTCTCCTCTTTTTTGAGTGGGGAATAGTTGGCTGAGGGAAAGAATGTAGACAATGTATGTAATCCCCTGTAGAGAAAGTAGAGGGGCAGGAGATACTGATGTGGATCTAGCTATACACTCCTGGTTTTTTTTCCTAATTCTGCTTTGCCACAGGCATGCAAACTTTGAGATCTATTGTTCATGAAATAATAAACGGGTGCACTGATGAAAATTAGATTTGGGGAGGGCTTTCTGTTATCCTGTCAGCTTATTTTGGGGACAGTAACATAGCATTGGAGAACACCTAGAGATGATAGTTGCTTAGGAAATAGAATGTGTTTCTAAGCAGCAAAGATGCTTTTAAGAGTTGGGGGCTTGACAGATTTGAAAACATTGACGTATTCTTTAAAAAGAAAAGTCAGGCTGTGTATTGGCATGACAATGAAGGATTATGTAATCTGTTCTTAAATGTGTATGTCTCCCCACCTGGAATGTTAATAATCAGTTTTTACTCCTTTGAAAGAATTATTAAAAGCCTTAGTTATTCCCTACACCTACTATGGCAACTCCCCTGCATCTTTGATTTCAGAATGCTAACACACAGAATCCCTGTCTCAAAAGTGACTTTTTCTGTCCTGTCTATCTGGTCTTCCTTTTCCTCACAAATTCTTTTCCAGTGTTCTTCTAGTTTGGTAAACTACTTTGGGTCACATGCAGGCGTTTCCTACTGATTTTCAAGGTTAGGTGAGTTCAGAAGCAAGCAGTCAGAGTTGATGTTCCATTGCTGTTCTGCATGTGAATTGAGACCTCTGGACTAAACAGTTGTTCAGATACTTTAAATGAATGTCTTGTGATTTTTGAAATATTTTCCAAGGGTTAATTTTGAGGAAAAGGTGGTGTTACTGATATAATCTGCTTTCCTTGAAAGAAAGCTTCTGAAATTTTCTATATTGCAAATGTTATTAGTGAAAGGGACAGTGGTAAGGAATATTCCTGAATTCTGGGGCTCAACTATAAATTTTTATTATCCTACCTTGCAAAACCACTGAGTAGCCACTTGGATTTAAATCCTCAAAGCTACGGATGTTTTCTGTGATAAAATTTAGTAGTACAAACTGGTAAATCTTTCCTACTATAAACTTGGGCATGGTGATGGAGTTTAAAAGTATTTCTGCATTTTCATTGCACAATATGCACTTATTAAATTTCACTCTCGGAATGCTTTTAAATACTGCAAATGGAATAGGCTTGTTGATTGCAGTTTGTTCTTGGAAGTCTTCATGGGATCTAAATGAATTGATGAGAGTACAATCATATTCTGTATTTATTTTTCAAAAGTTTCAGCTTTTGGTAAGTGGTGGAGGTGGTATTGTTTTACTATGACTTTTCTTTCCAGTTTCATTGTCTTTCTGGAAGCAGAAGACTGTCAAAAAGGCAAAATAACAGAATTTGCTTTATAATGTAATAGAGGCAAAACAACTCCAAATTTCTGTAAACAATAGTAAGATAAGTTCATGAATATATCAGTGTCTTATTTTGTCTTCTTTTTTTCCCCACTCCAGGAGCCAGCAGGAAAAGGAGAATTGATAGTATTTGGTCCTGCTGACAACTCTGAGACTCAGTCTGGCACTTCTGAATCAGGAAATTCAGTATGTGCTGGAAGGATAATGCTGAATGACTCTGATCCTTTGCTGCCCTCTTCTGGTTCTCCTTTTCGTTCAGCTCTACAGGGAGAAACCTTCCGAACCTCTAATGCTGTGTCAGGTAAAGCATATAGAGGACATTGAAGAGACTTCTTAGTTCTTTACATTTTTTCTGGAATTTAAATCTCAGAATTTGGATTACCTCTGCCTGTAGCTTTTAACTTCATCTTTCAAGGTAAACAAAGATGTAAAACTTGTTTTGATTTCTTCCCTTACTTCTATTGCAACCTTTTTCTGGTGTGAATATAATTTTAGTGTTGTTTTTAAATTATTTTTTTTTAAAGTTTTAGTGATTTTTTTGTGGGAGAACTTAATGGAATTTCATGTTGAATTAAAGCCATTTCAGCTTTTTACCTGGGTAGTACAGGCTCAAAATTCACTTTTAAATCTGGCTGTAAGGTTAAAAGTAATCAGTTACTATTTAAATTGATGTTCTGGAGTCTGGTACTTTTACTGGTACATTTATAGTATCTCAGGGAAATGACTCTTACAGCTTCAGTGTTAATTTTTTAACATATCTGCATGGTTGTTTGTTTCCATAGCTTTGACAGTTGCATTTCTGTTTTAACATTGGTAAATGTAATATAAGAAAGCAGAGGAGTTGCTCTGTAGAGCACTCGTGTTTGATAAGGCAGAGCAGTGATTCAGCTGATGCAGTATATGAAATAAGGAGGCGTTTATCAGTAGTGTACACTGCAAGACTGGGGAAAGCTTGCTGAAGGATGCCTCTGAAAACTTGTAGCTGTAATATGTACAGCTGTTAGAAACATCTTTGATTCTTTCAGCACGTGCTTTTATTTAGGAATTCTGTTAATGTTCCCTTTTGGCTTACCTGTACAATTCTTGACCCAGGAATTCACATATAACTACTCCAGAAACATTTCTAGGGGAGGGTTGAGTTTCTTATTGTTTTTAAAGCACTGCTTCTGTTTACCCAATTTATTGACATACACTTGCTGCTGCATGTTATAGTTTCATATGAGCAATGTAGTTGCAATGACTGCAAAACATAATTTCTGCATTCATTTAGGAGAGCATTTACATGGCATGCAACTCATTTAAAACACTGCACCGTGATGTAATACCAACTTTAATACTCGATCAAACCAGGTTATTCCTGAATTACTCAAAATGCAGTCTCAGATTTTATTCTTATTTCCGTTGTTTGCGTCTGTTGCTTCTGTCTGCTCAAATAAGAGAGTCTCCTAGTATGCTGGAAATTACTTTTTGAGAAAAAAGGGATCCTGGCTGTCACCACAGATTTATTTTTTTTCTTTTCTTTCTTTCTTTTTTTCCTATGGCTCCATCCATGATAGTTGGAGGTTCTTTGCTGACATTTTTTTTTTGTCATTGTTGTAGATCATACAGGCTGAAAATATTTTTGTAAATAACCATGTCAAAGAGCAGTCTTTCTCAAGTTTCATTGAATGCAGATTGTTTGTTTTTTTTTTTTTTTCAGAGAGATGTTTGAGAAGATTTTTATTTTGTTCTTTTGTGTATAATTTCTTCTATTCAGTGAACTTTGTTAGAGACATAACGAAGGGAAAGTGTGTTACTTTATCCTGAATACCCACCAGTGTTTCTGAAACAACTTAAAAATAGAAGCTAGACTGTTTAATAGACAAAATATAGACCTAGTTTATTTTAATAAGGAGGACTGGGATATTTCTGTGGCTTTACATTTGTTTAAAATCCAAAACGTCATTATTCATCGACTGACCCTGTGTTATCTAAACAGCGGTAGCTTTGAATTTCTTTAAACTAGCTGTTGTTTCTACCTTGTTTCTTATCCTGCTGCAGGTAATCAGCAGTCCTTTTTACCAGGAAATGTTACTGATATCAAATACCGCCCTCCCCTTTAAAACAGTAACTGTGTCTGTACTGCCTGTTTGGGTGACTCCTTGTTTTGCTCTGTGGTGTCTCACACTGGTGCATGCATATCTTCTGTGTGCATGTAAGGAGTGGAACTGCTAGAGGTTTTTCCCCAGACAAACCCCAGGGATGGATTTTTTCGAGAAATAATCAGAAATCCTAAGGCTGTTTGATAAAATATGTCAGTATAGTGTCCAAACCCATACATTTTAACTTAGTACTTTGTCTTTGGGGGAATTCACTGAACTTTTTGTTGGTATGCAGTGACTATGAGTGGCTTGAAATTCAAGTTAAGTATTTGTTACAGTAACGTAAAGAGATTACATCAGAATATTTAATAATTACTTTGGCTATGAATCTCTTTGAATCTGAGTTTTGAACCTTATGTTTCTCTTCAGCATTTCAGGGTGGGGACTGTGGTGTCCGTACTATGGAACAAGCTGTAAGTTCGCAGCCAGTGCCATTAGAATCTGAATCTAATACTGACAACATGGAAAATAGTTCTCCTGGTAAGATTTCTTCCTTTTAAATTGGGCAGAAAATACGCTTTTGTCCTCTGGGTGTGTATATGTGTGTGTGGATATACATATGTTTTTAAATAACAAAAGATTTTTTTTTATAACAGCTGGATTACATTGGCATGGTGTTCAGTGACCTACTTAATGGCTGCTGCTGTGTTATTACATTCACAAAGTATTTTTATCTGTTTTCAGTGTGATAAAATGAGGTGGAGATACATATATCTCTCTGTATCTGTTATCACAAAGACAATAATACTATGTTGAAAAACAAACCTTATGAAAATGCATCTTCCTTCACCAGTTTAATAACTCTTCCCTTGCTTTTAGCATCAGTTTTGGATGATAAAGGTGAGCAAAGCAATGAGGAGGAACAAAAAACTATCAAGCCTACAAGTAAAGAGTTCAGGAAAACCTGGGGGTTTCGAAGGACTACGATTGCTAAGCGAGAAGGCGCAGGAGATATTGATGTAGACTCTAGTGAACAACAGCCACAACAGCAGCAACAAAGCTTAAACCTCAGGCGTAGTGGACGACAACCAAAGCGAACGGAAAGAGTAGAAGAATTTCTTACAACAGTAAGACGCAGGGGAAGGAGGAGTGTTCCTACTGCTCTGGAAGATTCCAGTGAACCAGCATCCTGTCCAGCTACAGATGCTGAAACTGCTTCAGAAGATAGTGTTGAGAGCACTCCAGATATAAAACCTGCAACTCGGAGGATTGGTACTAGGAGTAGCAAGGATCAGAAAGGTTCTAAAAGCAGACGTACAAAAGAAGAGGAGGAGGAGGAGGAAGAAGATGAGGAAGATGATGATACTTCTGATAGCGATAGTGATGGATTGACACTAAAGGAGCTGCAGAATCGACTGAGAAAGAAACGTGTTGAACAGAAACCTGTGCAGCTGACATTGAAGGATATACAGGTCCGCCTGAGAAAAAGAAATTCCGAACAAGATCCTACAGAAACAGGGGACGTCCAGTCCGAAAAGCAAGTTGAGTCCGACTTGCCTGTCAAACAAGAGCCTGAGACTGTAGACAGCACTGAGATTGCAAGCCAAGTGGTTGTGTCTGAGGAAGACATTGAAGATCTTCAAGTTCAGAAGGAGGTGAAGCCTGCCCTTGGTGCAAAAGGGATCACAGATGAAGAACCTGAAGAACTGCCCAAAAGCAAACCCGAGTCTGAGATTTATGACCCCAATGCACTGTACTGTATTTGTCGTCAGCCTCATAACAACAGGTAGGCAAAGGTTTCAACTACAAATGCAATGCAAGTAGTTGGAATTTTTCTGTGATGAAAAAGTAAACCAAATGCTAATGCTTACTTTTTGAGTATATGTAAATGAGCTGTTGGGTTGGTTTGAAGTTGGGGGGGGGAGTTTATAACGAATATTTAAGAGAGGATAAGCAAACGAATACAGAATGAATAGGGAGGCAGAACAATACTTTATTGGGATTCTTAAGATCTGCTTGAAATATCTGTTGAGCATTAATTGTCTTCATTTCACAATGTTTTACTGTTCCTTTGTTGATTTTTTTTTTTAATTTATTTTTTTTTCAGGTTTATGATTTGTTGTGATAGATGTGAGGAATGGTTTCATGGTGACTGCGTGGGTATTTCTGAGGCTCGAGGGCGATTGTTGGAAAGGAACGGTGAGGACTATATCTGTCCAAACTGCACCATTCTACAGGGACAGGATGAGCCTGTTTCAGAAATAGACCAGCAGGAAGCTAAAGCGGGGCAAGTAAATGTGGATGGCACAGAATTCACAAGCATAGGAACAATTGAACAAAAATCTGTTGAGGACCAAGGAATCAAGGGTAGGATTGAAAAAGCTGCAAATCCAAGTGGGAAGAAAAAACTAAAGATATTTCAACCTGTAAGTATTTGAACTGTTTCTTACTCTTTGTATTTCACTGAGTACATTGAAAAAGTGGCTTACTTGTATGGCTGTAAATCTGACTTGTTTTTTTTTTAAAGCTAAATATGAAGCTGAACAACCTGCTAAATGTTACTGTTTAGCAGAAGTTTATCCATAGTTCTAAAACTAAGAAAGTGTTTTTCTGAAGTGGGGGATTTAAAAGTTTTATGTAGGTGTAAGGAAACACCACACTACATGCTCTGTGCTATTCTGCCCTTTCAAATACTGTTATGGAAGTCAAATAATAAGGTGTTCTTTTAATGTAAATATTAGAATTCTGAAGGGGTTTATACTAGCATTGAAATCAAACAATTCTGGGCATTTTTAAAGATAGTGAAACTTTACTTAACATTGACAAGTGTCTTGTGTTGGAGTTAATTGTAGCTGTACTTCCTCTGTACTTCCAATTAGTCTTTGAAGTTCTGATTTTTGTCCTGATGCTTCTTCAGGCTATTAGTACATAGAGAATTGTTTTATACTGTCTTTTTTAACATTAAAACTTGTATTTCAGATTAGTGCCAATTCTGGCATGAAATATAAAAAGTTTAAATTTTGTAATAGCAAGTTCCATGCCCAATTCAAAATACAGGCAAACAAGCTACTTCAGCTCAATGTACACAAATTAAAAAACTTCATTCTATAGTTGTTGTCTTTGTACTGCCCGAGCTACTGTCATAATGCCAACATCTTGACTATTTTCCTTTTCTTCTTACTATGCCCTGAAGAGCACGTTTAGTGTATTTGCTCTTTGACTGGTACAGCTGTTTGTATTTTTTTTGTATGAATTTGTTCTTTCACACCTAATCTTTAAACTTTGAAATCATCCCTAGTATAGGCATCTCTCTGGAGGAATCTTTCTGTTGTAGTATATTTTCTACAAAACGGTTATGGAACACTCCCCACTTCTAGTCAATTTAAATAGTAGAGTTATCCATATCAGCATAGTGAACTTAACGTGTAGGGCAGAACAGTTTGAGCTTAATATATAAATATTTACTATTTTAAGATAAATGTATTGAAAACATTTTTGAGAAAAATGCTGTTTTCTAATACAGTTTCAAATACATTTGTACTTCTTTATACACAAAAATGTTTTTGAGAGTCCAGTTCTGTTGGCGTTGATTTGCATTTCACTGACTGTTAATATTAATTTTAAGTTCTGCTTCTGAGTATCACCAGTTACTCTTTGATATTAGCAGGCTAGCAAGGTCCCTGAATGTGTTAGGCATCTCTCCTTTAGTGAAAGAAAAACCTAATTATCATTAACTCATTGCCTTTAATGGAAGAACTGCTTATACTTTAGGTGTTCTTTTGGCATTTGTAAGTGGAATGGAACTGCTCTACTTGTATTTGCCCGGTGGTACTACATTTTGAGAGAGCTGAACAGTCAAGTCTTTCTGTGTTTCAGCCCCTGCTGTCCCTCATACCTCAGTTAAAAACCCTCTGTGGCTTGTATAAACAAGCACCACTCTCTTGCTGCAGAATTCCCTGCCCATTCTAGGCAAAAAGATCATTGCTATTTCATATGTTGATGTGCTGAAATTGCTCTGTGTTACAGTGACTGAACAGTCTCATTATTCAGTTTATCTGTTCTCTTACACCAATATTTTAAGCACTTTAAGACTCCTTTTTGTTGCTGTCCATAAGCACCTATAGCTGTAGAGTTTTGATTTGTGGTTAAAACTCTTAGACATTGTATAAGTAGAGACATCAACACTGAAAGCTTTGTCATCATCTGAATAAATGCCCTTAATTAGAAGTGACAGCTCAGTCTGAAGTTTGAGGTGCTTCTTAGAGAACATGAATTGATAGTTCTTTCGTGTACTTCACAGTTAAGTGTGTACATGATGAAAAAGCATTCTAAAGAATAAGCTTAATTTTTATGGGAAAATTCACAAACTCAGGTTTTATCAGACTGCAGTAGATAATGCTGTCTTACTGATTTGGGGGGAAAAATAGCCACACTATGCAAATAATTTTGCTTGTTTGTTTGTTTACTGGAAATATGCCTGAAAAAACTTACTTTTGGTAATTACAAATTGCAGTTTAATGATAGGCTGTCTAGAACTACAGTAGTTCTGAGTATCAGGTCAGTTGTATAACACTTTTAGGAGTAATCTACAAGAGTGAGACTAAAGGCATAATACCTACAGGTGATATGTTGGAGCCTAAAGAACTTCCAAATGTTTCTAGGCTTTGACGTAACGTACTATGTTTTCAAGGAATATACCATTTTCTAAATCTTAACATTTGAAGAGGAAGTGCATAGTATATAACACTGATATAAATGGACAGTAAATGTGAAGTAGACGAAAATACAGACTGTGTATGCGAACTTCTCAATGTGTAGGAAGTATTAGGCTATGGCAAAATTATCTATGAGAATGTGTTGATGTAAGTTGGAGGCTTCTAAAATTATAATTGGTAAACCTCTAGAGCAAGAATTACCTGAACAGCTGAGTGCTTCCTTTTGCATATATGCATGGTTGAGGACAGCTGCTGATGGTGATAAATAACTAAAATGTGTTTTAGAAACCTTGCTCTTGAGAAACAAGTTCTGCATTATTAAGGAGATTTCTCACATGATGTAGAGGATCAGAAAAAAGCATGTGATCTGAAAATTTAGGAAATCAGCCTCCCTTAGTTCGCTGCTAGCAAACCAACCACTTGAAAATACATGTTCTGAAAATCGTGTTTTACAAGAGTGAAATTCTTAGATTTGTATGGGTCATGAATGAAAGTTGTTTTCACACTGGCAATTGTGCAAGTCATAGCTGTGGTCTGCACATATGGTACGTAAGCACTTTTTCATGTTATAGAGGTATGTTTCTGTTGTTTCCTCTTTGAAATTTGAACTCACTCCATTTCAATCTGTAGGTAATTGAAGCTCCTGGTGCATCAAAGTGCATTGGTCCTGGCTGTTTTAATTTGGCTCAGCCTGATTCTGTGTACTGTAGCAATGATTGCATTCTCAAACATGCTGCAGCCACTATGAAGTTTTTAAGTTCTGGCAAAGATGCAAAACCAAAACCGAAAGAGAAGATCAAACCAAAATCTGAAAAACCTGGCATGCCAAAATCTCAGCTGCAGGTAAGCTAACGTTCAGGATCCAGAATGGTTGTCCTGAAGCACAGTGGCTTATGTCTGTGCTCTCTAGTCCTACATTAAAGAAGAGCTTTCCTTTTTCTGTTCTCTTCCCCTTTTCCTGTCACTTTTTAAAAATCTTAATAATAGCTCCTAGATTGCAATAGTTCCTTGAAAGGGCCTTCTAGATGGCATAGCACTTAATAAAATTCCAAATAGATTTCCCTTTAAAAAAAAATAAAATATATATATTAGCAGTGCGTCTTTTTAAATTTCATTCCAAATTATTTTTACCTCTTTTAACTCCAAATTACTGGGTTCTGGGCAGTAATTTGTAATTACTGTGAATTGTGAACTAATGTGACTGCATTATATGTATGCTTTGGAAAGCAAAAAGATGAAATCAAAGCTACCTTCTTTCCCCTATAAAGCAGGCAGTAGTTTTTGAAACAAGCAAAAACCCCACAACTTGATGATAAATACCATTGTTTTGCGCTGGTTTCTTTACCCATCTCTTTTCCTGAAGTGACAGTGTGTATTACCTTTGCTTTATAGACTTGAATTGAAATTACATCATTTCAAATGTATTTACAGGAGCTTACTATAAAATTTTGCTTACATGTATGTAACAATATCTCTACTTGTTTGTAAAATATAATATATTTTATGATCATTAGTAATCAAGCTTCTTTTAATCATACAGACAGGTATTAAGCCTCTTTCAAACCAAAAGAGACAATTTCCTGAGAAAAGAGAGATGAATATGAAGAAGACTGTTTTGACAACTGCCAAGACTGAGGCAAACACTCAACCTATTGCTAAAGAGCCAGCAGCAGAAAACAGCACACCATCCTGGGCAAGCGATCATAATTACAATGCTGTAAAGCCTGAAAGGACTGCTGCCATTTCATCTTCACTGTTGTTCAAATGTATGTATCGCATAGGGATATTCCTGAATAATCATTTACATTTTCTTTGAATACCCATCCATTCTTGGCTCTGCAAGACTAGGGAGTTTAGGATTATTTTTTTTTTCCTTAATATGGCACCAAACTACTTTTCTCCACCTTCAAAGATTTGCACACAGAGATAAATACAAATGGGAGACACTTTTAGAGGTTTCAATTGTATCGTATGACAGTTGTATGGTTAATAGCCTGTCAATCTACCCAGCTGATTTCTGGATGAAAACTACATGATTAAGTTTTAAGTATTTCCTGTAAAGAAAATAACTGTTTCTAATCTAGAAAAGGTAAGTATCGATACATTTGTGTTAAGCTTTACAAAAAGGTTGCACAGTGTGCACTGTGAATCAGAAATTGACTGTACTAATTTGAATTGTATTTTTGTAATTTAGATTTGGCACCTATCTCTCAGGTCTTGCATTTTCGGTGCTAGTGCCGAGATTTAAACCTTCAACATGGTATCCAATGATACTTTACACTTCTGCAAACAGCCTTTAACTGTCAATGATACCCAAGTTCTTCCTGCTGCTTTTCTTCCTTACATGAAATAATTTAAGGACCATTCTTTACTTTTAAGTTTGGGGGGAGTCAGTACTCTATTTTTTTCTTTTCTTTCTCTTTTCTTTCTATTTATATGTTCATACTTCACACATTATCCACACACACAAGAACATATCTGAAGTGGATATTAGGCAGAGATATTGCCTTGCATATTTTTGCAGGTTTTTGAATAGCATCCTTTTAACTCATGTAAAGGTAAGTAATTACTGCTTTGTAGCCTGAACATGCCTTTATGCTAATGACGTTATTTGATTGACTCCAGCTAAGTAGTTTTATAATGCAATCGTGGAACTTCAAATGAAATCTTACATTTCACATTTACAAAACACATGACCTGGTGTCTAATCTTTACTTACTTGAAGATTAATGAATTCAGAAATTCAGTTCTCACAGCTTTCTTGACCACACTTTAGCCAATTTAACTAGTTTTATTTCTGAAAATAAAATGTAATTAAACGCATTATATGTAAAGAAACCTATAAGTTTATAAATTATCTTTGAGATTTTTTTCAGATATTTTTTAAACACTGAGGGAACACTAGCTACCCTAAACTGCTGTTTATTATTATAGCACATAATAGACTTACTCGTTATATTTTAATTGTATTTACCCACATCAAATTTTTAAATAGTTAAAATTATTTCCTGCATATTTTTGTTGCATATTTTGTTACTTGGGCCCTGTGCCTCTTTTATAGTGATCTCTTAAGATACATATATTGATAAACTTGCATTTTTTTAAGCTGCTTCTAAAGAAACTGTAGGGGTTTTGTCAGAAACAGTAGTGTTTTAAACATAACTAAAGTTAGGAAAGATGTAAATGAAACGATACGGGCTTATTTTACATGTCAAATTTTTATGATACTTTCTATCTCCATAAATTGCAAGTATCCATATAATCATATCACTTAAAATGTCCTTATTGCTACATTTTTTTTTCGAGGAGGTAGGAATTACAGGTTTTGAGGCAACGAGTTTGGGCTTTTTTTTTTAAGGGGAGTGGCTCTTAAATTTTACCATACTGGAGGTTATACAGATTTAACCAATTCCAATAGAAAATTGGATATCTGTAGCTAAGTTGTTAAATCAGTTCAAAAATACGTGTATATACCAGACTTCAATAATGAATGGAAAACAACCTAGTTCATGTGATGAAGAACTCTCATATCAAATGCAAGGAAGAACTTCAGATTGCTATTATTAAGGTAAGTTGTACTAATATATGGGGTCTCTGTGCCATTACTAAATTCCCAGGTAAATTGCTTGTGTATTTGAGGAAAAAAAATTTGTCCTGCTTTTTTGATTGGATGGGTTTGAGCTGTAATCTTCCTGAGAAGCTGCTGTTGCCTCATCTTTAAGACTATTCTACAAGATTTTATTTACTTAACAAATCTTTTATGCTCTTCAAAACCTAGAAGCTAGAGCGTTACGGAAATTCATGAGAGTCATCTCACTTCAGGCATCTAAAAGTTAGAACTCTTGAAGTCTGAGCTAGTCTGTTAGGAAAAATACCTTCAGTGGACAAAACATAATCTGTTTTAGACACTAATCGTAGAACAAAGTGACTCACCGCTTAGAAGTGCCTATTTCTGAACACTGATTATGAAAGATGTTTAAGATTACTAGTTCAGGCATCTAGGTGTCCAATGTTTGGACTTATGGTCACCTAGAGGAGGTTAAGGACTGGATTCTTCCATATACAGTATTTCAAAATACCGCCTGCGTTCTCCCAGAGCTTGAAGCCACGTTCTGCGAAGCCTTATTTGTGACCCCGGTGCACAAGGCCCATTAGGAATTAAGGAAACCTAACATGATTAGCAGAATTACTCTCTGTAATACTCTCTTTCCGTCAGTCAGTTTATCGTATTTCAGACTTGGATTTACTTTATGTGTTTACTCTGTACTCGTCAGATACAAGATTTTGTGGTTGTTACATGTGGCAGTAGTTTTATTAAGTAATAGCAAGAAGAAAATCAGCCGTTCTTACAGAGGTACTGGGTGATAGGGGCATATAATATTTTCATCTAAACCATGCTACCAGACCCCCTTTTCTTCTCCCAACCTGTTTTGCATCTGAAAAAAAAAACAGAACAAAACAAAGGATATTTGGTGCTAGTAGTATGCATTTGTATAGAGCTGCAATTTCTTTTTCTCTGTTACCCCATTAATTTGTCTTTCTCCACCTCCTAACTTGTTTCTGTAGCTTTTTTGGGGATGAGTTAGGGCTGTACTTGGAAATGACTTTGTACACCAAAATATGGAGCCTGATTAATGACACTGGCTAACATCTTGGTGTTCCCAGTGAAAATAATCCTATTTATTCGTTTAATAACTAAAGTAGGAAATAGCTTGAACTTGCTTTGATAAGTAACTATTAAGTACAAGTACTTTTGAAAGTTGCGGGCAGTATTTGAACTACACATACAAGAGGAAGTTAGGTACGCATCGCATTCCCTTTCAGAAGAGTTGCTTTTAATTTTGTTAGGAAAATTGGTATTAATTTAGTATGCAGGACTCAACTCTTATATTTAAATTCAAAAGTCATCCTAGATTCCAAATTGATACAAGTGTATGGATTGTTGAGATTTAGAAACATTCTTCAGAGATTCAAGTTGTGATAGAAAACCGGAATTTGTCATGTGATGAGCTAGTGCTAATTATCAATATTCAGGTCACATCAAAGGAGATGTAAAATTCATAACGAGCAAAACAGACTCTAGTTTAACTTGTAAGGTCATCTAGGTGTTTGTGGGGAAGCACCACCCAAAACGATTTCTGAAATGTTTCAGTTTTGTTAGACTAACATACATCTTACAATACTAAGAAGCATTATTTTTAATTATACTGGAGGAGGACAAACTTTGAACAGCATGATATAAACATGTTTTTTTTTCCAGAAGGAATCACAAAAGCAGTTTGCATTCACTGCTTATTTGATTCTGCTGATAGCTTTAAATTTAAAGTTTTACACTAATTAATACCACGTATTGCATTTGTAACAGTAGTCATCTGTTATATTCACTGCTGTAAAAAGGGGGTAGAGGAACACTTCAGACGTGAAGTTTGCTGGTGCAGAAATGCAGTAACAGTGTTTTTCTGAAGTGCCTGAACTCAGGTTTTCTTTTTGATAGAACAAAACTTGAAAGAAACTTTTTTTCTGTATTTTTGCTGTTGTCAAATAGAAGTCGGCAGCAAATTTATCAGCAGTTTTAAAATAGAGAATGAACCCAAAAGGAGGGAAGAAGATATGTGTTTGCAGTATCCCAATGTTTAAACTACCCGGTCATAACTATACTAAGTACTCATCAGTGCTTCAAATCCTTGTTAAAGTGCAGCTGACTTACTAGATGTAAAAGAAATACATGAACCAATAATTTATTCAAATCAGGTGCTAAAGCTACTTAAACATCTTCACTGCATTTATTGATAAAACTAACCAATTCACAGGAGAGTGAAGGGGATTTATTAGATAAATAAATATTAAATGTGTTTTTTACTATTCTTGTGGTAGAACTTCCTGAGTAAAAAGCACTTCTTTGTCACACCAAGCCGCTAAACTTCTGTTTACTTAACTGTAGACAGATAAATAGTATGAGTTTATAGCTATCTCTTATAATATCTTATTTGGTACTAGTACTTCATAAAAGCTGTTAATGAATGGAACTTCGAAGGGGAAGTGTTTCATTAAGAGAAAAGCCCAATGTTTGTGGTACCTCTCCTGGTTTACAGCAGTGAATTATGGAGAGACAACCTAACGCTGCCCCCTCCTGGAAGCGGGAGGCCCGGTTTGTCGAGCCCTGCCTCTGGTGATACAAACATCCTTTGACTATCCCCTTTCAGTTTTCTTCATTTCTTCTGCAGCTAAACTTTCTACACCCACGAGCTACTCACAGAATGAATAGCTTGTGCTTCTATAGTTAAAGATCTCAGATATGAAGGGCACTTGGACCGCCTCATTCTTATACACCTCTAACAAAATACGGAGACTTTGTAAAGGGAATGCAGTGACAGCGGGAGCCCATCATCAGAACACGTGATGTGTGTACCAAAATGCTTAGATTATAGCTTACATAATCTACGTATTTTTTTTCTTGTGTCACTTTTTTTTTTTTTCCTTTCTGTAGTAACAATCCGAAGACAGGAAAGAAAGAAAATATAGCGCTATAAAGAGAGTAGGGGGGGAAAATGCAGTACGCTCAAGACAGAGGAGGTATGGCTCAGGAGGTAAAAGTGATGTAGGAAGCTGTAAGTACCGTTGTGAAAAGAAAAAAGTAAGGCCTCGTCTGCACACAGGCTGGTGTCAGTTTAATGCTTCTCTTCGGGCAAGATTGTACCAGCTTAAGATGTGACTCTTCAGTTGCAGTGCAGTGTATGTGGATATACAGCTCTTGGTTTAGCTCGACTATTAAAAAATATTTTACATAAACTGAGGAGCTGTTCTTAAGTCATAAGTATGTTTGTCTGCAAGGACTGATTGCAGTTAAACTTGATGCCGTCGTTTTGGTGTGAGTGCTTCCCCATAGGAAACACTAGCTTGTGCCAAGTTCCACACTGTTACAACTAAACTACTTCTGGCATCGGAATTAGCTCCTCGAAAGCTAAGGCATCTTTGCTTAATGCTGTATTCTGCAACATAGACCCATACTAAGAGGTACTAAGTATTGAGTGGTACCAGGGGAATAAAAAGAATTATTTTATGTTGCTGGCAATTTTCTGGAACACGTGGCTGCTGTATGCGTAGGTCTAGAGGATTTTTCAGAAAGGCTGCTGATGGACTGCAGAGCAATCAGAATACCTAAGATGAGTCTGCCAGAACTTCTGAGAAATTTGTCGTGGAGATCTGGCTTTGGAAAGGTTATAGTTCAGGAGTGGCTGGTGTAAGGCAGCTCCAGTGCTGAACTCGCACCATGGAATGGCAGGGGCTGTGCTGGCGTGGGGCGCTGGGGGATTGGAGCGCTGGCAGTGAGCAAGGCGGACCAGCAGTGGCTGCTGATGCCAACGTCCCCTGGGACCCAGCCAGTTCAAAGGGGCAGTGGGATCCCTGGGGAACGATTATCACCTCCTGCCTGTGAACTGCTGGAGCTCCCCTTCTCTGCTCTACCAGGTATGTTACATCTGTCCTATGCCCGTCAGCCACATGAAGATTTTTGCCATGTCTCTTAAGTTAGGAAGGCTGGTCGCTGCTGCTGGCGTGTTTCCTATTTGCCTTCCAAGCACTGAGCACCCCCAAGGCGCTTGGACGACAGAATGCCAGCACTGCCGCCGTAATGGGTGCGTGGCTGCAGTGTAAGGAACCTTTGCTGAGGGGAGGGGTCGGGGTCAGAAACCTGGTACAACTTATGGATGCGCTATGAATATTAGGGTGGTTTATCTCTTGTCATCAACACTGAAAGTGATGAAAGTTTGATTAAAAAAAACTCACCACCCTCTATTGCTGTTTTGCTTTCTTTTACTAATATTACTTTAGTTCTTTGAACTTGCTCATTTGACTGCATAGCCAGTGAAAACGATCTTCCTCTGCTAGTCCCCAAATAAAAGGGTGTTTTTGAGGTGATCTCTTGCACTTTGGAGTCAAGTTTTGCTGCTGATCTTGGTGCTGATGATTCGCTGCGTCTGATCTGTACTGAACTTGGAACCTGAAGATGGCCTGTCGCTGCAAGGAGTGATGAGACCAAGCCATAAATGGTCTGGAAAACAAGGAGCCCCTTTTTTGCAGCAGATAGTGCCTGTGTTTCACTCAGGAGTTGTGTAGTTGTGAAGATGTAGTTGTCTAATGTAGATCAGAGGAATCGCTATCATTTCATGTAGATTAAAACAAACAAAGCTTCGAGTGTCTGAACTACAGATTTGCATGAGCATAGCTACAGTGTTGTCTTGATTGCAAACAAATCGCCACCACAGAAAAGGCCCTCATCTCAGAGTTTCCTAAATTAACTCTAAAGCCAGGTTTAATTCCTTTGTGCGCCTGTATGTAAAGGCTCAGCACGTAGGCAGCTTCATTACGAGCTGCTCGTTGTGGTGCAGACTAGAACCGATAGAGGCTTTTGAATTAAAACGGCAGGACAGGAGGCACACCTCTGCAACTTGGTAATAAAGTTTGATTTGGTGTTGAAAGTGGAAGCGGACACGTTTTCCCCTAAGCAGTTAATAGTGAAAACTAACACTGAGACCTGCCTAAGAATAGTTCAGCACTTTTGAATTATTTAGAACTAACGCTAAGCTGTCTTTGAGGGACATGACAAAAAGTCTAGCAAATAACAGGTTTCAGGAAAGCGACAGTTGAATGACCGTGGAAGCGAAGTGGTTACAGACTACACCTCGCTGTCACAGCCCTGGGCACTGAACGCACGGTGCCACAAGAGGGTGCTTCAGTGGCACCTAACGGGACTGACTCCTCGGCAAGGTTCAGGCATGCATCCCAGCAGGGTGACACTGCACAGGCTGCGCTCGGGGATCGTCTCCTAACGGGTAAGTAACCTCCCGTTGTAGAGTGCTTTATAGCTGACATCTAAAGCACCAGCTCACCCATGTGTTTTGTTCCATTTTTTAAGTTAGATAATGCATCAAAAAGTTTCACTTTGGAAGATCTCATGGATTAAAGTTTGGTGTCAGCCACTGCATTGGGGTGGAGGGGTTAATTTAAATTCTGCTCTGTTAAATTATTTTTTTCACGAGTCATGCAGAAAAGTGGCATATCACAGCTGCATCAGCCAAGTCCGTGTAGGACATGGTGAGGCAGAGTGGCAAAGGGAAGCTCTTGAACAACACCAGTTTTAAACTTGAGAAATTCTGTCCATCCTCTGTTTCAACAGTTTTACAAAGGGGGAAGTGCGGTTCCTAAATTCTCAGATACTGGCAAATAGGGGTGAGATATTTCATCTTCTCTGAGCCAAGAGACTGTCCTTTTCTACTGTGATATGTGCCAACACAGGCTGCCCGTGCCTTTTATAGCGTTCGGAGAGGACAGCTGCAGCACGCGGGACCGACTGCGCGGAGAAATGGATGGTGCAGCTCCCTGCGCCTGAGCAAGAAGGAGCTGCGGGACCATACAGAGCTGCACAGTACAATGTCACAGGCCAGTTCTGGAGTGACACTCAAAATGCTGGCTGGGCTTCTTGTGACTTCCTAAATAATTTATTGGTTGGTCGTTTCACACCTGCATTCCCATCGGATGTTTAAGCTACTCTAAAGGCCAGTGCTGTTGCCTTTAATTAGAGATCAGCTCTTCTCAAAATACATAATTGCTCAGCTCTGACCAGCCTTTACACAGGCTGTTGGAGGATACCTTCTAACAGGTATTTTTGCTTTTTTAACAACTCCGAAGCTGCACTGGTGTCAATTTTCCTCTAATTTGATGTTAGGTTTGGGGTTTTTTTTAAAACAACATAAGAATTCTCAGAAGTGTAGTAAATGATCCACTTTAAAGGTGGTTCACAAGTAGCTGTACTCCTTAGGTTTTATTATTTGTATTGTGGAATTGTAAAGAATTTTTTTTTTTTTTATTACAGAAAAATGTTAACTACCAGCTTTCTTACTGTTGGTGCCACACAAACTTGTATACTGTGCGTATGCTTGAAAATTAGTTATGGGGTGGGTTTTTTCTTTGGTTTTTTCTTTTTTTTTTTTTTTTGTTCTAAAACTATTTTAGTGATAGAGGAGCATGAAAAGTATCTGTAGAATCCACATGTCCTTCAGCAGCCTCCGCGCTGTGGGCCGATGTGCGAGGCAGCAGATGTGCCTTCTGCAGCGTTGGGTCACCGGTGTCCTGCTCCCCTGGGCCAGTGCTCCCACCGGGGATGGGTCTGTGCAAGCTGGACAAGACGACGCAGCCATCAGCCTGTGCTCCCCGTGCACCGCCTTGAGGAATTTTATCCTGGGGGGGCGGGAAAGGGGGATTAGTGTAGCTGGTGGAGAACACAGGGAAACATTAAGACCATATTAAGACACCAGAGGCAACAGATCTGGTGTATGAACAGCCTTAATGCCCAATTTTTAGTTCTGTAGGGAAACTTTTCATAATTAGTACTACATAACAAACAAACAGCTTGCTTGGCTGCATGGCATTTTTCACAACAGTCTTTAGTGTTCTGTAGTAGTAGCTCTGATGCTGCTTTTCTTTTTTGTTATGAAGAGATTTTTAAAAGAAGAAAAATCGGACCCTTGCAGGCTCATTACAAAATGGGCTCTTCAAGTGTAACCGCCTATGTTTTGTCTACAGCATCGTTTAAAACTTTTAGCATCCACTAGAGCAAGGTATTAAAGATCTTTAAAGTGGGATTTGAATAATTTTAAAACTATACAAACAAAAGTAATAACATATTTTCTCAGGTATTTAAAAGTTGGAAAAATTAGATAATGTCTCCAGCAAAATAACCCGTCACAAATGAGATCATTTACTAGAAAGTAGCGGTAGGGTGTTTTTTTGAAGTGGCTTTCTAAAGCTCCTGTTCTGAAGAAAGATTGGATGGAGAGGGAAAGGGGGAAGCACCAGCACAGGCTTGAATGCTCTACAGAAATATTTTGAAGAGATCAGAGGAGGAAAAACAAAGTTTCCTTTGGGTGATTTCCATGCTGGTGGTGTGAAACACAGCCTCCCAGTGTAGGTGAGGGATTGCCATATGAGCGCATCCTGCAAATCCTTCTTGCAAAATTAAACTGTTCCACTGGAAATCATTCTTAAATTGGGCCTCAACAGCCACGTTACAATGCTGAAACATCAATGTTGAGCTGTACAGAAGCGAAGGCTGCGTAACTGTCGGGCTTTCAACAAGCTCGTCTGTAACCCAACAGATTATGTGACAGTTGCATCCTCCACTGCTTACAGAAGTTTTGTTCTTGGCTGCACGTTGTACTATTTGGCTTAACTTCACAGGGAGTTTCCTCAGGGGAGGGGTTCTGTATCTGTTGACATCTAGTGGGAGAGATTGTAGCTACGTCTGTAGCGAATGTACCAAAGTAATGCTATTTCTTAAGCCCTGCAAGGAATGCACTTTTTTCTGCCAGAGGAACATGGGTTTCACTCTGGAAATGAGCTGACTCAGTAGCTCCGTCTGTACCTCTCAGGCTGTTTAGCCCGGTCAATAAGAATCCTGTTGCTGTCCTAATAAGCAGTGCTCGGGACAAAATGGGGAAAACAGGAATTAATGTTTTGTTTTAAATAGTGCTTCTAACATCAAGCCAAGAGAGGTAAACCTCTCTTCAAAAGTGCCAACCAGAAGAGCCACTAAATAACCTTATTTTGGCACTAATCTTCTGTCTGTGATGACGTTCCCAATTACTCTGTTAGGCTGGATAGGCTGATGTTCAGTAGTCATCTCTAACCTCTTATTTTAAATCTGTTTAAGAGCATTTATTGTAGGTACGCTGGAGCTACTGATGAAAAGGACCGGAAGCATTACAGTAAAAAAATACAGTGGGCAGTGTATCTAGTAGGCATTGACTTGTGTCTTTGCGTTGTTCGTGGACTGCAAGGCAAAAGGATTTGAAACTCTTGGTCTGAGAGAATACCTGTGCCACTGTGTGTCCTGTCGATTTGCTGAGCGACTGGGCCGTCTGTTCAGAAGCCAAATTCCACATACGTTCGCATACTGCTCTCTGAAAAGAGTACATATTTCTGTTAACTCTTCTAAACATACACTTGCCATGGCTGCATACCTGTCAGAAGACAGTGTGAGCATTGGGGTGCGCTCACGTTGCAGCCGAGTCAGTAGAAGAAGGGAGCTGCCACCAGAAGAGGCAGTCCCGCTCCTTCCTTCCTCTCAGCTGGGCGCTCCTGTGCGTTGGATCCGAGACCCAAGTAACGACACAGTGAGTTGGTTCGGCTGGACCGTGTGGCAGAACACTAATCTCAGTAAAAACTAAAACTTGATAGAGCAAAAATTCTGGTTTCTCATAGTCAAAATAGGAGATAAGATTTTTTTTGTTACATTAGGTTCATCTACAGCCATCACAGGTTATTTGCATATGTAGGGTTTAAGTAGTCTTGACTCTTGGTCAAAATATGTGTGCGATTTGACAGTGTCCTTAAATACAGTGAGGCACCCTGTAAACTTAAAGGAGTAGTTGGTAGATGTTCTGAAGGACTAAATAACCTACACGTCGCTGAATTAGTACATACAATCTGTACCATCAACTTCTGTAATCAACATGTACTGCTAGGTAGGCAGTTTTAATTGGTATAAAGTAGTAGTGTAGTTTAACACTGTTAAACTTTCATGAAGCTTATGAGCTATTTGCACACTTTCTATTGGCTGAAGAAGCACAGAATTACATGCCTGACTTGGGAAACCTTTCTAAAGAGTCATGATGTCAACCTGCGGAATAAAAGGATGCTGCTGCATCTTTCTTCATGGACGTTTACTGGTTCTGCCCTTCAGCCCTGGGAATGTCAATCTACCTCTGTACTAGTACCTTTTATTTATTTATTTTACAAGTACATATTCCTACTATGACGTAGCTGTTTGTAACAGATAGCTTTGGTGTGGATATACTTCTCATATATGCAACATCTGATTGACACAAAACAACTTGGCCGTGCTATTTTTAATTTTTGTCAGTGTAGTTAACTAATTTGAACTCATCATTAAAAGGATAGCACATAGAGGATTAAATATAAACTTAGAATTTCACGATTTGTACTTCTGCTATAAACTGAAAGAACTAAATGTCTTAGTGCTGAGGAGTGAATTTTACTGTCATCATTTTGAGACCTGGGCTGTGCTGTCCTGCCTTACACGCTGAGTCACAGAAACGCGCTTCTGCCCTCCCCCCCTGAAAAGGTACAAGTCTCTGCAGAAGATACAATAAACCGGGAAAAAGAGAATGGGAGTAGAGTAATTCCCATGGTGTTACCAGTGTGCACATTTTGGATATTCACCTTCTCTCTATTCAGGACTAGTTTGGCTTTTTACGCCTGTTAAGTTCTAGGTACCTAATTTGACCAAACCACAACCACCAGCAGTAGTTCCCGATCCCCCTCCTCCCCCCGGACCGGCAGAGCCTCCTGGCACCTGGTGTGGTGTTGGGGGGGGGGGCGGGGAGGGGGGACATGATGTAAGGTCACAGGGGAGGTCTCCCTAGCTCAGGGTCTCGATGATCAGAAAGACCAACCTCTGGGGAAAACTATGGGAGTAATGTAATAATAATAATTTTAATCTACTTCATAGCAAAATCTTCACATTTTTTGAAAATTTTTAATGCGTTCTGGCAGCTGCGTCATTTTACATTTCAAATAGTTAAATCTCACTTCAAAAAATTCCTCAAGGTGTCTCCTTGTAAAACGCTTCTAGGAAAAAAATGAGGATAAACATACAGTGTTTCTGGATCTTCTGGCTTCTCCTTGTGTTCCAGCAGAAGTTCAGCACGCACCCATATACTTCGCCTTACAAAAGCTCAAGTTTGGCGTTCTTTCGTAGTTCATCTTACCCACTGGTTCGTGCGTTTATGGTGAAGCTGCTGGCAGTGGGAGCCCGTTCAAAGAAGGGGGTTAGAAGCATCTTTCTGCTGGAAGTGTGTGCTGCGTTCAGGGGGTACCCAAATGTTAAGTTTGGGGAATGGTCGGAAGGCTGTTCCCTCTGGAATGAGGGAGCAGCACACTGTCCCTGAAGCATTCCAAATCTTCCCTGATCTGAGGGGCGTTTCCGTGGCAAGCTTGGGCTGATTTGGGGTGCTTTTCAGACTTTACGGAGGTGCTTTGTCCCCTTCAGGTCCATCTCAGAACAGATAGAAAGAGTGGACAACTTAGACTCCTCCTAGTAATTTCTGCTCTCGTTATGGCAGATCTGGGAGGTGAAGAAGGGGCCTTTTGGTCCTCAGTAAAATTATGGAAAGTTAAATTCCTGGATCTTTCCCAGGAAGCGTACTGCATTTTGCAACTAAGGCTTCATCTATGAACCTTTGCTAGCTAAAAACATCAGATTAAAAAATAACTTGTTAACTGGTCAGTGGTTATCTGTGGATTTGTGAGGGGGAAAAAAAAAGGCTTTTTTTTTTTTTGGAGAAAACTTGGCTTTTCTAATTGAAAAAATTGTATTTCGGGAGTTGTTTTTTGGCAGTTGCCATCAGAAGCTTTCCTTGTGTGAGCTGTCAGGGTAAATGTGCTGTCGTTAGCCCACTACAACTTTAATGTCTGGTAAATGATGGGGGTTTTGGTGGGGTTGGGGGGGGGTGAGGTTTTTTGGATTTGGCTTTTTATGCTGTGTTGAATTGTTCCTGTAGGTGCCAAAAGGCGGACAGATGAAATGCAATTTAAAGAAATACTTGCTTTTAAAGTCCTGTGCAAGTATAACTTCAACATGGGTGTAAACTGGAACCTTTACTTATATTTCATAAATTTTCTTGTATATGGCATGTATCAATTACTCTATTAACATTAGAAAAAAATTGTTTAAGTGGAACAGTATGAATGGAATAGTTTGTGAATGGTGGGAATTAGATGGCCACAGCCTGAGCAGCGTTATTAGTCTCTAACTATTCTATAAATCTAGAATTTATCTAGGAACTGAATAGGAAGATCTAATAATAGTTTATGGCGACGTCATCTGTATGATATTAATGCTAGCAACCAAGTACATGAGTATGTGTTTAAATTTTTTAAGCAACTTCTGTGCTACATAACTTGTCTGGCTTTGCTTGCTCTTTAAAATAAAGTTTGGGAGAAAGAGTTTATTAAACTTCAATAATACTAAATTTAAGGTTGTATTGCAGTTTCAAATTCATGGACTGTGTCATCACGTCAGCCTCTAATAAACAGGTTCTGTAAGGTGCTGTGAGAATTGTTCTGTTGAAATGCAAGATGTGGGTGGTATTGCCTTTTTTTTTTTTTTTAAATGTGTGAAACTGGGGTGTTTTTGAAGCTTATTCCACTCAGGAATCTTTGATGGTGGTGCCTTTTTTTTTTTTTTTTTTCCCCAGTTTTCGTTACTAGATGATAAATAAAATTTTCAACTTTTAGAGCCAAAGTGGAACTCTCTTAAACACTTCGGTCAGCCTCTGAGATGAAGTACTCTCTGAAGAATCAAATACAAATTTCTTCTTCTTCAAAAAAAGAAATGTCAACCTCTGCATAGTTTTTAAAATTAGTTTTAGAAAGGCTCGTGAAAGTAAATGACTTAAATTGCCTTCTTGATAGTTACCATTCTCTGGATGTGCCGTTTCACAGACTTTTCTTTATAGCTTGGTAACTGCTCTTCGTGAATTAGAAGTTATGAAGTTAAGCCTTTAATACTATATTTTCTTCTTTGTTTTAACAGCTCAAAGGGAAGAGAAAAAGCATGAAGATAGAGCAGAGCATACGTCAGCATCGAAGAAATCTGTAATGGAGAAACAGACGTCTTCTCTCACTAAAAACCTTCCTTCAAAGAAGTCCCCATCCTTCTCGAGCACATCACTAACTAAACAAGCACTTAAACCTTCTGCTGGAAGTTTCAAAGGTGTAATTCCCAAGAAACCTTGGCCTTCATCAGGCAGCGTTCCTTCATCAGGCACTGTTCCTTCCAAACATTCGTCCGTCTCTCATGGCTCATCAGTTTCCAAAAAACCAGTTACATCCTCCAGTTTGGGTGGAGGACTCAAAAAGCCTTCTCTGTCTTCCATTTCTACCGCATCTGGAAGTAGTCAAGTGAAAGCATCAGCCAACCCAATCCAGTCACAACCCAACTCTCAGATTCGACAAAATATTCGACGGTCCCTAAAAGAAATTTTATGGAAGAGGTGGGAATTCAAGGCACTTATTTTATATAGGAAGCTACAACTAGACGTAAATGTTTAGCCTGCAGAGTTTTGTTTACTTCTTGATAAGGGATATTGGGGGACTGAATTTATACTACAAATTATTACAAGTATAATTGGCATTTCAGGGTTATATTAAAAAAGTTTTTTAAAATCATGATATAAAATGATTGTGCATGTGAAAAAGCCTTCAAGAAAAATAACCCCACCACACTATTCCATTTATATTGAAGTAATTGCAGTTGGAGAATTAAATAACAGCATAAAAGCTTTTTTAATGCAGGTGCTCTGAAGTTTTAAAATCTGGCAATGGCAGTGTTTGGAGATGTAAAGGTTGTAGGGAACATAGTATAGGAAATACCACAGTGAAAGGTTAAAGGCTTACTAAAGTAGAGATTCTCTCCCCTCCCAACATAAAAATCAACACCAACAAGCCCTGGTCAGTGGACAACTCTAGCACTGAGGAGAGAAAAGAACCCAAACCAAACACACAAACAAAAGCAAGTAGTCTCACAGTGATGATTAAAGCTAATGCCAACCATCTGTGCTTGCCATAGATCACCACATTCTGGTATTCTCTCTGAAAAGGAAATGCTGTTCACAGTGGAAAATGTAGGACTAAAACCCAAGTGCTTGGGGCTCCCCGTGTCATTCATGGCAGAGAAACTCCGGACCGCAGTGCCCCAGGGCAGGAGTAGTTGCACAGACTGACGTCCGTGTGGCTGCTGTGGGCAGTGCTGGCGGGTTGCCGTAGTTCACAGTTCCCCGTGCTGAAATAGACTTTGGTTTTGAGGTGTCATCTAAAGGAGTCTTCAGCCCTCACTGAGTGAGGAGGAGCCCCAGGTTGGCTCCTTCCTCTGAAAAGTCAGTTTTTACGAATGGTGCCTAAAGATTCATGCCTAACATAAATGCATGTGTGCTTTTTTTGTTTTTAACAGAGTTAACGATAGCGATGATCTGGTCATGACAGAGAGCGAAGTAGGGAAAGTAGCACTCAATATTGAAAAGGAGATGTTTAATTTGTTTCAAGTTACGGACAACAGATACAAGAGTAAATACCGTAGCATCATGTTCAATCTCAAGGACCCCAAAAACCAGGTTTGTAATTTCCTTAAACAGTAAACATATACTGAAATATACTTTTGGTTTTTAATATGTCAAACTCTACCCTCAAGATTGAGAGTTTCAAGATAGAGACTTATGAATTGTACTATAAAAGATTATTATAAAACCACTCAAATATTTAAAAAATATTTTTTTGTCCAGAAGGAATTCAAAGTCTAGTTACGTTGGTCATGTGTATCTATTAGGTTTGGGCATTTGGTGTGAAATATTTATTTACAGAATGGCTTTCTTAAAATAAATAGACTTTAATTTCTCCTCTTGTGACGTTCTGTAGTATGCTTTGGATACTACCTGTGTTGATGACCATATTTATGCTTTAAAAGGAAAAATATTGATGCTGGTGCAAATGAAAATATCCACTAGAGACCATTTGAGACTTGGGGTTTTTTTTTTAGATTTCTACAATAGGTACGAGTCAGGAGAGTGGCTGCTCAACTTCTGATGTTCCTATTCAGTTATATTGATAGATATTGACTATAACAAGGAAAATTTGTACTTTGTGTTTGTTTCATCCTTATTCTGGTTCTTGCACCTTTCCAAATTTGCTTATAAGTAGCCGGTGTTTTTGATAGAGAATTAAGAAAGTTGAACAAGTTTTGCCTTTTCAGCACTGCAAATCTTGCTAGTTACTGAAGCAGGTTCTCTTCAGCATGGCAACAAATTCTGTTTTGTTTTCAGGGACTTTTTCATCGTGTCCTTCGTGAGGAAATCTCTCTGTCAAAACTAGTGAGAATGAAACCAGAAGAACTTTTATCTAAAGAACTCTCTGTGTGGAAAGAGAAACCAGCTAAAGCAGTGAGTAACATAATTTTCCCCGATGTCCTTAGTTATGAATTAAGAGCGAGTTTGCCAACCCTTACCACCCATATTATGTTAATGCACCATTTTCTTCCTAATGAAATACTAATAGTGTTTAGTTTCAATATACTTTTTCTCTACAACCAGCCATATGATAACAAACTACGGCATAATATTATAAAATAAATATAACAAACTACGGCATAATATTATAAAATAAATATGTGGACTTTTTACCAAAATGGTTTTGCTTCTTTCAGATGATAGAGTCAAGAAGCAAATCTCATGAAAACAAGAAAACAGCTGTAAAACGGGAACACGCGTCAGTTGTAAATATGGAAGATTCTCCGCCAGTGTCCGATTCTGATGTAAGTATTGGCTATCGCTTCAGCATGAAGAGGTCGAGGGAGAGAAATGGTAACTAGGGCCTCAAATTTTTCATCAGAAGAGAAGATTGTTTCAGTGACCTGTAAGGATGTTATTACCTAGTAGGAGTGCTATGGGCATTTGTCCTCTGAGTTTGGAAGGCAACAACCAAGTGATAGGCAGATTCTGCACACGCGTCTAAACTGCTGTGTATTTTTCAGCCCTTCCTGTCAATTTACAAAGAAATCTCTCATTTCTGAACACTAGCTATCTACTTCAGAACACTGTGGAATGAAATGAGGACAAATGTTATTCAAGAACTCTATCTGACATGATATGCTTTCACCAAGGCCTTTAATATTTTTGTTTAAAGAACTGAAGTTAATTAATGATTTCCAAAGTATGTTTTATGGTTGAAATTAATGATCAGCTGGAATATGTTTATGTTTATTCACTTTTAGGAGCAGCAAGAGTCATCCCGAACTGCACCAAATTTAAACAGTGCTCCTTCTCTAGATGTTTTTAGCAGTATGTTGAAGGATACAACAAGTCAGCATCGAGCCCACCTTTTTGACCTGAACTGCAAAATCTGCACAGGTATCTACAGCGCTGACTTTGTGCAAAGTAAAAGAATTGTTAAGAGTGCTGTTTGTTTATTTTGGTTTTCTCCAAACAATTTCATTGTTAAATAGTAAACAAAAGCTTTTAAAATATATTTATAGGTCAGATTTCAGCATCTGAAGATGAAGTACCACCTAAGAAGATGAAGTCAGTGGCTCCAGTTAAAAAGGTGGAGTCGAAATCAAAATCAGAAGTTCAGTCAAAGTATGAAAGTTCTGCACCAACCCCAACAGCAGAGCCTGCCAAAGAGGCCGTCACTGAAAATGCAATGGAAACGGAAGCTGGACCGGTAGCAGAAACAGTTGCTCAGTCAAGTGTTGAAAGAACATACATTCCTACACCCCAGGGCCCTAACAATACAGATTCTTCTGTACCTGAGGAGACTTCTGCTTTTCCTGCCTCTTGTACTGGCGGAGTTGTCACAACCGTAACAGTTTCTGGCAGAGACCCTAGGACAGCAATGAGCAGCTCCTCTGGTATTGTGACAGCAGCCCTGCGTTCTGGTCCTGCATCTGACAAAGTTTCAACAGGCGAAACAAAACAGGAAGCTTTAAAACCAGTTATGACTATCCCCAAATCGATATTAACAAAACCATCATCCTCACCAGATCCAAGATACTTAGCAGTTCATCATTCACCCAATATCAAGTGCGTATATTTAATAGTAAGCCAAGCTACCGAATCTTTAATGTGGTTGTCTTCAAAGTCCCGTGTGTCCCATGTCCCCTTCCCCCAGTCAAAAGGCATGTTCAACTTTAAAGCTCAGATAGCCTGATCCAGATTTTTAATTTACCATCTCCTCAGTTACCTTCTGTAGTTGGTAAAATTTTCAGAGCATCAGTGTCTGTTGACAGCAAAGATTCTGCAATGTGTTTCAGCAGATAAATAAAACTTGAAGGTATTATGCAGACTTCTAAGTCTGCATGTACATTATTATACAGAAAGCGAGTGTATGTGAGAGATGGTTTAAAGGCATTTCCAGATTTTCATCCTATATTAAAATACAGTTAGATCTGAATTTATGAATATGAATTAAAATTAACAAATTGATCAGCTTGAAAGGAAGTGGATGTCTTTCGTACCCTGGGTATATACAATAGTAGAAGTAAATATTGCAAAGTATATCCTTGCGAAACTGCAGTTAAAAGATTTTTGTTCATAGCGTATTCTTTTACTTGAGAGTCTCTTTCAAATGCATGTTGTTGACTCAGTGGGAAATATATAATTCAGATTATTTTGTTACAGAGTCAAGATCACAACAGTTATAGTGCTAATCTAATTTTACAAAAGTCATATCTTTTGGCATCTTTTGCCTGTCTGCAGCTACAAGTTTATTTTCTGTTGCTCTCTGCTGTTTTCACTAATGCCAACTTAATGGAAAACATTAACAAAGCATTTAGTAAAAATTCTGTTGTTTGTTTAAAATAAAGTATTTGATCAATAGGAGGAGGGAAGAAAAGAAAAAAAGAAGGGACCATTCTCGTTTGTATTCTGTAACCTTTCCGTTTTGGATTTGTTTTGCAGTGTTGCAGAGCCACGCTCGCCGCAAGACAGCGACACTTCCCTCTTTCTCTCTCGGCTCAACACCATTTGGAAAGGATTTATTAACATGCAAAGTGTGGCCAAATTTGTCACTAAAGCATATCCTGTCTCTGGGTGCTTTGATTATCTTAGTGAGGTTAGCATCGACGTGTTTCTGTGTTTAGAATAAATCTGTACGGCGGTTCCCGTTGCTGGAAAGGCTGGGGTCGCTGTGTGTGTGTGGTTATATTGAAAGTGTAGCAGGGGTAAACGGCATCCCTTTAGTAACAGCAGAAGTAGATCAAGAAAACAAACAAAAAAAAAAGCCCTCGAAAAATTCCTCACAAATTTGTGAAGAATTCTTATGTCTTTAAATATGTTTATACATATGTCAGCATCTAACATGTAATAATACCTTTATTTCAACTTCATTTTTTTTAAAAGAAGTTTTAGAGCCAGTTTTTTAAACCAGATGTCTTGTTCTGTTCTCAAACTAGATGGGTCACTGATGCGATCTATTACAAAAGTTTGGCCATTTATTGAAAATATCCTTTTTACTAATTTTCAAATAAAAACAGGTGGATGATATTCTGGGAGGGTGTACGTTCAAATAATGAGATAGTATAAACGTTTATGTGAAAACAAATTCTTTTTTTCTCTGAAGAAATGCATTTTATGTGACTGTTAAGAAGTTTCACACACAAGTGTGTGTTTGAGGACCTTTATTAGTAGGGTTGGTGGTTCTGTTTGGTATTGCTTTTGCTAGGATGGATTTCGCTGTCCTCATGGCTCACGAGAATTCAGGTGACTTGGAGTCATGAGTGGAGCATTTCCTGAGAAACTGAGAGTGTGGAGAAAATCTGTATTTAAAATAGAAGCTTCCCCATAAAAACAATGCCAATAATGAAATTACAGAACTATTAGACATCTTGCTGCTATCCTTGTTCGGGAGTGCTTTTTCTCTTTTATATACACTGTTAGCCTTTTGGTAACATGCCATAATTAATCAACCCGAAATTTAGAGATAGCCATCCTGAAATTAGAAAAGTATGTAGAAAAGTTTAGTAAAATAGAAGAGTGCATTATCTAGGTGGCTGGGGTGGGGCAAACTGCGCTGCTTTTAATCATTAGTCTCTCTTGTTTTTTTTCTCATACTACCGTGTAATACTTCTTGTTTAGGATTTACCAGATACAATTCATATTGGTGGGAGGATCTCACCGAAGACAGTCTGGGATTATGTTGGCAAACTCAAATCTTCGCTTTCTAAGGTATAAACTTAAAATCCTTTGCAAAACCCAGAAGAAAAATACATCAATATAAAATGACAACTTTTTATAATATAAATTAGTAAACAGCAAATACTGACATAGATCACACCTGGAAAACTACTGACACCACTTATTCCTATGAAATTTTTGATTTATTGAAGAAACATGTTTATTGAGCTGCAGATCCTCTTGATCTCTCTCCTGCATAGTAGTTAAATCTTCATACTATATATTCATTTTTAATGATTGAACATAAATAATCTATTTATTCCGTATTGAAGATTGAAATTCAAATTTTAAACGCTAAATTATCATTTAGCATATGTAATAGATTTTACTATTAAAAACACTACAGAAAATTATGCACAGTATACAGATATAATTATGAAATTAAGAATTTTCCATTTCTTTCCTATTAATTTGAGCCTCAAGATGTTTAGTTTGATGTAAGATACACAAGTAATTCGTATTTCTGAAAATGACAAACCTAATTCTGTTTTAATGTTACCAATTGAACAACAGTTCTCTCTCAAAGCTAGAGGATTGCCTTGAAAACATAGTCGGAATGATAAATGTACAATTAACTTTACCCCTGGAATTTGCCCTTTACCATTTCATTTGCTGGTGTGTTGCAGGTTGAATTTTTCCACTCTGCTTTTGTATTTCAGGAATTGTGTTTGATTCGTTTCCATCCTGCAACAGAAGAAGAAGAAGTTGCCTATATCTCTCTCTACTCCTATTTTAGCAGTCGTGGTCGTTTCGGTGTTGTAGCTAATAACAACAGACATGTCAAGGATCTCTACCTGATCCCCCTGAGTTCTAAGGACCCAATTCCTTCCAAACTCTTGCCCTTTGAGGGACCAGGTAAGCACAAAACAGGGGAGGTTAAATACTAGGTAAAATCACAAAACAAAAGTCAATCAGAGACAAGTTGTGGTTGAATATTTAATATAAGCATTATTAATTTTTTCTGTATAAAACAATTTTAAAGTATGTAAATAGTGGAAAAATTGGAAATCCAACTCTGTTCAACATAAAATTGTCTGAAATTTACATAGCCCTTCCAATGAGATGCTTATATGCTATTAGGAAGAGGAGTTTACCTGTAAAATCAAGTATGTGGAACAGCCACTATATTGGGGGAAAAAAAAGCAATAAACCCCCCTCCCCTATCTTCAGCAACGCATAAATCCACAAAACCTGGGCCCCTACAAGCCATCCATCGTCGCTTAAATCAAGCAGGAAACTTAGCCCACAGAGGAATCGAGAAATCTATGAAGACAAAGTTAATACTTGTAGTGGTTTCACTAAATTGTTGTTGTCTCACGCTAAGTATTAATCTGTACGTGCAGTATGGTGCACAAGGTGTTAGGAATGTTTTCTTCTAGGTGCAAACTCTAGCCAAATCACTGACTTGTGAGAATTGGTTTGTTGGGGGTAAAGGGGATCCACATTCCTTAGGCTTAGTAGGTGGCAGGCAGTAGTTGCTATAGGCAGGTTATATTATAATCTTCTGGTTTTGTTAAAATTACCAGTGGTAATGCTTGGCTCGAGTTTGCTCCGTCTTTGTGCATTGAACATGGTGACAGAAAAACTGAGAATGAATTCAGTCATGAAACACACTTCTGTTGCAAAATTTTAAGTCATCTTCATCTGAGGATGGAGGAGGTGCACATGCTTAGTTTCCAAATAAGTATCTGGGATTTTATGTAAAAGTAACGGATTGAGAAACTGAAGAGCGACAGGGTACAATGAAGGCAATACTTCATTGTCATAGCAATGGCTTGAAAATACTCAACGGTAGGTATGGAACAGCAAACGGAGCTGACCTTTCTGAGAAGCTGACTGTCCTCTGCTCTTCAAACACAAGTTCGGGACTAAACTCAATAAAGCATTCTCAGAGTTTATATGCAGGAGCAGCAGTGTCTGGGGCAGGTTTTCACGTGTTAACAGCATACAACTTCAAATGAAACATTGTTAGTTAAATGCTCTCCCTTTTTCTGTGAGATCACAAAGGACGCTTGCTCTGCCTGCCCAGACGAGACTTTTCTCATACACTCCAAATCTGTCTTACCCATCCTTGAATAGCGCAGTCAGGTCATTGTTTTTAGGCGATAGCTAAAACGGTAGGATTCTTGCTATCTAAATGAATCACATAGTCATTGTGATTTTTTTAATCTGAGCCCCTCATAGTCTTTAATTTTGTGAATTGTTTAAAGTTATGCAAGATCTGTTTTTCCCATTTCATAGCCAAGAGATGAAAACACTAAGTGCAATACCCTTTCAGCACGGGGGTGTAAGCAAAGAGTTTTAACTTGTGGAATAGTTCTTCCAGCCAGAACAAAAGAAACACCCTTCTTTGTGGACACTGATGTGAGAATGGGATTGGCCATTGAATCGGCTGTAAATGTCTGCAGTTTTTTTGCTGGGCTAGTAAATAGCCTGCTTTAGGGGGGCACTTACCAAATTGTTGCCTACTTGCATTCCTGTGGGAACACCAGCTTTCCTTTTTACGCTTCCTTTTACTTTTCCATTATAGGTTTCATTAGATTGGAGGGTTGGCAAATGTAGACAAACTCTACTAAGTATTAGTATAGCGATTTTTAATGTCAGCCCAGTTTTGCTGAGGTTAAATTGCAAAAGTTTCTCAAAACTGGAGGGAATTGCTCAGAAGAAATACAGGCATCGTTTGCAGGTGTTGATGGAGGCAAGGTTTCTGAGTCAGGTTCTCAAGTTGAAATAGGTATTTGTAGGCCAAGTGGATTAAGGCTAGCAATAGAAACAAGGTTCCGAAGGCAGAGAGGCCACATGATGTAACGGCTTCATAGAAGACCCACTTCCACCTGACTTCTGCCACCAATTCACACTTCTTGGAAACTTCTGTAGCAGCCTTTACCTCATAGTTGGGCTAAGTTGTGTTTGTATTTTAAAACCAGACCCAGCATGGGGTGGCAAAAAAATCAGGTAAGCTGTTTTTCTGGTTTTGTGCATGTATTAAAACCACAGCATAAAAAGACGTGTAATCCATACTTTTTAATGCCATCTGATGGAATTTACTGCTTTTTCTTTCTTTCACAATCAATAAAAATATTTAATGGAAAGTGGTCATTGTCTCCTTAAATTTAATTGTGTACCTTCAAATAGAGTTTAGCAAGGACTCGGAAAGCTTTGTGCTGTAGATAGCTTCAGATGATTTGATGAATATGCCCGGAGGGGGGGAGGAGGGAGAGGACAATAAAGCCTGCCACTCCAGAAATCCTAGTTAGAAGATATTCCGGCTGTATCAACCAGTTCCATCAGGCACGTATGGATTATGAATTTCTCCTGTTTTCTGGTGGACTGGATGTGGAACACAACTGAGGACTTCTGAACTGCACTAGTACCTAGAAGATCTACAAAAAACTTTGTCATGTGTGATTTAAAAACTGAGGAAAATGGACAGTTATCCGTATTTATACTTAATCTCAGACATTTATTACCAGATTTCCTGTATCGTGGGCTCTTCTGCATTGTCTTTGTGCAATGGTTTACTGTATGTGAATTTACTTGCCTGTTTAACATACACACCTTATTTAGCACTTTCATCTGTGGATCTCAAAGCACTTTGAAAAAATAGTATAATCAGACTAAACTACCAATAGAAGGGTTTAGTGGCAACGTTGGGAACGTAACAAGTATCTTACATAGTTAAAATAAATGAATTTTAATAAAACAGCCATATACCAGCAAAGGATTCCACAAATGCTGGTAAATTTCTTTTGGTAGTTTACAGTAGGAAGTGTGTTTTTTCTTAAAGTATGAAGGCATGAAATCTCCTTGTGCTGCTTGGAATGCTCTTAAAAATTGCAATAAATGGAACAAAATTTTAACTGTAGTCTGAATAGAGTTAGGTGTCTTCATATCAGCAGATACGGTTATGAAAAGTAGCAGCAGTAGAAGAACATGGCATTACAAACCTTATTTTCTATGCCAGCCAGTTCCATTCAGCAGGTGTACCTGAATGCGCAGCAGTGTCACGATGCGGGAAGTGATCTGTAGCCCTGAATTAAGGTGCACAATGTTGCTGGTAGTTGTCAGTTGCTCTCATGGTTCATTGGTACAAATATTTAAATGGTGGTGATAAAATCTAAAGAATATCTTGTATTGGTCTCTGCAGCTTAAAAATGTACACCATTGGTGTGCTTAGTCCATTCCTGTGGTTTTGTCACCGATGTACAGAAATTACTCAGACATCTTTCACAGCGCAGGTAACTTCCCACCAGCTGCTGAGGATAGGGAGAGATGTGGCCATTATATGCATAAATATGGTAAAACTGATTTAATGAAAAAATGTATTTAAGGGTAAGAAAAACAAATATTCATCCAATACTAATATTTAGTATATAATGTTTTAATGGCTTTAGTTACAGGATGTGACTCAATCAAACCAGCACGTGGACTTCAAATACATAATAGGATAACAGCTATTTTATAAATAATTTAGCACTGAAAGCTACTAACTCTGCCGACACAGCCTGCGGCACTCTTAAAACCCGTGCTTGTGACAGACAGTTGCTGAGCAGCATTGGGAGATTGCAGCCAACATTTTCATTATTACCTAAATTGAGACACTTAACCTATTTACAGGTGTTGAAACGGAATGGGACTGAGCTGGGAATGCTGCTCCAGCTGTGGGTTTCCCTTCAAAAGCAGCATTTAGTGTTTGATCGCTTTGAACTGAGCGCATGCAGAAGTCAGGTTAGGCGTAACTTCTAATATTTGTGTAAAAGTACAGTATGAAAATATAAAATTTTAATGGATTATATGATGACTAAACTCTAAACATTAACATTACTGACTTACTACTGGAATTTATTGGCTTGAAAGCGTATTAAAATTTTACCCTGTTTTAATTAGTGACTTGATCTCTGTTTCTTACAGGGATTCCAAACTGATTTGTCAGTAATCGCAGTTTATTAGACACCCTGTCTCATGGATTTTTTTGAAATCTGTTCATTTCAGTTATGCAGTGTTTGAGATTCATTAGGACTAATTGCATAAATCAAAAGTGTCAGTGTAAAAGTAGCTAACCAAAACTTTAACAACCAAAAAAAACCCAAATGCGTACTAGGAGATTTTGGATGAACAGCGATTGGAGAGGTGCTCTGCGCTGGTCAACACTGACCAAACGTGGAGTCATTATTCACAGACTGATACAAAAAAAATAAAAAGCAAATTCACACACAGTGAACCATTTCTAACAACTGAGCTATTCTGACTACAAATTGTGCATGCTTTCTTCCTAGTTAAGTTTGTCTTACCTTTGAACTATGCTTTGGTCTTATATATTAATATCATTTCATTTAAGGTAGTAAATTATTGTCAACAGAACTGCTTTTAGGCTGTGGCTGCATACGAGTATTTGGTTAAGTCAAGTATTTACGCGGTCCTTTTGGAATAATCTTAGATTCACTGAAATAATTATTTGGTTAGTTCCTGTCCTGCCTACTTTCATTGTACATCTCAGCATCCCTACTCCTTGTATGGGGGAAATCTGTGCATGTATTGAATTGTTAGCAAATCTTAGTCCTGGTAATACAGCTGGTTAATTGTCTTCACTTATTAATGTTTTTTTTTTAAATATGAAAGAAGAAAGTGAAAATTGGCAACGCTTACTAACACTGAAACCTTGTATCTGGAGGAGAAAACCTTTTTGGCACTGAATTTTAGATATTCAAATAATACATACCACAAAATGAAAGATTGTTTAAAACAACGTGTCTAATACCCTCTTAACCACAGAACTATGTAAAACGTGACCTGTGAACTGCGAAATAACAGGAATTCTATTTTGGATCTAGAATGTATTCTACAGAGTAACTGTGGTCCAAAAACTTTCACTCAAATTTCATTATTGTTTCTCAACATAATTATAATGAGAGCTATTCCTGACAGGAAATCTCAAGCAAATATTTTAAATTGGCCTCAAATTTTCATTATAATTTTGGCTGGTCTTTTTTAAAAAAGACTATTTCTGGGGAGTAGCCAGACTTTGCTGGTTTCTTCAGTAAGTGATTAAAACAGTTTCACTGTACTATTTTCAATTACAATCAGAAGATACAGAATTTTAAAGGGAGGGTTTGCTTTCCCTCAGTTGTCAAAAGATCTCGTAAAACTTTGCAGTTAACTTATTTTATTTGAAAAATGATCGTCTTTCTCTTATTATTTGTAGTTCATTATTTAGAAAAGGTGTATATGGGATAAGATTTAAGCATAAGAAGTGGAAGTGTTGGTGATTTGGGGGACGTTCTGTGAACAAAAGTTACTTCTTAATGAGATATATCAAGCATTGAAGAGAAATAGTATGTTTAAAACGTAATGCAGCTATGGTTTTGGTGTGTTATTTAGCAAACTGCAAGCAATTCCTGCAGCGTAGGCTTTCACTGAAGAAGAAATCTTGACTGAATTGGTTTTAATGCTCGGGCTGTCCCTTGGCACCAACTCAGCCAAGTTTTTCATCATGTGCTTCCGTAGGTTCTGACTGAATTTAGCTTAAGCTGCAAGAGTGATGCTACCTTCTTGCTGACAAAACTTCGCATTTAACCTAAAAATGTACTAAACTCTTTAATTGATTTCTCAGTATGAAGTTAACAAGCAAAACCACTTAGAAAAGGCGAAGTTTATTAAACGTGAACATAAGTTTAGGAAAACAGCTGATGTAATTTTGTTATTAGATGGTAAACTTAAGAGTCTCCTTAAAACTTCTTTGAATTGACTTGTTTCAGCAGTGATGTATCTGTGCGTGTGGTTTGCTAATGGAACATATCTGCAACTATGGGGTTTGGGGTTTTTTGTTGGTGTCAAAAAGTTTTCAGTGCTAATAATTAGATATTTAAAAATTGTTCTTTAATGAGTACTTGGTTGTACATACATATATACACACATATAAAAATATAAAACTTACTTACAGGATAATGAATAGAAGGAACCACGTAGGTCAGAGTTCTCGCCATGCCATCTAACCACAGTGAATATTACCTGTTACTTTACAGATTGTTTTGTGTTTCTGTATTATTGCTTCCTGGCTGGATGCAAATCACAGCCAATGGCACAGATGGGGGAAAGACTGTGGCCTCAAATGAGGACCCTTTAAAAGGCATTAAATCCAGAAGTTAAACAGCCTCTCTGTACAGATTTTCTACATTTGCCACCAGTTGTATGTTAAAGGATTTATTCCTTGCCCTTCATTGTGGACATGTTTATCTTCCACAAGTGCCAGTGGGAACTGTGCGTGTAAAAGGAAGAAATACAATAACACGTAACAGACCTACAGACCTTAGCATTTTTCCTCTTTATCAGAAACTTTCCCATCATTTTTGGATATACTTCACCAAGGATTCAAGTCTGACGCTTTCACAAAGGAGCAGTTGTGCTCACAGCAGTTTTTACTCACAGAAAGGCCCGCAGCATCACACTGAATGCTGCAACAGAGGGTGTAAAGCCCCCTTGCCCTCTGCATGCCACGTCCGTTCCCAACCCACTGTTCCTTGCCGAGAAAGCCAGCGCAGCCCAGGTCCTTTAGTCCCACCTGCTAAACTCCTGTCTGCTTCACCTCTCCTTTGCTTCTTTGGTATGATGGGTATCAGTTTCCCTGCTCCTGTCGTGTTTTAAAACAATACCTAGCTGGAAAAAAGCAAACAAGCAGGGAGTGGGTTACAAGCTCTAATACTGTTTCCAAACACAATTTGTTTGAGATTTTCTTCTTGGCAATTACTGGCATTTGTTTAACTTAGAGTGAGACAAAATATTTATGGACTGATGTAAATGGCAATGTGGTCTTTTAGCAGATTATAAAAGAAAGATAGTTACAAAGTTCAGCCCAGGTTTTCTCACTTTTCAGTATCTCTGTGTATACAACATAGTTGTAAACTATTTAAAAGTAAATATATGATTTTTCAGGGGAAGGTAGGGATGGTTGAACAACAAAAAAACCAATATAACAATGCAAAAAATATAAAAACTTTCTTTGGTTTTGAACATTTGCAGAGATACTTTTTAATAATCATACCTGCTGCTGCCACCTTTTATTAAGAATATCAAGGAAGGAAGGAAAATATTTTTTACTTATATACAAATACATATATAAAGTAAAGAAATATAGATGCATATGCTTATGGACTAATGAAAATTGCCAGTAGGTCACCTAATGGAATTTACAAAAACTGTTATCTGTATGACTTTTGTAGCTGCCTCTATAGAAAATAATAAGTTTCTGCTGAAATCATAATTAAAAATTAGGTTTTTACATGTACAATCTTTGTGTTTCCTTTCAGGTCTTGAGTCATCTCGGCCAAATCTAATTCTTGGATTGGTTATCTGTCAGAAAGGGAAACGTCCTGCCACTGGTATCGAAACAGAAAAGATAGAGGAAAAGCGAAGCAGAATTCAAGCACATGAGGAAACGGAAACATCGCTGTTCTCTAAAGGGCCACTGGCTGCTTCGCAAGAGAAGAAAACTCCGAAATACACACTTTATTCAGGAGATTCAGCCGTAAGTACGACACCACCTGGATCTCCTCCGCCCCCGCCTCCCCTTCCCATTCCCGACACCTCAGCAGTTACACCTTCGGTATTAAAAATACTGTCCTCGATTAAAAGTGGAACCACAACCACTGTAACACCACCAACTTCAACTGCTGCTCCTGCAAGCGTTACTGCTACGCATTCATCCTCAAAAACTGCCACACCTCTCGAGCACATCCTGCAGACACTTTTTGGAAAAAAGAAAACTTTTGAGCCTCTTGCTAAGGATTCTGAAACTGTCCAGTCTTCAAATCAGGAAGGTCACGCTGCTGCTGATGGAGGAATGTCAGCTGTTCCTTTGTTAGATCCCATTGTGCAACAGTTTGGGCAGATGTCGAAAGACAAAGCTATAGAAGAGGAGGAGGATGACAGACCATATGATCCTGAAGAAGAATATGGTCCGGAGAAAGCTTTTGAAATGCAGACTGGTGAAAGTGAAAAACGATACAATGTGGAAAAGCCATCTAATACAGCAGAACTAGAGGACGAGGCCTATGATCCAGAAGATGAAACTATCTTGGAAGAAGCAAAAGTTACTGTTGATGATTTACCAAACAAAATGTATACAGACACTAAAAGCAATTCTTCAGAAACATCTGCTTCGTATGTGCCTGATTTATCTGCAGCCTCATCCTTGGTGGAACAGCAAAAAATGTTGGAAGAATTAAACAAGCAAATAGAAGAACAGAAAAGACAACTTGAGGAACAAGAAGAAGCCCTCAGACAACAAAGAGCAGCTGTTGGTGTTTCAATGGCTCATTTTTCAGTGTCTGATGCTTTAATGTCACCACCACCAAAATCTTCCCTAATAAAGACTGAGTTATTCCATCAGGACCAGCAAGCTATGCAAAAAGTTGATTTACCTTCATCTTTAAATCAGCAAGCACAAGTATTAAACCAGGGCTGTGACCCAAGGCAGAATAGAGATCCGCGACAAGCTAGAAGAATGGCGACAGAGACTAATGACAGTGTTGATTCTCGAATAAAGCCGCAGGTGGTACAGAATGAGATTCCCACAGGAGAAGTTGCTCCAGCAAGTTTTCCAAATGCTTTGCAGACTTCACTTGGCAAGGAAGAGAAAACTTTGATTTCTGCTACTCAGCCGGGTTTTAGCGGTGATAATTGGGTTTCAAGTGAAAAGGCATCTACATTGTCCCAGAAAGAGGCATCTAATAGCAAATTTGAAAACACTCTCCAAGTTAATTTGGAAAACATGAGTCAAACAGTTTCTGGAGAACCTTCTACATCCAAGCCTTTACGTAAAGTGCTGCTTCCAACACCGCCAAGTACATCTTTTCAGCCGAATTTCTCCACATCAAGTGACAGTCAGTCTGTGCAAGACATGCATAAAGTAGCATGGTCAAATGAGTCAAACGAAATAATGGGAAGGGATTCTTTCTCAAATACAATGTTTACTTCTCAGGAAACGGCAGCTGGTCACTTTGAACCAGAGAGGGGTCTTTCATCAGTGCAATATGACGAACAAAGAAATTCTCAGGTTCATCAATTTGTAGAACAAACTGAATCTCCATCAGTTCAGAGTGAGGGCGGACCTTCCCCGCAGCACTTTGAAGAAAACCGAGCTGGACCTCCATTTTCTTTATCTGGGCAGAAAGGAGGGCCTCCACCACCACTGATGCTCAATGCACCTGGAGGACCTCATGGACCTAATTTTAGAGGACCGGCTCCACAGTTCTCTGAAGAACATGATTCTCCAAATAATGACGGGCAAAGAGGGCCTCCATCTGGAAGATTTGGAGGTCAAAAGGGTCCCATTCCTTCCTTGTTTTCTACACAGCATGGACCACCATCTCTTTTTGGTGATAACAGGGGCCCTGCCCCTTCTTATCATGGTGTTCCAAGAGGAATGTCACCATCTCAGTTTGAAGATCGTAGGGAACCTCACATGGAACAAAGGGAATTCTCAGATTCCCAGTATAATGAAATGATTAGGCCTCCAGGACAGTTCGAAGGACCAGATCCACCTCAGTTTATGGGAAACAGAGGACCTTCACCCTTTCCTTTTGGAGGTCAAAGACGACCCCCACCAGCTCAATTTAAAGGACAGAGAGGAGGCCCTCAGTTTGGAGGGCCAAGAGGTCCAGCCCCAAGTCATTTTGGGGGACCAAGAGGGCCTCACCCAAATCAATTTGAAGGGCAGAGAGGTCCAGCTCCAAATCATATACCTGGTCCAAGAGGACTTTTGCCACAGCCATTTGAAGAACGGAGAGGGAGTCCACCACCCAGATTCGCCAACCAGAGAGGTCCAGCACCGCTTCAGTTTGGAGGACCAAGAGGAGCCACACCTGCACTGTTTCCAGAAGAAAATGAACCTCCCCCTTCTAGATTTCATTTCCAAGGACAGTCACCACAAAGTATGAAGCCAACCCCAAGACCACTCCTGGACCTTCCAAGCCATCCACCAGCCCATAGAAAAGAAATGTGGGAGGAAGCTGGACCATCTGCATCTCTTTCCAATATGTCTGGACAGGGATCTGAGTCGGAAGGACAGTGGTCAGCATCTGACTTCCGAGAAGGCAAAAATCCTGAATTTAGAGGCCAGACATTTGAAGGGAGACAGAGAGAGAGATATGAGGGTGGAAATAAAGACAAGGTCTTAGATCAGCCAGAGCCTCAGCAAGCAGATAATCGACAAGGTAGACCCTTTGAGGAAAGACGAAGGGATCGAGAACATGGCAGACCTTGGGAAAGAGACCGTGGCAGAAACTGGAATAGAGACAGGGACTGGGAGAGACACAGAGACAAGGAATGGGATAAAAACAGAGACAGAAACCAAAACAAAGATAGAGAGAAGGATTCAGAGCGGTCTAAAGAATGGGAAAGAAACAGAGACCGAGAGAGAGCAAGAACCAGAGAGAGAGAATCCTACAGAAGACGTGATAGAGAGCGATCAAGAAGCAGAGACAGAGATCGTGACAGAGAGAAAGACAGGGACCGGGATCGAAGCAGGGAAAAAGAAAGAGATCGAGAGAGAGATCGAGATCGTGAAAGGGAAAGAGGAAAAGATCGCAAAGATCGGAGTAAGAGTAGGGAAACTGGTAAAGAGATGAAGCAAGAAACACCGAAGGAAACTCAGAAACCAACAGAAACAGAAGCTTCATCTTCCACTAATCAGTCATAGAAACATGACTGATATTTTATTTCCCATAACTAATATACTTTTACAACACAGCAAGGACTGAGTCAGCATCTGTATATACTGTATATTCTCACCTTTACAAAAATGCTGTTGTAAAACTAGCCTTACAAAATGTACTGACAAATTAGCAATTTTTTGAACAACTGTGAATGAAAATACTCAAATAGGTAAAAGGCAAGAACATACCGGACTTTCACTTGCTGCATTTTGTGCATAATGTTTTTCTTATAAAAATTCACAGCGTTACCTGTACTGAAATTTTGTTTTTTTCTACTTGCATCTTTATCTGAAAATTTCCATTTACAGTACAGAAATGGAAAAAGTCTAAGAAGAGCATATTGCTTTTTAAGATTATAAAGTTATGTTTTCCAGTAACTTGAATTGTAATTTTATAAGAGAATTTAATCCAGACCTTAGGAGCCATACCTGTACATCTCATTTACGTGATATTCTGGTGTCAACGTTGTTCCTACAGCACACACTTTAAAAAAAGGCGTCCACTGTTGCTGTCTCATTTATGTTACAACAGAAGAGTCGTATGTATTTAGGAAAAGGATGCAGAACAGTGTTAATAATTACTTGTGACTGACGGAGGATTTGAAAATGGAACGTTATAAGCTTAAAGTGCACTATCTTCCTTTTATATACAGGTATTTTGTGTTTTGGAATCCATCTGTTAAGTGTACAGCAAAGAAACGTCGTACTTAGTTTTTTCATGAGGCTGAGGGGTTTTAAATGTTGCATTTTTACAAATCTGTAATTAAAGAACATATAAGAGTAGCACCTTTATAACCAGCAAAACTTATAAAAACATCAGACGTTTATTTGAAAAAAGGCTAAGACTACAAACAAATTGGTATACCAAAGGAAAGAAGAATAAGTTGGTTAAATAGGCCACTAAATCTCTTACTTTGAACTGATTTAGTGGAACAGTTTTTTGGTTTCGTTTTGGTTTTGCAGAATTTTGCCATAGATTTAAGAAATATCCCCATTTTATTGTACTTTTCATTCTTAAAGTGTTTTGCTCCTGACAAAAATGTCACTGTTTTGTTGTTAGACCCTACTTAGGCTGGTAGTCTATATAAAACTCTCCACTGAGAAAGGTATAACTGCATTAAGCTTGGAAAGAAGAGCAGTGGTACTGCATGTTGTGATTCAAGAAGGAAGTTTTTCACTGTGAAATACATTACATCGCTACTTTTCCATGTATTCTTCAAGTACGTAATTCTAAAGTATGAAATAAAACCCCGCTAATTTATTTGACCATGTAGATTAACAGTTAGGTAAATATTTTGATATTTTTATAAAATAGTTTTGGAAATGTAAAAATGAAATTCCTATAAACATTTGCATCTTGAAGACCACATTACAAGTAGCATGTGTGCCATGTATCTCACTACAGATTTTACAGTCCATATTGGTGCATCTGAAGTCCTTATACATCAAGGATCTGCTGGTTGAAATGGTCATCGGGATTCTGAACCTGTAGGCAAAACATTAAAATGCAGAGGTGGTATTAAATGCAAACATCTACTATGGTGTAAGATTTTTTTCTTAATGAGATGTTTCTAATTTAAAGACATACATAAAAGTATGCAAAAAGTAAGTGTGTTTGTTTAGGTTTACTTGATAGAAATTTCTGTAAATTGTATTTTATATGGCAAAATATATCGCTGTACATTAAAATATGGGACTTGACAGGTTTTTGTTACTGTAAGTAGAATAAACATCTACAAAGAACTGTTGTCCATTTCTTAAATCTGTATGTGTATATTATTTTCTAAATATTGCTGGTTCTCACCAAGCCACAGGAGTCACTGCAAGAGACTGATGGCACACAGTTTTTACTTCCTCATTGTTTAATGAAAGAAGATGTTTTGCAGGACATCACTACCGATTGATGCTTAATTGTAGGCATTCTAAAAATCATATGAAAATCTGTGTGTGTAATTTTTCTGTCAGTTCTAAAACATTCCCTATTTTATTCTGATTATTTTTTTTAATTTGAATTAGGAAGTTTGTAATTTGTAGACTTTACACCAAAAGATCTAAAGAAAATAAAAAATATTAATTAATTTAGGTCAGCTTTGACCTTAAGAAGAACTCGGTTCACACCATTTTTGAATTCCTTGACTTTACGTTGTTACAAAATATATGTGTGGCTTTTCATCTTCTAGGAAACACTTATGTATCACAGATCAGTTTAGGAAAGCTGTTTGCGATTTGGAGACAGTAAATGCATCCTCCCACAGATGTAGTGGCGAAAAAATAAACCGCATACAGACAGTCACTAATGACTTACTATTTTAAACCACAGCTTTATATAGTTTATAATGACCTGGACTTGGATTTTGCAGCAAGGTTCCTGTGTTCTAGGCTGCAGCTGACAGTAAAATCTAGGCTGAAAAGAACATAACAATTTAACTCAATTTACAGAGACTAAAAATGGTACTGGATTATTATCATGCATTGCAAGAAAGAGAAAAATAAACAATTCTCTGGCTTTGTTTAAACTTTTGATTACCATGAAACAACTTACTCTTTTAAGCTTTTATCTATGTTTGTACTAAGCTAAATTAACTTTCCAAAGAGCATTTTGCTAAATTTTTATGTAAAAGCCTCTGAAATGTCTAGAACAAAATAAGCAGACAGACTACAACATCTCTAAAAGTCTGTACTATACCAATTTTATGCATTCTAGAGGAGACTGCGCAGAAGGGTCCAAGGAGGGGAAGAGTTTATTACCAAGTCCCAGGTGCAGAAAACTGCCTTTAAAATTTTGTTTCTAGAAGAAAGTCACCAGTGTAAGTTTCAGACTTTGGCTACACCTCATATAATATGGCGCACTTCAACTTGGAAAATGTCTGTGTGTGCTACCTTGATGGAATCTGCACGTCATTGAAGAATGCAGTAAACAGACTTTATTCTTTTGAGTTCCCGAAGGGAATAAAGATTTCATAAAGTATTATTTTTAAAAAAAAAATCTTTTTCTATTTATGAGCTAGAGTAGTATCTTTGTGCCTTTCGCACTCCGGCTTGTTTCTAGAATGCATTTTCTATAATAGGCGTCTGTTTTTAATACCAAAATACATAACCAGTAGTAGATACATAATAGAGACCAAATGTACAAACTAACTGCTGGTGAAGGTGAGATGCCTGCTGCGGAGACAATGGTTCTGTGTGGATGCATTCAGATGGTCTCCCAGTGACAGACCTAGGATCCAAGCTCATTTGCATGCAATCATCATACCACTTTACAAGTCCAGAAAAATTGAACTTTTTTAAGGGGCTTTGGACTAACTTTCTATCAAAGAACAGTTTTTAAACACTGGCAAACTACTAAAATGTTTATAATTTAGTAACTCAATCTGGGAATAGCGAATCTAGGGCTACGGACTCCACTGTGGCTGTGTATAGGATGTAGGAGAGAGCCTTCTGCCTCCAGTGCTTCACAGATCCGTTCTTGGTGGGGGGAAAAAAAAGGCAAAAAGGGAAAAGCCTTTATCCTGTAACAATGAAACTAAACATACGTGTTAATTTCAGACCATGGTGGCTTTTTTTCTCTCCTACAATTTTCTGTCATACTATCTGTGCTATCAGTGGCTGGTAACAAGTAGTAGGTGAGAGTACCGAATGGTACCTCTATCACAGAAAACAGTGATGGACATGACCCGTGATCAGTCAGCCATCGGGAACTCCCAGCCCTGGCCAGGTTTTGGGGAGGATTTTTACTTGAGTGACAGGCCATGCACCCACTGCCTTTCAACAGGCTTCATGTTCCTGAATGGCCTGAGCTCCACTGCCTGGCTCCTAAAATAACTTGAAGTAAACACAACGTTTTCCTGCAGGCTGTGAGCTGATGAATTCCAAAGCCTTGTGTTGGCGAAAAAATTCCTGTCGTGTTCATGTTGAACGAGGAAGCCTTATGTGGAAAAGCAATGCCAAGCTCCTGTTTAATGGCTTGGCGTGGATAAAACCTCGCTGTGTCCACACTTAGCGGGGAGGCTTCGCCCGAGGGTTGGAGATGGTGACTTTCGGGACCTTCCTCTGTGTTCTCTCAGTGTTTCCCGCTCTGGGCAGCTTCCCCTGGACGTTTCCTCACTGACTGGGCTCCACCACCCCAACTCGCCGGTTTTCCACAGCCCAAACTGGACAAAATTGTAGAATAGAATCATAGAATTGTCCAGGCTAGAAGGGACCTTTAAGATCACTGAGTTCAACCATGAACCTGACACTGTCAAAATCACCACTAAACCATGTCCCTCAGCACCACATCTACCTGTTGTTTAAATACCTCCAGGGATGGTGACCACCACTGCCGTGGGCAGCCTGTTCCAATGCTTGACAACTCTTTCTGTGGAGAATTTTTTCCTAATACCCATCCTAAACCTCCCCTGGCGCAACTTGAGGCCATTTCCTCTTGTCTTATCGCCTGTTCTTTGGGAGCAGTGCCCGACCCCCCCTCGCTACCCCCTCCTTTCAGGGAGCTGTAGAGAGCCAGAAGGTCTCCCCTCAGCCTCCTTTGCTCCAGGCTGAACACCCCCAGGGCCCTCAGCCGCTCCTCATCAGACGTGTGCTCCAGACCCCTCACTAGCTCCGTTGTCCCCAAGGGACCCGGGAAGCAGGCCCGGGTACCCGTCGCTACCCCGCGGCGGCCTCTCCCCGCCGCGGTCCCTGAGGCGGCCGCCCCGGTCCGAAGCCGCCGCCTTGAGGCGCGGAGCGGGGGCGCGCGCGGGCGACGAGGGGGAGCGGGGGGGGGGTGGGTGGGGAGGGTGGTCGCGCGCGGGCGGGCGGCGGTTGCGCGCGGCGGTTGGCGGCGGATGGGCGCGGGGGGGTTCGGCCGCGGGCGGCGGGTGGGCTGAGGCGGGCGGCGGGGTCCGCTCCGGGCCCGGCGAGCTGCTTCCCCCCGCCCCGCTCCGCCCCGGCTCCTGTCAGCCGGGGCCTGTCCCTCCGCCTTCCCCGGGCCGCCTCGGGGCCCACGGGGCGCCCGGCGGCTCCGCTGAGTGGGTCTGAGGCGGCAGTGCCCCGGGGCCTCCCTGCCGAGGCCGGGTGCGGGCCGGTGGGGCCCCGTTTGTCGTGAGCGGCGGTGTCGGTGGGAGGGAGGGCTTCTCGTGGGCGCGGGGGGGGACACGGTCAGGGTGGCTGGTGCTGCTCTGGCAGGAGCTCGGTCCTCCCTTGGTTACCTCGCGGTGGTCCAGAACCGGTATTGACTGCAATTTCTTTTTGCCTTTATTTTTTTTCATGGCTAGTACTGGTAATTCTTGCAGGTTTTATGGTTTACTGTTGAAAGAGGCGTTGGTGACTGCTTAGGTTCACTGTAGTCATGTCAGGATCGGCCCCTGAGGAACCTCAGACCTCCATTCCTCCAAGCACAGCTAGCGTTCCCGATCCCGCGCCGGTGGCTGGTGGACCTGGAAGCTCAAGTGACGTTTCCTTTGGTGAGCAAAACCTTAGCTTCACCACCACAGATGTCAGCCTGGTGGAGATGATGGAAATTGAATATACCCAGCTGCAGCACGTACTTTACTCGCACATGGAGGCACAAGCGAGTGAAGGTGAAGTGGAAGCTAGGCTCAGTTCTTTCTCCTCACCTGGTAATGCTGCAGACGCCGCTGTGCACCAGACTTCACTGAACACCACGCAGGAGGGGGGTTCATCAAACAGCTCTGGGAACCAGTCAGTTTACCCAGTTGCCTGTCAGTCAGGACTACCTTCTGACAGCAGCGTGCCAAGTTCAAACCCGCGTTTGGGCTATGCTGACTTTCAGGAGCTCAGAATGATGTTTCTTAGCGAGTCTAACCTCCCTTTGAACCGAGCAGATAAAATGTCTCACGGTAGCTCTGTAGAAGTCCCAGGATACAGTTTAGTAAAAGTTAAACATAGTGAAAGTGGGGCAAATAAAGAAAACATACTTGTTGAAAATTCGGCACTGGCGCCAGAGCCTAGATCTAAATCTGCAGTCAGAGTTCGGTTGGAAGACAGATTCAACAGCATCCAGACAGAAAACCCCAGATGTCAAGAACCCCAAGAATCTGGAGTAACTCTTAACAAGTGTGTTGCAATTAATTTTTAGTTTATGTTGTTAAACTGTGTATCATCATATAGTTCAAAACTGATTTTCTTCCCGAAAGCTAAGAACAGTACTTTTTTTAATGCATGGCGATGATCGGTTGGGCTTTTTTAAGCTGTGCCAGTCAAACGTGGCTGCAGCTCCACTGACCTCAGATTAGGCCCCTCTCTATATTGCACACATGGTACAGAATGTTGTTCCGAAATTGATTACTTTACAACTGTGTTCTTGATAACAACATGCAATGTAAATAAAGGTGTGAGAAGAACATTACCTAGTTTTAATGTGCAAATTGCTAAAAGCAAAGTAGATTTTTGATCACAATAAAATGCTAAGAGCAATTGATTAGTGTTGTAATGTGGGGGCCTGACTATGGGGAAAACTTTGAGCAAAAATACTGTTTTACAATTTGGCACTGTACCTGTATTAGTGTGCTGATAAAACATTTTATTGAGGCATAAAGCTGAATTGTTACTGCACAGAATAAAATACCTTCTCAGCTGATACTTTTTTTTTGTCCCTGAAGTAGGCAATATGACAATAATAATGATTTCTGTTGACAGTAAATGAAAGTGGTTTCTTGGTGATAGTTACGAGAAGTATGTGTAGCTGTAAATTTTTCTGCACTCATTTTCAAGTATTGTCTGGTATGTTTTCTGTGTTGTTTTTTTTTTTTTATTTTAAGTTTAGTAACATTGATTCGACAGCCATCAGAACTGATAGGTGTTCCTCTTCATCAGCAAGAAAACAAGTGTGCTGCATTAGGGAAAAATAAGACTGTACCTGCCACACCATCTTTACAGTTCACATACCCGTTATTTACTATGAACGCGTGTTCTACTGCTGGAAGTGCTAATCCTTCACAAGCACAGGTAGATAACGTGTTCACCACTAGTTGTACTTTGCTGATTTCAAATGCTAATAATGTTAACCTCTTAGGTGTGATACAATTCTAAATGTTTGTGTTAAAGTGTGACTTGGTTTGAATAAGGATGATCAGAATGATCTGTAATGCAATTTATTTATTCTTGTATTAATCTTTCAGACCATCAAAAGTAATTTGCCACACAAACCAATTGTTTGGCAGTTACGTTATTTGTAATAATGTCCATCCAGGTAATGATCAACAGGCCATTGGGTTTCTTACTGGAAGGAGTTTTTTCCTTGAGTTTATCCTTCTATCTATCATCTGCTTCATCTATGCAAGACAAGAAGGAGACACTTAGATGGTTTCTTTTTTTCTAATTAATTTTGATGAAAGAGATTTCCCCCCCCAACTTGCAGTAACCTCTGAAGGAATAGTGGTGGCATGGCACTCAGCAATGTCGGGGTATCCCAAAAAACACAGCAGTCTGTTAAAATCCTATGGTTGTGGTGTGCAGAAGTAATTGGGATTTATTCTGATACAACACATCGAATCACAGGGCTAAAATATAAGAAGTTAACATAAAGATACCAAAATAGTCTCTTTGTTATATATATAGTCCTCTAAGTATTTCTTTTTGGGTTTTCACAGACCTCTGGAACGTCTTGCACTGTTTTGGACGCTGCCAAACATCAAGACCTTGGGATACCCAAGACATTCTCTTTCTGCTATCAGGACATTGAATCCACAAAACAGACAGTAGGTGCTATGAATAAAGTGTTGCCTGAGGAAGTTTGGATTAAAGTTGGAGGTAAACCATTTATCTTCTTTTCACTTAGCTTTCTCTTGGCCTTCAAATCTACATTTTTTTCTGAATGTTTGTGTTTTTTAGAAAGAATATGGTTTCAGTGAATCATATGAGGTGTGGGTTTTATGTCTGAGATGCGCTCTAGGCAGTATGGGACTAGATTTCTCCAAAGAAGTGCAACACCTATGATTTTAGCTGTACTTTCAAAATTGTTTCGCACTGCTAGCTTGAAATGAGAAAACCCAAGGTTGCAAAGTACCTTTGAAAAATCTGGGGCTAGAGTAAGCAACTGGTCTCTTTCTGCACTTTTGACCCCAAAGTTGACACAGCAGATCCAGTCAGGATCAAACTGAAGGACATTTCAAAGACTGCCTCAAATGCTCATCAACAGCAGGCATGACCTCACTGTGTTCTCTGAGAAAATAGAAGCTAGGTGGATTTTGACAGCAGGCAGTGCCGTAGGGCTTCCGAAGGGCATGCGCTGCTATAAGAGTCAATCTAGGCTAGCAGTAAAGCCTCAAAGATTATTCCACATAAATAAAGCAACCAAAAAAAATTTTCCACGATCTTAATTTTCAGTGATTAGTGGGAGGGTTATAAATAGGTTCTTCTTTTCCTCTTTGTTTTTCCAAGAAGACAAAATATGCAAGCAAGCGATAAACAGAAGAAGTTGCAGCCAAATAAGTCCATCGGATGCAAACATAGATCGCAAACCTCTTAGTGAAATACAAAATATGCATCATGATAGCCAGAGTACTGCGTCTGCCCAGGGTCCCTGGCAGTCAGCACAGTCAAATTCAAGTATGCAGGTGCAAAGCGGTACACAGGACGGAATTGCTCAGCGAAGAGAAAGACATAACCGCATGGAGAGAGACAGAAGGTAATTTCTATGAGGAGTGGCAAGACAAAGTTTTTGAAGCCTAAAATATTGATACTGTAATACTGCTGTCATTATCCAGAGTAAAATGTAAATCTGACATACTTTGTTTTACCTACAATAAAAAACTATGCAGGAGGTGTGAGGGTTTGATGTTCCTTAGAGGAAAAAACATGTATGTTTCATTGTTGTCATCTTTGGTTTTTTACTCTATAAACAAACAAAAAGAGAGATTTCAAAACATTTAACCAATTCTATAAAAATAACTTAACGTTTATAACATGTATAATATACAAATATAAAGCTTGTAGCAAACAAAAAGAAGTTGCCAAAGTTCATGGCTTATAGCGCAGGTGAGTAGTCTGCCTTTTTTTTGGTTTTTTTCCTTTCTCACCCGTCGGTTGATAACCTTTTGTATTTGCCTGTAGGCGCAGAATCCGGATTTGTTGTGATGAGCTGAATCTTCTGGTTCCATTCTGTACTGTTGATACTGATAAGGCAACAACTTTACAATGGACCACTTCGTTCCTGAAGTACATTCAGGAAAGGCATGGTGATTCTCTGAAAAAGGTTTTAAATCTAATTTCATTTTTGTTCTTGATAAAAACGTGAAATGTTTTAAAGCTATCATAACATAGCTAAAAGTATATGGGATGCTTCTGCTTGATGCTGTTTGTGAAGGACCTGTATATAATTGAAAATTCCTTTTAATTTTTTTTTTAATAGCTGTCCTCACAACAGTTTCAGTTCAGTAGTGTGCAATCATAGGCTGTCCTTAGTCAGGGTTTTCAAATCAGATTTTAATTTTTATTTTTTTTTAAGTTAGCCCAGTTCCTGAGCATGACACTATCAGGATAACAATGTAGAATTGAGGTCCTCTTCAAGCATTCCTCCCCACCCTAATTGTCTCAAACTGGTACTTAAGTGCTGGGAATTGCAGCTCCAAGCCCACACGAGCTCAGAGGGGGTGAGAGCAGGAAAAGCTTCTGTGCCCTATAAGCAGCTCCCATACAACCACAGGCGCAGCTGCAGCCCAGAGTAGGTCCGGCTCTGCTGAGGATCTTGAGAGAGTAGATGGAGTGTGTACAGGAAAACCTGCTTGGATAGATACTGGTACGGCTCCTCAGCACTTCCTGTTAAAGATGTATTATTTTTTTTTGCCAAGACACTAGTGAGACAGAAAAATGTATATCTCGAGTAAATATCTACATTAAACATAATTGTTTTTTGTATTTTGATTTTTAGGAATTTGAGACTCTGTTCTGTGGTAAAACAGGCAGGAGACTAAAAATAGCAAGATCAGACTCATTTGTAACGTGTCCAGTGCAGGAAAACATGCATGGCTATGGAGACCAAGTAGCCTGAACTGACCGCCTTGAACTGTATGACAAGTGTGGCTAACTAACAATGGCCCAAACTGTATTTTATTTTCTCCATTTACACGCTGAATATAAATTGCAAACTATAACTTGTAAAAATATATAAATAGAGCTTTAAAGAAAACATTCTTTATTCAAAATGGAAATGAAAGTTAACTATCAGCAATAGCAATCAGTGCTCTGTCAAAGGCGCTACAAGACAATGACACGACAGCGAAGTATTTTTCCCCTTTAGTTAAAAAAAAAAAAAAGTTCTTTTTCTGTTTGTGGTTCTGCTTTGGGGTTTTTTTTGTTGTGTTGTTTTGTTGGTTTTTTTTTTTTTGGACGATCCAGTACAGTTAGGAATCTGTCCTGTTTTTAATGACTAGATGCTAATGTGCTCTTCAAGTGTAAAAAAGAATTAGTTACCATATTCTAATGCCCATTTTTTCCATTAAAAATGTAAAGGCTATATTGGTTAATTGAGTAAGTGCATAGTTTCTAAACTGTGCTGATGTTATGAAGTTCATATTTGCCATACGTATTTTAACATGCTTTGCCATGAAGAGTAAAGCAATGGTGTTAGCATTGTTTTTTAAATACAGTACCATTTTTAATGTCTATCACACAACTGTGCAACAGGTTCTTATATTGTTACTTTAGTCCAAGAGTGGCATATTGTAAACAGTAGATTATTTAAATGCAGAAACTATTTTCATATTTAAAGACTAATATGACTCCTTTGTTCATAAACTTTAGCATGTAGGTCAGAAATAGAATAGTGTGTGAGCTGAGAGTGGTTTTATTGATTTTTTAAAATAGATGATGCTAGCAGGTTTTAAAGTACAAAAAGATCTCCCAAAACAATACTGTTGTAAATCACGGATATGGACAATTTTGCAGCAATTTATTTCCAAACAATCTTAGTAAAACCAGTTCTGGAAAATGGTGTTCAGCTGAGTTAGTTTCACGTCTATAATGACACTTACAACATCACAAAGAAAAGGTTAAAAAAAAAATCTCCTTTTATTTTTACAACAGTTCTTACAGGTGTTTTTGGCTGGACTTTGGAAGAGCATCCTTCCTTATTTGGGGTTTCATTCACAATTACTGTGCAAATAGCTTAAGTAGAGGTCGTGAAAATGCTGTTACTTAATGTCCTTTATTATCATATGGAAATATACAAAAATTCTCCCCTGTGAATTAAAATATATACATTACACCTTTTGCAGAGTTTGATTGCGAGAGGATTACTATTTACTAGTCTTGGCAAATATTTGAGGTGCCATCTGAAAATTGGTAATTGACAGCATATACATAAGCTATGGTCTTTACTTAGGTCAGAATCTTAAGATACTAAAATATGGGATATTTAAATGCCTAATTTCCACTGATGTAAGTAGCAGTTAGGTGCTTGAATACCTTAAAAACGTGTATCTTAGCACAAAAACCTGCCTAACTGAAGTCAATGGGAGCAGCACCAAGGAATTCAACCGACAAGGCTCAAACATTTATACAGAAAACTCATGATCTTAAGTACGGTTAGGGGGGGTGATGGTAAAAAGGAACAACGCTTCCTCTTGCAGGTCTCTTGAACAAAGGGAGAAAGGGAAGGTGAGGTTGTTTAGCAGTAAAAGTTCTGGAAAATAATTGGGGGTAGGAAAATACTCATAAAGCATCTCGTAATTAAAGTTTTCATCTTATGCTTTCTTTTTCATAGAACTGTGTCAAAGTCTCCACTTAATACAATAGAGGGAACATCTGTCCATTTATCACTAGGAGGATTCTGTCTGTTTTCTTACAATGCACTGTTTATTTAAATATTCAGTCACTTCTCCACTTCTTGTACTGTTGTTTTATGATTTTTTGGAAGTTGATACTCCAACAGCTCCCATGCAAGCCGATGTGTCACATATGCCTGGAGTTCCCTGAGCCCCGATAGCACCAGGAGTACCAGGATCCCCTGGAAGACCGGGTTCACCCTGAGCACCATCCCGACCATTTTTAGTAATTCCAGGTACACCAGGTGGTCCTAAACAAGAATGGGAGAAAGATTACATTAATTATTTCCTTCCCTTTTTTTTTTTAATGTATATATGTATTACTTTTAGATTTCTTAAAATACTTTGTGTGTCTGTACATCACAATTGTTATGGCGTGTTGAATACAAGGTGTTGAATAAATTTAGCCTGAATCTGGAGTATGCGCACTGGATTTTTTTAGAGTACCTTTGGATTTACTGGAATTACCTCGGTGTAGCTGAAGGCAGATGTTTAGTATTGCGCTTTTCTTACTGCATGTGTCTGTTTTGACTTCTGCTGACCAGTGTAAAACTGGATTCCATCTCAATACTGCCTCAATTAGTGTATGACTCCATGAACAGTAACAATTATTTTGTAACCAGAATTATTTTATATCATCCCTGAATTGTTTGCTTAAGGGATGTCCTGGATGTGTGAGCTCACAGCTTACTTCTTGTGACAATACACATCCGTCCCTCCCTCCTGGCCGCCCGCTTGCTCCTTAGTGGGAGGCAGTGGCCTTCAGCTGCTCCAATTCATTGCACTTCCTTAAGGCTAGTTGTAATTCAGATCCTGAGCCAAGGAAGGAGAGTAGAGAGGATAATGATACAGAACATCTTCCTGACATTACAGACAGGGAGTTTCCTTTATACCTGTGTCTAATTTCAAAAATTGTCTCACGATGAAATACATAGTTTGTTTATTGGCAAAATTAATTTCTGCTTTGGGTGGACTCATATTGTTTTAATTTCTTTTTTCCTTCAGATACCAAAAATAATTCACAAAGCACTAATTTCTGTAACAGCAAGCTATGGAAGCTTGCTAAAATACTGTAAAATATGATTCAGTCTCCTTGAGAAACAGCTATATGAGGTGGTCCATAAACCTCCATTTCTGTCTTAACAGATAGAGAGATGGTGCCTGATTCTTTTTATTCATGTAAGCGATGACTCGCATCTACTATTGATCTCCTCACGGTTCATGAGTCAGACAAACGCTCTCAATATCTAATGTGAAACAGCCTCTTTTTACATGCTTTGGAAAAGAAAACATTTATGGATTAATGCAATTATTTTGTGGAAGAATCTAAGACAACTGGGTATATGAAATTATATGGATGCAGAGCCTGCTTTTGGTGCCTGTAACTTAATCATTGTGCAGATGCAATTGCAATGAGAAAAGCTGCTTTAATAGGTGAGCAAAATAAAGAATACTCTTCCGAGTTTCTAATAGATATTCATCAATTTGCATAAATTAATCTTTGAATCCTATGATAAAGGATTCAGGACTTCAAGAGTTGGGATTATGCCCAGGCATAGAGCAATAATACCACTATACTCCCAAAATCATTATGCTAGGAAGTTATAGTTGTTTTCGGTAAAATGAAATATTGTCCCCTATTTCTCTTGTTTGACCCATAAACATGGATTTTGGAGGACTACAGCTGGTAGTCCAGGCTGTAGCCTTCACTGTGGGCGTTCTGTAAACACAGCACCGAGAAGATGGTCACAGGGACGCGGGCAGCAGGCATCAGCCTTCTGCCTTAATCTGGAGCCAGCACCATGCAGGTGTTACACACCTTCAAATGAACCGACAGATGCAGTAACCAACTCCATCCTTAATGAGCAGCATGAAGTACTGCTGCAAAGAAGAACCTTCCGACACTGGCAGCCACATGGGAACAGTTAAGAAGGGTTCTGACTTCCTCATCTATAAAAGCTCTGACCTTTCACAGCCATTAGTGGAAGAAACCAAGAAAAAATGAGGGGTCTGGCTGTCCCGGCAGCCTTTTCTCAAAACCATTCTCCAAAACATTTAGGACTAGACAGGAGCGGTGTGAAGAGGAGATGTGTTAATTAACTTCTGCTTTTCAAATTGTCTGCGCCTGCTGTACCCACAGGAAAAACACCCTACTGTAACCATTACAGGGACAAAATGATTGTCATGCAGAGCTGTCCCTCTTAAGCCTTTACATTAGTCATGGTTTATTAAATTACTCGCGCAGCCTTACCTTGAAGTCCTTGATCGCCGTCAGGCCCATCAATACCTTGACCAACAGGTCCTTTATCTCCCTTTTCGCCAGTGTCACCTTTAATCATAAATAGACAGTTTCAACAGTGAGTTGGGTACTGCAGCCGGCTCCAAGGACAGGACTGGGAAAGACCAAGAGGAACTCAAAATCCTCAGGACGCTGCTAGGACCTTCACTTACGCTGGACCCTAAAGATTCCAAACCGCCCTCTAGAACTGCGTCAGCTGCCCAAGGCCCCATCTTTTTTTCCTCCACTGCTGAAATTAGTACAAGTTTGCAATTTATTTCAGTGGGCATAAATGAGAAGCGGGTTGGTTTGGTCTTACCTCTGGGACCAGGATCACCAAGTTCTCCTGTCGGCCCTCTGTATCCAGGGGGACCACGAGGACCGGGATGCCCGACACTTCCCACAGCTCCAGGAGGACCTGGGGGACCAGCTGGGCCGGGACGACCCGTCATTCCAGGAGACAAGGGCTTTCTCAGATTAGCAGCCAACTGTGCAATTTGATCTGAAAAGAACAATGAAGAACATGTCCGACATTTTCTCTCTTTGCTTGGTGCTCTGCCGTCTGCCACCAAGGGTCCTTAATTGAGCGAGCAGCTGAAAACCGGGTGTCTGACCGCCAAGCAGAGCTGCACTGCCGCTCCCACACCCTTCCTGCTTCTGCAGAAGCAAACTAAATGTTGACTCTGTCCTCTCAGCTCATCTGTGCCTTTTTTTTTTTTTTTTTTTTAAATTATTTCTTCTTTTAACATCTCCAGAGAGGGAGATTTTGGTCAGAAATCTGCAGGTTTCCTATTTCCTAAACCACTCTAAAGATGTCAAGTCTTCTAGAAAACAATACTTCAAATAATTAAAACAAGTTTTCTGAAACAATATTCCAGAGTTTAACTTCATCCCAAATGGTGACCGTAAAGGCAGAACGGTGGCTTCAAAGGAAGAAGAGGACTCCCTGGGAGCCGGCCGCTGCCCGAGCCCCACGCCGGGAGATGCGCTGTGCTGCGGAGGGCGGCCGAAGGGCGGACACGGTGCCCAGCCCGCGCGTGTGGTACTTGTGTCCAAGCTGCTTTCCGCACACTTTGTATGGCACCATGATGAATCATTCAAAAATACTAATTTTAGAAAAATGAAAGACATCCCAGACAACAAGGTGACCTCCGGACTAACTTCCTTACGGTAAAGGTCAACATATCTTATTAAGACAGAAAAATAACAAATCTCAGGAGCCATCGGGATCTACTCATCTTCAGCTAAATATGGTAATTTAAGTCAGTTCTCTCTCAGTAATACTCACCATTTATCATTTCCCCACAGAGTTCTCTGATACGCTGTTCACTGGCCTCTTTGCCCTGCAATTAATAGAAGAATCTCTCCTTAAACCAACCACGTTATCAATAATCATCCCGGACAGAAGCTTCAGGACATGAAACTCATTTCCAGCAGCTCGGTAAGGTGCACGGGATCCCTCAGGAAGAGCAGTGGTTTTTTTCCCTTTTCCAAAGATGACGGCTTCAATTTAGAAGCTCTGTCATACCAATGGCAGAGACAAATTTTAACGTTAGGGCAGATATTTAACCTGGGGCTTATTTGGCCTTTGCTGAATGATGAAACAGGAGCCCTGGACCAAGACAGAGCTCTAACATTTGAAGCGGCGAGTAGGAGTTGTATTTTTAAATGACCAACTTCTACCTCACTTTTGTAATGAGCGCAGCGCCTCACAGCGCCTCCCGATGGACGCGGATAATCTGTCCGTGTGTCACTGCCAGAGAAGACTAACTCTGCCAGGCACGCGTTCGGGGGGATTTTCACTCTGCAGCTTGCAAGCTGTTCGTCCTTTGGCACCAGTAAACTCTCAATGGAAGGCTCTCAGCTCGCACGCCCAGTTACCGACTTTTGCCTGCTCAGAAGCAGCACCTCATTTTTCTGAACACGCATCCAAAACCCACGACCCATTTGTTCGCTTCAGAGACCCCGCGCCTGCGCCGCAGCAGCGGGTAATACTCACAGGAGGCCCAGGTTTCCCCGTGATGCCGGGAACGCCTTGCTCCCCCTGATGGCCCATGGGCCCTGGGTGTCCCGGGATCCCTGGTACTCCAGCTGTCCCATTAGGTCCTTGGACACCTTTTGGACCAAGTTCTCCTCTTTTTCCTGGCTGTGATTTAGAAGAAAAACAACAACAAACTACTTAAAACAGAAGACACGGTGCATTCTTTTCTCATGGGGATTAGTTAAGCCTTTCTTTGGATTTCCTTAACTGATTTGGCTGATCACGAGCGTTTCTTACATCGTACAGGTGATTTTACGTATATAGGTCATGATAATAGGAGTCCCTGCTGCAGCAAAATGGTCAAACACATTTGAATGTTTTGAATGCCAAAAAAATTTGTCATTGTCACAGATTTTATAGCACGACCATGAAGAAAACGTGCTTCTAGGAAACAATGCCAGAACATAGTTTATGGAGCTACATCATCAAAAGATGCGATAAGCATGTTTACTCCCAAACCTTTCCGGGCATGAGCCCACAGTGTCTGACACATACCTCTCCTTTTTGGCCGGGGGGACCAAAGGGACCCTGTTAGAAAGAAAGGGAAATAAGAAAGAATGATCCATTCAGAAAATGCACATCTAATGTCAAATCTCCCAAGCGCCGTGAAGCCGCCATGACACGTATGTGGCATCTAATGGGCTTTTCTAGCAGAGGGGCCAGGAATGGTAACGGGATGCTGGAGACCAGATTCAGCCCTGGCACAACAGGGAGAGGACTCTGACGCCAAGACTGGCCCTGGGTGCCAATGCTGAACGCGGGTCCAGGCAACCTGGCTACTTCTTGACATGGACCAAACCCCCCATGGACAGAGCCATGTCAACCGCTCCGAGGAGTAAAATGTCAACTGAGCACCAATACGCCACAGTTCTGCAAAGGCCACACGGGCTATACGGTGCTTCCTAAGACAGCAGAGCTGATGCACACCATGGCTATGTTGGTGGAAAGGCTTGTGTTGCCTTCTCCTTTTGGCAGCCAGCAGGGTTGGAGCTCTTGGATGGTTAATTCTGACTGACCATATCAGTTTCTTGATTCATGGTTCTCTAGACCCACCTGTTATTTGAGGAGACAATTCTCCTGAATTTAAGGACACCTACCAGTTCTCCTTTGTCACCTGGGAGGCCATCTGCTCCAGCAATACCCTGAAAGCGAGACACCAGAATTAACACTGCCCCTGTTGATGCACAAAGGTTACTGGCAATAAGGCTCACTGAGACCTGGATAACCTCAGCACCTACGGGACACGGGGGCACTTTGCAGCTGATACAGCTGCTCCAGCAAGAGGAAGTTCTCTCTTCCTAAAGCTAAACTCTACAGTAGCTGTAGAGTTCCACTTCCATGGCACTCCTGGTGGAAGGCAGCTTGCACAGGACTGGGAGCCCTTTGCAACAAGCTGGTACTTGGATGAAAGGCTGGAGTCATACAGATGAGAGACCCGATGGGGTGGCTGTGAAAGACATCCACTGGCTGGCATGGGGAATCTGAATTTCAGGTTCCTCAGCTCTGGGTCTCACAGAAAACATGAGTTTGCAATGACAGCTAAACGTTCCATGTCCAGTGTAGCCGTGTCCTTTAGGTTTCCTCAGTGGAAAGAGTCATCTGCAAGAATGGCTTCATCCTACCCTTAAACAGAAGCGATCCTTCACTTGGTGAGGACCATCCCTCTCCCTCTCTGGGGACCCTAACACAAGGGTGGCTAAAGCAGGTTAGGTTGGTCTTTCCCTTAGTGACAAAAGAGGGACCACGCAGACACCGACACCGGTAAACAAACCAAGAAACGCTTGCTGGAAAAGCATGTGTTCCCTGCAAAAACAGTGTCATCCATTAACGTAAGTGTCATCCATTTGATGAAAACTGTCTCAAAAGCTCATCACTGAGCTTAACCCAACTATGGAAGTTCAGCAGCAAAAAGTAAAAGATTAAATTAGTCTATTGGTCTGCCAAGCGTTGAGGTTAGGACAAATCCTCTTCATCAGGCACATGGTGCTCCGTGAAAAACTGCGCTTCCACACTTAACTCGGAGGAGTATGATGCGAGGAGCTCGTGTACGGCGTGCCTCGTGGTTACAAAACAAACAGCAGTGCATTTTTATCAGCATTTTCCTCTGTTCCCATCAGAACAGCCTAGGCCTCTTTCGCCAACGCAGGAAGAACGGGACCAAAGAGGGTTTTTGCTGGTGCCTGCTCCAGAATATTTGAGGGAAGGAGAGCAGGCTGTGCTGGCAGAGGCTGCCCCTCAGGTGGGGTTTAAATGCCTCCACTGCCTACAGCATGGAAGTTATCCCAGGAGGAAGATCAGCTTCACTCACCTGGTTACCTTTGGGACCAGGAACACCAGTCGGACCCTGAGAATAAGGAAAAGACAGACGGCAAATGAGCTTAAACTGTTATTTTCCTGTGAATTCCTGGTGCGGTCAGACAGTCCCTCACCCAGCGAGGGGTTGGGAATGAGTCTCCCAACTGCCAAGTAACAGGGACCAAATCTTTTTCATACTTCTTCAAAACAAGAAGGGATTTTAAGCACCCTTGCTAGCTTTGGGTTCTGTTTTGTGTTGTAGGACAGTTTCTCAGGCTCTTCCCTCCAGCGCCGAGCAGCTGCCAGATGGGCAGGACCTCCCAGCTCAGACCCGGTGGTCTTCTGCCCACCACGTCCTCATCCAACCAGACCAGAGAGACCTTCTTGACACGGGCAATGTGCTGCTCCCCACCTGCCCAGCACAGGCTACCTACACTGGCCTTTTTCATACCATCCTCCTCAATCTCCTAAATAAAACTAAAATTAATTTGGTGCTTTTAAATCCTAGCGGTGGATTTCAAAACCTGTTTTACAAAAGTCATCTTTCTCATCCATCCCAGGGGCAGGAACTCTGTTTTACTGCTGCCCCTCTGCTTTTCATTGTCATCTCTCTATCATGACCGAAAGAGCAATTTAACAAATTCACAAATTAAAGGACGAGGTCCCAGATGAGACTGGTGGACAATTGATCTCCGCCTTTCACACCTGAAGATGTGAGAAGGAGATTGAATTTACTTATGGTATAAAATGGATGAGAACATTTATTATCACAACGGTGAAAAGTCAGGGTGGTTTTTCAGGGCTTTATTAGGCTGTCAGTTTTCCTGGGGATTTAGAGTCAGGTGCTCCTGACTTTGAGATTCACAGAACAACACGGCCACAGGAATAAAATACATGTAGCTGATGAACTGATCATCGCCCTAGGGATAATTCAGGCAGCTTGAAAAATCCTCCCAACTTTAACTCTATCTACCCGGCATTGCCAGAGAGGACAGGAGATGCTTTCGCAGCCCTATTCTGTGGCTGTGGGTCTGTTAAGCAGCAACAATGAGGAGTTCAGGAGAACCCCAGGAGTTTTTTTCCGCTACAAAATCTACATGGGAAATTCAACCATTTTACCCTTCCAACAGGGTTTCTACAGCACATTCATCAATCCGGCGTCTGCAAACTGATCTATTTTTAATAACTAGATGTGGAGATGGCTCAGCAGAACAGAATCTCCAAGGAGGGCAAACACATACAACAAGGGCATGTCGTTTTGCTCAAGTCACACACCGAATAAGTTAAAAAAGGGAGGGGAATTTCGATTAAAGAAAAAATAATTCCCGGCAAAACAGACAACGGAATGTGGAAACGCAAGAATTGCTGTGGCTGTTTATATCTCCCATTTTATGTTTACTGATGGCAAAGGCGATACATTCTTTTCTGAACGTGATCGTCGAGATTTATACCTCCAGCTTCACAGAGTCCAAGGGCTCCGTGAAAGTTTATGGCACTAAAAGACAGCTTAGTCACCACGGACTGTGTCCGGCAAGGAACGGGCCCCTGAAGAAAAGCTTAACCCAAAAGATTTTGATTCAAAAGCGTACAGTTCACAGCAGTGGTGACTCCCAGCAGCAGGAAGGGAGTGGTGGGACTTTAGGACCCCCAACTCCACGTCCACCAGCCACCCTCACGGTTGTGTCGCCACCAGTTGAACACAACTAACATTTCTGCCCAGCACCCAGCGATGCCCCCGGGATGGAGCCGAGAGAGGCACTGCTCCCGGGATGGAGCCGAGAGAGACATTGCTCCAGACGGCTGCCAGCATCCAGAATCCTCAGGAACGTGATCTTAATAAAAGAAACCTTAGGAAAAATAATCGCCTATTGCTACCACAGTCAGCGATAACAGTCAAATCCCTCCCCTCCCCAGTATCCCGCTCCAACAAGATGGTTTAGATATTGCCCCAATGCTATTTTATATCTTATGGCCAAATGCACTGAACCTCTTCTATTTTTCATGCAAGAAGATACACTTATTGATATGGTGGTTTATATTCCTGGCCACAGTCCGTCTCGAGAACTGTGAAAAAGCGTATCAATTCCTGTTAACTCTGGCTTGAGGGAATATATATATATTTGACAAAGAAGAAAAAAAAAAAAAAGCCATATTGATTTGAGGAGAGCGTGATGGGTTAGCCGCAGCCGGGACGGAGTGATTGTATTGATCCTGTATTTGCAGCTCTCCTCGCTGTACGCGTCGGGCTGGCGGCGAGGCGAACCCCGGGCAGGACCTGCTGCCGTCGTTGTCTGCCCCCGGCAGACGCCATCTCCCCCAGCAGCAAAGGCCATTTGCTTAAGCTATAAAGACACGGTCGGAGGTTTTAGGGTCTTCCCAGCCAAAACCTTGTGCCCAGTAAGAAGCGTGGCAATTCGCCGCGCTGACGGCTGGCAGAGAGGAGGGCTCCGGGCGCGCGCGGCTGTCACCCACAGCAGTGGGGCTGGGCGGGAGGGGACATTACCCGCGAACCCGCTGCACACGTGGAGGCGGAAAGTCTCCAGTGTTATCCAAACCTGCTACAGCACGTTTTGCTGGGGAAAGCTGTTAACGAGCTGGGGTGGGTGTTATGAAACACTCGACCATTGCATCTTAGAGTAATTACACTTAACTTCAGAGCCAGAAATAAAACCTCGATTTTTTTTCTTTCCTTTCTCTTTCTTTCCTTTCTCTTTCTTTCCATTTTTCTTTTTCTCTCTTTTTCTCTTTTTTTGCTTTAAGCATAACATCTCCCCTCCCTCTGCTCGGAGCAGCTCTCTGGATACCAGGCTGCTCTGTGCAGGGGCCTCTTCCCCTCTGAACACACTTTTTTTTTTTTTTCACCCCAACGAAGCCCTGAACGCAGTCAGGACCCTGCTGCTCCACAATAACCCTCCTGTTCTACGCTTCCAGGCTCACCGTTCCTCCAAGAGGCTCTCTTTAAACCTGCCTGGAGCCGGCACAGAAGGGCCATTGTGAAAGCCCCGCGGTGCCGCTGTGATTGCTTATACAGAAACTTCACCTTAAAGCCGGAGTCGAGGGAGCGGGTGAACACACGGCTACTGTTCTCCTGCAAGCCCCGAACAAATGTCATTCACTTTACCCCGCTGGCTGCTTTTAACTGAGAACGAATTCATTTGAATAAAAAGCTGCATTTATTCTGAGGTGTGGGGCCCAGGTGCGTTGCCGTTCAGAAAGAAAATCACTGAGTAAACTGTCATTTAAAAGAAAATTCCAGAAGTCCTAATCAAGCATCTGAACAACAAAAATGCATGAATCGGCTCTGCTCACGGTGAAATCAGCACACGGAGCAGGGGAAAAAAACCCGGCAATCATCTCTTCTGGCTAGGATAAGACCCCAAAATCTCTTTTAAACAACAACTAAAAATAGTGTGAGTTCCTAAAATGAAAGGGAAATAAGGGCAGGAACAGAAGAGAGACGATGCACAAATCCTGCTACAAATCCCACAGCCGCAGGGAACGGACTGGGACACCCAACGTACCCACCTCCCACCCAGCCTGCCCGTGTCTGCTGGGGTGACATCGGCTACGCCGTGTTTGGGGGCCCCGTTACGCTCCAATTTCACATCTCCCCCCCAGGAATTGGTTACAGATGTTTTCTCCTTACCCTGTCACCTAACTCTCCACGAATCCCAGTTGGACCAGGCAGGCCAGGTTCACCACTGGCACCTTTGGGACCCTGTTAGGAAAACAAAGAAGAAAGAGCTACAGCTTCAAGTTCCAGGAAACCCTGCCCATCCTGACATCCCCGAAGTTCACCAGTCTCCGTAACGTGGTCAAAAAGGTCATTTGTCTTTGATGTCCTCTCTCCTTTTCCCCCCAGGACCTAGGGACCGCTCGCTGACTGCTGGTACCACTTGCGTTGGTCGGCTCAGCTCACTGACTTCTGCCCCACCACGTTTCAGCCACCTGCCCAAGTGCCCCAGCCCTCGCCTGGCCCAGGTCTCTCACTACGAAATAGTCCCGTCTGTGACTCCTGACCAAGCGATGCTCCCAGAACCTACGCTGCTTTTCAGCCAGTTTCTCCGGGGAACGCACAGTCCCTCGGAGAGGGGAGCACCAAATACGAGAGCCCCAGTGTGGCAGGAGGGAGGAGGAGTTCACTGAAGACATTCAGGCTTGGAGTGTCCAGATCGAGGAGAAATTAAGGTGTCTTTACATAGGTCAAACTCAAACCCTTGTTTGCAAACAAATATAAAATATAAATAGTTCCAGCAGGCAGCTTATCTGCCCTGGTGCTTTTCATAGAATGGTTTGGGTTGGAAGGGACCTTGAAGACCACCCAGTGCCACCCCCTGCCCTGGGCAGGGCCACCTCCCCCCAGCCCAGGTTGCTCCCAGCCCCGTCCAACCCGGCCTTGAACACCTCCAGGGATGGGGCAGCCACAGCTTCTCGGGGCACCCTGCGCCAGGGGTCACCGCCCCCACAGGGAAACATTTCTTACTAATATCTCATCTAAATTTTTCTACTGTACTTTGTTAATAAAGGTGTCAATCTGGTTCTGGCAAGTGGAAAGACATTTCTTCCCATCACTTGTTGCCATCACGCGCTCGTCTGCCCAGAGGTTTGCGGAGAACTGTGGTGTGCCAGAACGCGATGCACGTTAAATCACCCCCGTCAGCATACCGACCTGGAAACCTCTGACACCGGGGGCTCCCATCGGGCCTTGAAGACCAAGTGGGCCCTGAAAAAGAGAAGAGTAAACTTTGGAAAGGAGCAAACTCAGGGCCAGGTAAGTCACTGGTGTAATTGAATTGGCTCACATCTGGCAGAGAGAGCGAGGAGGCAGTTCTGCACCGCAGCAGCGGCACCGCTGGTGGACCTGAGGAGCCACTGCGAAGTGGTGCTCGGGGTTTGCTGAGCTTTATTGATATTAACATTATTATTAACAGAAATGCTTGTTTGTATATATTAATGCTTAATGACATATCACACTCACAAGCAGTAAAGACCAGCTAAGGGTGGAAGGATGACAGAGCACAGACAATACCCATTAAAGGGGATGTGCCATCCCAACATTACGCTTTTAATTGATCCAGCTCTGGAAGAAGCTGCTGTAAAACACGTGCTGCGTGCACTTGGCCGCGAAAAATGGCAATTGTGTCCGCTTGGTTGGAGACACTTTGTACTTGCGAAATAGAAAAAGGCAGCACCTCGTGCTGTTAGTGCCGGTGCTTTTAAGAGGCTGGCTCGCGAGAAAGAGCATGAGAACGTTACCGTTAGGAGTCCCTATTGCTTTCTACTGAGAAAAGTCACGTATGCGATAAAGATCTTGGGTGAAAAAACCCTAAGTAATTTAGGCATCTAAATCCCGTTCTGTAAAGCGTCTTAGAAATAGATGCCTTAGGCCAACTTCTGTCACACGGTGGGACTGCAGCTCTGCCTCCTCTCCCAGCTGTCTCTGCTGGGTGTAGCGTTAAGGGACATATAAATTAACTTCCAACCGGGCGCCGCAGGCAGAGGATCAGTCAGCACGGGCTGTCCAACGCAGCCGAGAAACCGCTGTCTTCTGCACTGCGGCGCAGGTGTGCCCTGTGTTAAAATGCCATCTCGATCTTTTCCTTAAGCGTTTTCTCCCCTAATTATTCTCCCTACAAATTCCCCCTGTTATCTGAACATCCACCATCTCTCACAATTTTTTCTGGCCGTCACGAAGAGGAGGTCCTCGTGTGGTATTTGACTCGGTCTAAACCAGCCACCCTCCTCCCTGGCTCCCCAGACGGGCACGGCCGTAACCTCCCGCACAAACCAGGAGGAGCCAAACTGCCGAAATGAAGCTACAGAACCGCGCAGGTATTTTTGTCGTTACCGCTTCCGCTTCTGATTTCTGCTTGTAATTCAGTGAGGAAATGCAAAGAGTTATAAATACAGAGCTCTAGGAAAGTTTAGTTAAAATGCACCCAAAACCGACTCTGCCGTGCCGGTGCCTTTAAAAGCGGTGGGACCCGACAGGCTCTGAGTGGGAGGAACCCCCTGGTCTGCTATAATAAATAAAGTCAAATTGGTTTGAGCCAAACAGCCTTAACACCAGGCAAATCCTGCAAGTCTCTTAGAATAGCCCAGGCTTAACGATATTTCATATAAATTCGGACCCTAAGAACACAAATCAGAAATTAGAACTCCAGGTTAGAAATAAGCACAGGTTCACCTGCTGTTGCGCCCGGGTCAGAGGGCTGCACCAATGCAATCGGCTCCACTGCATTTGATTTTTAGCTATAATAATACGATACCTTTTGTGGGGCCAGCTATTTTGATGAAAAATTGCAGACATAAAAGCAAACATTATTAATTTAGGTTATTACTAAGGCTGATTTCTCTCTCCTTGGAAGTTTAAAGCGCAGCTGCTCACAAACGATAAATCATCATACTGTTCCATTTCTTCCAAGTGGCACATACCAGAAACCACGTCAGACTTGCTGTAGGCTTCTGGATTTCAAAATGAGATTAAGAGGGAGGAAAAAAAGAAAAAAAAGAAAAACAGCCCAACAAAAGCAGAGGAAGGTCAGGTCCAACCACAACAGCCACGCGAGACGGGGAGTGACGGAATAAAAGGTATCCCAGCATTTTTAGTAGTGTGGACGAAATCAGGTTGTTATCATCCCGATATCATTTATTATTACCTCTGCTGTTCAGGAGGGACACAGCAGGACAGTTATTTTCAGGTTTGCATTGCAGCTCCTGCCGCTTTTTGCTTCTCAGGCTCTGAGATGATGCAGGGAACGCAATGAAAGCGGGAACACGGTGCTCCACTGAGCACCTCACCGGTTTCTAACTCAGAAGTTTCAAAAAGTCGTTGGGTCACAGAGTAAAAGTGAGAACTGCCAGAGCTGTGTGGGGCTTTGTTTCCCAGGGGCTCACAAGCTCCCAGCAAGATTATGCTGCTGCAGTACTGGGTGGGAGAAGGAAAGGTGTGAAGACATTCCCCACCTGAAAACTGTTCTGGTGTTGCGCCCACCGGAGGGTTGTGAACTTTGGGGCATTTTCAAGCAGTTGGGAACAGCCTGCAACTATGTGCAAGAAAGGCAAGAGATTCCCAACAGGTCTAAAACTTCTTAAGACTTTTCAAGCCCCCGTCATTCACCCTGACGATGTGCAGCTTCCCAGTTTTCCTGCTTGTACGGCTTCGGGTTTTGCAGAGAACCTCTACTGCTCCGAGGAAAGCGATACAGGAACGGGAAGGATTTCGCCTTCCGTGAGCCGGTGGCAGTGTACGTTGCAATAGCTTAATGAGAGTTTTGCTTCATTAGTGACTCGCATTCAGCACAAGCTGAACCTCATTATACCGCCTAATCAGGGAATTACTGACTGTCCAGTCTCTCCTGCCTGACTGTAGCAGCTCCACAAACCTCTGGGACAACTGCGGGATTCTCTGCCAAGCGAAACGGGAGGAATCACTGTGCATTCGCACGGAGCCGTCAGTGAGAGCAGGATCTGACCCACTTATGGAGGAGTAATTCCTCCGCCACCAAAACTCCCCAGAGGCAATAGCAAGAGAGAATGTGGCTTTTTATTTTATCCGGAGAGTAACCCCAGGTACCCAACTCGCTGATGGTGCCTATTGGATTTACAAGCAGCGTTGTACTTACAGTTGCTCCTCTGGGTCCCGGCAGACCTCTCTCACCCGGAATACCAACATCGCCCTGGCGATAACACCAAAGTCAGCCGTGCCATTTAGGAGCCGCCAATCCACCCTCCCCAACCCACCGCAGAGCATCCCAGGCCGCTTCGACCCCAAACTCCCTGCCCCGCTGCCCCGTCCGCCAGGTCACACTGCCTGCCCTGGTGGGTTGTCCCCTCTGCTGCCCACCCCGCCGGCCCCCACCGCGCTCGCTGTGTCGCTCCACGCTGGCGTGGGGCTGCCCAGGAGCGCTCATCCCCGCGGGCCAGCGCGCGTCGCAGGCGGCGCGGCACCTATCGCGTTACCAAGAGCTTTATTTGTGGCAGGCAGGCAGCACGCGAGCTCCCGCTTCCCAGCTCGGTTTCAAACACGCTCGGCGGAGCTCGCGATAAGCGCCAGTGACGGGGATACGTACGGGGATGCCTGGCTCTCCGGAGGGACCCGCCTCTCCCATCTCGCCAGGGCTGCCCTGCAGAGGAGAAAGCAAACACTCGGTCAGGGCATAACTTCAGAGAATCATTCCTGGCCTACCTAGAGCAAGAGAGGAGGGAGTTAAAACCTGGATGGGGAAATAGCAGCAGCTTTAAACTTTTGCTGTTGTAAGAGCAAGAAGAGAAAACTCTAAAGAATGGAAATTTAAAGAACATTTCATGGACATTTAAGGACTTTTCATGGACATTTAAGGACTTTTCATGGACATTTAAGGACTTTTCATGGACATTTAAGGACTTTTCATGGACATTTAAAGAGCGGATGAGGCGTATGTGCAGCAGGGGAGGACTGCCCGCCCCAGGGCAGCGCCGCCATCACCCAATTCGGCCCAAGCGAGACAGGGATGCTCTTCCGGAGGCACGCTCAGGACACCCCACTTCATTCATTTCTGCACCAGCGTGACGCAAGGAGAAGCGTCTTCCTGCAGCGCTATCTCATGCGTGAGGATTAACACGAATAATGATGCAGGCGACAAGTTTAGTAGCTTCCCCACCAGAACCCATCATTAGAGAGAGTCACTTACTGGTTCACCCTTTGAGCCTTTAATACCTGCTCTTCCAGGCAGACCCTGAAAAAAACCCAAACAACCGCAATATTAAAGCAATGTCAGAAGAAGTAGAGTTATTAGATTTGTTATTCCGGTCTGATTTGACATACAAGGAGCCACATTTGCTTGAAGCAATGGAGGATTTACATTTCTGCAGCTTTCACCATGAAATTTATGGCTTCAGCTTCCCTCTTGTTGACTGCACTAACAGCTCTACCTACACTAATCCTTGATAATTAAAGCAAAGAGGAGGAATACACAAATAGAGTGAGAGCAGCAATATTTTGCATAGCAGAAAACTCTCTCCAGGGATGTTCAAAATATTCTGTAAGATAGGAAGAAAGGAATACTTTACCTCTATTTAAATAGTTGGAAGACTGGAGAGATGAAACATTTTGCCAGTGAACACGAGTAAGGCAGGGACAGAGCTCAGGATATTGTTCAATTAAGTTTACTTGTATCCCAGATCTTACCTCCCCTGCGTAAGGGACGCACGTCACTGGGATGTGAAGGAGAAAATCCCTCTCAAATTTAAATTTTAAACAGAGCCAGAGTGGCCAAAAGCCAGGGTATTCCTGCATTAGTATTTGGTGCTACTCCAGATATTTTCTGTTCTATCTTGTACACCGCTCCCCTGTTTGTATGGCGGGAGAAGTGCTTTTCCTCTTGGCTGAAATGGGGCCCCTGGTGAGACAACACACAGAATGAACCCCCCCCCCCTCTCCCCAGGAAGGGTCTCTGTGCACAGGCCAAGCTGCTGTACTGCCCCGAAGGCGGCGGGTCCTGCTGCCATACTCACAGGCAGTCCGTTTGGTCCCTTCTCTCCAGGAGCCCCCATGCGAGCTGCATCACCCTGTGGATATCGAGAGGTTAGGAGGGACCCTCCAGTACTGGAAAACCATAGAGCCATAGAATGGTTTGGGTTGGAAGGGACCTTGAAGATCATCCAGTGCCACCCCCTGCCCTGGGCAGGGCCACCTCCCCCCAGCCCAGGTTGCTCCCAGCCCCGTCCAACCCGGCCTTGAGCACCTCCAGGGATGGGGCAGCCACAGCCTCTCGGGGCACCCTGTGCCAGGGGCTCACCGCCCGCACGGGGAAACATTTCTTCCTAATCTCTTTCAGTTTAAAGCCGTTACCCCTCATCCTATCGCTCCACTCCCTGATCAAGAGTCCCTCCCCAAAATGGTCTGCCAGAGGTAGGGCACACATTCCCAAACAGGCATTTGTAATCTTCTCCCTCCCGATATGAGCAGGAACAAGAAGCTGTTGCGTCTACAGGAGGTGGGCACCCACCGGCTGCCTCCCTACTCCCCTTGCAGCTCCCAGCCTTCCTGGGCAGCACACGGTCCACGTTCCTGTGGGATCACCACTCAAAAACCAGGCAACTAGTGCCTGACAGCCCTTTGTCTACAGGCAATGAAAATAAACAGATGTCTCTGTCAACAGCTCTGAAAAGGCATCTCTGAAGGCCCAGAGTCAGCCAATAGGAACCACTAAGGACAGGGACACAGCCGAGTTTAGATCACATGTGCACGGCCCATATGCGCATCTTCCTTCTTCAGGGAATTTCCTTGGGATTAATTAATAGAAGCGACTTCTCTCTTCTTCACTAGTTACGCTATTGGAAAACTCTTTAGAGGCAAAAGCTTTCCAGCCACGCTCTTTCTTGACAAGCACCAGCAGCTTTGCAACACACATGGGACAGTCACAGAAATCTTTCCTGCAGCGTTTAAGTAGGACTTTACAAACCTTCTCACCATCGAGTCCAGGAGCCCCATCTCGTCCATCCTTGCCAGGCATGCCCTGCAACCATGCACAGCGCAGGTTAAGGTTACGAGGCAGATACCGCGGTTTGCAAAATACATTCACATCAAAGAACCTTTTGGCAATGGGTCCAGCTCCAGTTGTACTGGGAGACGGAGAGATTTTTCATCAACAGCAGTACGACTGGGTTTGGTCCAACCAGGATTACACCGAAGGTTACACAGACCCACAGAGGAGAAGTTTGATAGTAAAGACTGTAAACCTCAAGATTTCTCCTGTCGTGTTTTATCTCACCGTCTGCAAGCAAGACAACAGTGAGACTCCCATCCTATTTAATCGACTTACAGGTTCTCCTATGAGTCCACGAGCCCCTGGGTTTCCTTTTGGTCCAGGTCTCCCCTAGAAATCAACAATAAATTCTATGTTATTCAAGACACAACCCTTAAGAACACTCAACAAAGACAATACTCAGACTCTGTGGGGACATTCCATTCAGTTTGTGCTGGGTCTGTCCCGATTGTGTAGGTACGGTGGTTCTTTTAGGACACACCAGAAAACTGGCCCAACGCTAGCTGCAGCATCTGGGAAAATTCTTGACCGTTTCAAGGAAAGGAGATGCAAGATCTGATCCCTGTGCTCCGGATGGTAAGAAGCACTTGTGCATCTTTCATATGACTTAAACACCTCATTGGACAGGAATACTTTCATCCCTTTCGCTTCCCTTTCAAATAAACCAAGGGGGAACAAGCCATAATAAACCTGTGACACAGACTCCTTGGAATGCCATGTCCAAAATTTGAGCAGACGGGTGTTTTACTGCACTTACAGTGTCGCCTTTGGGTCCCCTGAACCCTTGAGGTCCTTTGCTTCCTTGGTCTCCCTGTGACAGAGGAGGAAAAGTCATTAAGCATCTTCATCACACAGTGACAAAGACTAACGTTTCCGGGGTGTAAACGATGCCGGGGTTTGTGCTGTTTGCTGGCATCGCAGAGGCGTCAGCGTACACATCCCCGCAGGAGCTCGGCTGTACTTTCTCAGTTACGCTCCGTAATTCCTGACACAGGGATGAATTGCAGCGGGGACCTTGCCAGCAATCCGTCGGGGCAGAGACCATCTTCCCCTTCACTTAATGAAGCGTTTTCTTTAACCAGAAACAGCGTAGGAGAAAAACTTTAGTATTTACTGCCTAGGTCTTGCTTGGCGTAATTAAATGTTTGGTGGACAGTAAGCATCTAAGTTTAGTTTAGTTCAGATTAATTTCTTCTAGAATTGCAGAGACTGGGGAGGGATCCCCAGGGGGTGGTGCTGCCTCGGGGTCAGCGCAGGTTGTGGTGTGTTGGTTGGTGTAGGCAGGCGAAGGCGTCTGCTGTAAAGTGGATGTCATATTATCCACAGTAAGGAGCGACTGGGCGGCAGGCCAGTGGAAAACGCTCTTAGAAAGGCCATAAAAGCTGCAGATGCAGCTCTGGTCTCATATTTGGGCACAGTAAGGAGGGTACGGAGCTCTGCCCACAGGTAAGCGCGAGGTTCAGTGTTCTCCCGCACTTCACCCCAGAGTTGTGCGAAAGGATAAGGACTGCGTCATTAATACACAACTATTTCTGCCGTTCTGTAGCAGCGAGCTGTGGGCGCTTGGGAACAGACCAGGCTCAAAGGACGTAAGCTCAGGAGAGCGCTTACTGATCCTTCTTCAAAACTCTCCTTCCCAGGAAGGCCACAGATGCCCCTCTCAAGTGCCTGCCCACAGCCGCTGATGCTCAGGGAAGAGCGGCAAAGAACAGAGCTGGAGGGAAACGTGGTGAACTTATTCTGGCGTGGGGCAGGACTGAGGGAAAGACATCACGAGGTCTGGGTCAGGTGAAATAGCATCGCTCTGACTGGAGGGGAAAAAGGGAATAATCTGATGGAGATGGCCAGCACAGCCCTCCTCTTCACTGGCAGCAAAGAGTTTAGCGCAGGAGGAATAAGCTTTAGGCTGTGGTCGCGGAAGGCAGGGCCACAGAGATGCTGAGAAGTAGATACATACAGCTTTCCCTGGAGGTCCCGGGATTCCAGGTGGCCCTCTGAAACCGATGTCACCCTGCGAAGAATAATACATCATTGTAACGCTGTGGTTGGCAGAGGGTCAAGTAACAGCATCCCCACCTTACACTGCAATCTAAGAAAACACGCAAAGCCCCGGAAAGATGCCCCATAGTCCTTGCTGGCTTGCAATAGTCTTGAAAAAGATCCCCCCCCTGCACAAGCAGGTTTTCACTCTGGATCTCCCCACCATTATCTCTGCGAGACACTGCTATCATTCCTGGCCTCGATATCTTGATCACACACTCGTTCCTAAATAAATGCACGACTTTATCAAACTCAAAGCCATTCAGCCTCTTGGGCAATGGCCAAGGGACCTCGGCAAAAGTCCAAAGCCACCATGCGCTGGAGACTGACCCTGTTCTCACTGAGGACACTCTTCATGTCCTGAAAATCTCTGTCCACCAGTGATTCTTTGGCTTTTTCTTGTAAAGAGACAGAACAGAAACTGAAATGTTCATGAAACATTTCTCAGGTTTTTTGCCAGATTCTTTGGCTTCGTCAGTCCTACAGGGACAGCACTTTGTCCTTCTTGTCTGGATGCTTAAATCAACACTGGGCCTGATCCTGTCAATCCCTCATGCATGTAGACTCCTCCTGCCTCTGGAAGGTTGTTCCGCTTGGGGAGGTGCAGGAAAGAGCCTGCACTTTGCATCCTTACAAGTTCCCCAGTGGTCTCCAGTAAGGACAAACGCCACCTGGATCTTGCACGAGAAAAACTGGTGGTGGCAGGGGAAATAAAAACAAACAAAACCAAACCCCCCCAAAAAATCAGGTTTTTCTTACTCTGTCACCAGCCGGACCCATTGGACCAGGGAGGCCTCTTAGTCCTCTTGGGCCCTAATTAAGAACACAAATCAGTTAAAACTGAATCACCATTAAACATAAAATGGCAGAACAGCACGGTGTAGCAACTCATCAACATGGAAAATATTAAGAAACAGTGAAGAGCAGCATAAAGCTCAGCCTTCTGGTGCACAAAAAAGATATTTTGCCCTTCAGTGACAACCTCCGAGCAAGGGACACTGGTGACACCCCATGCAGACGTGCCTTCAGAGTCCTGCCCTCCCCAGCCCACCTCCCAGGCTCTCCAGCCAGCCCGGAGCTCAGCCTCAGATCCACCCAAAAGGTGTCCAGAGCTCTCCTGGAGTACCAGCAAGACAGCGGCTATGGCTCAGATGCCTCACCTGAGGCGAGGTGCCAAAAGAGGGACCTGAATTCAAGCTCAGTGAAACCAGCGTGGTTTGTCTTTTCATAGAATCATAGAATGGTTTAGGTTGGAAAGGACCTTGAAGATCATCAAGTTCCAACCCCCCTGCCATGGGCAGGGACACCTCCCACCAGCCCAGGTTGCCCAAGGCTACATCCAGCCTGGCCGTGAACACCTCCAGGGTGTTTTTCACCAGCATCAACTTTCACATCTGTTATTATGCCCAAGCAGGAGCGCTTTGTGTAACGCAAGATGATTGATGGCACCGTGGAGTTTCGCAGTAAAAAAGGTCATGGGAACTGCTCTGAGGAGAAGGTGTTACCTGCAGGCCGACGCTGCCGGGGATGCCTGGAGGACCGGGAGGGCCAGGGCTGCCCTGGGAGAGAAACAATAATTAGACAAAGGGCGAGACAGCATGAGCCTGCCAACCCAAAGCCACCAACCTTCCCTTCCTACTTCTCCTTGACCTCCCTCCCACTCAGATGTCTGCTTCAGAATTTGCTTCTACTTTACAGGCAATCTCTTCTACGTGCAAGAACACTTGATCAGTCAGGAATTTACCCGAGTGATTAACGCAGGACTTTTTTCCTGAGCTGACATTCCTGCATGTGAAACAATAGCTGTTAACTTATCCCACGGATCTTAACGTTATGATTATGGGCAAGGTGGATTTTCTTGAAGTATTAGCACCCAGTCACACACGCAGAGCAACGGAAGCCAATGCACTTCAGTCATAGCGACTTCTCCTTATTGTTCAGCCAATTGCCTCATTTCTCCCCGTCTTCTTGAAGAAACTATTTGTTACGGGGCTTTTAAAGAGAAAGATCCTCCCTCATCCCCCTTAAATTGCAGTTTACCTTTTCTCCTTCTTTTCCTATTTCACCAGGTTCTCCTTTGTGACCAGTGTGTCCCTAGAAATAAGAGCTCCAATTATTCACATCCCAGTACAGTTTTGTTTCAAAATTTAAACTTCGTGAGACAGCCGTAAGACCGAAACCCACACAACGTAAATGACTTACTGGGAAAATATTCTATACGTGTGCTGTAATCGCGTGAATGGAGGTCACTTCTGGGGTTAAGAGGAAGGGTGCATGGCTAGTTAGGTATCGTTGTGTCAGAACTGATGTAGTTTCAGGCAATGCCCAGACTTAGTTTTCAAGACTTGCAGTGAGACTAGGCTACAGGTCTCCGCACGCAATTCTCAATTACAGGTCAGGGACTTCGTTCCCATTACTCTTGAAAATGGGGCTGAGACGCTTCTGAAAATCCCATTCTGCATCTTTAACCTCCCTTTTTGTTTAAGTCATCTTTAATGTCTGCATCATCTGGCTTGCAATGAAATCCACATCCCACTGAAATCTTTTCTAAAAACTCAGATTCAATTTGCTTCTTGGCTCCCTTCCTATTATTGTGGGAGAGACCCAGACTAATTTCAGCCATGGCAGATGCTATTCCTCACCACGCAAAAGGTCCTGTGCATCATTTGCATCAGAATTGGAGACCTTCACAGGTTTTTCCATTTCATAAGCTATGAATTTTTAATAGCTATGCCCTAAACATTGTGTATTTCTAACGATATTTATGACTCAGCCCAGAAACCAAACAGACCTGCAAAAGGTCGGTTCACGAGGAACCGAGAGCATTTCCCAAGAGATGGTCCATCCATTGCCAATTTCTGCTGGATTCTACTCAAAAAACTCGAGTAACTTATTCCTTCAGCTCACTGCTGGAGTGCAACCTACCCCACAGAATTCACGTGAGTCACAGAGGGGACAGAGGAGGAGATGTTCAACTACTGAGCGAGCTTTCCCGAGATTTGCAACCTAGAATTTATATACCAGAATCAAACACCACGAACAGAAAGCTGCCTGGTGCTACGCTGGGTGTAAAACGACAGCCGAAGTGCATTTAGTCACGTAAGTTATGTCTTGCTGCAGGAAACCGCGTGTCTCTCTGTGTACAGGGTCTGTGAGCACAATTTAAGACCTGGGGAGATTTTTACAGCGCTCTGAAGCCTGAAACGGCAGCGCACCCTTCTCGAGGCAGCCCCGAGCCGCTGCCCTCTGCCTGCTGCCGTTCAGCCCTTGCGCCTCGCGAGGCTCGCGCGCTGTTTTGGTCTTTACGCTCGTCCCAGGCAAAGGGTCAATTTTCATTTGTAGGAATAAACGGTCGTAGTCCATCTAATAAAGACTGCAGTCCTGCAAGGGATGGAGCCACGAAGCAACGCGCCCGTAAGCGCAGGCGGGTACCGGGGGGACGCAAAGCTCCCTGCCGCAGGTGAAGGGAGAGCGCTCGCGCGCTTCGATGGCTCGGGCGCTTTGCAGGACTGAGTTCAGCGGCACAGCAGCTATGGCTACGCGGGTGGGAACAGCACGCGAAGAGGGCAGGATCAGGTCCTTCCTCCTCCTCCTGTCTCGTATGTGGCTGCGTTACGGGTTTTGTGTTTCGGCAGCATAAACACACGGCCGGCTTGCAGAGGTGTGGAGCCTACAGGAGACTGTATATAAACCAGTTCAATCCCAGGGATTCCTCGCGGTGTTTATTTCGGGAGACAGGCCCTGGTATCCGCAGGTGGTATTTTTCTTACCTTGAACCCTGGCATTCCTGGGGGACCCGGAGGACCCGGTGGGCACAGAGCTGGGCACTGCAAGGAACAGAAACACTCTTTGGTTCATCAAGTACACACAGCGCAGCCAGGGACGCTGGATTTATCACTAGGGAGAGGTGGAGAGGTCACGTGGGGTTGGGCTCTAAATCCACTAAATCCAACTCATTCACAGCATGGTGTATTCACTGGCATTTCCCTACGGCAGAGGGCCCCGAGCAGGTCCTCAGGCCGCCGGTAACCCACAAAATACTGATTTATGAATGGTCTGCTTCTTTGAGCACGGACTGTGACAAGCTCTGAAGGCTGACAGTGGTCCGCAGTCTGAAACACCGGAGAGCTGGATGGGTATCTTGTAACATCTCGGAACATATTTAATTCTGTGCATTCATTGACCTCCATTGATTTCCATTTGACAACTCGCCTAACTGAAACAAGGACAAGCACGAGAGTTTATCAGAAGGGGACCCATAAAAAAATTAACCCAGATACCAATAAGCTGGTAAAATTCAACCCAAATACCAATCAGCGGGTATCTGCAGACGTCTAGGGGTGGGAGAGCCCCTGGTGGGAACTCTACTTTGACTGGGAACAAATCAGAACATGCGTGGAAATTTAATGGAGACATAAAAGGCCATACTCTAAAAACCATAAATAGGGAATGAGATTTTCTTCTGCAGCTTTTCTTTCATTTGTTTGTGGTGTGTTTTTTTTTTCTTTTAATAAAACCTCAGGCAACACCTCTGTAGCAGAAATTTAATTTTCTAGTATATTCCACAGGGTAACTTAAATTAAACTTGCAGAAATAGTACCATTTTCTATTAACTTCCATGTGACTTGCCATAAGGCAGTCTAAACTGACTCCGAGCTTTTTTGGGGCACGCCAATTAGAAAACCAAAGACGCTGTCACAACAACAGCTGCGAAATCTGGAAATGTCACTTCCATCGTTCATGGACTTAACACTCCTTTCACCGCCCTGAGAGAAAGGAATCGAGACTTTCTCGTAAGGAAGGAAAGCTAAACAAAGCATATGCCCATAGGATGCCGGTGCCACCACCCATGGAAATAAACAGTGCAACACGCACGACCTTTTCTCCTGCAAAGCAGGATCCAAAACAGATGCATGAAAAGCCGTTGTCATTTACCAAATGCTAAAGCTGTTTTGTAAATGAAGAACGTATGCAAAACCTGCATTTTGGGAAGCAAAGTGGAAACCAAAGATCAAGGAAAAAAATCGGCGCTAGCATATCTATCTCCTTGGAGGAACAGTTCGGTCTTGCGCAACACTGATGCATTCTGCAATACGGCAGTTTAGACCCACGCCTGCAGGTCTGCAGGGTGCCTCACCCGAGAACGCCAACGAAGAGTCACATCAAGGATTAAACCAATAAATAGTTTCATGCTAAATAATGGAAAACCTACCTGAAGGTCCCCACCGCCCTCGGGAAAGGTGCCTGGAAGACCCTGCAACGCACGAAATGCGGTCTTTTAAATACATCGAGACCAAGGCCAGCAGCAAACGCAATTTCTCGAGAATGCACCTTACAGAGCCAGCTCTGTCGGGTCAGCACAAGGGAGACACCAGTCCCACAGCGTCAGACGCAGACCCCGAACCCAGAGAGTTATGAGCAGCACCAGTCCTCAAAACAGAGACGTCGGGGGTGTAATTAGCTTCTGGAGAGGCACAGATGAGGTGGGGGAAGAGCCCTGAGCCGTAGGGGATGAAGGCAGCAATTTGAGAAGAGCAGCTGGTGCCTGACCCTCCTTCGGGCCAGGGAAGTTCTTTGGGAAAGACCTCCCTATCCCACCAACCCTCCAGAGATACCTCAGCAAACCCAAACCAGAGATGTGCTGCTTTCAAGCCCCCCTCGCTGGCCCTACGAGAACACATCGCGAACCAAGCAACCGTATCAACCCCGGCAGACCAGAACGCCCACCCTGCGACCTGTCCGTGCCATAAAGCCTGGATGTCATGGGCTTCCTCCACCCACACAGCACAGACAATTAACAGGAGATAATCAGCACACCCAAGCGCAGCCCCTGAGAAGCCACCGCTCTCCTCGGGGCACGGTGTTTGAGGCCTGCTGAAACTTGGCCCGGAAAGGGAGCGCTCAAGGCAACGGCAGCAAAGAAAACGCACACGTTTTCTGCGCTCCCCGTGGGAATCTTCTCACACTTATCTGCGATTCTCAACTTACGGGAGGTCCGGGTGGTCCAGGAGGCCCTGGGAATCCCGGCAGACCAAAGGGTCCCTAAAAAGAGCGAAAAATAGTAAGAATTTCCCTTCTTCGTCATTTAAATGAAAATGAAAAGGGAGACAAAGGGTGGCTACCAAATACCATTGCATATTTGTGGATGTGGGGCAAAATCTCTCTAACGTGACTAAACTGCACCTTTCTTTCTGCAGAAGCTTCTATGGCTGCAAAGAGAACAGCAGATGCATCTGGAAGTACAGGGATTAGGACAGAAGAACACATCCCTGCACCTCCATCGCAGCTTCCACTGCCTCTGCACCTCTCCATTGGAGCTGTGGGCACCCAAACCCGATGGTATGCTTCTGCAGCATGGGCGCCCTCAGGTCAGACCCATTCTGCTCAGCAGCTTCTTTTGAGGATGCTGAAAAGTACACGGCAGTCGGTAAGCGACCTCTGTTCTCATGACATTGGCTGCTCTTTTGTCCTTACCCATAGTTGGCAAAGGAAGAGATGGCTGCAAGCAGTTGCGCGCCTTTGGCACTGCCCCGGTTGACTGGGGTGACCCTACACAAGCTGATACAAGGAACAGCAATGCCTGTGGGCATCTGTGGAGCTCGTAGTGTCTTGCACATCATGCTCCCAGAATGGGGTAAGAGACCAGAGATGAACCTCATTCTTCTGTGGTTGTGGGATGTTCAGTAAATGAGGATCGAATGGTAGGAGAAACTCACAGGAGGACCCCGAAATCCATTTCCACCTGGGAGTCCACTGGGTCCTGGAGGCCCCTGTTGAACAGAGAGAAGAGCCTTATGCCCATGGCGACCTCGCATAGCTGCCAAAGCCCAGGGGCAAACAAACACTCTGGCTGTGCTCATTTGTCTAATCCCCCCGAGGAGCCCAATCCCGCTCCCCGACAATCGGTTTACCAATGCACATCTTTCTTTTCGCTCCACTTCGCCATGGAGCACGCTCTTGTCATCATCGCCCATTGCCCACATCTGCACCCCCTCTGACACAGGGCAGCTCTGAGATGCCCCAGGAACCCCCCAAACAAAAGCTGCCCCAGAACCGGTCATTTCCAGCGGTGAGAAGGCTGCTGTGCCTTGAATTTACATCGGTGCCAGCTGCCCTGGGGTGTGGGTAAGCATAAAAGCCCCAGAAGGCTGCCGACCTGCAGGACTCCACATCCCTCTGCCCGGCACAGCAGGAGGACTCAAGGGCTGGGGCAGGTATACACCACCACCAGGATAATAATTTAAACCTCTTTTTTGAGAAAGAGCTTCATTACTTACTGGAGGTCCTGGTAGTCCTTTGCCCTGGAAACGACATTTAAAACAGTAAAAGATCACTTAGAAACTGAACATACAGGAAGAAGAGCAAACCTCAGAAAATGCTGCTTAATTATTTTTTTTTTCTTCTAAGTTTCCTTAGCACTCCCCTGTCCCCAATTAATGTAATTTGCAATCAGAGCAGAGCTGGAGTCTTGATGAATCCTTTTGTTGCCTCTAATAATTTGTATTCCCTTTACATCGCTGTTACCTACGAGACATCTCTAAGTAAAGCCACATATAGCGACGTGATAGCGGGACACAGACATTTAATAAGACAACATTCTAGTTTATCTATTTTTCCTTTTTTTAATTTTCATGTTTATTAGACATTATCTAATGCCTAATAATTTTGACAGCGTTTGATATGCTAGTCTTTATCCCCAGCTGGCCTGCTTTATGACATCTCAGCGACTAAGAACAAGTCCTGTGTGACTAGAACGGGTCACACATAGATATTTAACCACTTCAAACAATATTTTCACTCAGGCTTTGATCCCTTTGTTTGGGACACAGGGCTTCCCATCTTCTCTTGGTGATGGTTTTGGCATTATATTGCACACCCTCTTTACGAATGCAGGTCGAGCAGTTACTTACAGCTGGTCCAGGTGGCCCCGAGGGTCCCAATGCACCCTACAGGAATAAACCAAAGTGCAAATTAGCAGGGGCAAACCAGAAACCTCCATGTGGGTAGACACCAATGCCCGCTCTCCTTCACACCAATCTTCTGTTTGAAAACTCCAGCAGTGTCTTACAGTAACAGCACACAGCTGGAGATGCTCCGCCGAATTCATGAATATAAGGATAGAAACTTATGGATAATGGTTCTGTTGTTCCTGACTATTTACTTGAAGAACATCTTAAGACAGTAGGGATGGATGTTCAGAACTGGCCCCAGCAACTTTCTTCACCGTTTGCTGGGCAAGAGAGAGTAGAGACTAAAACATGACTTGCTCTTAAAAGACTAAACAGACACTTCTGCGGGTCACAGCTGGCTTCAGATTAGTCTCCGTGAATATTTAACGGTTCGTAAATTGAATTTCATCCATGTGAAATATCTCATTCACAATACTTTCATGTTGTGGATCCAATGACTAAATTACCTGAAACTGTTTACAAGATTTGGACACTTTCTAGTAAGTTTTATTAATTCAGACATTTTCTCTTCAAGCAAAGACAAAGATTTGGCAGCTTCTGCCTCTTCACTGGCTTCCTCGGCAAATCCCCAGCCTCCTTTTCCCAATTTGCATTCTTACCCTTAAGCTTGACTAGAGCTTGGTGGTCCTATGTCTTAGACTAGGATTAAGTCATTCTTAAAGTTGTTACATTCCTGCTTAACTAAAGACAGTAAGACAGACAGACCCTCTTAATCCCTTTGCTGCATTACAAAGATGCCGCCGTTGACCGGTAGACTGTAAAATTAATTACAGGTAGTAATTCTGAAACAGAAAGTGAATGGAAGTATAAAAATGAACAAAAAAGCCCATGTGGCGCATTGACCGGGGCCAGCAGCTGCTGAGAGACACTGGGTGTGCATCGCTGACTGATGGTCTCGGGTCCAAGAGCCACTTTGGAAAGAGCTGGTGCCACGACAGGAAAAGAAAAGCAGCGGCAGACAGCTGATGAGAGCAGAGCGACTTTGTCACTCCTTTTAAAAAGAAAAAAAAAAAAAAAAGGCAAAACAAAAAGCAAGAAAGGGAAGAGGAGGAAGGAGGAGGAAGGAGGAGGAAGGAGGAGGAAGGAGGAGGAAGGAGGAGGAAGGAGGAGGAAGGAGGAGGAAGGAGGAGGAAGGAGGAGGAAGGAGGAGGAAGGAGGAGGAAGGAGGAGGAAGGAGGAGGAAGGAGGAGGAAGGAGGAGGAAGGAGGAGGAAGGAGGAGGAAGGAGGAGGAAGGAGGAGGAAGGAGGAGGAAGGAGGAGGAAGGAGGAGGAAGGAGGAGGAAGGAGGAGGAAGGAGGAGGAGGAAGGAGGAAAAAAAAAAAAAAAGAATAAAGTGGCGGAGGTGCAGCAAGGCCAGCATAATTTGGGGCGAATGACAAATAAAATAGCAGTTTGCTCAACAGCGCTGCGGCAGCCCCGGCAGTGAGTTTCTCTGAGCCGCAGAGCAGCCGCCTGGTTCTCAAGGCCTTTGCATCTGTACTGTTCTCACCCGGTGCTGCTCTCCGATAAAGGCAGGACTTAAACCAGGAAAAAGGTGACAGACTCAAAGCCAGAGCAAACCATGCTGTTATTTATGGACTGCGTTTAACTGCTGCCAGCAAAACCCTCGTCTGCTTGCGCAGGGGACAAAGAGCGATTACAGCACGAGGGTTCCTCAGCCTCTCGCCAGCCCGACTGCCCGCACCTCTTTCCCAAACGTCCTCAAAATGCTGCACAGAAACATCTTGCGAAGGGCGAGCTGGAATTAAATGGTATCTACCCCTAGGACCAGGAGACCAGGGCAGACCTGGAAAATCTCCCAACACACTGCTGCTTACTGCCATCCCAGGGACGGCTCCAGCCCTTTCCTAATGCTCTGCGTACCAAATGAGATTAGAAACATTTTCCCTTGTTAAGCTTAAGGAGAAAGATACCGAGGACCCAGGGCCTCATTAAGAGCCGTCTTGCGAGGAGAGGGCTGTAATCCAATAAAAATCAACTCTGCTGCAAATGTCAGCTCATTCACTTCCCTTCCTGCAGGTTACGCTGCTTTTCGTCCAGTCGCTTTTATCTTTCGGCTGAAGTCCTCACAACTAGCGATGGCTGCAAGGGACAAGCCGGGATCTCCTCCTGCAGAGGAACCATTGAATTCCTGGCACCTACTGATTTACACCCTAATCCCACTGAAACCAGCCGCAGAGCCCCCTTCTGCTTTGGCCGACATAGAATTGTCTAGGTTGGAAGGGACCTTTAAGATCATCGAGTCCAACCATCAACCCAACACTGCCAAAACCCACCACTAAACCATGTCCCTCAGCACCACATCTACCCATTTCTGAACGCCTCCAGGGATGGTGACTCCACCGCTGCCCTGGGCAGCCTGTTCCAATGCTTGACCCAAAGTGCCAGGCGTTGGCACTTTACTCTCCTTAACTTTGATATCTTTTGAGGGTGTAAGGGGCAGCACGCAGCAGCGAACGCTCCTGGTACGTACGGTAAAAGATCATCGAGTCCCTGAGCAAGCTGATGTGACTCCATTAAGTTCAAAGGAGAGACTCTAATTTACACCTCGATTTTAATAACACTGTCTGACTCAACTCATTCTCCTGGTAACAATGTTCTTTCTCCTTTGATTAGAAAACAATCTCACCATAATTTCTCACTTTAAGGTAATATACTTTATGACTATACAACTACAGAGCACAGGAAATACTTGATTAATACGACATTTGTAAATAAATATGAATAATTATGTTTTCCTCATTGCTTATAGTGTAAAGCATATATTGCTTATAGTGTAAACTTCAAAATGGTCTTCGAATGTTCTGCAATGAAGGACACCAGTATCTAGCACTGAGGTCAGAACCCAGCTTGTTCTTGGCTAAAAATTAAGGTTTTTTTAACTGAAAACACACATAGGCTTGATCTGATCAGTCTGTAAGCAGAACCACGAGAAGAACTAATGGATGTTGATAGCGATGGGACTATTTAAGATAAAAACCATTTTGGAATGCTGCCTTCACTGTACTGTGTCCCTGGTCAGACGTGAATCACTGCTGGACTGAAGTGTGGCACAGAGAGGAAAAGAAACGTTTAGCAAAGATGTATTACCAAAAACTGTCTTCCACGAGCCCACTTCCATATGCTGAACACCTTCGCTCTCAGGCGCTCCAGTTCAGAAAAACATGCTTATTCAGAAGAAGTCATAGTGTTAAGCATGAATTCAATCCCGCAACAGCCAGTAGCCACCTCCTTATTCCAGTGATTCCTGAGACTGAAATACGTTCTCAAAGCCAGCCAGAAGGAAGCAAGCCAGGATAACAATGCTGTCCTCTTAGAGGGCTGGAGATTTACAGGTTTTTCTTTTTCCGGGCTTTCGTTAGACCAATTAAAACAATTTTCCAGATGGACCACTGACCTTGAAATGCTCCCATGAGTGACAACAGGTCCCAAGTTTGCCCCATGCTGACAGCTTGAGTTACGAGACATGGGAAAGCACGTCAAACCAGAGGATGTAGTTAGGGTAACTGTGCTTGTGTTCTTCTACTAAACGGCTGAAGAGGAAGTTCTTGTGCCCAGAAATTATCTGCTCAATTACCCTACAAACTAGGAGCTTGTGTGCTACAGCGGGCACGGGCAAACACTACCACCGAACACAAAACAGGGGCACAAAACTGCTCAGTCTTCTGCGTGTGGTCCTGAACTCTATTTTACAAGTCAGGGATCGGTTCCCAGAAGGTGCTGGACTCTTGCCACCAGCTGTCTGAGAGTGGTCAGGGCTGTGCAGCCCCGGATCTCTGGGGAGAAGGATGGGCACGAGAAAAAGCAAAGGAGACGGCTCTTAGTGCAGAGCCAAAGGACGGAGAGTTGGAGCTCTGACCCAGACGCTTGGCTCCTGCCGCTCAGCTTCCCCAGCGGCCAAGAAGCTTTGCCTTGAGCACGGGAAAGGAAGAAGAGCGTACCAAAGAGACGCGCCTCTATCGCTCCTCCCCTTAGCTAAATGAGACAGCTCTCAGAGTTTTGAGCTTTGGATACCTCCTTTGGCCAGCAAATGGATTACTGAGATATACTGGACCTGTTAGAAAAGTCCACGGTGTTTAACCTCTGCACGCTGCAATGTGCCTTCAGCCCATCACTGCAGCACCAGCTTCAAGAGACCAGTAACCCAGCCGTGGACACAAGCCTTATCTTCCCTGGGAGATGGGAAAACAGCCACGCTGGATAAAAATCTGTGCTGAATGGCCCATTGATGTTTAGTTCTTAATGTCACAAGGAGGCCTAAGTGCTTTTCCAGCCCCATTGTAGACGATGTGAAGGACATCTGTAACATCACAGGCAGTCATTTCTCTATCCCTGCGGTGCCCCTTAGCAGAGCTGTAATATGCAGAAAGCAAGAAAAACCCTCTTATTTCTTGCTATGCTGGCTGGGGAAGTCTATGCCAAAGCAACTAATAATGTCAACCATATGGACAGCCCCAGAATTAACAAAAGGCAAAAGTTTAAACAGTTGATACACAGTGGCAGTAATCATAAACATAACAGAGCTGTGTACTCAGACTGCAAATAAAGGCCAAAATAGCTTCACTTTGATAAACTTTGTAATTACGTCTATCGACTGCTTCAAGGAACTTTTTAAATACTTGAAATATCACCAGAGCTGTTCCGCACTGGTACTCCCACCACTGAAGCTATCCAAACCTTTTCAAAGCCACGGGAAAGAAAGATGGATCTCATGCCCTTCCTAATGAAAAGCCATCTGGGGCTTCATTTCAAGGGTCCAAGTATTCTGCAAGGGTTTGCAGATAAATAAGCCATCGTCACCAACACTCAAATGTCACCAATTTACAAAGGAATGAGAAATCATCACTACAAGCAGCGCCAATGTTCATTTAAAGGGCCTCAGGATCTAATGTGGTACTCACACGGTCTCCCGGAGGCCCATTTGGGCCAGGTGGGCCATCAGTTCCTGTTAAACCCTGTGGAAAAAGAGAGACAGGTAAGTGTGAAAACAGAGAAATACAACAATAAGAGCTGTAGGAAGTCCCTGTCACCAACGCAAATCACCTAGATGCCAAGCTCTCAGAAAAGCCTATTTTACTCCTCTCTGCAATTAATCACAAAGGAAAGAACCAGAAGCAAGTTACCAGTACTGCTCCCTGTGCGTTGGAAGCGTGGACGAACACCACCAAGTAGCCTTGGTACTGGTGTTTACCGAGTTGCAGCTCAGCTGTGGAAGCTGCCCGAACGCTTCCTCTCGCCTGGTGCAAAAGAAAACTGTGCTGGCTAAAACCTTACCCGCAGTAAGCTGGGAAAACCTGACTGTGTGCAGCCGCCTGTCCAGAGCTGTGGGACAGGTCCCAGCCCAGTGAGCAGCAAGCCTCAGCTAATACGTGCGACTGGGTTTCTGAATCGGGCTCCAGAAATGTCAACTGGTGCCCACGTTTCTGCAGAACCTGCCCAGCGCACCTCTGAAGAGCCGCAACGTTGCATCGTAAGAGTGAGTGCCGTCCTATCAGTTGCACATCTCAAAACTGCTCTCATACTCCTTAATTCAATCAAGAGAGGCTTTCAACTCTTAAAACGTCTTCTGATATGTAAGATATATATGTAGATCCAGTACCCACTTTGCTCCTCCAGCAGACACAGAGGAAGTCAATGAGATGCTTTGGGAGAGCACCCATGCCTACATCAACCGCTGAAAAGATCTAAGAGAAGATGACAAGATACTCACATCCACCCCGGGAAGGCCCGGCAACCCGGCTTCACCAGCTGCTCCAGGCTTCCCTGGTGCACCTTTTGGCCCCTAAATCAGATAAAAAGGCAATTCTTTTTAACAGAACAACAAGTGAAACATGGCATGCGTTGATACGGGCTACAAAACAGAAGTTCATTTGTTGATGAGTTAATCAACACCATGGAACATGGAAGAATTCCTGCAGAGAGAGGAAACTTGCCATGAATCCACACCCAAATCCTAACTACATTTCAATGCTTTGGCTTCGTTCACTGCAACCCAATTAATCACACACGCAGTTACCCATAAGAGGGGTAGACAGGATGGGGTAAGTGGCCCAGAGCAGAGAGCTGTGCCCCCTCGTACAATTTTCAGCACCCTTTGGCAGACCGAGGAGCCGAAGCAGACTCGGACCAATGCCAGAAATAACCACACGTGTGTGGTTTGGTTCCAGCTTTTGTCATACTGGTGATGGGTGAGCTTTATTTCATGCATATCCTCCTCTAGCAACGGAAGCAGCAGAACGCGTTTGTCCCCAGTACCAGTGCTGAGCACCTCCACTCCTGTGGACCCCTTACGGAAATTCTGCTGCAGATCAAGAGGAAAGCCACGCTGGTACATCTTAGCTCCAGCACCGTGTCCCTCTCAACAGAAGGAGCACGTCAACGTCTACCAGAAAATACTTACCGGTGGGCCTGGCAAACCAGGAGGGCCCGGCTCTCCCTAAAAGAGAGAAAAGACATCAGTGTTCGTTCCAAACCTCGCCCTTCTGTTGACTGTTTGCAAGAGTGGTGTTCCCAACTGTCACAGAGCTCAGGTCTCCCTTCATACCCACTCTGAGATTTACCACCCTCGTTCTTATGAAGCTGATGCTCTGGATCAAGGATAAAGCATGTCCACATCTACAGCAGCAGATTTGGTGAAACCCACATCCTCCGCCTGCCAGAGAAAACCCGTGCTTCTGAACGGCGCCCAACACCCACAGCTTCTTCCAGATACACTTAGAAATTATTTGTGCTTGAGCTCGTCTGCAGGTGGGAGAGGAAGGGAGCTGGATGGCTATCAAGGCTTTCAAACACCCTCCTGATGAAAGAGGGATACAGTGATAAGCTCCAGGTATCCAGGACGCAGCAGGAAACTGTGGCACTACCAGGAGTTGAGGACTACCAGAAAGTGAAGAATGAACAAACTGTCTACACTGATTTTCTTCATATGACTGAACTTTGACAGGAAAAGCAAATGAACAAAGCCCCCGACTGATTTGCGCCTAATCCAATTGCACAATCTGGATTAAACCCAATTTTTATAAAATATTTCAGAAGTGCTCACTTTTTCCTATCCTAATGGAAAGCAACATTTAAGAACAACATTAAAGGTGTTTGGGAGACAATATTTTAAAAGTCTTTGAATCACTCCTTCTAGCTCAGCCAGCTGTAACTTCATTCAGGAAAACGCGCACGGACCTGAGACAAGATATTTGTGGTTTATTGTTATGCCCTGAAAGATGCAACCATTTGTGAATAGCAGGAACTGGACTGGAGCTTGGTTTCCCATCTCATCCCGCAGAAAATCACCGTGTGTCCCCCTTCCAGACATCTGGATGATACCCTCCCTTCCTGGCTTTAGGATAAGTCCACTAAATATTATGAGAGACTTGGGTATTGCGGGCGAGCAGAGGGGAAGGGGCACGTTGATACCCCGGACGAAGAAAATCTATATGGAAAAAGGGTGGTTATTAACAGAGCGAGGCTAGAAATAGCGCCATCCCCACCGTGGGCCCGATAATTAGGAGTCAGAAGGCAGTAAGCAGAAGCGTGGAATTTATAGCATGTTTCTATAATGACCATGTCGGCAGCTGTGAAGTCTCTGGTCAAATCTCTCCAGACTGGCTGCCTTCATCCGCTCAGGCGAGGATTCGCGCGCCGCGCTGGTGACCGATCAACGCACAGACCAGAGGCTCTCCGAACAGAGGGATCTTTATGCTCTGGCTTGCTGAAGCAACTCCTTTGCTGTCCTTTGCCCACCGATTTTTCCATAAATAGTTATCATTATCATAGGTGGGGAACGTCCCCTGCCAAGGAAATGAAAGGAGCAGTTCTTCTGCAATGAATGGTTTGCAAAGGCAGCTAGAAATGGCAGGAGAGGTGGTCAACTCCCTCCTCCACCACTCGAGATTGCCAACTCCTTCTATTTTTTTTTCTTGCCCGTGCGACAGCAATCCATGCAGCAAGGTCACAGCACCGGCAAAGGCTGTTTGGGACCATTTTGAACCTTGATCCTGCCATTGCGGACCCCTGCGGGACTCTGCAGGAGCACCAGAACTTCAGTCAGGGGAATCAAAAGCCTAATCAGCGATTACACCCCTAATGCCGGATCACTGGGAATTAGCGGCAAAGGCTGTCAGCAGAAGGCAATGCTCTCCTGGTGCTACGCCAGAGGGAGGGAAGTTTATTCTTTCTTGGCAAATCAAGCCAGGAGATGGAAAGGGGGGGGAGGGGGGGAGGGGGAAGCAAGCTTGATTTTTGAAAAGTGACAATTGCTTATTAGCAATTTGGGGAATTACATCCCCAGAAATAATTCACAGGAACTTGTCGTTAATTCTTTCGATCACAACACGCTGTTGCTATTCTTGGGAGAGAGAGATTTTGCTTGTTACCGAGTACGAAACGTGAAGCACGTTAAAGGCTGTAATTATAAAAGATTTCAGAGGGACTTAACACTGCAGCTCTCCCTGAAAGGCAGGAATGAAAGCAGCAGCTTTCACAAACCGTGCTTATGGGGTTCATCCGAGGTTTGTTCGGAGCTATGCTGAATAATTCAGCTGGAAGTTATGCACCGCTCACTGCTCGCAGCCGATGGGGAGGGACTGCCGAACACCTCGGCAGCACTCATCCAGCTCAAAGACCGCTCGGCGGCTTGTCCCACACAGCGGTCACCCAAAGCCACCCGTGATCATCACCCAAAGCCCCAGCTGGGGCGGCTTACAGAGTTCAGCAAACTTGCACACATACGGCCCAGAAAAAAGTTCTGGTTGTCCCATTATCAAAGAAAAGAAATAAAATAACAGTTGCATTCTTCTGCAGTGGCAGAGTTGACGCTACTGCTCCGGCCCCAGGTGATCCTCTCCACACAGCGCTATGAAAATGCAGAGCAGTGCTGGATTCTGGATTTTATATGCTTTTTTTTTTTTGGGGGGGGGGAGTGCACTGCCAGAAAAACGGTAGCCCTGAAACCAGGAGGCTGTACGACTGTGCTCAACACCAGCCACAGCCCCGTGTTTCTTCTCCTACGCCCTTCCGCAAAGGACTCGATGTCCCGTTGAAGAGCAGAAGCCACCCCGGAGCCTGTCCCGGGACAGCTGGAGCATCTCACGCCAACAGGGCCCCCGAGAACCTGCATCCCCAGGAGAGATGTAGATCGAGTCCGTTCAGATGAGAGACTATTCCTGCGTGGCCAAAACTCCAGGCTCAAGCTGGGACTTAGCACCTTCGACACTTTATGCAGCCGTTTGATTTATTAGGACTAAGTTCTTCGCATTAATTAGATGTTGCTATTTGGTGCTGTCCCACAGGGGACCTTCCAAAGCTTTTAGCAGCGGGTAAAAGGGCGTAGGTTCACGTGACCAACATCTCCCCGGGCTCCTGTTTCCAAGAGCAGTCAGAAGTGATGCCGGTGCCGTTTCAAAAATCAAGGTTTAAAATATCCCGTAGAAAGCAGGAACTGAAGGACACAATTACAGGGATTTGTTTCTTTCCAATTGCCTATAGGCAGAGGTTGGTTACAACCTGAAGCCTGAAGGGCTTCATCCCTCCCAAACTTGTCTTTTTCACTCTGTGCAGGAGCGCAGCCGCCTTCTCCCGAAGGCCACTGGCCACACCGCTGTCCTGCTGCCGCGACTCCACAGCCTCACTGCTGCCAACCGCAGCGCGCGGCCTTCGCCCTCTTCCAGAGCATCCCCCCAAACCTTGTATCGCATCACGACAAACGTCAGAGGGAAACCATCGAGGTACCAGCTCTGAGCTTTCCACGCTACAAAACCAGAGCGGGATTTTCAGCGAGACAGTCTCCGTTAGTCGAAAGGCCGCTTCAGAGGGACGAGCGGCAAACCCATGAGGTTCTCTCTTCAGACCAGCCTTGAGCAACACACAGCCGCTATGAAAGCTCACCACCGCACACAAGAAAGCTCCTTGTTCACCGTATACCAGGGAACTCGCGTATCTTTTTTTTTTAAACCTTATCCAAAAGAAAATGACCTGCATGGAATGAATAGATTTTTTCAAGGCTGCTTAAAGGCCCGATTCCAATAAACTTACTTCAAATGAGCTTTAAAAACCCCTGGCCTGTTCCTTAAGCGGGTAGAGACAAGCGCTACCCAAACTGAATATCGAAGTGGGACTCCGGCCTTTTGCATTCGATGTCATCTTGTTGAAGGTCCATCTGATGTTCTTTTTATCCACTGCCAACTACGGGACACAATTTGGGCCTTATCCAGCAGTCACAAAGAAGCAACATTTTTCATTTCTCTGGAAACATCAATTAAAAGTAATAGGACAAGTTTTTCTCCTCCAGTAAGTCCCGTGGTATGGAGTCTTCTACCTCTGCAGGAGGTGTACGTGTAAGGAACTGCCTGCTGGAATAAAGGTTGTCTGTTCCACTTGCCCTTTGTGCCACTGCAGGTAACTCATGAGCCAGATTCTGACCTCTCACATGCCAACCTAAGTTAGGGATAGCCATACTGACAAGGTTGAAATGAAACCGATATACGTAAGAGCAGCGTCCAGCGCTGCATATTTGAGCAGACAGAAGAAACACGGATGCTCCGACGTGTCACATAAACCTCTCTCTGAACTACAGAACGTGCAACGACTCCAGCACACATTGCACCCACGCGCTCAACCTCACACGGTACATTCCCCTTCCTCCCTAGACACCAAAAGAGAAATATTCTACTTCGCAAGCAGGGTCACGAATCCCCGTGCTTTGTCCTGAACCCTCTCTTTCTTGAGGCAGGGGACCGATCCCGCAGAGAACCCGAGGCCCCTCTGCACCTCCACTCGCTGTTCTCTCGCAGAAGAAGGTCTCTTGCCAGTAGGCCGGTTCTGCAGCCCCCCCTCCCTGAAGGATGGCCCAGAGGCCGAGGCCCTGCAGAACAAGAGCAGCTTCTCTGCTCCGTCGGCTCTGCCCCTGCTCCACCCCTCGCCCGCGCCTGCCCACTGCCGCGCGGCACTCACGTCTATGCCGTCCTTGCCAGACGGTCCAGGGGGTCCTCGTGGTCCAGGAGGCCCTTGTGGTCCTACTCTCTGAAGGGATCGGGGGAAAGAGAGAGAAAGAAGAGTTTATTTTTGCGTCAGAAGGAACATATGGGCTAAATCAGAAAGCGACGGCCAGGTCCTACAGCACAACCCTAAATCTGTACTAACCCGCCATCCCTCAGGCCCCTCCTGCCCTCCTGGGCGCACTCGGAGGAGCTCCGGATCGGTGCAAGGGCTCTTTGGAAAACCCTTTTGACCGAACACATCCTCGGGGCTTTAACTGGTGGCTTAAGGTGGGAATCAGAGCTGGTCGCCGGGCAGCAAATGGGTTTCGGTCCCATAGGAAATGGTTCTCACTGCCTACGGGCACGTTTCGTTTTGGGCGGAGGAGGAAATGCAAAGCCCACGGAAAATAGGTGCCAAGCGCTTGGCATTAAAAATTAATTTATAGTCCGAGTCTGATGGGGACACCGTTGAATACAGTAGGAGAAAGGGAAAAATCTCCTCTCTGAGCCGGGATGTCAGTTGAAAATCTGGGATTTTGGAGGAGGTCTGAGGTGGGGGGAAGGAAAGAAAGGTCCCATAAATGACTTCTGTATGGAGAGGGCTCCAGAGAGTAACGTGCTGTAGCTTCAGCGAACAAAGGTTTCATTGTGGCAGCAGCTCTGTGCACAGCAGATGAGGGCAGCTCTGAATTCCCAAGCCAGACTGCGAAAATTCCTTACTAACACAATGAAAAACCTCACCGAGGAGTTACTTCCCCGGGCAACGTTATTAACACCGTAGAGGGAAGTTTAATATAGGTTCATGTCTGAAGTGAAGAAGGGTTAAATATGCTATTTCATACATGTAAAATTTGAAAATTGACTGAGGGAAGGAAGATGAAATTCTCCGATTCGGGTGAAGACACAGATCAGGAGATCGGTCTCACCGGCAACATATCACTTCACTGTAAAAGAAAATCCGTTTCTCTGACACCAACAGGTCTCCCCTTTCCCAAAGCCTTCTCTCTCGTAACTGCAGTCCTGAACAATACTTTTAAGAAAAGTTTAAAGCAGCAGTTTTCTACCCACGAGGATACGACCTAGACGCCTCCCCGCGCAGGTACAAAGCCAGCTGTGTTTGCGCGGCACTGTACAACAGCACAGGCGACACACACGTTTCTAACAAACTTCAGACTCTTAACAATCTGCCCGTTGCCACATTGCATCCTGTGGGCATAACACACGCACACTGCAGTACCTTTTCCACTTACAGACCTTTTTCTCGAGCGTACATGTACATGAGGCTTCTTACCTGAGCTGCCGTTGTGGCTAACAGCTGACCCAGGACGAGAAGCCCGAGAGCGGAGAATCCAGCCATGGTGCCCAGGCTCTGCCTCTCTTCCTTCCTCCCGGGCAGCTAAACCCGTTCTCCTTCGGGGTCCGGCAGATCCCTCCTCCTCCTCCTCCTCCTCCTCCTCCTCCTCCTCCTCCTGGGTCCCGGCTTCCAAAGGAGAGACTCCTCGCCTCCAGATAAACCCGCGGCTCCAGCTGGAGGGCAGAGCTCAGCAGCACAGGCGAGAGGGGCCGAGCTGGGAGGAGAGAGGAGGTTTGGGCAGGAGGTGGGAGAAGGAGGGGGAGCCGCCGGCAGGCAGAAGAGAAGCTCTCATTCATGCCCCGCTGGGCAGCCCCCGGCCTTGAGCAAACAGGGAGGGAGCCCACGGAAGGGACGGACTTGCAGACACGCCGCAAGGAGCAAAACCCGGCTGCTCCAGCTCGGAGACACAAAGGTCTCCTTAGGTCTCACCCGGGCTGTTTCTCGAAGCCCGTCACCACCCCAGTGCCGGACAGATGAAAAGCAACACAGAGGGAGAGTTCTCCAGTGCCTGAGGCTGCCCAACTTCACCAGAGAAATTAATATCCCTGTAGCGAGTGCAAGAGGCACTGCAGAGAAACGCACTTACTGCTCTGCGAGGTGAATACACCTCTGGATGTGTATTCACATCTGGTGGGTTGGTTTTTTGGTTGGTTGGTTGGTTGGGTTTTTTTTCCAGGAGATCTAAAGAATGCCAACTGACTTCCTGAGAAAGAGCCGAATCCCGACCGGAGAACAGATGATCGCAGACAGACACAAGAAGAAAAAAGGAGAAACGGTCTCAGAGCCACAACAGAAAAAAAAAAGAAGGGGGGGGAATAATTGCCTTTGAAATATTTGCAAAGAAGGAACAGGATGACACCTTCCCAGCTAGGTGATCCCAAACAGCAATATATTCACGAAGACACATCTCCTGCAAATAGCTTCGTGCTTCCCTTTATCGATTAAAGAAATTGATCCAAAGCAGGGCTTGGAGGCGGAGAGGAAGAGTGGAAAGGATTCATGGGGAGTGAAATGACACAACTCGTCTGGTTAGCGAGAGGAGAAGTGGAAAAGCAAAGCTTAAGAAATGAAATATGGGGTTCCAGAGTTTGGCACCCTTCCGCCAGGAGGTTTACGGGAGCCCCCAGCGCGCGCCTGCCCAGCTCCCCGGCAGCCGACGTCCCGCCAACGCCGACGGAAGGACAAAGGGCTCAAAGATTTACTAAGTTCCCACAAGGTTTTGTGGAGCAGGCAGCTGGGGACAGGGAAGGAGCGTGTGCCTGTATGTCTTTGGGCGGTTTCAAAGTATCTGGAACGCTGTACGAGACACCCCAGAGGCCGCAGAGGGAGAGCAGGGCACACGAGCTCCTACCTCCTCCTTCGCACTGGGGCCAAGCGATGGCAAGAGAAAACGGCAAAGCAGATCTGAATTTCTTGGCCACACATTGCTGACAGCAAGCCAGGGCTCGAAGGGCAAGCAGAGCCTGCTTATGACCAGCACGGGAAGAGCCCTGGCAGCATTTGCCTTCACGGCCACCCCACGGAACAGAGGAGGACGGGTCCTCCTCTCCTCCCATGCCCGCAGGCAGAGGGAGCGCAGCTGAAGGGACACAGCCACTTCCAGAATCATTACCACAAACACCCCCCCACGCCCGTGTCCTGAAGGAAAAGGCCCGCCAGACCCAAACGAAGCCCTTGGTTGCTCCACAGAGCATCTCAACACACACCCGGCAGGACGGCAGCACCATGCCAAGAGGGGGCAAACGGGAACATTTCAAAGCGCATCACTCAACAAGAAGCACGTGGGGGACGCCTTCTCCCCCGCAAACGTTCACTGGCCACACTTTACAGCGCTGGAGGAAGACTGAGCATCATCCCCACGTGGCTCTCACGGTGAGCACACCAGACCCCGGCTCCGGGCTGGACCCGCTCCTTGGAGGTGCCCAAGCAGATGGCTACAGGGTGCGGTGGTGGGGCAGATCCTGCCCTCGGAGATGGAAGGAACATAAGTAGAAACTGGTATGCATTAAGGTCATGCTTTAATAGGTGACGTTAACATAACAGACGCTGCGATACAGCTCCGATTGCTGGAAAACATCCCGCGAACTTACTGCAAACACCCACAGCCGAAACTCTAAACCTGATCGTGAGAGGGAACGGTTTGGTCTGAGTACTCCAGAGTAGGGCTCACAGTGAAATCCCATCAAACACACAACCGAACCACACATCACCGTAACGAGATACGTGATCTATGCCCCAACTGAGCACATATTCACAATGAAAACTTCATTAAATAAGAAAATCACTATAAATCTGTACAAAAGCCACAATTAACAATTTCTTCCGAATCTTTTATGAAAGAATTTTCACTCAACATCTTCAAGTATTTATATCTGTAAAGTGTATTCTTATTGGCGACTTAACTCCATTTGTTCATAAGAAGAAAAAAAAAAAAAAAAAGTAGTATTTTAAAAACATTAAAAGCCTTTCCCAGCATGGGTGTGACCGTGCCCATTATAGATGTTAAGCTTGCAGGCTTTTATTCCCGCGTACGCGGCACGCTGGCTCAGGACCTACAGCCCGGGCAGGCAAGTCACCCATCAAATTCCTTGAAAGCTGAAGCTTCTTAAGAGCTGTAGCAGAGAGAGGAACGACATGGCCATCGCGCAGGCTACCGCATCTGCTCTCTGGCAAGGCGGGCAAGGCTCGAGCCGTCTCCTGCACAAAACAAACAGCACCTAAAAACCCTAAAACTAAACCAAACTGAGCGAACAGCGAGTCCAGACCTTCCGGCTGTTGGCAACGGTTTCCTCCGCTTCATGAAACAGGTCCTCTGCTGTCGATCTCCGGGAGCGAAAGGCGCTAAATTGTGTAACGCTCCTTCGGAGTTGGCCGAACGCTGTGCGAGTCGGGCGGAAGAGCTGCCGGGGAGGTCAGCAACGCCAAGGCAGGCAAACAGCTGGCGAGGTCTGAAAGCGAATTCTCCAGGGCTGTAAATAAACGAACCGGACAAGCGCACCCCCTCCAATTAAAGTTTCAATTAACTGCCCCACAAAGCCCAGTGGTTTCCAGACATGCTGCACTCTAACATGCCCTCCCTGTCAGACGCGCCGGTCATTAAGGGTAAAACAATCCTGCCCCAACTAGGCAGTGGGTTAAATCTGACACGTCTGACTGCCTGACACGGGGCTGCAGCAGAGAGCGCCCCGGGGGCCACTGCCAATTCACAGCAAAGTCTGAAAAGATGAAAAGACAAACATTCGTTCTATTTTGGCAACTAAGGATGGAAGGCCTTTGAACCAGTAGCGGACAGAAGTATCTGTGGAAGACTGTCAACGGTCCGAAAGTGGCGGAAAAACCCTGGGGAAGAAGAGCCCCGGGCGGCTTTACGCAAAGTCTGAAGGTTTTTCCTCTTAGAAACCAATAGACAATTCACATTCTCAATTCGAACTACAAAGCAACTTCTGCGGGGGGCAAAGGGACCAAATCACTCGGCACCCCAGGGAACAGTATCCGTACGCAAAGGTTAATACTGCTCAGAGATACGGTTTGACTATGCCTTTTATCCCAGCCCAAAGTTAAACCTGCTTTCTTCATAGGAGGAGAGGCAACTGCGCTCTGACACGATGGGAAAAGCGTATACTCATCTCTTACGGGCAAGTGCCACGAAAATAATGATTTACGCCCTAGGAAGCGGACACACAGCATCTTTGCCAGGGATAAATCGCCTGGGAAGGTACAGCCTTTCGAAATAACAAGTAGAAGTTAGAAGGTAATAGAAAGGCCGGGCAAGTTAGGTCATGCTGTCTCACATTAAAAATAACGTACTTAATAAATACTCGACTAGTTCAAACAAGGAAACAAATTAGTTTTCCTCTCCTCTTTAAGAAGGGACATACCAGAACCAAAGCGAAGTGCAAAAATCCCTGTTACGCCGAGATAATCCTGAACACCAGATACAAACCAGGAACAGGACGCAGCCTGTCCGTGAAGATGACTAAAACAGAGTTTTCCTCTTCAGGGTAGCCAAGGGCTGGCTCCCCGTGAGGTTACTACAGATGACGAAAAAAGTGTGGAAGGGTGAAAGTCAGACAGCGGCCAGCCTGCATCAGCCCAAAGGAAGTTTGTTCTTCCGCGTACTTCTGCCACGCGAATCACTCAAGCTGGCTCCCGGCAGTTCGGCAGCGTCACCTCCGCTTGCTCGAGCGCTCCCCGCGCTGGTCTCACTCTGCCGCTACTGCTCTCCATCGGGTCCTGCCGCACGCTCACAGCCTTCGGGGCTGCGTGCTGTCACCTCAGCGGCGTCTTCCTCAGGGCAGGTGGATGCCACGCTCCGCTCAAGGCTCTCTGGAACGTGTTTCTTGCCCGTGACTTCCGCTTGCTCTTTTTCACTCGCATTTTCTGCCTTTTTATGCTGTTCTGCCCCATCTACCTCACTCCCGCCCCCAAGGAGCGTGCTGTTGCAGTGGTGCTGATCGCTCCTTGCTGTGCCGTGATCTCCGCTCAGCTCCAAGCCATCGCTTGCCGCCGAAGTCCAGCCAGTCTCGGGGAGCCCGGAACCCACTGGGGCTCTCACGGCCCCACCATTCACATCACCCCCACCCCCACCCCCCTTCTCGCTTGGCGCTTCCACAGTTGCACTTTTCTCACCGACGCTTTCTTTTTCAGCCTCAGTGTTTGCAAGAGATGGACTTGGCTTGGCACTGGAGGCAGAGGGCCCCATGTTCAGGTTTATGGCCAAGTTGAACGTTTTGCTTCTCGACGGTCTTTTATCGACTTTCCTCCGTTTTACAGCCGCATCAGCGGTCTCCGGCACCGTGGAGCCTTTGGTGCTCGTGTCGTCTTCTTTCAGTGTTTCCCGGTTCTCTTCTGCTTGCAAGGGTGGAACCGAGGAGGGGACTTCTGCATCGATTGCACATTCTCCCAGATTACGGGAAATGTTCTCAATATCAGTAGGGCTTTTCACCGGTCCAGTCTTTTTAGCGTCTGCTGCATTTCCATCCAGTTTTCTCTTCTTGCTCTCCTTCGTGCAGTCATTCTCTGCCGTACCCTGCACTTCTTCAGCCTCACTGTTCAAATCCTCCTCCTCCTGCTGGGGAAACGAAGCCTCCTTCTCCTCCTCACCATCCCCTCCCTTCGAAGCGCATTCACTGAACTTCTCTTTTACGCCTTCATCGTTCACTTTAGGCTGCAAGTCTGCAGCATCTTCAGCCTTCTGTTCTTCTTCTAGGGACTGCCTCTGATCCTCTTCCACAGAATCCTCAGATTTGTTACCGGGAGTTTCCTGTTTATCTTCAGCCTTTCGGTGCAGCTGCGACTTGGCAGAGTGGGGTCTGTACTTGAGGAGTTTGTCGTGCGGTCCCCACGCGAAGCTGCCCCGAGGTTTGAAGTGTTGCCAGGCGTAGTGGACGAGTTCCCTTCTCTTCCGTTTGCTTCTGACGGTGAACAGGAAGTAATCCAAGGCACTTCTCTTGACATTGGGTAACGTCTCCTTAACAAGAGTTTCTGTTAGGAAAAACTTTACCAAGTGCACTTGATAGTGTTCGTACCCCATCTCCCCCAGGCACTTCAGGATTCGCGTAATCCGCAAATTGTTGTGGCTAAACCTGAAAGAAAGAGACAAGCAGAGCCCCTTAAGTGAAAGTCTTACAAGCCTGAAGTCACAAGGAACCCCCAGGGCACCTGCAAAATCTTTTGTGCGTTATTGACTGTGATGCCTTAAGGACTGTTTGACCGGGCAGACGCGCGTATAGGCGGGATTACTTTTAAAGCACCTACTGCTGCTGGCTGCCCGGGCAGCACCTTCCCAGCCCGTCTGGGGCCGCCGGGATTAATCATCTCAACTGCTTAAAATGCAGTTTTTAAACACAAGCTCTGCCGGAGCACATATTAACATCTCCAATCTGTATTTCGTACTCCAGGAGACCAACATGAAGAACACCCCCTGTTAACAGCTGCACCAGATGTAAAAGAAAACGAGTCTCGGCTGGTTGGTTTGTCACTTTATTAAGTGACAAGTGTAACGAGAGCGTGATGACCTACAGTCAGAGGCTGAGCCAAGTTAAAAATACTTTAGCTAGCTAACTTTTTTAATCAACAAAAGCCTCCGCTCCCCAAGGGCTGAGGATTTTCTTGACTTGAGACTTCTTTTTTCTTCTCAGAGAGGTGTCTGGCTGTGGTAAGTGACCGGCAGTATAAACAGAGACTCACCGGTTCAAGTTTTGAAATCGTTCAGCCCAGTTCTCTGCTCTCTTAAGTTCACCAGTTTCCTCGTTGACCAGAATGATTCCATAAAATCTCAGCATGAGCTGATAAGCACGTATAAACCTTCGCATAACTTCCTCGGACCTCTTAAAGGCCTGAAAGCAAGACAGACCGATGAGTACAAGGTACAACTCCCCAATTACCTGCACCAGTTTGTCGCCCCTGAATTACAAACAAGGTGTGATTATATCACTGAACATCTCATTTGCTGGTGTAGCTATTGGCAGACACAAGACAGACAAACGCTTAACGGTGCTTGAGTGAGCTCTGTTCAAACCAGGGCCCCAAGGAAACAATGTAAAACAGACCTAGACTTCAAATATAAGGCATTTATATAATATAAGGCATTTAGAGAAAATCCTAACATCCTTCAGATCTCAACACCTCCCCCTCCTCCCAAAAAAACTTCCAAAACAAAAGCTTTCAATACCTCGATTTCTTGGCACGTGAGCGGTTTGGCACGCAAGTTCATCCCATGTTCACGTAAAGGGAATAACCTGAAAGGAAAGAAATTTTCAGCCCAGATGAGCAAAGATGACATCCAACCCATGGTACTCATTCGGTAAAAACTAAAAAAGATTCCGAAAGATGTGGTATCACAGGCACCTCTTGGAACCTCACATCCTTATGGACACAGTAGTTTACTGTATGACAAACAAATCCTTCCCATAAGAGCGTTGTCTACACCAACAATAACAACATACTTTGGTTATGTGGATCTCCCTCGCTGCCCTGATGCTCTGTTCTGCAGTACCTCGTAAGACCAAGCACGGCTGAGATCTATTGCCGCAGCCGCGCTGGAAACCCCTGCCTTCAGGAATTCCACCGCATTCTTTCCAGAAGAACACAAGTCAATAAAAATAAAGCGGACACAGGTTTCACCCAAGAGTAATTCTGGGCCTTTTGGGAAGCTGAATCCAGGAGCACAGATACCACTGACTCATAAAAGAGGCGCAACTAAAGAAAGGCACTACATTCATGCAGACAGTTTACCACTGTATGTAAGAATGGTTTTCTTCCAGAACTTCATAGTTGTCCCACCAAGATTCAAGCAGAGTTTCAATATGCAAACCTGAAAAGGAAAGGAAGAAGTCAGGCAACAAGAAATGACATCAAATGAAAATTAAAATTAGCCAGTCACCCAAGGTGGCTCATCACCCAGAGCCAGGTGCTCGCACACAGGCATTAGCTTTTCTAACTGGACAACCATCCCGCTAAGCCAGAAAAAAGCCCTGTTAGTTTTCTACCACCAAACAGAAAGTCAAGGAACGTGCAGCAGGAACAAGGACATTTTAAAACGGAAATTCTTGGGGGGGGTTGTTGATTTGGGTTGGGTGTCCCCCTCCCCCCCTCTTTTTTTTTTTTTTTTTTTTGTTTCGATGGTGGGTTTTGCTTGCTTGTTTGGTTTTTTTAATGATTGTCCCCCATGGATCAAGCTCCTCTTTCAGCAATGCAACCAGCTGTGCTCCATCAAGCAGTCATCACACCAGGTACTCACCCTGGGGCAAAAAAGAAATCTCATTTTTATAAAAGCTTAAGTTCCACATCTCTTCTTCCTCCTCGTTTTCCGATTGTATCAAACCCTGGAGACGAGAAAAGAAACCAACAAGCAGCAATCTTTTAAAAGGCAGTATTCACTTCAACACTTCGCTTGAAATGTTTAGGGAACATGAGGAGAAGTCCTTGAAACGTGTTTTGGGAAGGAACAGCTTGTTTCTGATGCACCCACACGCACACCATCCCCTCCCCCTCACAAACGAAGGCCCTGAAGGCTGTGAGCCCGTGTCACGGTTTAGCCCCAGCCGGCAGCCGGGACCACGCGGCCACTCGCCCGCTCCCCCGGATCAGCGGAGGAGAGAATCGGAAGAGTCAGAGTGAGAAAAAACTCGTGGGTTGAGATAAAGACAGTTTAATAAGTAAAGCAAAAGCCGCACGCACAAGCGAAGCAAAACAAGGAGTTCGTTCCCTGCTTCCCACGGGCAGGCGGGTGTCCGTCCACCCCCAGGACAGCCGGGCTCCATCGCGCCCAACGGTGACTTGGGAAGACAAATGCCATCACTCCGAACGTCCCCGTCCCTTCCTCCTTCTCCCCCCAGCTCTATACACGGAGCACATCATACGGCACGGAACATCCCTTTGGTCCTCTCCCCACTCCTTATGCCCCCCCTCCGCTGTCGGGAGGAGCAGAAAAGGCCTTGAGAGCTCAGCAACAGCTGAAAACGCTATCAGCGGTATTCCTCATCCCAAATCCAAAGCACAGCACTGTGCCAGCTGCTGAAAAACCTGTTAACTCCATCCCAACTGAAACCACGGCAGCCGGACAATGTAAAGACAAAAGGGCGCCCTCAAATCCAGAAAACGATCCTAAACTGAGCACGCGCCGAGGAAGCGCCACGAGAGCACGCGCGTCGGCATTTAGCCCGTACCGGGTAACGATGTCTGTATCTCTGCAAGTCTTTCGCCGCGTTCCAGTTGCGCCGGCCTGAGAACTAAAGAAGAGACAGATCAGAGATGCAGAATAAAGGAGTCTTCTGGAAAAAAAAAAAAAAAAAAAAAAACAAACCAAAACAAAAAAAATCCACTGGCTGAATTGGGCATCTCTCACACACGCTCCCCTGCCCCCTCCACCCCGCACCCCCAAACCCAGCGCTTTGTTATTGCGGTTGTTGCTCCGCATTGCTGAAGGCAACTTCGGTCTAAGGGAAAGTCACACCACCTCCTTCACCCAAAACACGTATTTTTCTTTCTAGCCTTATTAATCAAGGTGTTAGCGTTTTATACTTGTCTTCTATTCCAGTTGGCTTTACCTACAGAAATGGTTAGAACTAGCTGGAAATCCCAAATAGTAAAATCTCATTTTTTTTCCTTAACTCAAAGGTTTTAAACCAAGGCAAACTAAGCCCTGCCTGTGTCTGAGCCACTATATACCCTAGTCAAGACAGAGGTCAGACTTTAAAATGCCAGGATTCAAGATGCAGAAATATTCCGTAGATTCGGGATTCTCATTCCTCGTAGACATTAGAGAAATAACATTTCCTTCACCTTTGCTTCTTGCTCGAGAGCAGCCTTGTGGATTCAGCATCCTGCTGATCTCCACAGGCAGCAGTACGTGAGCCACAGGGTCACATTAGATATTTATTTTATTGGACTTCCATTCCAATCATCATCTTCGTTATTGCTCATCTGTCCAAGTACCCGAACTGCACATCAGCCCTACCTGAAAACTCCTCTGAGACAGAGGTAGTGAATTTGATCTTCGCTCCTACAAATGAAAAGCACTTAGTTGGAAACATTTGGAACCCAAAATTTACTAATGAAAATAACAAAATGAGAATACCCACAGCAGTGACTCACACCATCCCTATTAGTTGCCAAGTGACAGATTTACCTAGTTACAGCTGAATTCGCTTGATTTTCTTAATAATTCAAATTGCTGCGGAGAAAACCCTGTGGTGCCAACAGCCACCTGACAACTGGGTGTCAGCTCCTCCTTGCTACACATCTGCGCTAGATTCATTCCAAATGCAGCCTTTAGACAGAAATCATCACAAATCACGAACAGCGGCTTCATTTCTTCCTCTGAACTTCACGGAAATAGAAGTTGCAACTCTGACTTAATTTAAAACGCATCTTAATGGAATTATATACTTTTTTTTCCCCAGTGGAAGAGATTGTGTTATCCTTCACAAGCAACACAGACAGGTTTCATCTTGCCGAGTGCTGAACCATCTTGTCCAAACCTATGAAAGCGCTTAAAAATGTTCTGAAGTGTCAAGGCAGAAGCAGCAAGATGAACAAGACTGCTCAGGAATAAAAGCCCCCCCCAGTGCGCAGCCCGGTGCGGTCAGAGCGTTCAGCGCCAGCCGACAGCACGAGCGGGGTCTTTGTGAACCGGGGTAAGGCGTGCAGACTCTTGCAAAATAAGCGTTTTAAGAAACTTAGAAGAAAGAAGCAGCAAACACTCTCCCAAGTTATTTTTTAACTTCATTTGATACTTATTAACCTCATTTGAACAGGGGAAAAATGAAAAAAAAAAAAAAAAAATCAAAACTACTTTCTAGTGAACACCAATCACTGGTTCATGAATTATAAAGGCAGGAACTGGATTAGATTTTGTAACATTTTGTTGTAATGAAGGCATCCATTCAGCTGCCCCGTTGGTTGTTGATAATTAACATTTATGAAGCATACTCAGCATTTGGGAGATCGAACCTTTATCCAGAGAGGGAAGTCACCAATGCAGAATTTTAAAAATTCCATTTTAAATACACATTTACACACTGCGATTCCCCCATACTTTGATGAGAGGAATTAAATAAAGCTCGAATTGTTTTTTAAATGTAATAACTTGTGATGACCTAAGATAACGCCTGTCTACATGGCAACAGATTTCCATTTTATACATGACAACACAGACCAAAATAGGTGGCAGAACCTCCCACAGCCACGTGGGCCCATGCAGGATTAGACATCCCAGCGCTGGTGTCCATCCCCAGAACCTACCCAGGCTGTGGAAACGCACACAACGATAAAAAGCTTCGCTACACAGTTAACATTTGGGGAAAAAAAAAAAAAAAAACAAACAAAGTGGCTGCAGACACAGACTAAGAAATATGTTCCGCCAGAACAGATCGATATTACTCTTTTGTTCAAGACGTAAGCAGAGACCGGGATTTCGCACTTTGAAATTCATCGATACTTTTGAACTCCGAGGATGAAATCCCGATACATGCGGAAGTAACGAAAATTTTGCTCCCAGTTCCAGAAGAATCAATTTCCAGACAGTCTCTACACTTGAGGTTCTAAAATAACATCCTTTAACAGTCAGGTGGGACCGGGTAAAAGCAGACTGGCTCCACTTTTGAAAGAGAACTGGTTTGCTGAAGAGTAAGCGTAGATACAGAGACAGACGCGATGCCACGGTGCGAGGTGCTGCGGGGCTTGGGTAGGGAGAAGCCAGATCCAGGAGAAAGGCATTGCGGAGCACAACGCCAGAGAGAACAAGACGGGGAAGCCAAGAGAGCAAAACTCAGCCCTCCCTCCAAGCAGGTGTTGTTCCCGGGTCTCTACAAACTTCTGTTCAAGGCAGAGAGAAGTATAACCTTCCCTTTCCTTCCAGGCCAGGAAGGCAAACTGAAGCGCCTACGTCAAACCTCCCTATTGTTCACAGCACTGATAAGCAATTTTAAGCGAGTTTCTCCCTCCAAAGCTGCAACGCATCAGTCGGAACGTGCATCGCTCCCCAAAGAGCGCGAGGAAAGCGGAGAACAAAGCCAGGAGAGAGGAACACGAACAGTATTTGGCTGAAAACCGGAAACCAGCTGCCCCCAAAAGGGATGAAAGAATGTGCAAGATTGCGAACAAGACACAGGAACGGGAAAAGTCGACAGAATCGAGTAAAGCGACTGAAACGTTTTGTTGATGGAAAGTAAGGAGAAGGCAGAGCTACAGGGCTGGTCGTCAGCACGTGAGCTCCGCGCGTTACCGCAGACAGAGTATTTGCAGAGACACAAGTGAGAGACAAAGATAAAAGCAGTATTTTAGGTTGGTTTTGAAAGTGCGTAGTGAAAATAGTAATAAAAAAACCTCTAACCTCAGTATTGAATAAAAACATTAGCAGCTTCAGCCAGTAAGTATACCATCTAGGCTGCGGGGAGAAGAATGAGAATTAGTGTAATATAAGCAGAAGTAGGAACTAGTTTTGGAAACCAATTCATGCCTTTGGCAGGTAGTAAAGGCGTAAATGGCTAGCAGAAGATTTACTGTTTCTCTCTGTATTCCTGCTCACTGCCCTTAAAATTTCTTCAGGCACTGTCAGACAGAGGTGACTAGAGAGTCATCTCCGAAGGAAGAACTCCTCTTTAAAGATGCAGAACAATATTCCAGGGGCCATAAGTCTCAGGGACAACATCCTCCCTTGTAAGGCAAAGTTTGAAAAGTCCGGTCACCGGAGTGAAAAAATGATCCTTGCTTTTACAGTTGCCACAAATCCAGAAGTTGCTCTAAGAAAAAAAAAAAAAAAATAGAAGAACAAACACATTCAAAAAGAATAATCTGAATTTTCTGGAGGCATTAGAACTGGTGAACAAAAGCAGAACTCCAGCCATGTACAAAAGAAAATTGACGGTGTGCCCTCAAACAATGCAAAACACTTCCAAGGAAAATCCTGCATCTGCTTTTAAGTATCACAACTATTCCACCTCAAATACCCGTGACCTTTCACAGATCTACATGCACAGCGAAGGCCCACCGCATTCCCTGCAGGAAACTCCATGCACAAGCACGTCCATCTGCTGGATTTAAACTTTGATTTCATCTGCAAAGTATAGTGTGTATTTTTGTAGAAAGTCATGAATGTTTGGACTACTATGTTGTACAAGATTTTTTTTTTAAAGGGAAGTTATTAAAATAACTTAATGCTTATAAAAACATTTAAAGTTTAATACTAAACTCCTTTAAAAGTATATTAATTAGAAAGTTTTATCTATTTATAGTCTAAGAACACGGATGAGTCACTGAAACAAAACTTAAGTGAAGGATTAGTTTCCCTTTCTCCGAAATGGGAGGAGTCAGGTTAAGGGACTGTTCCGTGTTTCGACTGACCCTGGAAAGACTGAAAAAGAGAGACACAGTTTTGCATTTGCCAAAGCAATGCTGTAAAAGAAATTATTGATGCTCCATGTCAAACAAAAAAGCCACTGATGGTAAAGATAAGAGCTTCAGATAAGGTTAACAAGTTCCTTCTATTTCAAATCAACATTATTTGAAGGCACTGGAGACAAGTGCTGACATTTGCAGCACTACCTCATTCACTATACCTGCCCCCACACCTGCAGGTTTTAAAACATCAGCAGATCTTTTTTTGTTTTCAGAATTGCTTTAGAATATGCTCCCTAGAAAAAAAAAAAGTCTAAAAAATAAAAAGTTACAGCTCATTTTTGAAAGTGAGCAGATGTTATGTGATGTGATGGCTTTTTATTGATGGCATGAAAGTACGAAAAGCCACCACGCAAAAATGAGGATACCAACAAAAAAACTTGAAAGCAAGGAGCTGCTGAAGAACATCAATGCCATAACACCAAATTCAGTGGCCGTTGGAATGCGGTGAACAGGCAGGTGCCATACAGAAGACAAAACTTGTATTTATGGGATAAAGTATCCAGATCACACGGAATGGTGGTGGTGGTGGGGAAAATAAATTAACCCCCAGCTCATGGCAGCGTAATAAAACTTAAGGGGTCATAAAGGCACCGCACACCTCTGCCTTCCCCACCCCCAGAGCTCTTCTCTGAACGGGCCTCAAGCTGCCCCTCTCTTTGAAGATCTGCTTCATCAAGGTGAGGACAAAACTGCATGCCAGGGCTCGCCGGAGGGACAAAAAACCGTTGACTTTCTGTAAGTATTTTAAGCCGCCCCAGTTCCCGACAGTAAATGAGGATACTGGAGAGAGGGCGCCCAGATACGCTGACAGCCCACAGGGCGGGTGGCCTGGGGAGATCCACGCGTGCACACCAGTCGCACGGGATCCGAGGCCGCCCCGAGGACCCGGGTAACTCTCAGGGTACCGGCAGAGCCACCGCACACCCGGCGGGGCGCCCCCGCGGGCGCGGGAGGACGGCGGGCAGCCACCCTGGGCGCGGGGCCGGCGGGGAAGGGGCTTCCTCACCCCTCGGAGGGCTTCTCTGCGCCCCTCTCCCACCCCGGGGGACCCCCGTACCCCGACACCCACCTGGGCCTGCCGGCAGCCCCGCGCCCAGCTCGGCACCGGCTGCTCCGCTGCGTCCTCCGGCTCCTCCCCGCCTGCCGCCTCCGCTCCCTCGGGCTCGCCGCCATCACCATCCTCCTCCTCCTCCTCCTCCTCCTCCTCGTCCTCCCCTTCCTCCCAGGTGGAGTCGTACCTCCAGAAGGCCGCCTCGTCCTCCGCCTCGTCCCCCTCGGCCCAGAAGCCGAGCCAGGCCGCCATGGGCGCGGGGCGGCAAAGGGAAACCGAAAGGGGCCGCGGCACAAAGCCGGACACGTGTGGGGGGGACGGGGACGGCGCGGGGGACGGAAGCGCGGCCGCGCCCCGCCCCCTTCCTGCGGTACCGCTCCCCCATTGGCCGCCGTCCGGCTCACCGCCCCTCCATTGGCCACCGCCCGGCTCGCCGCGCGGTCCCTGCGCCCGCCCGCCCCGCGCCTCTCCCCTCACTCACGCCGAGGCCGTCCCCCGGGGATCCTTCCCTCCGGCGGGTCCGTCTGGGGGGGGGGGAAACAGGAGAAAACGTAATTCTGGGCAGCAGTGAGGGGTCCTGGGCAGGCTACGGACTCCCCCAGACCGCACCAACGGGCTGCTGTTGGGCAGTGGGAGGTTCCGCTTTCAGCAGGGCTCGGGTGTTGAACTCCTTCGTGGGCAAAATCACAGAGTGGGGTAATTCTCTCAGGGGAAAACGAACGAAAGAACGGTCTTCCCGAGAAGCCAGGGCTCGGTGAAAGGAAAGGGAGGAGAGCTGTGGGACGCGGGTCACGTAAAGCATTTACGTTTTCCAGAAGTTCAACCGCAGCCAGCAAATTCCTAAAAAAAAATCTGTGTTGATGGACTGACCGTGAAATCTCACCTGCGCTCTCCCTGCCTCAAGGGTGGTGCCGAGAGATACATCAGTACACGTTACTGTTGACACATTCATACTTTAAGCTATAAACCCCATTTCATTGGCATAGCAAAAAAAGATTGGAATAGAATCCCTTGGATGAAAAGGACTTACCCACAAGGCCCTGAGACTTCACAGTTACAAAACCTGCACTTTATGGCCAAGATCTATGAAGATCACTACGAAGTAACAAGCACTTTAATTCTTAAAGAAACGGCAAAAATTAACAAAGGCATTCGTCTTCCAGCACTCCCTTTGATGACAGATCTGTCAGTGACATGATTACAACTTCTAGGAACTTGATGATACCAAACGAGCGTTTTTCTTAAACATCAAAACTAAACCCAGGAGTCTCCTCACACAAGGTTACAGAAGTCTGATTTCCACCCACCCAGAAAACCTCCGAGCCACCGGTAGCCCCTCTCCCACCAACCAGAGCTCCATTGAGCTCTTCAGCTGGGGGGTATCTCACTGGACATTTTGTAAAGCTTTTCACTCTGAGCACAGCACTAAACTCACAGCATTTCACACCTCCTCGTTTGGAATTTTTTTATGCCCTGCTACTGCAGACCTTGGCAGAGTTCTGACCTCCCAGAGCTCACCAGTGCCTACGAGAAGGTGAACTGACTGCAACAAAAACTTCATCTTCTCAACTCAGTACCTCACAACTGCACTATATGAGTTAGAGGAGAGCAATTCCTCTCGTTCGGAAGCTTACAGCAACCGTTCTACTGAGTTCAGCCGGCCAGGACTTCCTATCCTGTATCTTGGAGAAATATGAGGGTAGTAGTTCGTAAATCCAGGCAAAGTTAGTTAAAAACACCCAAAACAAAACAGGAAGGCACTTTTCACTGATTTCACTAAAGGCATAAGCTACCTAAATAACTTTCAAAATAAGCTGGGCCGAATTTTAATCAAGTTACACAACAATTACCATTTAGTAAAATAAAAACAAGTCAAATTTATTCTTGGTATAAAACAAGTGAAGTAAATAAGGCAGACAACTTGGCTACGTACCTGGAACAAAAGCAAAAACCAGTAGATTCCTAGTTCCTCACCTTGAAGGCAATACTCAGACTAAGAAGTAATTCCTTTTATTAACTGAGAGTTAACATGGTGAAACAAATTCAGCAACATTTCAGCCTACTTCGTTCACCATTTAATGTGTTTGTTGATCACGGTCCATCTTTTCACAACACAAAAATAGTAACTTCATCAAATCTTAACATTCTAGCATATAAAAGATAAACATTACCATGTCAGTAAGATTCTTAAGTTGTAAAACAAAATTAACATTTTGGAACACCAATTCCAACATCTACTAAAATTGCTTTAAAAAAATAAATAATGAAGTACAAAACCCGCTGTTATATACTACTATAGTACAAATGGATGAAGAAACACCTCCATATTCACACACAGCTCAGCTGATCCCTGACAAAATCATGTGACATCACTGGATATTTCCTTTAGGATGCTTAGTAATTATTATTCTAGGGGCATTATAATTTTCACTTCACTTACGGTATATAAACTTATAAAGATTGAAAAATGTTATGTCACTACGGGTGAAAGAAGTAAAGGTTCTCCAGCAAACAGAGCAAAAGAATAATTCAACTCAGTAGTTATCTGTATTTAAAAGAACTTTAGTTTTACTGAACCAACAAATTGAGACATTTGATACAAATGCTATGTTTGTACTAAGTAAAATGGCCAAACAACATTACCCAGAGGGTCTGTAATATTCAAAGACAGTGACGACCCCAAATTTATAGAATTAACCTACGCTTTTCAAGAACTGAGGCTCCATGTTTCACCGAGCACTTGTTTCACCAACTGTGCTGACGCAGAGCACGTTACTGGTTTGAAAAGCAGCCACTGGAACTTACACACGCGTAAACGCATAACGCTGCCAGCCTTCTCCCCAGCGCCCCGAGAAGGCAGCCACCGCTCAGCGACCTGGTGCTGACAAGAAAACACATCAGGAAAGACAGACAGAGCCTTGCATGTATAAAGCCAACGTGCAGATTCTTCAAATACCTGGCTCAGATACCTCTTCCTTTCTCAAAAAGTTTATGTAGCGACTATCCTGCTACTCGTTTTTACTGTTCCCTCCTCACGTTCCAGAGTTTATTACTTCTTTCTTTCACAGCTTTCTTTATGTTCTGCGTCGTTTTGCAGCACTTGGACTGGAAGGATTACTGTTTGCGTTTAAGACCTTTTCAGTGACTCTGTTGCGCTTCCTCTTATCAGATCCTTCTTTGGACCCACAATCGGACGAAGTTTTCTCTTTCTCCTTGCTGCTCGGCTTTTCGCTTGTTTTTCCTAAACTTCCAGAGGGTGCAAAAACTGAAATAGGATCAAAGTAATGATTCCAGATCAGAGTTATACACATAGGCAAACAAGAAGTGATATCAAATTTCTTTATATTACATAAAGCTTTTCAAACCAATCAGTTCTCAGCATATTTAACCATCATTTAAGCGTTACTTTCACTTTTAAAGGAAAAATCTTCTGTGAGAAAGGCACATCTTGCTTTTATTATTTGCTTTAAAGACAGGCATGTATTTTGACAGGCTAAAAATGATATTCATTAAGTGGAATTAAACAGCACTTAAAATTAAAATACTTAATAGGAACACTTACAGAACATAGGACCAATCTATGAAATTTATAATCAGCAACGGTCATTACATTTGGTATTATCGATAGATTTTAAAACTGAACACCCAAAATGTGAAACTTAATATATATTTTCAAATACATTTTTAGATCTTTTATTACACTCAATCTTAAAACAACACTTATTCTGTGATATAAGTATTTTGAAATTATATAGTTAACAGTTGGCTTGGTCTGTTAAGGTAAGTAGCAGGATCTCTACTGTTCACATTTGACTTTGTTCTACAGCAAATTGTATTTAAAAGAAGCGAGATAATGCAAATAAAATTAATAAAAAACCACTCTGCCCGCCTTCCCATTTAAGCATACAATCTTACAATCTGTTTTGATTTATAGGCCCTATTTTTCCCCATGACTACAAAGATCCTAACACAGAGTACTTAGGTTCACTAGAACCGGGCTCAACTTTCTTTCAGAGATCCTTAGATTACTTCAGACTCCCAGGGTTTTGTCAGGTACATATTAAAACAAAAAACTCAAAAGCTATACAACTTTGCGTATATCAATTAGGAGCAAAGGAGAAATCTTTCAAAGTATCAGATATTGGCAACTGCTTGCTCTGTGCATTCTTAAATTATTCTATTCTCAGCATGAGCATATGCTAAGTCTGAATACAAATCACAAAGTACACCATATTTGGGATTTACATTTTAACATTAATTTCTCAGTTACAGTTGTTTTTTAATCTCATATTACACAGTAGAGAGTTACAAATTTACCTTCTTCTGGACCTGCATGAGTTTCCATCTCTTCTTTTATTTCCTCTTTCACTTCTTCTTCTATCATTACTTTTCCTACAGAAAGGATTGTTAAGCAATGGTTAGATGGCTTTAAAGAACCGTATGTATTTTTTCTGGGTTAGCAGCCTCAGCATATGTGCACAACGTTAACAAATATTCAGTGCAACATTCAGCAGTAATTTAGAAAGGTTTCTCAGCACTGTGATAGAGAAACATAGCTAACAGTCCAGGCACACTGCAAGCATAACATAAAGCACTGAAAACAAGATGATGTCACATGTCAAAAGGTTCCACTGAAATTATTAACAGGAATAAAGTGAAATGCCAAACAGGCAAAACAATGTCTTACCAATATCAGGATTTTATACTGAATTTTTAGCATAAAGTTTAGTCTACATAGTAATTGAGAAGCATTCCACTGCACTTTAAAATATCTCAAGAACTCCTTTGGCAGGTGCTTGAATTTCCTAGCTCCTACCTTGGATTAACAGTACTAATTAACACACATACAGCTGAACTTTGAAAATCCAGCTCTCACTGCTTAACCCACAATCTCTCTCAAACTGCTGTGTATTTCTACTAGACAACACAGATAAGCTTACCACAAGTGAGAGAGGTTTGGAAGAACTAGGTAGTTGAATGCCACGAAGGTAAAAACACAAACAGATGATTTCATAATGCAATGGAACCACCATGAATCTACAAAAATACCCTAAACATTTCCTATTATTTTGTTTTCAATCAATTTTAAGGCAACTACAGAAGAAAAACCCACATGAAAATGTTTTTAATGTCACCAGACATTAAAAACCAGTAATGCTTTTAAAAATAAGATACACGAACCATATTAAAACCAGTAATATCCTAAAAATGAGATGGTTATACCCGCACAACAGGTACTTGGTACAAGTCCATGGCCAAAAAGCAAGTTTCTCCAGCGAATGAAACTGCAGCTATTCAGTAAGTATATTCCCAGTGTACCTTTTTAAACGTTAGCTGAATTGCCTTATATCATCAGTTACACAAAAAATTTTATCACAGAAATATTATTATATGCAAATTATATACAGAAAATGTTACTTTGATCAGCTCCATAGCTCCTGCTCTTTAAAAAATGACCTTGCTACAAAATCAACCACATTACAGTGTGCAGATCATCTGTTTTAGCAAAAATTATGGTCTGAGGTAATATTACAGCAGACTCAACAAAGTGCAAAAACCGCATAACAAACTACTGATCATGTTACAAAGAACCATATTCTGCCTTTCATTCTGCAAACTGGTATCAGCTTACACATGGATCTTTTTTATATACCCAGAAGCAGAAGTTGAATCTAAACGGTATAAATAGAACCTGTTTGTGCCCTATCAGCATCCCATCTACATTACATTTACGAACAGGAGAAATACGGTGTGGAATCTGACCAAAGGTCTTTGTCTCTCACTAGCCTGTCTCCTACAGTGGTCAGAGGCTGATAGAATACAAACAGCACAAGCACTGTGATCCTTTCCCCAACAGTTTCCTTCAGTCAGCTGATTAAAAAAGTCATGAGATAAAGTTATACGTGTTTAACATTTCCTTTTCCTGATACACCTCACATACCAGTCTGAAAGAATGACCTTGGATTGGCACATTATGCTCTTTTTTTTTTTTTTTTTGGGGGGGGGGGGGGGGGGGAAGGGAGTGAGTTCTGTTAAACTATCTGCTCTGAGATGAGATGAGAGCAACCAAGAATAAGAGACTGCTGTCACATCTTACCTTCTCTCACTTCTTGAATCATTTCGTCAGGAAGAGCAAAATTCTTCTCTATGTTAGGGAATGGAAGAATCTCAGATTCGTGCTTAGAAGGAAAAGAAAGATCTCCATGAATGACTTTGGTAAAAACCTTAATTTGGATTTAGAAGTGCAACCTCAAGTTCTATTTTACATGCAATTAGTAGCTAAATAATTCTTAGCAAGATATTTCAGACACTAGACAATCAGGAGGCTCCTGATGTCAAACTGATTACTAGGGTAAAAATATTTGAGATCATGACCCATGATCATTTGAGATCATTTCTGGCATCCAACCATGGCAAATTCTTACATAAACACACTATAACCTCCTTGTTTGGCACTTATGTTTGCTAGATCAGCATTTAGGCAACTTTAATAAACAAAGACAGAACACAGTATGGAAAAAATCCAAACAACAAACCACTGCAGGTTCTACTGTCTCCCACCTAATGAGGAAAACCTCATAAACTCAGTGGAACGACACGTAATTCTTAATAACATGAAAGGTATAACAGGCCCAGTGATTTTGGCCGATCAAAACTCCTGAACCATAAGAAACAGAAATGCGCTTGCATCAATCCGTTATACTCACAAGAGCTTGCATATCATACATGGTGCTCAGATGGTCCCAAATCACTTTGGAGGAAATCTGCCGTCCAATATTCTGACTGAATTTATCTCGGATACAAATCATGTGGAAATGGCGATTCACACCTGGGGAAACGAACACAGTGCGATTAACACTACTAACAGTTCTACCTGTGCCACAAAATGAAAAAAAAAAAAAAACATCCCATCGTTACAGGGAAACCGCACAGTGCAGGAGAGACACATGGCAGCCTGGGCATGATATTTCACCCTACATTACAGGTGCTGTTCTGGAGAGGGGCTGAGGCTGCCCCACTGGGTAACGCCTCCACACGGGGCCGCAGACAGGACTTTGACAGAGGCTGTGTGAAAAGCAACCGAGGGGCAGCGTAAGGCCGCAGGTGAGGAAAGGCGAAGGCAAAGGGGGCCGAGGAGGGCTGGCTCTGTGTCCCCGGGCGGGGCGGCCGAGGCGGGCGCGGCGCTCCGTCCCCACAGGCCCCGCCGCGCTCGGGAGAAGCCCCGGGGCCCCGGGCCGGCAGCCGCGGCGGGAGCGGGCCCGGGAGGCCGCTGGGGGCAGCACCGCAGCGCGGCCGCGCCGCTCCCCCCACTCCCCCCCTTTCCCGCTACGGGCCCGGCGCCTGGTTCTCCTCCCCGGCCAGCGCCGCTACTCGAGGCCGCGGCTCGGGCGCGGCCTGCTCTCACCTACGGGCTTGTGGCCCAGCATGGCGTGGAAGAGGCAAACCTCCACTTCAGGGCTCCACACCACCACCGCCTCCTCCGCCGGCACACCGGGTTCCGGAGCGGCGGCCGCTGCCGCCGCGGCAGCTGCAACGGCGGCAGCGACCGCCGCGGCGGTCCCCGGCCCGGCGGCGGGCAGCGGCGGCTTCTCCACAGCGCCCGCCGAGCCGCCCTCCGCCTCGCCCATGGCCGCGCCGCCGCCCGCAGCGGCTCCTGCCGGCCGGGAGGAGGGGGTGGCGGGCCGCGGGGCGAGGCGAGGCGGGGCGGGGCGGCGGAGAAAGGCCTTGTGTGGCCTCGCTGCTGGAGCGGGGGGAGGGTTCGGGGGGGCTTTACCTCAGGTACATGGCGGCTGTAGGCCTGTGAGACTTACGGCGTCCCCAGAGGGTCGGGAGGTCGGAGCGGGGTATAGGGAAGCTTCCAGGAGGCCTCGGCCTCCTCAGCCCTCGTCCTCCCGGCCCAGGGGGGAGATGGCGCTGGGGAAGGGCCCCAAAAGCTTCAAACCACCCTGAACCGCTCCTCCTTGTCACCACAGCGTTGTTTTACATCGAGCTGACATTGATGCTTAACAAATAGCTACGCCTGGCGTGTTTAAAAAACGCAGGACACCACCACCACCACCACCACCCCCCCCCAGCTTTGCCCGTCATTTAAGATGTAAAAAAGTCGTTATTTTGGGGAACAAAGAGGATGTATCATTCCCTTGGTGACAGGGGTTTTTTTTCCTTGTTAGGTATTATCAGACAAACGGGCATGAAACCAGGCCTCTGTTGCTTAGGTGATCAGGTTTTCCTATTGCTCACTCCTCGCTTGAGATCTTAATCCTTTTTGTGGCATTAAAATTATTTCAGTAGCAAATAACAATGACATCATACGCAAAGCGCAACTGTTCTGAGTGAATAATAAAGCAGTGGGGGCAAAAACTTACAAGCGAAGAGATGTTATTTTCATGCAAATTATCCAAAGAATAAAAAGCAGAATGGAAAAGATGCAATTTTCTGAAATGGGAAACTTTCTGTACCTTTGATACCCAAAGAATTAACTTGACTCATATTGTTCTTTGGGGCTTGATGTAATGCTTAGACCCAAACCAGATTAACCTAACTTTAAGTAAACATTTGGAATGAGTTAAACCCAAAACCTCACGTGTGACGCCTTGGGAAGTTTGGGGGTGGGGATCCTGGATTTGGGCACCTGGGTGCAAATCCTTGGTTCCAGCAGGGTTCAGGCTGGTCCCTCAAATGGAAGGGAGTCTCTCGCTCCAGTCCGGTTAGATGCTGTCGACATTTTCCAGGAATAACCGTTTCTGTGAGACCTTCGCTCGGGGCGACAGAGATCCTGCAGGGATGACTTTTCTGCATCAAGACGACAGGCACCTCCAGAAATATTTCTTCTGCCTCCTGTCGCCTCGGTACCGACATCCTGGTTGGGCTGGACCTGCACTTACACTGCGCAGGCTTCACACGACTTCCCTCATTTTGAGCCAAAATTGCCTATCAACAAGATTTTGCCAATCTGGAATACAAGTCTGCATGCTTTTCTAGTTAAATCCAGCCCTAAATCCAGCCCTGACTCTCAGACCCGTTTAATCTTCCAATGTTTATTTGCTCTGTGCTGCTACCCGGTCTTAAGCTGGTAGGGAAAAAGAGGGTTGTGATTTCTTGTGATGACTGCACAGCAGGAGCGCATGAATTCCTGAACAACTAAATTCCTGTTTTCATACACGTTTCTACGCGTAGCAAAATGAAGGAAGAAAGAAAAGCAAATAAATTACAGAGTATAAAAATTGTTCCCCTGTAGAATAGTTTTCAAAGTTTTGTGGGAATAATTTATTTTTCTTATTATTTTTAAGTCTGTGTGAAACACTGAGCTTCAACACTCTCATCTGTCACATTATGATTCTACTTAAAGACTATCATCAAGAGGGAATAACCGTGTCAACTCAGATAGCAATTTTTATGTCATTAAGTTCTGGTGACTAAAAAAAGTAGCATGTGGAACAGAATGTGAAAAAACATATGGCTACCTCTGAAAGTACAATAGCATATGAAAATAATTTAATTCAGTAGAGTAAGGTTAATTCCACAGGAAGAATATATGCATAAATTGGCTGCTATTTTGCTTCAATCACAAATAATTACATTTCCCTGTGTCTAAATTTCCTTGTCTCTTTCAGTGCCTCCAGGAAACATATGGGAGCCTGTAATAATGCCGCATACAGCCCCCCTACCTGGATTCCGACCAGAGTTAAATTTTTCTTTTTTTAAATTTTAGAGGTTTTTTTTTCCCCTCACTGAACAGATTTTTCAGGTTCTGAAAAATTTACCCTCCTCTTGTTCAACTTTGAATCTTACGTTTGTTTTTAAGCAGATATCAGCCAAGACATGCACAATTTAGTTCCTCTCTTTTTCTTCCCACTCTTTGGGCTGCTTTCAGCCGTAGAAACCCGGCTGCCTGTTACAGCGACTACGGGTGCTCATCCCTCTGCTGGATCGGGTCCTGTCCCCCCAGAGAGATGATCCGATATTTCGTAAGACATTGCAACCACTGAGAAATACGCCTGGCATTTGGCATTCTCTCTAGAAGCGTTGGATTTCTGGGATAAGCAATATGGCTGCAACTATTTCTGTCGTTATTTTAGAACACCATGTGTTAGTGCCCTTAACAAAGTTAAAACTTCATTCTGAATCCTGGATGATTCTTGGTATGACACATGAAGGTTTGTAAAAGGATATCATCTGCATACTTTTGCGTTAAAACCAGTCACTTAACCTTTGCTGGGGATTTTAGTACGTCTTTGATACAGAGCCGAACAGAATTTTTCTTACACAGGGGAATGAAACCTCCTGAGCCCCCCGGGAGCGTTACCAGCTTTATTCTACAGAAGCTGAGGAAGAGAAGTGCTGCCGTTTGCTGGAGCCCGTGGACAGGGATCCCTGCTGAAGCTGATGGATGTGCTCAGCGGTCACTGCTGCCTGATGCTGAGTGTATGTTGCTGGCTATAGCTGGATTTAATTTTTGACAGACTGAGTAATGAGCTACTGTATTATGCCATTTTCATTGCGTACGTAGTTTTTATATGCAGAAGTACATACATTTCATGGCTAGTGCTGCGCCAAATTACTCTCAGGTCCATAAAACCTCCTCCAAGATAACGAATCTCAGTGCCTTGTCATATTTCAGTATTTCCAAATACAATACCCTTTCTGACTGATGAGAACCTTCTGAAAAGAGGAGTTCTGATCTGATTTGTAAGCTTTAGCATTACTTTCAAAATCCGTTCTTTCAGTGTGAAATCTGTAAGAAGTTTTGCTTAACAGAGCTGCATAAGGAATTGTCCAAAAGTTGGAGCTTGATCGTTTTGCCTATCTTTTAATAAATCAATGAAGATAGTTTGATATAGACGTGCTTCTCTCCCCATTAAACCTATCAAGGAGGAAGAACCAAAAAGATAAACCTATTTGTTGTTAGAGTCTTATCACACAGCATCATTGCCTCTTCCAGTGGCTGGCAAGGAGATACTTCCCAGCTATCTCCCAGTTGCCTGAGTTCTTAGCAAAAAGGTGTGTTTGATTATTTTAAACAAGAGCATTGAACGGGGAGTTCACTCTCAGATCTGGCCTGCATGGCTTCTTACAGGGGTAAAAATATGGAATTTAATTCAAAGCGGGGGGGGTGGGAAGCAGCTGGCAGACAGAGGATTCATTCTGTTTGCTGAGACATATGTTCTTGAACTGAACTTCTCCCTTGTGATCGGTTGTGCTCATCCTCCCAGCAGAGAGAGGCTACATATTAGATGGGCATCAGATGGCAAACCTTCGAAAAATAGATTGAAAACAGTGCAAATAATCATCTCTAAGCACACACAGAGGTGCTCATTACTGCTGCTGTTACACCAGTGCAGAGTGGGGACTGGGTAAGGAAAAGCCATCTTACCGATTTTTCAGTTTAATAAATCCCTCATCTCCCAGGCTCACAGAGAAGTGCAAAGAACCAGCGGATTTCGAATGAACCAGTTCAAGGTGAGCACAAGAATCAGTTCATGAGTGCCTGGCTATCCCAAGCCAACATCAGAAGAACATAGAGCGTTTTGCTGAAGGTGATTTTCATTGACAGTGCCTGAAGTGCCTGCCACACGGAACCCGCGCTTGCCCAACTGCTCAGCATAACTCGAGAAGGGATCCCCTTCCTTGACAGTTTCCCTGGTGTGACTGGGATTGTTCAGACAGAATCACAGGATCACAGAATGGTCAGGGTTGGAAGGGACCTCTGGAGATCATCTAGTCCAACCCCCACCATTTTCTTCTCTGGGTCATTCTTTTAAATTTAATTTTCAAAACAAAACCACTACTCTTTAAAATAAAAAAGAGCCAGCATAAACACAAAGGATCTTCAAAAGGGCAGCAGGCAAGCACTAGACCCGACTGCCTGACATTACAATGACAGCCTCGCTCAGCCTTTCATCCTGGTGGGGGGTGGCAGCAGGTTTTCATAAAGTAGGTGGACTCCTTTAAGCGCGTACAAACCTTGACAGAACTGTGCAAGTCAGGGGGTTGGGCTATTATGTTAGGACCCTTTTTTTGCATTTCAGCTTTGGCTACCTGAGAGTATTCACGTGTGCCCTTCAGCAGCATCCATTGCCCTGCACCGTGCGGGAGATGGTGAGGATTGCTTCTGAGTGTGGACCCTCTGCATTGGCAAACAAGAACGCGTTAGGAGCAAACGGCAGCTGCAGCCAGCCAGGCGATGGAAAGCAAGCTGGGGAAACAATAGGCTAGTATGAAATTTGGCTTGCAATAATAAGTCAGTAGCACCATCCAGGACTAAGCCAAGTAACTTGTCAAAGAACACCTGAGCTTGTCTGATGTGTAGAAATATGTCTCCAGATTCAGCATGTCTCTGGAACAAGAGAGTCCACAAAGTGTTGGTAACAGGATCGTTTTTCCTCATTAGCCTTGGAAAACACGCCTGTCCTGTGTCCCTTTTTGTTTTAAAAACACTTCTGTTTTGATTCCAGAATTTCAAGCCTGTGTTTGATTTACAGAACCAAACCAGAGCTGTATAATTCTGGGTTTATCCTCATGTACAAAGAATATAATTGCTCCCAGTAGGGAATGCTTGATAAACCAACACATCTGATGATGGAGCTGTACCAGTTGAGCCAAATGCCTCACTGGGTATGGAGTGAAGTCCATCACATGGAGAAGAAATTGGATTCTCAGAAATCATCAGTGTATTTGCAGTGGTTCTATTGGTAGGAGATGCTCTTAACATGGGTCACAGTTTGCCTTCAGCCAGACAGGTGCTCCTGTCCTGGATCAGGAGCAACTTCGACTGGTGTTGCCTGAAGTCTCTGCGTTTTGCCCTTCACCATTTTCAATGAATCCGCCACTATTTTTAATAATCCTAAACCAGACCAATTGCAAAAAAAACCCCAAATAGTTGCCTTATGCTTAAGTGTTAATCAAAAAGGAAAAAAATCCATTGATTTCAGTGAAGGTGAAATGTAATATAGACCGGACTCTTGTTTCAAAATATTTGGTGGTTTAGGAGACACCTGTAAGAGGAGGCAAGAGACAGTTGGTTACTGTATTTCAGGCCTGCGACTTATTTTTTTGATTGCAATCTACACCACATATTTCAAAGCCAGTTATTCCTTCTAAAACAGCACAAAAATACCAAAGTGACTATATCAGTAATTTAAAGTATTTGGATTAGATCTGAAGCGTGGAAGTGTTTCCATCTTCATAGCCAACGAAATGTCAGTTTTCACCATGTGCATGCCTACGGCATCTCAGGAGGGAGAAAAAAACCCTCAAATAAATAAACAGGTTTAAAGAAAGGCTGCAGACAACACTGTCATGACTGACATCACTGTATAAAAATGTAAATATGTATATAAATATAAATCTGTTCCTGTAGAAAGGAACAGATACAGCTAACGATATGACCAAGGTAATACGTGCAGTTCTCTCTGCTATGGGCTGATCCACTTAGCCACTTTTTGTTTTTTCATTCTGCAGGCAGAACTTTATCTCAGTGCATTGCTGCTCGTGTACCGTAATTCAGCGATTTTATAAACTGTACAGAGGTGATATAAGTTGATGTAAAAGTCAGTGATGCCAATGAGATATTGCGTAAGAATTTTGGCAAATTATGTGTGTTACCTTCATGAGAGACTTAATTGCATCAACCTGCCCACGGGATCAGCAGTTTTCTGCCACACTCCAAAATTCTAATGACCGCACTGTTTCCTACTAGGAGCACTACATAATTAAACTTGGTGTTGGAGAAATTTTTAGTGGATGGATACGGGCTGACTTGGCCAATGTGCTCTACTACTTTGTCGACCATTAAATTGCAGGCCCTGTTTTATCCCTTATTTATTTTGCTCAGTAGCCTCTACCCCTAAGCTGCTATTCCAAGCTAGCAGAAGCGAGCATTCACTCCAAACTCCAACTCCGATTCCTATCAGAATGCATTCTGTGCTGGGTCAGGTCCGTAAGCAATTTTACATATATATCATAATTCCCATCTGACCACATATGTTAGCGTGTTCTGAGGCCAGCTGTGTTATACAGACCTCTTATTTAGAATAGCCTAATTTTTTTTCTGGAATGGAGGTAACTGAAAGCACGCACATTTAAATAGCTTTTATCTCTTTGCATTTTGGGAATAATTTTCCTCCCTTTGTATAATGGGTAGCAGACTTAACACTTCCCGTTTCTTCAACTGCATCAGTTGCTTAGAGTAAGGATCTCATTTTCACATGAGTCCTGTGGCAGGGCAACCTGACGGATCTAAATTCAATGAAAATTACATAAAATTGAAAGAGAGCAGATGCCATTGTAAATGATGGCAGGGCAGCACTATTACTATCACCTACTTTGCATAATCATGTCAGCACCAAAGCCAGTTAGCACATTTCACAGCTTTTCCCAGCAAGCGGCGGCTGTAAGCTTTTTGGAAAGAGGCAGAGCTTCTCCGCCTATTCAGGATTCCTCAATTGCCTCAGCCATTCATGCTGGTTTTGTACTCCTTGACACAATATCGGAGGTAAAGTTATCAAATTTAAGCAATTTTCTAAATGGCAGGAAGGCCTCGATTTCTTTCATAATAATTAACTTCATCATTTAACTATGTGAGAAACTTATAAAGAAAATATCTATTTGATTTTATCATGTGTGTTGGGGGCACACTTTTAAAAGCTGGCTAGCTATTTCTTTATAGTGCGGAAGAGGAAGGCGAGGCGTGAGAGATGGATACTCAGGTGCACATCATGCTTTGGCTGCCTTTGCATCCCACCTACACGTCCTGGGGCTACTGACTCATCCTCCAGCCCATGTCCCAGTAATCAAGTATCTCTTGCTCTTATCCCATTCTGAAAACCGTCTCAGCTGATGATCTGAATCACTCACGCTTTTCTTACCTTCCCATTAGAGAAGGAGCTCTGCTGTCCAAAGGAAGTGCTGATACAGAATGTTCCGATGTCTGGGGGGCTCTTTCTCCCGGCTTCAGAAGACTTTAGATCAGCCCGTAGGAAGCCATTAGGAGCGGGAGGTAGAGAAGGAGCATTTACTACAGATCGTCCGTTGCAGTTGGAGAAGTAATTTAAGAATATCCTACGGAATGTCAGAGCTCTGTGATTCCTCAGCCCCTTTATGTCTGTCTGTAAGTCTCCGGCCCTGGAGATCCTTTAGCACACTGGAGATGCTACTGTATGGTCAAAAGTATTGGGGAGGATAAAAATCCTCCTTTTTTTCTAATCTTCCTTCACTGGCTAGTTTTCAGATTTGCCAAGGTGTCTGGATCTGGCTGGGGCAGAGGCAAAGCCGACCCTTTTTTCACACAGAATCTGTGTATTTATTAACTACTAACGTCGTGCTGGTTAACTCGCACGCCTCGAATCAGGTATTTGTGCGCTTTGTATTTCAGAGACTGTATACCCATGAAGGAAAATTTGGTGTCTTTAGCCTATATTTGCCAAACTTAGTATACATCAGAGCTCACTCCAAGCGTTTCAGAACACAGCTCTTTTCCCAGCTCTCTTTGCTGCTATGAGATATCAAAGCCTAAAAAAATAGAAAATTCTTTTTGCAGCAACTTCAGAGATCCTGACTTAAGCCCTAGGTTCCCTAGCAGTCCTGAGATAAGAATTACTCAATCACATTATATTTCTGACTTTCAAAAGTTTTTCTTTTTTTGTTCACCCTTAGAAGCAGATGAAAGCTCATTTGGAATCCTTACACATCTTACCATAGAATAGAATACAATGTACTTTAAGAAAATAAGAAGAATAAAAAAAAACTGGTTTGCTTTAACAGTCGGAAATTTGGGGCTCAGGTGAACTGTAATGGGTCCTATTAACACTGCACACCAGAATTCTGAATTGCTCATGCGATGATAATAAATATTTACAAGATTGAAAGGATGGCTTTATTCCCAGTGTTTTATTTCCCCTCCCTGGAAGCTATTACCTGAAGTGCTCTCTACTTTTGGTGATGTTAAACATAATCACCACAATTTTCCTTTTGAATGACTAAGTCTCCACTAGAAAATATTTACAATTGTGGTAAGTTTAGAAGAGAACCTTCCTCTACCAATGTTTTGTCTGATGCTTTTGAAGGGTCCTGTGACCTTAGAGGAACCACCTGACCTCAGTCAGACACAGTCATCCGGCTCTGTTGAGTGCAAGAACCTTCCACCAAATTGTCCTGGTCCTACTTATAAGCTGAGTTTCTCAGAAATTCCCTTTTATGCTGGCCTTTCTCATGCTGTCATTTTTTCCCTATGGTTTTGCTGTCCTCCCTTTTACTTATTAGCCTGAAGACCAAATGCTCAACAGCCAAAGAATAGAAAGAGCTAAAATGAGAAGTGGAAAAAATAATCTTTGCGGCAAATTTAAAATGCTGGGTCATTTGCTGCCTTTGTTAAATCATCCCCCTTGAACTACTCTCATAATTGGGTTTTTTATGGGAAGTATTTTTCATTGGTGAAGGTGATAGCAACACAGATTTAGAGTTAGTCCGGGGTCTAACACGACTGCTGTCCTTATACAGCTGCCAAGCTGTCATCCTCAGAGGTGATTTTGATGGTATTTTCGTTGCAGAAGTTCTACTTTTGCATGGAACAAGATTTAATCAGCTTCTGCCTTTCAGACAGTGCGCAGCTCCAATGATCTGTGGTGGCTTTCAAACATGGGCACAACACGAAAAGTGGCAGTTTTGCCCCGTTTTGTGCGTAGCAGTTTCTAAAGCTGTTTTAAAAGAGTCTTGCTACTACGTTCATTTAATTTCTCTCCATTGAAGGAGAGTCTGATTGACTCCGTCTGAATATTCTCCATGACCAAAGGTGGGATGAAACCGGAATCTTTCCACCCTTAGAAAATAGCTTCTCTTAAAAGGTGTGTAGCTGTTTACACACCCGTCTGCAGCAGTGTAATTTTTCTTCAGCACAGGAGGGGAAGTAAGGGAGAGCTGATGAATTTTCCTCTATACCTACAGTCTGTTCTGGAAGAGGAACCCACCAACATAATAAGCTGCATTCACCGCCTTGAATTTTTTAAGTTATTCTTCTTGGATCAACTTAGTTCAGTTGTTAAAACGAATAATCTTATGGCGTTTTCCGCTTTATCTTTTATTGCTGCAGTTCATGTCTGTACATCACCTTATCTCTGTGCCCTGGTGGGATTGTTTCTAATCTGTTCAAATTCAGAACGGTTTCTATTTGCTCTCACTGTGATCAAGGCAGGCTCGTGCGAAACTGTGCTCTTCTAATCAGTTTCATTAGATAGAATTGCTGATTAGGTGTCTTTATACTTGTCTTCCAGACCAATTTATAAAATGAATTCTGACAACGGCTGTTTGAAGCTCCCGATTCTAATATAGGTAATATTCAGGTTCATAATAGGAAGTTTGTTGACAAACATATTTCCAGAAAATTAAAATCACAAACTTACTGGAACAATGAATACACAATGTACGCTGCTCCCTTTACTCTTTGGTTACGAACAGACAGTACTTTAAACAACAGACAATTAAACACGATGATGATCTCTTGTTTTATGACACTGGACTAAATCTACTAAGTTCAGGCACTGGAATTACTCCTGGTTCACACTGGTGCGAGCAGGAGGTGCTGTGTCTATATACCGCTACAATTCATACCGCGTACCGACTTGTTTTACACGAGGCTTGTTTTGTTTAGCCTCTATTATTCATTACTGGTGGATCTAATTCAAACCCTCAGACTTAGGTATTTGCTCTTTTGGGCAGTTTCATATCCAAGTTCAGCTCCAGATAAAGGGTTGCAGAACGCCCTGCCAGGCGCGGGAGAGAAGGAACCCTCCCCAGGGGCAGCGCTGGGACCAGTTTCATGTCCGCAGCTTCAGTGGGTTCACAACAGGGCAGGGGCTGTCCGAGAGCTTTAAATTGCCACATTCTTCAAACGTCTAAGGAGACAAGACAATTAAAAGGTTTTGTTGGTGGTTGGTTGTTTTTTTTTTTTTTTTTAATACGAATATCTATATGTCCTAGTATAAAAAACTTCTGTCACCAAACCCAAATGTCCATGTCACCAAATATTTTAATTTTCAGTTTGGAACAACAATTGCTATTTACATTGAAAAAATCACTGATCATTGAAGAGAATGTAATTTTAAAACTTTGTGGCCTGTTACAACGAGAGGGCAGCCGAGGGAACAAGCTTTTCATTAGGACCATTACTTCATTGTGAGTCTGCATTTTTTCCTCAATTTACTGTTCAATTGAGTCTTCTGCCAAGAGAGGCTATCTTAAAATTGTTTTTCTCTTTAGACGGTTAATGAAAGGTTATAATTAAGATAAGTGGGATCAAGCATCAGATCTCAAATTGATGTTGTTTGATGGAAGCAGCTGTCTTTTTGCTGCTTTCTAAGCCCTGTTGGTGTCAACAACTGGAAACCTGAATGTTCTTCAGAATCCCCATTAGTTCTTTGTGCATTTGCATTCAGCCTCAGAATGAGAACTCTCTGTGATCCTGGTGGCTTGACCCAGTGGTTACACAGACTTCAGAGCTCACATAATTTACAAATTCAGGTCATCTTAGGGAACGGGGGCAAGCAAAGACTAATGCGGGCTAATTACTTGGCTTCTGGGTACATTCTGACAGTTTCTTCCTTTCAAATTTCAGTGTAACTTTACAAGTAATTAAACGTAGCTCTGATCTTGTAATGCTGAAGTGGTTTCCTTTTAAGAATGGCCAAGCAGTTCAGTGCAGCCCCGCGGGCGATACGGGGTGGTTTGATACCTGCGTGACACCCCCTGACATTCAGTGCCTTTTAAAGCTCGCAGCATTTTTCTCCTTGCCTCCTGCGACACCGCTTCTCTTGTGGCTGAGGAGTTCGCACCTCTAACACCGATTACGTATCTTCGTATTTATTTGTACTTGTCCCTTCTGTGACATCGTTGCACGCGGCAGAGCGGAGGAGTAAGGCTTTCTAGCCTGAACGGTTGAGTTCTCTAATCTTTTCACCGGTTGCCACTCGCCCACTCTGAGGACCACGAACTGTTAAATCAATCCAGACCGAAGGTTTTTTGTAGCACACCCTGTTACCTGTCTTCGGTCTCCATCCACCACGACTACCTTATATTTAGCAAATACAGTCATTCAGTGATTTTAAGGGATGAGACTGAAGCCCAAAAGGTAATGTGGGGTACAAATCCAAATGCGTAGTTTACTGGATTATAATCTGGAATTGTACTCCGGTTTGTATTCTGGCTGGAACAGACTTTAGTCAGGTTGTTTGGGTTTGGACTCAAATTTCTCTAATGTCAGAAAAGATCTGATGTTAGTCTTCAGGCTTAAATCCACCTCTAGGAAGAAATACCGGCACAGAGGTAACACTTACATAGCTGGAAGTGTTCGGAGTAAAACTGTTTTAAGCAACAAACGCCATGTTTAAAATGTCTGATCTATAGAAATAACCAGTTCCAAACGTGCGCTTGGATTGGGATTTTAGCCGGCGCGCACAGTTTTCTTAAACTTCTCGTCGAGCACAAGAGCACCTTTGGCAGAAAAGAAGGGCTTTTGCTGGAGGCTGAGAAGGGGCAGCAGTAATGGTGCTGGGTTCGTTTAGGATGACAGGGTGAATGCGTCCGACAGCCCGCTGATACGTGCGGGGCTACGTCTTGAAACAGAAGCCGCCAGAGAGGTGCTGGTGTCAACCTTCCCGGCACCGACGAAGTGCAGTCAAAATGATGATTACACGCTGTGCTTCCCCCCGCTAATGAAAACAATTTCTCTGGCATTTTTTTCTCACCGTGATAGCCCAGGCCTCCAGCTCCTGATGTATAACTTTTGCTATATAATTAATCCCGCACGTCCTTTTAAATGTAAGTCTGTGACTAAGGTTTTCGGAATTTCTTTTTGCCTGAATACTCTTGTGTTTCTCAGAGCTGCATGTGGAGGGGCACAGCAAGGCCAAGGGAAGTAGCCAAGTCGCGCTGGAGGTGGGCTCCTGCCCAGTTTCTGCAGGAGAATGGGATATTTGGGAAACCGTTCAGCGTAAATCATTTCCAGCAACCCGTCGGACATCGGGCTTTACTGGGGCTATCCTGTTCACTTCCAGTCTGTGTCGGCAACACAGTAAGATCCTTTAGGAAATGCCATTATGGGCAGTAATCATAAGTGGAAAATAATTTGGTTTCACAGCATTTAAGTGGCACTGCTTCTGATTGCTGTTTTCCACGCAAAACACTTATTTTTAGTCGCCTTTGTTGCATGAGCAGTCATTTGGAAACAGCCCCAGAGGTGCCTTTGTGTCCGTAGCAGCGGGCTGTCCCGTCCTGTGCTCCCCGCTCCGGACCCGCTCCTCACACCTCGCCCTGGCTGGTGGGTGCTGCTGGGACTCGGTGGGATTCGGAGGTGACCATTGCCACCTCCTTCTCCCGCGTGATGTGTGATGGACGGCGGGTGCTGTGTTCCCACCATCGCTATGCGATACCTCATTAAAAAGCGCATCAGAGCTTCTTGTAACTGTTTTTTTCTGAGCGCTGCAAGGGTTTTCCAAACGAACGGCCACAAGAGGTGACCAACCTGCTTGGCGGAGACTTGTTTGAGGAGGAACTCTGCTGGGAAGAGCGGGGTCTGGATTCGGAGTTGTTATAGCAAATTATCCCATGGCGATGGATTGTATTCCTGGTCCTGCTGGACTGTTACTGGTAGGAAGGCTGTTCTAAAGCACCTTCTCCCGTTTTTAACACAAACAAGTTGCAGAGAACAAAGCCTCCTTACAGGATTTTAAAATAATTTATAATAATTAAAAAAAAATCATAATTACAGACTAATAGTGGAGGTTCGCAGATAAGAACGCCCCTGTCCCACAAATGACCTAACAGAAGAAACTCTGTACCTGCCTTTTTTCATACCAAACTAAATGTCCAAGTGGGGCAGGATTCAGGTATTCCTGTTGTCGAAAGGAGTTAAAAATCCACAAAATTGGGCGACGGTGGTAGCCTGCTCTGGAACCATAGCAATGGGAATAGAAAATCCCTAAAACAAAGAGCCCATAAACATAAATTATCCAATTGTGTTGGACAGCCATTGTTCCAAGCGCAGCCCCAACAGAGCAGAAGGTTAAACAGTAACCTAGTGGTAGCTGATGGGATGAAGGTATAACCTTTAGTTACCTTAGATAACTTCAATACTAAAAATCACACCTCCAGAAGGCGATTTTATATGTAAATGTAGGACCACCTTAGTATAATGAGCCAGACAGGAATTGGGACATGCGTAAATGAGCTTTTGTTATATAATTACCAGTCAGCTATTTTGATGTGATTTTTCTTCGTTACCTTTTTGTCTAAAGGACCCTATGCCTTTCCTAACTGGTGTGCTGGCTGCCTTAGATGCCGAGCACCCTCTTCTGCAGAATTGAAATGTCTGCACTCAGTGTGTTGATGGGCTTTCGCACACCGGGTGAAGAACCCTTATTTTTAGGGCCAACATTCCCACAGCTCCATTTTCATTCTTATTTCTCATCCCTTCCTCTGCCGAGGACGTGGTGTTTCTGTTGCAGTCACAAAGCCCTCCTAGACATTGATTTTGCATTCTCTGCTCCTATAACGAACCGCACGCCGGCATCGATGTGAATCAGACAGACACCGCACCGAGACAGCAGCAGCTCCGTGTACGGGGGGAAACGACCGAGTGCCGGATGTGGCTGTGTTGCGAAAATAACGGGCTTTAACGTTGGCAGCTTCGCGCTGGAATCAACTCAGCGGGCAAAGCTGAAGCCCTGGCATGGCAGCAGCACTTCTGGGCTTGCTTTGCCCTGGCTGGTGCTGGGTGGCACCGGTGACAGCAGCTCCGCGATGCCAGCGGTGGGTCTCTGATCCGGGTGGGCAGCGAGGAGGGGAACGGGGGAAATGTTTGGCGTTCGGGTGCCTGGAGATAAAAGCAGGGAGGAGGCTGTGCTCAGGCTTGGCACCAGGGCTCCGATAGCAACAACAGCTGCAGTCGTCAAATCCCAAACTGCTTTATTACTCTCTTAATCAGGGATACTGCTCATCAGGCTTAATGGACGGTTCTTATCACTTGTTTTTATTGTGTAGTCTGAGCCTGCTGATTGGTGTCTGCGTTTACACTGCCATCCGGCCGGTACGGCAGCGCCGGGGATGCTTTGTGGCATTAGACAGCTACCGAGGGTGAGAGCTCAACATGCCAAATTCCAGAAGCAGCAGCCACATCCAAGCTTCGGATTTAGTGAAATTGGTGAAGACTTTCCACAGACACTTGTGGACTGTTGATCAGGGTGTTTACAAGCGAAGTGCCCGGTGATTTCATTTCCAGCCAGAGGGCATTAGGTATTTTTGCATAGCTTTCTGTAGGAAGGCACAGAACGATACGTGCTAAGCCATCAACCACAAATAGCAGGGGGCATGACTTGTTAAGCAGCAAAGGAAAAGGAGAGGGAGAATCTGAGCTTAATAATATAACCTTCAAGTCTGGATGTTTTGCAAAGCAGAGGTTTGTTAGGGTATTAGAAGCACAGGTGTGTAATTTTGGGGGGGAGGAAAGCTTGGCAAGAACTTTAGTTTCAAAAGAAAAATAATCCAAGCAAACATCGTCACTCACTGTTCATTTTCTGCTTCTGTAGTGAGTCTAATCTTATGTTTCATTACATATTCACATGGGCTCTTGAATCATTGTATAGAATACCTGAATAAGAGTTTAATCACACTGCCAATTAATTTGCAAAGAAACTTATTGAAAATACTGCTAAATGCAAGAAGTTTTGGAAATGTAATATAGAAGCTCACCAGGTGTCTGCTTTTTAAATCTGAAGGACTCTAATGTAATCTGATAAGTTGATTTCTGTAATGAAGTTGCCGTGCTGAATTTCAAGGCCATGGGCAACGAAGAAAGCGATAATCTTTTGTTTCATTAGACCACTGAGGTAGGATATGTTTGCAAAACTGAATTAAACAGGCTAAAAAGCTCTAGTCAAATGCTCTGGCAGGAACTAGAAAATTGGGTGTTGGGATGCATCGGTGTGTATGTGTAGCTCTGCTTCCCCATCAGCAGTGCGGTGACTCACTCATCTGCCTGGGACCCACCGGGGACGGGGCTTCGGGGGGGCATAGCACTGTCTCCGTCAGCTCTCCCAAAGCTTTCCGTGTCGCTCTTTGCCCTGGGGCCTTCTGACCGTGCTCAGGTGCCTCACAGGCTGTGGTTTGGGGATTCTGCTCTGGATTCCCAGCGTTTTTCCCACCTGTGTATCCTAACCCTGGAAATACCCTTGTTCTGTCTGCTCGGGGTGAGATTTATCCTGCCCTGAGGCCCAGCAAATACAATCAGCTTTAGGAAACAACATTTCTATTCAATAAATCCCTTTTCATCAAGCAATATTAAAGGAAGAAGAAATAGTAAAATCTAAAACAAAAGGTAAAACTGCCATCACAGCTGAGTTTTTACCCCCTTGTGCCAGAAGTTTACAGTCACTCAGTGTTTATGTGGGAAGCGTTCGGATACTACGCTGATGAGGGGTCATATAAAATGGTTGTGTAAAATCAGAGAGTTTAAAGAAAGAGTGTACAAAGCCAGTACAAAGATGCATGACTTCGGAGGAAATTAAATTATAATTTATTTAGGTAAAGCTGCAGAAGGACCTTGTGTAAAGTCCAGTCACCAGGAGTTGAGACTCTCAGCAAAACTTCCCTTTCTCTTCAGAAAACACCTTGAGCAGCCCATGATCTTAAATACTGTGAGTATCCACACAGTTAATTTTTGCAAGGATGATCACTTGGGAGGAAAAGAATTAGAAAAATGCTTTAATTTCATCTGCTATTCAGCTGCAGGAGTTTATCAGGATAGACACGAAAATGCCTGTGTTCCTAGGCAGGCAATAAGCCTTTGCCTTTGTCCTTTCTGTTGCTGCTAAATGCATTTTTAAGTAGGAATTTTTGTGAGACAAGATCTGAGGTGTGTCTGAGTGAGGAGAAGCCTGATGCAAGAGATCTGAAGCTTCCATTCAAAGGAAAACTCGGGCACCCTATTTGTTTTTTGCTGAAGGAGCGAAATAGCTCTGAGAAAAGCTGTCTCACCATCATCGAAAACACAAACACTTCTATTAGGGCAGAAAACCAGCTGCAGGGGTAGGCAAATGCAGCTAATAAGGCCAATGATGCCTTCTCAGACCTGAGGGACTCTGCCCAGCTTGCAGTGCTCAAGGGATTTTCTTCCTTTTCTTCCAAAGCGTCTGGTGCTGCCGCTCTCAGAGACGGCGAGTGGAGTAAATGGACCCCGGGGGTGATCCAGTGGCAATTTCCACCTTTCTGAGAGATACGATTACAAAATCCGTGCTGAGGTGTCAGGGAAAGGGCTGTGTTGGTTTCCCGCACCCCGAAGGCCGGGGGGGGGGGGGGGGGGGTACCACACACGCCCAACAAACCAGCGGACGATGTGTGGTGTGGACTCCATGGAAACCCGTCATCCTTGGGAAAAGCATGCAGCTGCGTCCTCTGTGCCACTGTTATCTCCAGCCTTTGAGGCTTTAGAAAATGCCCCTCTACTTCCCCCTCCTCTGCAGGAGACAGAAAAGATGCTTCTTCTGCATCTATTGCTCACTGTGCCAAGATCCTAAAGTGTCTGGTGTACTGAAAACGCTCAATAGCGCAGAGCGGAGCCGGCTGCTTTCCATTCTTCCAGCGTGCTGACAGCTCACTTCTCAAAGTTTTAACTGTAGAGCGGAAGCAATTTGTCTGCAGTTTCTGACTATTATTTTTATTATTCAGCCTTAAAGGGGGATCCACCGTAGAAAGCGGTTTAGGGTTAGCAGCTCAGGAGGAAACAGGTATTTTCTATGAACTTATAAAAGCGGGTTTGCCTTCTGTTGAGTTGATGTCGTTGCTTGGTTGACCCCGCTTGGGTGGCTGCTCCCAGGGGACGGGGGACCGCACGTGGCAGTGGCCAGTCAGCGTGAAACCAGTGCGAGTTTAAATCTGAGGATTTCGCTTCAGATTGGTAGCTGCTCCTTTCGCCGTGGCGCTGCGGGTTGAAACACCTGCCAGAGTCCCTCCTTCCCACAGCCCCCCCGGTAGGACTACAAAGACGCATTATTTCACAGTTCACTAGGAAAGACTCGGAGACCTGCGTGGAAACCTCGGGCATATGGAACAGGGGGTCTAGGGAGGATGGGGTAATCTGGGTAAGGTGGTCAGTGAAGTGTCTGGGTCAACCGTGACCTGGTCAGAGATGGGCCACGTAGATAAACCCTTCATTGTCTTGTGATTCAGACCTGCAGCTCCTATTGATTGCGGAATATTTGAGGATCAGGTCTCCAAGAGCAGATGGGTTGCTGCTGTAGCATCAGTAGGGATGTGCAGAGGGAGGTTGCTATTCCAGAGCGCTTCCCACAGCAGCTGCCACAGGCTGGAGTACAGAAAGATGTATTTTTTCGGATGCTTCGAGCCACCTTCCCCTCCTGCTCCCGCCCACATTCCCACACAGTTGTCACGCAGTTAGTTTGTACCGAGAGAAGTTTTTGTTCCTGCAGTTCAATTTGTCACAACAGTCGTGTCAGGAGGAGATCGTCTGGGTTTGGTTTTGGTTTTTTTTTTTTTTTTTTTTTTTGTGGCTTTGGGTTGTTTTTTTTTTTTAACCAGGCACATTTCAAGTGTAATATTCAGGGAGTCAGCCCAGGGAATGGCATCTGCAAAATGAGCGGAGGGTGTTCAGGTGACTGGGAGCCCTTCTGAGGTGGTGGTAGCCTCTTTGAGTGAGTGTTTTGCTCCTAATCAGAGCCTACGAGCCACCTGAATAGAAATTTGGGGGCTATGAAGTTTGTGAACTGGCTCACGCCCCTGTCTGTCTGAAAACGGACCCATTTTTGGCTTTTCTTCTGTTATTTAATGGGATTTGCAGCCTAGGAACAATCTGCCCCGCTCTTTGCTATATATCCCAGCAAAACCACGGGGCAGCCCGCGTGCAGCGGGAGCTCAGAGGGATGCTGAGCTGCGGGGCTGACGCTCGCCCGGCTGAGGTGGCAGTCGTGAGAGGGGATGGAAGCACTTGGGAGGGCAGATGTGGCTGCTGCCCCGTCCCTGGGGAGCTCAGGTTAAGACAAAATAAGCCAGCACACCGCTGGGCGATCCGGTGGCTGAGCTGCGCTGGTACGTCAGCTCGGGAGCATCTCTGCTGCAGCCCTGTATGGGTCTGGCTCATGGCAACAACCCTTTCTCACAGTAAGAGCCTGTAAAAATGACAGGATCGGCAAAACCCGTGGCTAAACCCCTGAGCTCGAAGTCAAGTCGTGGATTTGCGCACCGGGCTGGGAACTGTGCTCGTGGCTGGAGCTGAGTCACGACTTCAGCGACGCTGCCAGTGCAGTCCTGCTTTCCCAGCTCCTTTCTCAGGGTCGGGACCCTCTCTTCTGGGTTTCGCGCTGCTGTAAACTACAGCTTCTGTGGCTTTCTTTTCCTGGGGAGGCAAAAGATTCTCCTTTAGCGCAGTGTCTGTTCCCTGGGCTTGTGAGACACCTTTTATGTTATGTGACGAATTTGATCAATATGATGTTCTATCCACCTACTGCGTTTCTATTTCCCCGGCCTCTGCTCTACCGCCATTGATATTTTGGGCAGATTTTGCAGAGTTGAAAATACCCTCTTCCCCTTGTATTTTTCATCCTTCTGCTTTCACCAACACCACAAAATACCCTGATGATGTTTCTGCCTTCTCTTTTGCCATTAACAACTATGTTTTGTGACAAGAGCTATAGTTGCAGTCAGCATGCACAATTTGCTGTTATTTTAAATAACCATCTGCTCTCCCCACAGTCTGCTACCTCATCCTTCATTTCTTCATTTTTTGGAAGTTTATTTTGATTAGCCTTGTCACATGGTGCTATGAGGAAATCTTGCTTCACTTCACATGCTACTGCCATGTTGATACAGAAAACTGGCTTACAACCAAAAAGATGTGGGTTTTTTTTTCCCATCCCCCCGCCCTTTTTGCCAGAAAAAGTTTTATGTAACAAAGTGTTGTGTAAGGAGCAGAACAGCAGGGAGTGCGTCGGGACTCATGGATTTTCTTTTCATCTCTGCCACAAATCCACTATGACACGTTGGGCAAGTCACCACAGTCCAAATCTTCTTATAGGGATCAATGCGATAGATGCTGAAGTGGCTTAAGTAGATCCATAGTCCCACCTGCGTAACCAAGATAAAACTCTAACCTAGAGGAAAAAGAAAATCTCGGAAGAACCATCTATATCAGGGAGGAGCTGATGTGCTGAAGTAGGTTGCCGTTGTTTATTTGCATTAAAATTACTGGTAGAGGCAGATCCTGAATTTCGGACTAACGTTCGTATTTGCATGCCAGGTTTGCACGTTTAAGATTTATAACACATACGCTGCTGTTTCCCCGTTACACGAGCAACAAATCTGCGGTAACTAAACAGCCGCAATTCCGAGTGGGGAATTTGTGCATGTGATGGAAATGTGACATACCACAAGAAATCTCTCTTTGAGGAGCAAAAAAAATCAGCAAGAAATTGGTACTCATTTTGCAAATGCAAATTTAACGAGTCTGGGTTGAATAAAGAAACGTAATTTGGCTTCCTGCGGGAAACGTTTTCCGAGGAAATGCGGTCCCACCGAGTGCTTTGCGTTCATTACAATTCTTATATATCCGTGGGGAGCAAACCGAAGTGTGGCAGTGTTGAAAGTGCTGCTGGGCTGCCTTTCGGTTATACTGCACTTTTCCTCGGCGCTTACCTTCCTCTTGGCTGCGGGGGTATAAGACAAAGGCGGCTCTGCTGCCCTTGGCCCGGCGGGTGTAGGGACAGGGAGGGGAGCCTGGAGTCAGGCCCCTGAGAGCAAGCCACAATTAGCTGAACGAGTCTTTGGAGAGCGTTAGTGCACAATCTGGGTTTGTTTATTCTCATTTCTTCTGTCGGTGTAAACTGTGAGTAATTCTCCTAGTCAAAATGAAAGGAGAATAAGGTCTTTGGGTCCTGTCAGGGATTGCAGAAGTTCGCTTAAGGTGTAATTTTTATGTTACAAACCACAAGGGATTCCTCCAGAAGCTTTCGGAAGGCATCTTCCACTGTTTGAACACCACACGTGGCTTTCAGGGCTGTGTGTCAAGAGCAACTCTTCTGAAATCAAAACAGTTCTTAAATTTCTCCCTGAATTAATGATATACCAATCTCATTATATAGTAGGTTTTTAGATAAATGGGAATACATTTGTCTTGCGTTTTCTGGGGTTAGACTAACTCATGTTATTATACAATTCCTGCAATCTGAATACCAGCACGGATAGTTAGCAAGACTATTTCATGTGTGTCTGAGCCCAAAATTGTTGTGTTACCAATTAAAACACGAGCAGGAATGTCCTCAGGTTGGCTTTTCCTTTTTCCTTCACTTTACTTGTCCTGAACTCCATTCCTTATTGGCTTCTGACAGTAGTTATTCTGCCTACCCACTGTTAGGGTTTTCCGGGAAAAAAAAAAACCCACAAAACAAGAAACAAACCCAACCAGCGAGAAACCTCCAAAACCTCCCAAACCCCCCAAAAAACCCAACCCAAACCAGAGCTGCTGCAGTGATGTGCTAACACTTACTGATATTAGCCTGCAGCAAAGAAACTCCTCATTACCGTTGACAGCTAACTAAGCAATGCTTATCTACACAGCGCAGCCATGGATTCAGCGCAAGAAATGTCCTTTTTCATACCGTAGCCCTTTCTCTAGGCTGCTGTTGACTGCCCTTGAGTCCCGGTGGGAATTCATTGGGTTTATCATCTGGTGAATTAACACCATGAAGGACCAGAAAGTACGTTAGTTCCTACAGCACCAGGATACGCGCTGCTGCTGCTGCTGTTACTCGGTGAAAAGCAGTGATGGATGATCACAAGAGGTTCCCCTGTCCAAGACAAGCGAAAGCCACATAAATCTTGTTAATGCAGAGCCGCAGACAGGGGAGCCGAAAACACCAGTCTGCAAAGGATGGAGCCAGAGATGTCCTGGGGAAAGTTTCCTGAGCTCATTTGCAGAATGCTCTGTTCTGATTATTGTTAACCTGAGGCAATGCCAGGCAATTCTCAAACAACCGGAATAAGAGAAACTGTCCAAAATCTTTAAGTCCTCTTAAAGTGGGAGGGGAGTAGCAAAGAAAGTGTTTATTAATTTAAAAAAGAAAAAGGCCGTTAAGTATTAACTCTGTTTTGCTCCGGCTACACTCAAAATGATCCTTTGCCTTATCCTGTGACTGAAAAGGCACGGATTTTCGTTCAATGCCCAGGTGTTTTCCTTCTTCATGTGGCTGTGATACTAGCCAGAAAATCCAGTAAGAATCCTTTTGCATCAGACATTTGTAGATGTGTCCAATGAAACCAGACTCTCTTCCCAAGTGCTTATAGTCTCCAGCTACTGAAAGAAACGGGGTGGATAAAGGCAGGTATTGCAGCAAGCCGCAGCTGCCCTACTTGAAATCCTTTGGCGTCCCGAAAAGCAAGAAAAAAAGGCTGACTTTCAGGGGATCAGAGATATTTCACATCTTTCAGCTTTTAACTCATTTCCCCATATGGTTGCGCAGCCCTGAGTAGACACACAAGAAAGAGTCATTATGAACACTGCAATCTTTGGGGAAGACATCAGCCAAAAAAAAAAGCCTTAATAAATACTGGAGAATCCAGCTATGAAACACCAGTTTGTAGGCTACAGGCTTCATTGCTCACAGAAAAACGTTACAAATATGCTGGGAGCATCCCGTTGTCTCCTCCCCAGCTGGTACCCCATGCCTTGGCCCATCAGTGCTTCGGTTTTGTGGGGGGAGCTCCTCAGGGCAGAGACATTAGATGGTGGAAGCAGAAAGCAAACGCAATTAGACAACATTTCCCAGCTGACCTCGGAAGGCAAACCGTGCCCTTCTGCTTCTCTATGGACTGCTATAAAAGCCACTGTGCAATATTTCTTGCTGCGAAAGTCTTTAATTATGAAGCAGGTCTCCTACTGAACATTGGACCGCAGCACATCTTTGTCATCTGCATCTTGCTGGCTCTGATCATTCTGCCTGATGAGCCGCAAGAGAAACTTTCCCTGTTCCCCCGCTCCTCCAGGATCTGCCGCAGGGCTCTCTGACCTGGGAGCATCCCCCCCAGCTGCAATCCATGGCCCTAATTTCGAACCTTTGCCCAGAACTGGCACCTTTCAGGCTTGGGATGGCCGGGCAGAGCCATATTACAAACCTCTCGGCATCACTGCCAAGTCAGCCAAGGGGAAGGCTGTTAAAGGATGTGAATTAACCCCTTTAGCCCCTTTGGTTAGTGCCGGGCACGTATCCCTGAATCTCCTGCCCCAGAGAGGAGCCATCAATCAAGGCAAAGCCGCTCGCAGAGCAGTGCGGGTAACGCTGCAAAGAGAGAGCACGGCAGTCACAAGAAGGCTACAGCAAATTGCAAAGGTTGGGGCAATGCTATTTAGTTCAGTGCTTCATCTCCTTTTCCGAGACGGCGCCTACAAACCAGGATTTGTCTCCAGAACAGGAGCATCCTAAGGACAGCCTCCAGAACCCGGGAGTTTAGTTAGCTACAGTAGAACTGGCAAGACTCGAAAAGTAAATGCTGGGTGAAGTGGAGTATGAAATTTCAGCGCACCGCAGAGATGAATGCCTAACAGAGAGCAAATGGCGAGCGTGACGGAGAGATTAAAGCATCGACTGACGTGAATTGCCCTCTTTTTATACAGGGTGGGTTTAACTCATACCTGGGTTTAAGTCATACTCACCAGCTGGCATCTTTCCCTAATTATGCCTAATTATATTTAAACTATGAAAATTGCCAGGTCATACAGTTCTACCCAGATTACCTTTTAACTAGCTAAATCAGGAGTAATTGGAGGCATTGCCCCAATATATAATTTACTTGACAGCTGCAATGCATACTTGATTTCCACAGGGGGTTTCCCAGCCCCCGGTGAGTTCTGTAGGGCTCATGGTCCTTGACTGGTTTAAAGCCACCTCGCACCTATTTACAGCCACAGCCATGAATGGGACTTACCCTCAGCAGTAAGTGCAACAGCTGAGCTCCACCCACCCACCCACCCATCCATCCATCCATCTGTCCGTCCGTCCATCCATCCATCCATCCATCCATCCATCCATCTGCAGATGGATCTACCTCTTCCCTCTCTCCTGTGCTTGAAGTCAGACTATTGCTCAGGGAACACGTCATTCTGATCCTGATTGAGAAATTCTGTAGTTCTGATTAATTAGAATACCCACAGGTGACTAAGCGCTACTTGGGGCCACAGCTGCAGGCAGATTTTTGGTGGTAGCACTCAGAACTTCCACTTACAGTTTAATCAAACTCCCACCAAGCTTACAACATCCCAGTGCTTCTCAGAAAGCTGGTGGCAACAATTTTTGCCGGAACAATGGCATGCAGTTCTTATTAGTGTCTAATCAGTGATCGCATTTACTTATTCATGAGATGGCAACGTGGGCACCTGTGACACAAAAGAATTTGAGAAATCTTTTGAGAGACAAAAAAGGCAGCTCTCTTCATTGGAAATACCTCACTCACTGATAAACTAGCGAAGGCTGGGTGGCCAAATCTCCTGCTCTAGTGGTCACCCAGCAAAAGGTGCAAGGGGCTGAGTCACCAGCCCCATAGGACACAGCTCTGAGACCTGAGAGCCCCAGTCCTGGTTTGCAGTCACAGGGCGACCACAGCCCTGAAGGGTCCCCGTTCCCATAAGCGACGAGGTTGGCTGTGTTGGCTGTGTTGCTGATGGACATCCTCCCATAGCCTGCAGATGTGGGTGAGTAGAGAGAGTTTCTAGCTGGAATCGCAATCCGTATGGGCAATAAAATACGCTAAAAGCTCTCTGGGAGATGTGCTGGTCTGGCTGAGCTGCCGCCAGCACGGAATCCAGAGCTGGAGAAGGACAGGTGACCTTATGCTACTACGATGTGTTTCCATAGGTTGCTTTGCCCGTACCCCTACAGATGTTCTGGCCCTGGGTGGCCCTGGGTGCCGGGTGCCACGCCGTCTGCCCTGGCTCCGGGTGAATATTCTCGCACGTGGAAGATGAGTCACATTTGCTGGTGCTTTACTCTGTTCAGAGCGCGGTTTGCTAAGCCGTACTTGAGGATTCAGCCTATTATTTTTTATTAGCAGCTTCAATTTTCGGTGGTTGTTCTCCTCTCCCATTCAGAGATCCTTTAGCTCCGCTTGGAGAATATTTAAACTAAAGGCACATGTGATTTAGCTGGAACAGCCTTCTTTCCCTAACAGCTTGAGAAATTATCTGCTGCCATCATTTCTGATTACGTAATTTTAGCATTTCATAACCTTAATCCCAAACTGGGGCTGGACTTGATCACACCATAAGAAGTTTATATGCACTCTGATTTGAGGTCTGCCTCAAATCTCCGCTGGTTTCCAGCCACGGCCTTCTCTGGGGTGACAGGAAGGATTTTCACTCAGCACGGAATTTGTTTCCAGGTTTGGAAGATGTTTGATTTGTGCTGAAGCAGATTCCCATACTGATTTATTTGTAAAGAATGAGGCTGTAAGCTCCAATAGAATAAAAATATTTCCAAAGCCAACTCTTTTTTTTTTTTTTTTTAATGTGTTTACAGGGCTTAGTAGGTAAATAGATATGGTGACTTCAACAGTTGTAATTTTCTTCTGCTTCCATTATATAGCGAATCCTTGGGAAAAATTGTAGGAAAAAATAACCTATGGTCAGATATTTCAATCTGGTCATTTCCTAAAACACTGTAAGAGAGATTTCTGCAGGTCCTGCCAAACTCAGTTATCCACCGTACACAGTATTTAATCTGTATGTGGCCTGCACTTCTCCCTCTGTGTGAAAATAGTGGAGAACACATACCTGGTTTCCATTTCTTTATTGTTGGTGAAGGTATAGCAAGGCAGCTATGAAATATTTCAACCTTTTCCCATTTCATCTATAATTTGCTCTTCTTTTGCAGTATGTAACAGATCCATACTTGTCTGTGCTTGATTATCGCATATGGCTAGTGTTCTTCATGGTAAAGACTGGAATAATAATTTCAAATAATTAAATGCAAGAGTGAAATATTTATAACCAAAGTCTATGGGAACCAACACCTGATGCTTCTGAAATTTTTTCCTAATACTTTATTCTTATATATATATAAAAAATATGAAGTGTGTATATATATGTATAATGTATACTTTATTATTTCTCCAAATAATAATTTCTTGGTAACGTTCAAGAAAACAGCAGCGCATGAATAATTTAATACGGCAGTGTCTCTCTGATGGCAACACTATGTCTCTTCATCTGCATGCCAGTCCCTCGTACTGCTGAAGGAGACCGGAAAGTGTGGAGATGTGGCCCGAGGATGACAGCGCTTTGCCTTTTACGGGCTGTAGAGATTTGGGGATACATTCACTTAAGGCATCTGCAAACAGGTCTTCAGGTAGAAGGCTAAACTTCAGTCCCTGTGTACTCAGCTGAGAGAAATGGAGAGGTTTTTCCGTAGGGTAACTGTTTGATGGTTGGACTCGATGGTCTTAAAGGTCTTTTCCAACCTAAACCGTTCTATAATTCTAACTCGGGTTAGACTTCTCCTCTGCCTTGTCCCCTGGAGAGGCTTGGCTCTTCCCCGGTGGGCAGCCAGCCATCTACTCGGCTTCTGGGCGGGCGGCACGCTGCAGTGAGGAAGTCTCTACAGAGTTGTTACAGTCTATTGCACTCAAAGAACATAAATTGCAGTACTTCGGGGGATATTATTGAGAGCAAAATTTTGACCTCATTCTCCTGATTTCCTGTTTAAAAAAACCCGCAACCCTAAACTGACTTCCCACACTAGGAATTTGAAGGGGCAAAAGGCAAAAGTAAAGAAGACTCAGAGCTCTTGCCCTGCATTACCTACCCGTGAACTATTTTGTGGTTACCTCATTTGTTTTGTGCTGTTTAGTGGGACGCTGACCAAGCTGCACAGGGAAGCTGTAATTAATTATTAAGAAATCGTCTATTCCATCAGGACATCAGGACTGCTATAATGTTTCCCCCGAGGAGACAAAGAGAGCCTTGAGTAAGGAGTTGGAGGTGTTCCAGTGAGAACATGCAGCCCCAAAAAAACAGCCTTACTGCTTAAGTTTGTTAAATGAAATTTCCAGATGTTTCCTTCCTTCTCAGCGTTGCACACCAAAAAGGTACAGCGGTTAGTTTTTAGAAAATGAAATTTGTTTTCCAGAAAAGAAATATTGCTGAAGGGACTAAGAGACGGGATCCCGAGGGACTGAATTCCTCTGTCAAGACAAATTCCCCACGTCCTTTGGGGATCCCAATGGTATTACATGAAATAATACAAAAGCTCTGACCAAAGACTACTTTATAGTCATAATACTGCAGTACAACCCTATTGGGCTTAAAGCTGGAGATTAAATCCCATAGTTTTACTTCCAGGTACATCCCAGACATGAAATTTCACCCATTTACCTTGCTTTTGACCTATTTGTGTTTGACTGATACATGGCTGGGAAGACACCCGGTACTGATCTGAAGACAACAAGATCTCGTTTATTCTATTGCAATGTCTTGCTTCAGCTTCTCGGTGCTGGGTCGTCTTGTGCCTCGGGGACACCAACCCAGAACCAAGGACGCCTCGGGTATCGGCCATGGCAGAGGACAGCCCACAGTGTGCGCCCTCAAAGAGGGTTTGGGGCATTTCCACTCTTTCGCTGCCAGTAATTCCCTATTGTGTGGCACAAGAAGACAAAAAAAAAAAAAAAAGTACAGCAGAGGAGGTTCTGTAGCTGAGCTGGTTCTGTAGCTGGGTATGAACTGGTACTTCACCTGTGTCTCCCAGTTCTCAGTCTTTACATTCGAGGAGAAGGCATCTGATACTATCTGCTGGCATTTTACTTGACAGGTGGAAGCAGGAGAAAAAAATCAATAAAATGTTATCTGCGAATCACTGGAATTTAAGGAGGGATTCTCATTTTGTCTCCTGTTTCCAATCTTTCTTCAGCCCTCTTCTATTAAAGTGCCGAATTAGGAGTGAAAGGCTCATGAGCTTGTGTCTGGAGTAATAAGGATGCCTTCTGGCAGCTGGTAAGAGGCTTCTTGTGTACCCACGAGAGCAAGGAGGCAAGGCAAGGGCTCCTCCTGCTTCAGTCTGGGAGTTTCGCTCTCCCTCTTTGCCGGCTGCAGGTGGCCCTGAGTCATCCTGAAACTCTGGCACAGCCGGGGCGGTTCGGGGTGCTCTGCATCTGGCTGGCAGATACAGCTCCAGATTTTATTTCTCTCGTGGTCGATACTGCGCATCCCCTCCCTTCTTCAAATATGTTTGGGACGTGATCGTGAGCTGGAGCTGATCAGAAACATTTTTGGTGGAAAAAGCAGGTTCTTTGGGAAGGAGTCCTTCACAGGAGCAGAGAAAAAACCAGTTTGTAAAAAGCTTTTGCCAGAGATTGGTTTTAGAGATTGGTTCTATTAACTAGAATAACTGTAAAATTAAATTTCTGGTTGAAATGAAAGAGCATCTAAGTAAGCCTCACTGTCCCTTCCTGATTTTCAGAACGGCCTGGGATGATATTAGTCTCCCTCAGGGTTTAATTTATGTCCCAGACTTTCAGGAAAATACTGCTTCTATTCATCATGGCATCAGCATTTGTTGAATAAGTTTGCAAATGATACAGTAATCCTTGTCTGCATTAAAGACCCTGCTGATCCAGGGTGAAAAGTTTGAACATGGCAAATATTATTCTGACACAAGAAAACATCTTTCCAAGGAAAAATGTTTTCTGAAGGGGTTTTGACTGCTCTGTGCTTCAGTATCTGCTAAGTTTACCAATAATGAAATACACTGCAATTTAACAAATTGTTTGATTAGGGGCAATTCTCTAGACATTATAATGTGTCAGTTTTTCAATGTCAGAGCTGACGGATTAGCCTCGTATTTTCCTTTTGCTATAAATCCCAAGTATGACTTGCAAACCTCAAGTATGGAAATGAGATACAATGAAATGCACAGCCACAGAGAGGCTGTGTTTACGTTTTATTCTAAGCAATAAAGCAAAGGAAAATAGCTCAGGCGTAGAGAGTCTGTGTGCAAATGCATCCCTTACAAGCAGAATCAAGCCTTGCACAATTATGTTGAGGCGCAATCATGTGGAAACATAGGAATTTACATTCTTTATATGTGTTCAGTCAAAACACAGTTTGCCTTGTCAAGAGTTCACGATAAGGATGTGATAGCAAAAGGAGCGAAGGTAAAAGCAGTTATATATGAGGGTGAAAGAAATGGATGTGAACAGAACAGCTATAACATACTAGAAGGAATGAGCCTGAATTTCACATATTTCTGGCACAAGAATGTCCTCGAGGATCTCTCATGCAGATGAGAGGTTCATACACACGGAAATGGCTACTACTATTTTATTAAGTCGTTTTTTTATCAAGCCATAAGCCATGTCGGTGCAAGCTGATGATCATTGTGTTATTTGGTAAGGTACCATCCCACTTTCCATGAGTCTGAGAAAAGGCCTGGGAATTGTTTTGGTGTTTTGTTTTGTTTTGTTTTGTTTTGTTTTGTTTTGTTTTTTAAATACCAAAAATTAATTTCAAAAATTTTAATCTGAACTTTTCCATTGGAACAATCAATGGCCAATGGAGACACCACCACCCCATCTCTGTGAGATCCTCTGAGAGGGAGCACAGGGAATGGATGATTTCTCGGCAGTTTCAGACAAATCCTTCCGTGGCACTCACGTGGGCTGAAGCCATACTCCAGGCTGCGCCATCACAGCCTGTATTCAGATTCAGCTCTTGGCTTCCAGCATCAACTGTTGGCTGCAGAGCAGGGGTGGCCCTTCGGTAAAGAAGGGGGTGCGTGCTCAGTGCTCCTTGCTCCCTCCCCAGCAAACCTAACGTGACACAGAGCCTTCGGTATGGGGCTGCAGACAGCCGGATGGGGGAATTCCCTGCTCAGCCTTGTCAGGGTAGGGGTGATCTCTGCCTCCCCTGTGGATGTAAAGGAGGCAGTGGGGTTCCCAGGTAGGAGACAGGAAAGAAGAGGTGCATCCTTCAGTCCCTTTGTCAGGAGATTGCTCCTGCTAAGAGTTTGGGTCTCCTGTTTCAGGTACGTCGTTGTCTCTGCTTTTGTGAGCGCTGCTGCTACGTAATCTGGCTTTAAAACAAATGCGAAGGTCTTTGCTAGTAAAATAACCTCTTTCAAGAACTGTTCCCATTTTCTACAGGAAATCTGACACCGTCTTTGTCGAAGACCCTGCCCTTTATTGTGTTCCCGTCAATCAGCCCTCTTTCTCCATGAAAGCCTGCCCTGTAGCTCCAGATCCATTTCTTTTCAGGGACATCAATGCATTTGCCAGTGCCTTGATGGCTTTCAGTCCTTGGAATTTCGCCGTTTCCTTTGTCCTTGCATCTGAAGCAGTTTAGATGCAGATCTGCTCTTTAAAGAGAACTGGAGCATCAGTCAAGTGGGTTACAGCGAAGCTGGCAGGTTCCGAAAGCTGTATGAAAAATACAGTCCTTTTTGGCAGGCACATTGTCCCTTGAAAAGGGAGTTCCCTCAATGCTGAACTTGTCTGGATCTGAGAGTTTCGGATCATTTGTGGAAAACATACATGCTTCATTTTTCCTATAACACGGATACCTCTGAGGAAAGGAAATTATTTCTCTTTACCATTCTTTAATGTCCCATAAATTAGGAAAGAGGACCAAATAAAATAAGAGTCCATTATCATTTATTATTCCATAACCTTTCCATTCAGACACAGTCTTTGATAAACTAATTAAGGAACTAGCGGTGGCTAATGCATGCACTCAAAACAATGCACATTCATACTCTATTTTCAGCAAGAGCAGCCGAGGTTCATTAACATTATACGCTACCAAATGAATTCAGTTTGGGGTAATGCCATCCGATTAAACTTTCCCCAGCCCACTTAACTGGAGCTTTGGTGTGTGTTTGACAGACGCTTTAAACTCCTTAGAGATCCTCTGCTTTCCCGTTTTCATTCCATCCCCTTCTAAAGGCCCGATTCTGTCTGCTCTCAAGTTGATTAGTGACTTGCTCTTTCCATAGAGTTCCCGGGGTTTCAGTGAGACGAATTGCAGAGCTAAATGTTGTCCCTTCTGGGGAAAGGTAACAGAATGGGATCCAACACCGTGAAGTTAACAAAAGGATAGTTTTTCAGTTATCCCTTCGCAGCCACAGCTCAGAAAATGGGATTCAGGTAAGACCCTGGGCTGGGGTTCAAGAAACGGGTTAGCCTTACGCTTAATTCTTAAACTTGAGTGAGATTATAGACCCTGATTCCTTACCTCAGTTGTCCACTCGCAAAATTAAGATAATGGCTCTTCCTAGCTACCACCTCCCTTCAGCTTGCGACGTGTTGTCAGCAGGTCCCACCTCAGCAGAGGTTTCTGCCCTGACTGCTACTGTGGGACTCCTATGGGGAATGCAGGAAAGGTGCAAATTGACTGAGCTGCACAAATTTGTGCTGTGAGAAGCAGAAGAATGGACAACTGAGCCTTGGCGCCTCAGACGGGTGGGGATGGGAGGATGGGACCATCCTCATCTCGCAGGGATGACGAGTTAGAAAACCCCGATCAAGCAGCCAGCCAGGAACCCTGCAGATGAAGCTGTTGCAACCACCAGCAGGGGGTTAGAAGTGGAACCAGCTTCAGTGGCTGCCGGACACCCAGGCTCAGCAGCACGGGTATCCCTCTGCACGTCGCGCGGGTTTTATTGAAATGAGATTCAGACAAGGACTTTATTTCTTATAGGTGGCAGCTCTATACAAATTAAAAAGTGTCAATAAATGCACACTTAGGGATTGCCTTTGTCATGATTTTTATCTTAGTGTTTTGCTGCGTTTCGTCAGAAAAGTGAAGAAACGAATTCTGTGTTAATAATTAATGCGCTGGCTAATTGAATTGCTGCCCTTTTCACTTGTGCGATCAGCCAAAATTCACAGCTTTTTAGAGTTCTTTCCATTAGGACGAGAAGTGATTGATGTCTGACTTGTATCTCCTTCGACATTAAGTTATGAAGGATATACATAAATTCCCAGTGCACATCACAGAAACACAGCGGGCCGTTCCCTTGATGAGAACATCCCTGTCTGGCCCTCCTGTGCGTGCTCTCTCTGGCGAGATCTGCTTTTCTGCGTCCTATTGAGAAATCGCAGGAGCCCGAGGAGTCTGAGAGAGCCCCGTTTCATACAGCGACCCTGAGCGGTGCGAAAACAAGGTGTGAAGTGGCAGGAGCAAGAGGGTTTTGTCAAGACACAGTTTGCTAAACTGTGCTTTGTACCAAGCACTGGGTGCTCCTCCTGGAAAAACATGATCCTGTTTAAAAGCAGAGGAACTCCTTCAGCCTCTCAGGCTCTCTGAATTGCCACCTACCCCAGGGAATCCCTGTGTTACCTGCGGCCGTCTGAGCCATTTGAAAGGTTTTGATTGCACCGTTCATGAAGCCCCGTGGTACAAGAGCACAAAGTCCATCTGTGACCTTCATGGTCACGTAGAAAATCATTAGAAATCATCGACAACTCCAAATGTAGTATAAAAAGGTTCCTTGAGTAAAGGGAAAGGCATTTGGGGAGGCTGGATCAATTGGGTCATTGCTTTCTATTACTCTTTTTTTTTTTTTTTTTTATTTCAAATGTGCATACTGTACAGGGTTTCCTCATAATCCAATCAACTTTAATGTAGTGCTCTGTCTTCTGCTTAGGTGGTTTGGATGGATGTTTTCCAACACACGCACACACAAACACCTGCATATGTGCATGTGGGTGTTTGTGTGTCAATTCACATCCATATATATGTGCATAAACAAAATTCAATAAAATTCTTTGATTTTTCAGTGCCCACAACTGGACAGGAGCGTAGCCACACTTTTTCTTTGGAGGTGTGTAATAGGGTCACCTGGGCTTTGAGATGCCCTCTTTTACCCGTCAGTTACCATGTGCTTGGTGACACGGAGCTAATGTCCCCAGTGTCCTGAGCTGGGCATGCGTCTATGTGGCAGTGAATTAATTTGGCCTGAGACAGCTCAGATGGCAAAACCCCTTGACTTATCTGCCAAGAAAACTGAAAATATGCTTCGACTGAGATCTGTCAACATGAGAGGAGCAGAGGGTTGCCTGGTCAGCCAGAAGATGAATTGGTGCTTGTTCTGTCAGCTGCTGGAGATTGGAATGTCAATATAGAGCCTAATAAACTTCTAGTTGCTAAAGAGTTAGCTGCTCTGAGATCATGTTTAATAACAATCTGGTCTACCTGAGGTCACACAGCCATCTGCAGCGTTGTCTCCAGGCTGGTAGTTTTGCCAACTCTCTGCCTTATTGGGTCTGCTTAGGTGCGTGATCCACCCAAATTAAATTTTGGCCCCTGGTGGCTTCAATTCTCAAACCTTCCATGTGCAAAACAAAGGAGATAATTAAAAATAAAAGTTAGGGACTAGAGACTGAGAGATTAATATCTTTCATTAGATTGCTTCAGAGAATCTGAAGCAGAGATTGGGTACCGTGCACACAGGCAAATGTCCTCAGAAGAAGGGTATGACACCCCAATTTGGCGGAGGTCAGCCCTTGCCAAAGGGCTGATAAAATCTTTGTGACTAATCAGGCTTTCAAAAAACTAGAACCTAAAAGTCTGAGATCCATGAAAGCGCATGAGTACACCCTCTTTGGTGCAGGCAACTGTTTCCCATCACAGCGCCGTTTTCAAAGGCGTTGGAGGGGAAGCGCGGGGAGTGCCGGGGGGTGGCTGGGTACCGAAATGCCTTATTACAACCACCTTCTCCAAAGTGCATTCCAGTGGGATGCACCACGTGCAAAGAAAATATTGAATGCGGAGATTTCTTTCCTTTGTTTTTGGCTTGGCTAGATTAATTAGAGAGGTCATTGATCCTGACAGGACTGCCTTGGGGTAATACGGCTGATGCCGTGCTTGCTACAAAGAGCTGGTGACGAGGGTAGACGCAGTGATCTTTTTGTGCTGTATTATTCCGTTCGAGTCCACTTGAGTTCCTCTTGAGCAACGTTTCTCTCTAGAACTGTTACATTCTCCCGCTATTTATTGATAATGTATGGTAACTTATTCCATGACACTGGAAATGAAATTGGTTGCTGGTGACTGCAGGGTTTTCATTTGAATATTCCTTAAATGAAAAGCAATCATTTAGATAGAGTTAAAGAGAAGACGGGAGACACTTCCCGCCCTGCCGCACTGATATCTGAGCACTGTTGAATTAGAATAGTGCTCATCTCGCAGCTATCACAAAGCAGTTCCCTAAATATTTCTCATCAAAGCTGAGATTTTGTTGTCAAATGCTGGCAGGTTGGAGCTTGCAAACATGGGGAAGGATGGAATAAATGCATTTGTGGGCAGAGGGCAGGTGATGGGGTCAGAAGCACAGGACAGATCCGTTTCTCCCACAGCCCTGCAATTTGTCGTGTGACTGTCACTTCCACTTATAGGGGATGGATTGACTTGGTGACCCATAGGTGAGTGATGGGCCAAAGCATGAAGCATCTGTCTTGGTTCTAATAAGGCTGCGGTCATGCCATTACTTGGGTGCCTTAGAGGCATGAATGCATTTATCACTGTAGTACCCTTCGGAGGTTGGGCAACAATATTAAGATTTTTCTGATTTTATTTATTTTGGAGACAGCAGGAAAATAAATGAGATGTTAAAGGTCACAGGGAGCATTTCTTGCAGAGCCAGAAACTAAAGCACATTCTTGTAACTCACAGTGTAATATCTGGACCTCAAGACTCGCTTGTCAGCTGTCATCCAATAAACCTGTTCCATTTAGTCTGTTCCTCCAGAGTCTTCTGAATATATACATGTTGAAAATATATCTGCAGTAGGTATAGTTTAATGAGTTTTTCGCTGCTTCTCCAAGAGTGAGATCACTTTAAAGTCAGCTGTGTCCTGTTTTCAGTATTACAATTTATTATCTCTGACAGAAAGATATCAATTCTACATTGGCTTTTACTCCATGTCCGTTTATGCTTGATGTCTCTCTAAATCAGTGATGGCTAAATTACGGGTGACTCATAGAGAGTGATCCAGTGCTAAATCAAATTTCATTCCTTTGATGAGAAGCCTGGAAGACAGAAACAAGGTGGCTGAAACTTTAGATCTTTCCCAAGAAACACCTTGTTCTTCCTATAAACCCAATAAACACTTGTCTGTTATCAGGGACAGAGCTTCTGAATGATGCTATTTCCAAAAAGCATCTCCATGAATAGTTATTTACTCGGTGGCATATACCTTCAAAAAAAAAAAAAAAAAGTAGGATCCTTTGTAATTTAAAAGAAGAAAAGTTGTCTGTCCGGTCTCAACTTCTGTGCCAATACTTCTTGCCCTCCCTCCGTTCTGAATTCCCTTAATTGCTCCTTCGTTGCCGCGTTCAGGCTGTGCGTGCCACTCCCTGAGCCCCAGTAGACCTCTAACAAGAACTAGGAAATGTAATTATTTCCACTCTCTCTGTTTTCATTACGTCCGTATTAATAGTCTTCCTTTTTCAAGCAACCTTTGCTGACAGCAAACCATTACCATATGATGCACATGCCCCGAGTACAAATTCAGGCGAGTACACCATGATGCTGTGTAATACACTGCCCGGCTGCTGAGCGTAACCCAATACAATGTGATGTAGAAGGCGCCGTGACACGACTCAGCATTTCATACTGGGATGCATCATCTTGCAAAACTTTGCAAAGGGCTTGTTTAAAAGCTCTCGTTCTCCACCATAATCTCCCAAGCCGATGTATAGAGGCTGTCTGTTGCCCACGGGTCTGACACAGGTACCTGCTGCGTCTCTGCCGCCCTGTCCTCTCTTGACCGTCTATGAGAAGAGCAGCAAGGGAAGAAGGGCTCTCAGAAGGGAATCCCCACCACCAATCCAGCCCCCTGCCAGTCAGCTCTATAAGCTTTACTTTTTATAGGTTTTCTATGAAAACGGGCTGGCTGAGTCAGAGAGAGCAGAGGGCACGGAGGATGCCAGCAGAGGATGAGGGGAAAGGGTGGTGCTGTGGCTGCATGCAACCACCCAAAAAAGATTAAATTAGAGGTGTGAACACAGCGGCTTCATGGATCCTGCCAAGAAGTTTAATTAAAGTCACCTGCTGCAGCAGTGACCCACTTTCACTCCCAGCTATCGCATCAGATGTGATGTTTTATGAGATGGGCTACAACAGCAGAACAACATTCCTATCTTGCTGTCTTTTTTTTTTTTCTTTTTTCGTTTCTAAGCAAAGGAAAGGACAAACTTGCATTGCAGGCAAGGAGAGGAAGATGAACTTTTTATGTTGCAATTGTGGTAAGGAACACTGACACGTCCCATGGCTCTTCTGGATCCCAAGCTCTGTCAATGGCTGTTTCAATCCCATATTCCCTTTTTCTCTAGACATAAAGTTTAGGTGGGGGGACAACTCTATCTGGAAAATTTGGGTGCTACATTGGCCTTGCCTCTGCCTTCCATCCCTGCGTGTCCCACTGAATTTACCATTACAGAGTCTGGATTGCTCACCGATGCACAGTCCCCACGGCATTTCTCTAACTGGGACAGATTCTGCATTACCCATCTCCCCAGGGTGCTCACAGTAAAAGATCCTGAGGTTTCGGCAATTTTCTGCTCCCTATCTTGCAGGTCATTGCTGCTATGGCACCATTACATCCCTCTGTGGTGGGGAAATTTCCCCCATCTGCCTTGGATCTGCTGACAGAGAAACCGGTGCAAAATGATGCACTATGTCTGGGAAATTGTTCCAAGCATTCTCCTAGAGCCATACGGACTGTCGTCTTTCATCCTGATCTTTCTCCGAAGAATAAGGCCGTGCCACGAACCAGATGAAACAGCAAGGTGGAAATAATTTGGCTGGTTATTTTTTTATTCTAGTAGAGGATTTGTATCCTCTCGCCAATGCAGTTACAGCTGTTTAATTCATTGCCCCTCAGTGTAACTCCATTTGGCGTACTGTGCGGTGGTCTGAGACCCAGATCTACCATTTGCAAATCAGCAGCAAACCCCACTTGTCTTTCCACAGGGAGACAGATTTATGACAGCTGCTGCCATCTCTTCATTTTTATAGCAGACTGTTAATTTAGACTTTTCATTCAATTCAAGTCCAGAGAAAATACCAGTCCACAGCAGCACTGACAATCATTCCTTTTCTAGAAACAATAACACCGACTAAACAATAGAATCTTTATTGTGAAGACTCAATAAAAGCTACGCTGGCACTTGAGAAAAAAAAACTTGACTTATCTTCAGACCATGGAAGGAGAAAACTCACCTCCCTGTCATAGTGATGAGCCCAAAATGAAACTTTCGATGTGATGCTCCTGGACCTCTAGATCTTGGGGACAATGAAGCCCAAATGTAGGCAAGGGACTGTCCAAGTTAGAGCAGCATCAGACCCAAAGGCACTCTGGCTTTGCTGCTGTCTCTAGGTGCTACAGTAAACTAAATAACACTGGCGAAGAATAGCTTCTACCAGCCACCAGATGCCCATAGCATCAACATTTTTCCAGCTTTTCTTATTAACTGGGTCTGCCGGGATAGAGACATCATACGTCCATGGCTCGTACGCATTTCACATCTCCGTTTCCCAAAGGCATCAGTTGCCCTCCGAGGCAGACAGCAGTTTGACACTGAGCAGAGCCAATACAAACCCCAGAAAATAGCCCATTGCTAGAAAAATACATCCTCTCCAGGAGCGGGGAAGGAGAACCAGCGGCGGGAGACGTGGCCATTCAGCCAAAAGATTCAAGCAAAGAAAGGTGCTGAGAAAAGATACAACAACTCAGAGAGATTTCATTCCTTCCCAAGAATGCTTTGGCTTGACCTCTTTTCCCATTTATGTAATTTCACACATCTCTGCCCTCAGCTGTGTATCGTACATCTTGTCATTGTTGAAAAGAGAGGCTGAAGAGACAGCGGAATAACAAAAAAAAAAACCCCAAACCCCAGAAATATCCCAATTCAGTCCTCCTTCCAAAAGAGAGCAATAAGAAGGAGCCTCATTCAAGAAATCACCCCTTCCAGCTGCCTCCAAGCAGATGTTTAAGATTAAACGGTTTCATCCTTGTCACGGGTGGATTGCTAATTGCTTCCCTGCCCTCCCCCCTGCGCCAGGATTGCCCAGTGCATCCCAGTCACGCCAGAAGCAGCGAGTGAATGGCAGAAAGCTCAAGGGTTCAGCAGCTCCCGCTGGGGATGTCACTGCAAGTCTGGGAGAGGCAAGAACCCGGGGAGAGGAGCCTGAGAGACGATGGGAATTGCAAAGGGCGGCCCATGGCCCTGCCACAGCCTGGGCGCTATGCGCCAACCTGCATCTTTATAATTACATCTAGGCATCCTCCTGGGATGAGGGAATAGCCTTTCACTGTGCTCTGCAATCGATGAACTCCTTTTGCTTTGCGCCTGTGTTGTTTAATCACTATAATTAAAGCTGAAGTGGTTACGGGTGCCTTTGGTATAGTAGTAGTTGGCAAACACATACCCAACATTAGTGTATATAATTTGCAGTTAGTCTTTATGCATATGAACGTGAACTTGACACTTTGCTCTTGGATGTGTAGCCTGGTCTATGGGGCAGATGCAATGGGAGAATTGCTTTCAAAGGCTCTTGAGACAGGTTTTGGTGAGTCTGAGGGCTCTGCTCACATGGTTCCGCTCGAGAGATTAATAACAGGAGAGAGGTTTTATCACAGTCAGATTATCAACAAGACACGACAGAAACTATTTGGGTCATTGAGAATGAAGAGGCTGTGAAAGCCGAAGACACACAAACCAGAGCAAATATTAGGGACTGCCTTTTCTAATGAGGATCCAGAAAATTTAACACATGAAACTCCTTGCACAATATTCTTGGCCAAACCCAGGTCCTCTGGGTACTGAGAGCCAGGGGGTTTACGCGTACATTTATTTCTATGCATGATCGTCCCAGCATGAAAAGGGGTAAGAGCAGATTAGTGATACACAAACTAAGATGAGAGCCTCTTGGCAGCAGAGGGCTTGATCCCTCCTGTACCAAAGCTGTGCCATTTTGTTCCTAATAAAACAGCAGCAGCCGAGGAACTGTCTGAACGTCGAATGTGTAGAAAAGCTGAAATAACCAACCCCTGAAGTTGTCAGAGGATGACGGTGTCAGCAGGGTCTTGTCAAGATCATTTCAACACGTAGGAGTCTCTGATTATCAACTCAGCCAAGACCACGTAGCGCAGTTGACAACCTGCTCTTGCCTGGCCAAGACGAACATCTCATCCGTGCCAATCAGGTCCTGCAAATCAGTTTTCCAAGGGCTGACCAGAAACCAGACTTCAACTGAACAAACAGATCTCTGACAGGACACTTCTGTAAATAAACCAAAGGCCAATTTATCAGGGAGTGTGGCGATAGGACAAGGGGGAATGGCTTCAAACTGGAAGAGGGCAGATTTAGATGAGATATTAGGAGGAAATGTTTCCCTGTGAGGGTGCTGAGCCCCCGGCGCAGGGTGCCCCGAGGAGCTGTGGCTGCCCCATCCCTGGAGGTGTTCAAGGCCGGGTTGGACGGGGCTGGGAGCAACCTGGGGTGGGGGGAGGTGGCCCTGCCCGGGGCAGGGGATTGGAATGAAATGATCTTCAAGGTCCCTTCCAACCCAAACCGTTCTGTGATTCTGTGATTCTATGTTTCATGCTGGAGTGATCTGCTCCCACCTACCTGAGGTTGCTTTGGAACAGGTTTTACCTCTTCCTTCACCAGGTAATTACTCAAACATACTACAAATTATGTAATTTTCTGTTATTTCCTACTTCTTTTTCCTTTTTTTTTTTTTAAAAAAAAAGTGAACATATTTTCTCCTTCTCCTTTAAACATATAGCTTTATATATATAAATGAATGCACTTAATAGAAAATATACTTCCTGAAGGAGTTTAAAGAAGTAGAAGGACTCATCATGAAACATGCACAGAGCATCTATAATAGAATTATATCACGTGAGTCTATTTGAAAACAATTTGTCATCTTGGGACAAAGCTATAGCCAGGAAGGAATACTACATGAGAGCTTCCTCTTTGCACACCATGTTGCTGCCAGCCTGGCTGGAAACCCACAACCTCAGAAACCTTTTTGTTTATTTAAGTGCCAGATGCCTGATTTAAGGCAAATGGGGCCTGATCCCAAAGCCTGTCAGAGCTGAGAGAAAATCATCCTTTGGCTTCAGTTGGCTCTGATCCAAAATTACAAGCTGATCTCTCACAGTAACGTCCGTACCACATTCAGTGCCACTGACCAAGAGTATTTACTGCAAATGAACGAATATTTATTACAAATGATCTCCTCACATTTGGGATTTGGGGTTTAGGCTGTGCTTACTAACACATACTGGAACTCATAGACAAAGACTCCTCATGTATTTGGCCTCAGTTTTCACTACGGACTTGCCGCACTAGGGCTGTTTGGAGGCTTCCGCTGCTGAATTAATATGCTTGAAATGGTGCGGGAAAAGGAACTCATTATGAAATTTTGCGTTACAAAATCACATTGTCAGTATCGTTTGGTCCCAGCCCGTGATGGGAAATTCAGGAAGTGGGTTGTAAGGGCACAGAGAGAGAAAAAAAACCACCCAAACAATTGGATAGTGTATAGGCTGCCAGACTAAGGAAATATGTAATGGAGCCGAGTGATAAATAAGCAAAGAAAAAGCAGATCCATGGGCAAAACTTTGTAAGCAAAATAGGCGGTCGTTTCCCCGGGCTGACTTTTCAGTACCAGATCCTTTCCTCATGTTTTTAAATCCTCACTGTACTACGCCCTGATGTGAGGACATGCTCTTCTTCCAGCCACATCAACGTTTATCTAATGTGGCTATAACGTGGCAGTTTGTTAACTGGCCGGACGTTTTTGTCCAGCTCCATTTAAGCTGCCCTCTGGCATCCCAGGAATCGCTGATGCTGCCCTGAAAACCGGTGCTTCGGTATTTCAGGGACAGCTGCAATAGCCGGGGAAGACTGATGTGTGTTCTTACGTGTGCGTCTGGAGTCCGATCAAGAGAATGAACAGAGCTGATAAAGGACGCTCACGATTAATTCCAGGCCACATAATAAAATTGGGTGAAGTACAGGCCTTTGCCCTGAAGCTTTAATTCTTATTGGCAAAGAAAAGAGACTATTAATGCAATTTCATGTACTGCTACCTTGACTCACTTCTCTTCTTCACCAACAAATACGCTTGTGTATTTGCGCGCATCAGGGTTAAAATTCTGGCAAAAGTAATTAAAAATGCCTGTTGCCCTTCTGCATCAGTTCTTCGGAAGCCTGGCGTTACATCTGAGCCGATCGCTTCAACTGGTTCTTATGGCAGTATCTACAGCTCAAAGAAATTCTAGCAAAACTGAGAGAAGGGAGGAATCGGCAAGATCTAGAGATATGGTAATAGACGCTGGGATAGGGTTGCTAACCAGTATTTGCCCGTGGTGGTGGAAGTTAATGTGTTATTGTCCTCGACTGCAGAGCACATCTCATCTCATCCGCCACCTTCCTGGAGTTTGCTCATCCAAACCCCTCCACTGGTGACTGCTCGTTGGGTTATTCCTCCGCTGGTCCTTCTGCTGCCAATAGCTTCTTCATCAGTTTGTGGATGTGATAGATTTGTGTTAATGCTACTGCTTCTTCTCTTTCTCCTTTTGCTTCTGCCAAAGTATCTTTCTGTCTGGTGAAAGACACCACAGTACCGCTGAAAAATAGTAATGAGAATAGTAATCGCTCAGCACAGGAACATGAACTTCTACTAATCCAAACAAGGGTAGGGTGCCCGAACAGTCGGATTAACACAGCTCCACTGTGTATGGTATTTAGCTGAAAATTAATCAGACATATTCTCCATCCAAAGGTGTAGGCTCTGATGTACTCCTTTTACTTTGATACACGGCTGTCAGCATCGGCCCCACCTGATTTTACAATGCTGCCACGGAGGTAGGATCTGCACAGGTCTAAGCTCAGCTGCAGCCCTGCTTCATATAGTGCCGTCAGGGGTAATTTTGGCTGGTTTGGGTCTACAGGGGGAGGCCGAAAGAGTCTGTGTCTGCTGACTGCCACTAGAAATGCATATTGTAGCACAGAGGGTTTGGGGTTGTTTTTTTTTCCTGTATGAATTGCCTCAGTTCCACTTTCCTAAGTAAACAACCAGCTACAGAATTAGCTACCGTGCTAAATGAGAAAAGGAGTTGAATGAGAGTAATGTGGAATAATTGAAGAGGAAGAAAGGAAATATGCATGTGGCAGACCTGAAAAAGAAACAGAGAGCTAATTAAATGTAGTACAATTAATTTCACACAATGTCCTTCACACGCAGCATCATAAAATGTTTTGCTGAATGAGTGCACCTAGAGCCAGCTGCGCTTTCAGGAACTTTTTGCATCTCTTTTGCTCTGGCTTATCCTTGTCAACCTGATGCAGAGAGCTGTTGTGAACAGAAAACTCCACCGCTCACCAGCCCATGCTGAGGTGGTGGTGAAATTCCACCATCTCAGACAAAGAATGTCAAAGTGGGCAGCGCAAAGGGACCGAAGCTCTGCCATGGGTGGCAAGTCAGAAAGCCAGACTACCGCGTGCACTTGCAAGAATCCATGCATATTTTTTACGTGTGCATATACAACATGGGGCACGTTCCAGTGTGCGCACGTATGGAAGTGTCTGACGGTCTCCTTGGAGCTTAGTGCCATGACAAATGGCACAGTGCTGTTACAAATATAATCCTTCTGTCGTGGCATTTTGGCTGTGCTGAGCCAAGCAGAAGAATCTGAGGACTGGCTGTAGGACCCTTAGTCGTTTCTTGCTTTCAAATCACAGCAGCACACTCCCTATATCAGTTTCCAAGAGCGCTATTTAGAATGTGCAGCAAATTGAATGACAATGAAAATAGCATAAAATTCATTGTTGTTGGAGGAAAAATATTACAAGTGGAGCAAACTGAGAGTCACTGGAGAATGATGGGGCTGAAAGGGAGAGCATTCTTTTCGGATACTGATAGCTCTGCACCGGTGGTTTTGTGCAAAAAGCAGAACTCGGGAGCGATACTGCTTCCTGCTCTGGCTCTAATCTTCACCAAACTGCCTGATTTTCTTCCAACAAAATGTGCAGCCATTCTTTTCTGTGCTTGTGTCATGAATTGCAGACACTCCTGGGAGCCACTGTGCAGCCAAGCGCCTGATCAACACGTGCAACTGGGCACCCAACTCAAGCACAGGTGGAACCAGTTCTTCTGACCTCAAGCTTTCCATGTTCCAGCCTGCCAGATCTCCTGTCCTTTGGACACATGGTGAGTGATGCCCATCTCAGAGGGGCAGATGTCGTAGTCTTCCCTTTGGCTGTGGATAACTTTTCAGCAACTGATTCCTTTGAGTCTCACAAATGCAGGTAGGCTTTTCCTTGGCCATGTGGAGAAGACTCCCTTTTTGGCATTATCCAGTAGCTAACAGCCCATCCCTAGGAATAAATTATAATAACAATGTAGAGCAAGCCATTTTGTTCGTACTCCATCTTAGCATGATGTGTCTCAGAAGGGAGATGCGCTCCAGTGTATTTCTACTCCCGTCCTAATTTCTCCTCTGTTGTCTGTAAGGGGACTAATGGAATCATAAGAATCTTTGGACGTCAGTGCTAACCTCCTGGGTCATCCTCTTTCCGTGGAATATAATGAGGGTGAGTAGAGCTCTAGCTGCTTACATTATAGCCTGTGACTTAGGAAGGCATCCCTTTGCTCATCAGCGAGTTTGAGGTTGCTATGTTATACAGTTTCCATGATGAAAAAAATAAAGCAATTATTATAAGGCACTGTTATCTCCTGTCACATTCAATAAAATCAGTTTGGCTTTTTGAAAGTCCTATGAGGAAGGCATTGGGATAAAAATTTATGAGTGCAGACTAAGATATGTTGGTGAATAAGACCTTCTGTCAGTCATTACTCCACAGATCCTTTTTTTAGGGAGGGAATGTGTAAGCTGGGGTTAGGGGACCTTGCTGTGTGATTTGCCAAGAGTTTCAAAATGTCAACCCTATGGGTAATGACCGGTAATGAATGCAAGTTGAAATAATGAGCTTTGCACTGCAGCAAGTTGGGTTACAACAATGCCGGAGCTCTGCCCAACGATGGATGGTGGTTTTGATCAGGCCGTGGTGGGTCCTTGCAGAGAAGAAGTGGCTCCCATCAAGGGGGAAACCTTTTGAAAGGCTTCCTAGCATAAGATCTCTCATGGATTCACATGCGAGCAAGGATGAGTGGGCAGCATCCTCAGAGGCCCTGGTGAGCATCCCTGAACAAACACTAAGGAAAGAAGAGCTTCTGACAAGGCCACTGGATGGACAGAAAGGGCGTCCTTTGCTTGAGTTGAGACTTCTTCACTGAGGTGAAATCTCTGTCGTGGGTCAAGGAAAGCCACTGGCTTCTTTCTGTTGTTGCTGTCAGCAGGGCCTCCATGGCTCTTGTTAATACTTTCCTAAGGACGAACAACTCAGTGTCATTGCTGCTGTCATACCCGTAAGTACCATCATCCTGCATGTCCTAAAGTTAGGGGAAATTAAAATAGTGACTTGATTTCTCTTCCCATCAAAGGAACAGTTTGGCTGAGCAGAGATTTTAAGCAGTGAGAAACCAAACCCTTTGACGCCCATGTGGCCAGTTGACCGTGTTTGCTGATGTTAGCCAACTGTTCGTTATCAAGCCTTACCCTGCTTGTGAGAAGACTCCCTGGGGAAGGAGTGAACGGTTGTTGCATTTCAGCGTGCAGCCTGTCTTGGGAGCAGCTTAGAAATACGGCATAACCAGAGAGCCAGTGGCGATGCGCTTCCCAAAGGTGCAGGGCTGAAGAGAAGCCCATGTTCTTGGTGTCTGCTCTGCATGTGCAACGTTAAACTCAGACTGCTTCTACCTGGGTCTGCCAGGTTCAGATCTCATTGGGGTTTTTTTGAGGTGCAAGTGACAGAAAGCAAGTTGCTTTTCTGGAAAAGTTTCCCTGTCTCAGAAAAAGCTTTATCCTACACAGCGTTGGCAGCTCCGCACCCTTCCTGGCTTCAGGGTGCAGGGGGAAACTTGCTCAGCATCTTGTGGAGCAAAGCTCATGAGGGAATTTTAAAACATTAAGGTCCTTGTGATTCACAGATGCCGCAGCAGTAATTTAATGCACATTTATTTTGCATGGGGATTTTGTAAATGTAGCTGAGTAATAACATTGTCTGCCCATCTCGCTTTTCCTGTTATGAGCTGTTTAAGATCTTTGATGCAGATTCCCAGGAACATGTGTGTTTAAATCCAACCTTGACCCTGGGAGGGGAAGAACCCATCTTCTGCTCTTGCGTCAAGCCTGTCTGATGACGAATTGGCAGGACCTGCCTTTCTGACGTTAGACATTTTCACTTAGATCCTTTTTAGTATGTGTTAGAAAATGAAATTTTGAAGCCGAATGACCCATCTTAATAGGCTGGTCCTTGTCCTTGCTTTGCTAAGCATCAAATTGAAATAGCTTATGTCTTTCTGAGACACTTTGTTAGCATCCCATGGGAAAATGGGAGCAAAAGACTGCAACCAACCTCTCTGCAGCGTTCCTCCAGAGTGGGCAGCAGAGCGGTTGATGCTTTGTCCTACAAAGTGTGCAAACAGAGGGACTGTGGCCACGTTACCCCATTAGCTGACACAGACCTCAGCAGAGTCCCTGTTTAAGCAAGAGAGCCGTGGCACCAGGGAGGCACGGCTGCTTTGGCTCGCTTGCCCCATGTCAGCACCCAACAGATGCTGCAAAGGAGTGGGGAGAACTGAGGAACTCCTCCAAAGGAGCTGGGCACCTGTGAGTAGGATTCTTTTATTTCTTTTTAATTGGTTTCCACCCATCAGATTTGTCAGTGGTGAAACTGGATGTTTGCAAAGAGAAAAAAATTCCTTCCCCCTCACCCGCCCCCACACCTCCTCCCTTCCCACCGGCCTGTCTCCAGGCTCCAGCGTGACATCTGAGTGAGTTTATTTCAGCATCCGCTGTCAGCAGGAGTGGAGGAGTTTGTGAGAAGAGGCATCCCACGGCTCTGCTTCTCAGCGGATATTTTGTCTGATCTGTTTGGGAATCATTTCCTTTGGATGCTGTTGAGGATCTGGTGTGATCCATGCCCTCGCCTTTAGGCTCAAGTAGCATCCGAGATGCGCTAAGTGCTTTAACAAGAGCCCTGCACAGGTAGGGTGAGATGATCGGGGTGATCTGTCCATCTTCACAGAGTCCCAGGTACCATGATAGTGGTCTGTGAGCGATAGTCATCATCGAGAAAAGAGGACCAGCCAAGGTGCTTACTACAATAGTGAATACCCACTGCACGGGTATATACTTTTTGCTTTTTACCCATTTCATCCAATGACATGATGATGACTTCAGCTGAGGGCAACAAGGGGAAATGGGAAATCTGATGTAATAACCGAAGCTGTTCCCAGCAGTGAAGATCATGAGGCAGAAGCTGTAGCACACAGAGCTTTTGTCCTCTCCTCGGTACTCCAGAAGCAAGTGTATGCTCATCTCTACTTGGGAGTAGGATTACCCAGCAAAGGTTTCAAGGCAGCGGTCCGAAAGTAAAGAGGATTCTGTCTTCCCTGTCTGTTTTCCTTCATTTAAAGGAATATGCATTTAAATAAAGGCTCTTAGTGCTAAATGGAGCAATTTAGGCCAAGAAGAAAAAGAAGATACTGAGATGGATCCATAGAGATGAATAAAGCAAAGGAGATGTTTTCAACACCCAGCAACTGGTAACGCCCAGCATTTGTTATCTCATCCAGCCTGGAGAAGAGGAGGCTCCGGGGAGACCTTACTGAGGCCTCTCAGTACATAAAGGAGGCTTATAAGAAAGATGGGAACAAACTTTTTAGCTGGGCCTGGTGCAATAGGATAAGGGTAATGCCTTTAAAATAAAAGAGGGGAGACTTAGACTAGATATAAGAAAGAATTTTTTTACGCTGAGGGTGGTGAGCCCCTGGCCCAGGTTGCCCAGAGAGGTGGTAGATGCCCCATCCCTGGAAACATTCCAGGTCAGGTTGGACGGGGCTCTGAGCAACCTGATCGAGGTGAAGATGTCCCTGCTGGTTGCAGGGGGTTGGACTAGATGGCCTTGAAAGGTCCCTTCCAACCCAAACTGTTCTGATTCCACGACCTTCAGCCTTCCCTCAGAGACCCATCTTAACTGCGTGAAGGTGGCCCCTACAGCAATGCTGTGTTTCTGGAGGAGGTTAAAGATGACACCATGTGAATCTCAGTGAGTTCAACACTGCATCCTGCAGAAGCTGTGTTAACAATCATCTCTTTTCACTGCAGGTGTCTCTCTGGTGGAAGGATAGAGCAGACAAGTGGGAAACTTTTCATGGCAGGGTGAAATCAAATCGGAGGAAGACACAGGAAAGGAAGAGCTGAGCCTCCCTCTCCCTGAGGGATCATATCTTCAGAGTCATGCAGGCTCCTGGAAAGATCTTCTTGTACTTTCTGGACTACAAAAACATGGAGCACAGGTGGTTGTGGTTGGACTGCAGCTTATGTCCAAGGGGACCACCTGGCAGGGACTGTGTGGGAGTATTTGGAAACTTAAGCTGGGACTGCTCACAGAGGAGGGTCCCTGGCACAAGCCCTGCTGCTTCTCATGGGAAGACGCAAACGGAAAACATGCGTGAGTGGAGATTTTGCCATTTGAGTGTCAGGGATAATCAGGGGAGAAAGGAAACTATTCTCTTCTGCTGACAGAAGACAGAGGCAGAGGAGGGAACAACCCAGCCACAGCCCCGTTGTCTAACTGTACTCCAAAGTCCACTCTGCAGATGACTTCCCTGCTCATTTCTCCTCCCTTGCTGGAGCTATAATACAGGAAAGACTTAGGTGGTGAAACCAAAGTGAAAGAGGACCACAACTTTAAGTTATGAGGAAAGTGATTTTGTTAAAAAAAAAAAACCAAAACAAAAAAAAGAAAAGAAAAGGAAAGAAATTCCCTTTGTCCCTGTGTATTCAGTTATCACCCAGGAGAGCTCTGCTTCCACAACATTCACAAAACTGCTTGAACTAGTGAGACAGAGTGTATCGGTCCAGCTTTGTGCCAACAGACAACTGAGATGACAATGTTATTAGTGTTCTCAGGCCAAACCTGTCATGTTCAATTAACAGTTCATAAGGCACAAGAAGTACTGTTCCCCCACGAGAATCAGAACTGAGACATCACCTGCACAAATAATTGTATTAGTTTTGAATCAGCAATGAAAACAAAGGATTAACAATTATCTACTTAAGTTCTTCATCCTTTTTGGTAACATCATTGTGCAGAGTAATTGAATTACCTTTGTCTTCCCATTTGTCGTGGGGTTTATAGGACACCCTTTCTTCCTTCCGCCCGTGCAGTTGTGCACACAAACACTCTTAGCAAACAGCGTAACGTGCCTCTGTCTCTGCATCTAAGGACAGGAGCATTGGTTCAAGACGTCTCGGTCCCCAGCTACCTGCTCCCTGGGGATGTCAAAACTGTGAACTCCTGGTATGGTTTAAAAGGGATGGTGAGCTGCCAGCCAAGGGGATGGGAGCAGGAGAGGAGAAAGTACAAGGTTGCTCCACCAGGATCCTAGATCACTTCTTGAAGTTGGATGAGACTGAGTCATAGAGCTAGATTTGGCCTCTTCTGGTTATTTTGCCATCACTCGGGCTCCACACAGTCAGCGTTGGCGCTCCTGCCTGGCACCATGCATTCCCACCGTCAGACGGCGTTAAGCGAGAGAGCCGGGATGGCGCAGGGACGCAGCCGGGGATGTGAGCTCGTGCTGCCCTCGGCCACAGACGTTCAGCACAGGCAGTAACAGCTCACGGAGAATAAAAAACTCCGGGGAGACCTTATTGCAGCCTCTCAGTACTTAAAGGAGGCTTATAAGAAAGATGGGGACAAACATTTTAGCAGGGCCTGGTGCAATCGGACAAGGGGAAATGGCTTTAAAATAAAAAAGGGGAGATTTAGACTAGATACGAGGAAGAAATTTTTTATGCTGAGGGTGGTGAGCCCCTGGCCCGGGTTGCCCAGAGAGGTGGTCGATGCCCCATCCCTGGAAACATTCCAGGTCAGGTTGGACGGGGCTCTGAGCAACCTGATCGAGGTGCAGATGTCCCTGCTGGTTGCAGGGGGTTGGACTAGATGGCCTTGAAAGGTCCCTTCCAACCCAAACTGTTCTGTGATTCCACGTTTTCCACTGGTGGAGGTCTGGTTCAGGTGGCAAACCTGCCTGTGTGCAGCTTACGCCCCTTTTCTGCAAAGGAGCTGGGGGGAGATGTCATGTTTGCGAGGTGGGCCCTTGGGGACACGTAAGTTTATCGACAGTGCTGAAACTCTTTTGGCATAGTATGTCTGGACTGCTCACATACAGGTGCGTGACCATTAACCTTCAGCTGCTCTTTTGCTTATCAGGAATGCCTGGCGCATCTTCCCTGGCTTTTTATGACTTATATCCTCGATGACTGTTACTTTTGAGGAAGTTGTGACACTTCTGAAACTAAGTGGGGTCAGCCAGAGTCAGCACTTGGATGGGAGACCAGGATTAGAGGCTGCTGGAGATGTTAGAGAAGGCAATCTTTTCACCTGAAAAGTGAGTTCTGCTTTCAAAAGAATGCTTAAAAAGAAACTGATCTCTGCTTAGAGAAGTGCTGCCCTTCAGATCAGCTGCAAAAGGGAGATCCACACGTGGCTGCTTATGATCCCCATGATGGGGCTCGAATATCTGTCTGCGATATCTCAGGGTCTTCACCTAATCCCGGTCGTGTGATCCCAGTTTTGCCTGTCGCAGATTTGCTTTCTATGTATCTGTGCAAATTTCATGTATTGACTCTCAGAATATAGCATCGCTCCCACCACAGTTCATGATTTATTTGAGATGAAATCCACTTTTCTGCATCACAGCTTTTCTGGGTACATCTGGTTATGACGAGGTCTCAGTGTTTGACTTTTGAAACATTACATTTTCTAATAGCACAGAACAGTTCAAGGGAAAATAAGGACGTATAACTATGAATATTTATGGTTAGAGTTGAATTGTATTTTAGATTGCAATTCATTATTGCTGGTAGAATAGTAGATAGAACCCAACATTCAATTTAATTGAAATATTTTCTTTTTTGTGTCTTGACTGGTGAACAAATTTATGTGAAATTTGTATACTGTAAGTCTCGGTATTTAAATCTTATTAAAGTAACAGTCTTATTAAAGAAAACAAAGCGAGGAATAAATCTGTCCATGATGCCGATAAGCCAGAAATATTTCTGCTCACAAACAGTAAAAATATCGAATTGACTCAAACCATTTTATAGAGCAGATACTTTAATATGAACAGAAGCAGAAATTATCCTGAACTTTAGCATTAATGGGGTGCAACCACAGCTGCTCAAGTGAAACTTCTACTTGTTAATCCTAAATAAAAGGAGCTGGTTGGAAAGATGTGAGTGTTTGCAGTGGAGATGAAATACATCAAACCAAACACACACTCGTTTCAAGGGTCTGGGGCTGACCACTGCTTCCAGCTTTGGAGAATAGGGGTGACTGTGAAAACATCTGTGATTGAAAAGATGGATGTGGGGATGCTGGTAAAGATGCAGCTGGACGTGCTCTGGAGCCGTATCTGGCAGCAGGTAGTCCCGCAAACCTCCCCAGATTTGACCGTTCAGCTCCTTCCTTGCTACGCCCCCTCTCTCTGTCCCCCCGCGCCAGGTGAGTGCCCCATTCCTCAGCCTTCGCGGCATCACCTCACATCCTCTTTCTCCCCTTCAGCTCTTTTCTCCCACCGACTTTCCAAGCGTCTCAGCAGCTCTTCCCGAAGTTGGGTACGTACAGATGAGAAACTAATGAAAGGAGATGCCTGTAGGTGCTCCGAGGAGCTACTACCAAACTGAATAGACATGAATTTCATCTGAGCAGAAGGGAAAACGTCCTCAGTTGCACTTTGGAATAATTTCTCTAAGAGAGAGTTGAGAACAGTTAAAAAATACAGAACTCTGGCCAAAAAAGAGACAGCAATTGTGGGAACAGGCATTTGCTGGGGGACGTGAGCAAACTTAACTCTTTGCTTCTCTGCTTTACTCTGATGCTCGGCGAGGGGATGCGTTACTGAGCAGGTTAATGGGGTTGTGCCTGTGCCCTCCCTCCCACCGCGTCGGGTGCGCTGTCTGAGCAGCCCTCTTTCCCCTCCGCTTCATTTTGACCGTGGTCCTGTTCTGTATTTCTCCGTCTGTGCACAATCAAACAGCCTCCTGGGAAACTCCGTTTTGTGCCCCTCGAGAAGTAGGCTCAATTTCAAAAACATATGCGATATCCTCAGCTTTATCAGTTGTCGCCCCAACAAAACATCTGTCCCATCCTATCCTCTGATTCAGTATTTCATTGCAGTCCTACAGCTCCTAATTCTCCAGTCCTCTGGTGCCAACCGCTCAGGAAGTCTATTGGGCTCATCAAGTCTTGCTGTGACTCACAGCCCCTTGCTACATAAAACAGCCTTTTCATGTCGATCGAGACAACCAATCTTCAAACCCTATGGTGCCTCCTGGAGAGATGGATATGAAAAATAGGCAGACCCTGAGCCCTGGAGGCAGTCTGCATGGAAAATGAATAGCACAGGGGGATGAATTGTCATAAACAAGTGGAAGTGAGATTTTGGTTGAAGAGAAAAGCTTTTGACTGATTTGTGAAGATGCAAAAATCAGACAGGAGCAGAATGTTTTTCTTTTTTTTTTTTTTTCTTTTTCCTTTTCCAGTGTTTTTTGTTACATGCTGATGTTGCTAACAGAACTGTCTTCTCTCTGCAAAAAGTCTGCAAATCCTTTTGATGACACCATGTATATAGAAAGGCAGAAAGCAAATAGAATTATCATTGTGCACTTATTTCTCCCACGCTTTCTGAAGACACTTGGAGTCCTTTGTACTTTTGGCCTAAATCTTAAGCTGATGTGGCACAACCTTCCCCAAAGCCGAGCATTGAAAAGTCAGTCGCTTTTGGGTTGGCATGCGTTTCAACGGGGCGCGGGGGGGCAAGCAAAGCGAGATCTTCTCACTGCAGAATCCTTTTCTGCCTCTATCTCGCTGTACAGAGGTTCATCAATTTTGCATTTGCCTTCCAGGCTGAGGAGCGGAGCAGAGGTAGCCCCCCACGGTTTCTATTTTGGTGTTCATCTGTGGGTAGCTTTGGCTTTCCTGGTCACCGCAGGTATAAAGCTGCCGCTCGCGCTTACTCCTATTCTTCCTCAAGCTTACTGGCGAAATGTTTTCCCAGCAGAGGACACCACTTCTTCCGCAGGAATCAGATGCTAACAAGGTGGCTGATGCCACAGAGGTCATATACCCACCTAGGGCGAGGGGAGAGGGGTTTCTGCCTTCAGCTATACTAAACCAAGGTCATCATTGCTCTTCGCTGGTGTTAACGGCGTATTAACGGAGTGAGAGCGGCAGCATGGGAGCGCGTATTTTTCTCTGTCTCCGAAAGTCCATGAAAACTTATTAAGATACAAAGTGAAATCTGCAAGGGTGTCTTGTGAACGCCCGTGAGCTCCCTATGATAAACAGCATATTAAAAAGCACTGAGGCGTGCTGTGATAAACACTCTCCTTCCTTGCCGTTGTAATATATACAATAAGCAAGAGATACCGTCCTGTATTCAATCAAAATCAGGAGCAGAGTCTTTGTTCCTTCCAGACACAAGCTACAAACTGTGATTTCTGTTTTAATCTGATCAGCGCCTCTGGCGTTTACGGTTGGTTGTGGAGCTGCTAACATAATGAACTGCTTCATTTTTCCCCTGCTAAATGATATTTAAAAAAAAAGCCTCAGAAAAGAGAAATAAACAAAGCTAGCCCGGGTCACTTAAAAACACAAAGTGGGTTTCTTTGCAGATGCAAACTGATTTATACCTGTCGAGCACGTGGGCCTGCATCTAGGCTCACAAATGCTCCATGCATTTGTATTTTCTTTCATTTCAAAAGCCTATAGGCTTCTGTTTTGCCAAATCAGCCTCCCCGGGAAGGATGCTTACTTCTCTGGGCAAGAAAATTCACCAGTCTGTCTGCCTTGCTGTGGTGTCATTGGTGACCAGCTCTAACCCCCCCTTACCTTTTGCCTGTCCGAACCCAGATCAAGGCCAGGGGAAGGAGAGGGGAAAGTCTCGAGTTCTGAGTCAGGAAACACTGTCGGCTACATAAGGTGTTTTTCTGGGATGGCCACGAAAAATCTAACTCCATGCTTGTGATGATGGTAAAGAGAAATTAATCTTACTCCAATTGCCAGTCTGAAGGAAGACAAAAAAATGATTTATTGCAGTAGTGTGGAACTTTGTAAGAATGCATACTCTGCGTGGGAGCTGTACTAAAAATGCTGTTGGCAGTCGTAGGTGCTTTTCAAGTGGACAGAACTAGAACATTGAAAATGTCAGGTGTCACAGATTTCGTTATACATCTCCATGGCACCACTAAGGTCATTCCCATTTAATGGAGTTCGTTCCTGTTTGGGTATCTTTTTGATTCAGAACACAATGCTTCACCTCCTGCAATCTGCATGTTTTCTATAGGGAAGCAGACACCAAGGATAACAGCGCCGTCAAGAACACTTTGAAAGGTGCCGAGTGCTGTGCCAGGGTTGTTGCTGTTGCTGACGACCAGCGAGAAGTTGCCTTTAAATGGTTGAACGGTGGCATGTTTTGCTAATACACGTCTTGGAACGGAGGCTTAAAATAGCTCACAGACTACCTGCTTGTGCTGAACGAAGGGGAAGATGAATCAGAGTTGACTGTGCCGGAAACGCTGGGGTTTGAATCTCTGGTCTACAAGAAGATTTCATTAGAGAACTGGAGTGAATCCCTTTTGTTCTCTGTGCCTGAACACCACGTCATAAAACAAGAGCAGCCTTGCCTTGCGGCGAAGGTATGGGGCGTGCTGGGTTGTCAGCAGTGCGCTAACACTATTGAATCTATTCGATAGCGATGGCTATTATGTCTCGATTATGTTCATGAAACGTCGGGTGCTGGAGAGTCCACAAGTGACTGTGTGCAGCGTGTTGGTACAGGATGGCAGAAGTGGCTGAGTATTTGCTCTCAGGCTGAGCCCAGAGGGGTTATTCCACAACAAATGGGATTTCAGAAGAGCGAGTATCACGTTGCGCAGCCCACACTCCAGTTAGGAAGAGCTCTGGCCCAGGGACCCTTGCCTGTCTGTCTTTGGCGGGGAGACGAACCACAGACCTGTGTGTCCCAGGTTGACGCCTGCTCAGCCCTGAGACATTTGTAAAAAGAAAAAATGGCATGTGAATGTTTTCATTGGAGATTATTACATACTTAAGGAGTGATGAGATACAGAGCAATCAGACATCCTGATTAATTATGATGTGTTTTCGTGGTGCCTGAGGCTGAAAGCTGCACTGCAGAAGTGTTGGACGTACCCTTCTGACTGAGCAGCTCCCAAAGACAGGAGAAAGGAGAAGCAGAAGAAAGGAGCAAAGAAGCCCCAGGCTAACTGGTTCAGCCCTTATTGCGACTGGAGCTAATGCGATGGCAAAATATGGGGCGCCTGCCCTTTCATCTTCATGCTGCATTTCATCAAGATGAAAGGTCCATCCAAGATACTAATGTTACTGACAAGAGAGGAGTTCTTTATTCTCTCTGTACCTCTGCAGATCCCAAAGCAGATCTTCCAGGCTACGCGTTCAGAATCATTCCTTTGTGTAACTTCAGTTTACAGCAAAGCTGAGACATCCCATCACGCTGCTGCACAGCGGAGCAGCAGCAGCGTGACAGCAGAGGGGACCGTTCCTGCTTTACAAGACGGTTTTACATTTTTGCGTTATAAGGGTGAAGGATTTTGCTTCCCGTTTCTTCAGGATTTCATAGAGAAGCAGCCAAGTGTAATTAGATGTCATGTCACTGGTGACACAAACCAGCCAAGCCCGCCAATACTTTCATGTAAGAGAAAGAGGTCCCCACTGGAAAGACCAAAAATTTATAGTGAGTGAATGCACGGGTAAGTGTGTGGCTGTTGTGCTCACGCCTGTGATGATACTCTGGCCATCTCCGAGATGTCTAAGTTTCATTTAAGTTTTTTTGACTCTTCCCACTTATTTTGCGTTCGGTAAGTCTGTCTTCAAGCACGAAACAATTGTGTTTTCTCACTCTTTAGTAGCTACGGTCCCTGGTGGGCTCAGCTGACCTGTCCTGAGCTTTCCACCACCGTCCTTTGCCCCCGGCATTCGGGCTGGCAGCCGGCGGAGGCTGGGCTGGCTGCTGGGCGCTCGCCCTGTGTGGGTTTTCCCCCGGGGAAACCACCCCACCACTTTGGCGGGGCCATCCCGCAGCGCTCGGGGCTGTGTCTGTGCTCCCGTACTTCTGGAAGGGTTTTGCACTCGAGTGCCCAAAGTCGCTTCACGCTCTGCTTATACTTCACAGCCCACAAGAGACCTGTAATAATAACCAGGATGCGCCGCCTTATTGCTTAAATACCCTCACGAAGGTACTCCAACCTGATCTACAGTTCGAACAAATTCAATAAGGCAGAGGAGGGTTTAAAGACGTTTTAAATAAATTAACTTCTGGATGGGTGTTTATTAAGTTTTATGAAGCCATTTACTAAAATGTAACGTTTGTTTCAAGAGGCGCCCGAAATTTTCCTCTTGTGAACTATGGAAATTACTTTTATAATTGAAATGAGAATTACGGGCCAAATTGAAAGCATTCCTCATTGCTCGAGGCACAGTCCTCATTGCTCGAGGCACAGTCCTTGTGCCTTTCTAGAAGAAAAAAGAAATTCGTTGACTGTCCGCAGCTTTTTGTTTTCCTTCGCATTCATGGGGCCGGACGCAGTGCCCGATTGCGTGAAATGGGGTGGGAGGGCTGCACGGGAGGAGCGAGGAGCTCCGGTTCCCGGGAGTTTTGCGTTTTCAAGGAGTCAGCCCGGGGCTAGAGAAGTCACGAGCAGAGGGCAGCATTTTTGACTCCAGCTTGAAGGTGGTCTGGGTTTCTGCATAATCAGCAGAGGCCCCGCTGGGAGCACCCTGCCCTGCGCAAAATTCTCCCGCAGCCCGAAAACAAGGGCATTGCCGCACGGTGCGGATTTCCACTGCTGAAAACACGAACGGCAGCTCCTTAGGCAGTGGACTGAAAAGACACCTTTTCACAGAGCAGGGCTGAATACCAAATAACAGGATCCATAAAATGAATGATTTGGTTCTTTAATAATGGACGGTGCAGGGGCAATAGAGGCTCCTGCTCTTCTCATCTGGAAGCAGCACTAAAATGCTTTCGGAGGCTTCAGCTGGGTTTTAGAAGACGAATCTTCCAGGCGTGAATGATTCCAAATATTTAAATTTTATTTTGTTGCTGCTTTCCAAGCAACCTTTCTCTCCGACAGAAATCAAAACAGTAGGGCTGAATGGCTAAAAACTATGTGGATTTTCCTGGTGCTCAGTTGAGCTATTTCACAGCAGAACTTTAAGCGGGGGCTGCAGGGAGCGTGGAGGTGACTGACTTTTGCTCATTGAGCGCAAAGACACTGTAATATAGTGGGCGATGCTCGAGTGTTCTGTTCCCACAAAATTACACCTGTGTTAGCAAAACGGATGCCAGGGAGGAGGCGGGTCATGTAACAGAGGGGGAGGTAGGAAGGGAAAGCTCACCCTTGAGGCACAGTAATCCCGTTTTGTTCTTCAGCAACAAATTCTCCGGGGTGAGGGCTCTCTCCCTTGCTGTGGACCTACAGCTCCTAGTGCGATAAAGCCCTCATCTGCTCAGTTTTCTGGGCAAAGCTGCTGCAGAAATAATGGCCAAGATAGGACGTCTTTAACATTTGCCCCGCAGCGGGGGAAAGCGAGCGGGCAAGACAAACAAGGCAGGAGTTCCAAAACCAAACAGACTCCTGTAGTGCCACCTGGATCCCAGCACAGCAGCTGCCCTTGGCGCAGCACGGGTCTTTCTTGAAGCCCAGAAGATCTCCGCTCCCGTGCTTCGGGCTTGTGCGTGCCACACGCTCAAAGCCCGGGGCTCCAACCGCAGGGAGCTGGATGCTCTCCGGCGCTGCTCCTCGCAGCACAGCAGGACTGTAAACCAACACGGACGCCCTTTGGTTTTGCCAGGTCTCAGGGGGATTTCTCAGGGCAAACTTCACTCATGGGCGTCTCCTTCACACCTAACTTGTCTTTTCCCCCATTTGTTTGCCGTTTCGCAGACACAAAGCGGCAGCCGGCGTGTGGATGCTGTGTTGTGCCGAACAGCCAGGGCCTGTGGGCTGTGGGAGAGGAGCACTTGGGGGCCCTTCTGCGCAGGACGTGAAAAGGTCAGTTCAAGGTCATAGAATCACGGAATCACAGAATTACCTAGGTTGGAAGGGGCCTTTGAGATCATCGAGTCCAACCATCAACCCAACACCGCCAAACCCACCACTAAGCCACGTCCCTCAGCACCACGTCTGCCCCTCTGTTAAATACCTCCAGGGATGGAGACTCCACCCCTTCCCTGGGCAGCCTGTGCCAGTGTTCGATAACCCCTTTGGTGAAGAAATTTTTCCTAATATCCGTCCTAACCCACCCCTGGCGCAACTTGAGGCCATTTCCTCTCATCCCATCACTTGTTACTTGGAGAAGAGACTGACCCCCCCTCGCTACACCCTCCTTTCAGGAGGTTGGTGGGATTTTACCAGTTTAGTACACAACCAGATAGTCTGTGCTGATAAGCAGCCTGTATGATAAAGGCACAGCTGTCATCTCAAGCATAACCAGCCCAAGCCTTAAATACGGATATTTATTTCTTAGGATCAATAAATGTCAAGACAAAATAAAAAATAAAATAAAATACCATATGGCACAAAGGCTATATCAGGAAGTAACCATTTCATTACAGTTTGATCAGTAAATACAGTATCAATAATAGCATGTTACATTGAAAGAGTGTTTCCCATTGCTACACAAAAGGATTTCACGCCCTCTTCCTTCCCTTTGTCACAGAAAATATTACAAAGGAGACGCTGACACACTTTTAACATTATTTTTTTTTTCCCATTGCGCAACAGGCCACAGAAAATAAAGCACATCAACATTTTGTATTTCAGAAAAAAGAGAAAAAAAAAAAAAAGGTGCACTTTAAAAAATATCTGCCATAAATACAATATGTGCAGGACTATGAGGTGGCACGGCTGGGAAAGGACTCTTGATCACAAAGCCAGGACAGAGCATCATGAAATTTTGGATTAGCGGTTTCTGTTTTGCTACGAAACGGATCCAGACTGAGAACGGCAGAACTTGTTGAGCTGTTACGTTAAGAACCGGACAGAGCTCAAGCGGATACAGCTTTGTTCAAACAGCTACTGAACATCAGGGCCGGGAAGATGCCAGGCTGAGACTCGAGGCGTTGCGCAGGAAAGCTCCGGCGCTCTCCCGCCGTATGGACGCCCGTCCCTCCCCGGGGGCGCGTACCCGTGGCAGCCGCACCGAGGATGGGTTCAAACCTGCAACGGGAGCTCTCGGCAGCAATTTGCCTTTCGCTAAACGTTTGATGCTATAAATGCAAAGGTCCTGCTATCGTCATGCTTACAGCACGGGTCCTGCTAAGCCTCCTCACTGACTTTTCCATCTAATTTTCTCCTTTACGGGCGCCGTCGCTGAAGCGAGGTCTCGTGCGCTTTGCAAGAAAAGGCGAGCTCGGCAGAGCGTTGCCGCACTGGTGCGTACTGGGGCTTCGGTGGGAAAGTCCTGTCTGGGGGAAATTTCCGAATAGCCTTTGTAAATCTGATTTCACACGCTGCCAAATGGATGGCCCTGACAAGAACACTGGAGAGAAACGAAAACCTCCAAACAATATTTGAAGAGGTCACTAGATAGACTCTCTTTGGAGGGGAATTTCTCAGAATCCTTCTGGCAGCACTTGGCATCTGTGGGTTCAACAGATTTTTTTCTTTTTTTTCTTTTTTTAAGTCGAAACAAACAGTTCAAAACACTTATGGGAAATTTGCATAGATTAACAGCGCGCCGCACCGACGCTCACCTCTGCCCCAGGGGAGAGCTCAGACAAGATGGGAATACGGAGTATGCGCTTTGTCTAATGGCAAAAGCCACTCACACTCAATTAGGTTGAAAGCTAAACCTTGTTGGGTTAGTAGTTCAGCCGTCGTTAAAAGGCATGGAAAGAAGCATTTTTCTGGTGTATACTGGGCAGTTTGTACCTTTTTCTTCTCAACGGTATCATGCTTTCCTTTACAAAACCATGGGGTCTTGCAGTGAGTTATCCCCACTTCTTCGAGCTCAAGGGAACTAAATCTCTAGGTCGAATACAGCAGAACTAGGTGAGGAGGGGAGAGAGGAGGAAATCAGCTGTAACGTACACTTCTCAGCTCAAGGTAGTCAGATTTGGGCAGTGGAGGAGGTAGCTTTGAGCTGCAATCTCACGTTAAGGCTATAGACTCAGGTCTGCTCCCGCGTTCAGCTGCAGGAACAGAGCTGTAGAAGCTGGCAAACCGCTTGGATAAATCCCCCCAAAATACTCAGCTCTTCAGGACCCGAGCGGCCCAACAAACCTTGCGGAAAGAGTTTACGATAAGTTCATTTTTACTCCAGCTTGTTCCCATTTTCATGTCAAACCAAAAATAAACTGACCAGTTTCTCAGAGCTGTGATCAAATATTCTGTAAGCTGCCAGTGTATCTCAGCAATGAAAATCTAAGCCAAGCATCTTATGTGAAACAACAATTTTTTACAGTGTTTTTTAAGATAATCAAGCACACTTCAGCAGGTTGGTGTTGAACAAGTATATTAATAATGTTTAACATTTCAAAAGCATCTGAGACACGCTGGATGTCAAATCCTAATGAAAGTCAAAGCAACACGCAGTTACAGCTTCCGTGGGAGGTTTCAGAAACCCCCTCCCAGCTGTTGACTCTATTCAGAGCTGAAGTTAAAAAAATTGCGTCCTCTCCGGAAACATTGAAAGTCTCTTGCCTGGAAGGCCAATGTTGAGTGTATGACATTAAGACTCCTCTTCCTCTGCTCATCGTACCTGGGCTTTCCCACAAGGCAGTACGTACAAGCCTTCTACAGATGCTTGTTTCAACCCACCCAAGCCATTTCTAACACACACACATAGATAACATTTGCTGGTCCTGCACAGATTTCCTTCCAAAGAGACCAGTCTCCTTTTTGCCTTTTTTTTTTTTTCATTTGTTTTGTGTGTGAGCCATTACCTGTTTTTCTTGCCAAAGAGGAGTCAACTGTGCATGAGCAACAAAAGTGCTTTGTCAAATATAATCTCTGCCCTCTTTTTGATTGTTTGGTACAACCAGGGCAAGAAATTAAAAGAAGGCATGACAGGACAGAGCTTTCAGTTCGGCTGAATCAGGAGAAACTGAAGCCCCGCTGATTTCTATTTTGAGCCCTTTCTTTTGCAGTGGTTCTGTACCAGGCATTAAAATAATCTCCCGTCCCTGGTAGGTACGGTTGGAGGCCACGGCTGATGGTCTACCATGGTACCTAGCTCTGTACAACTGCCAGGTTATAAATGCCTTGGAAGTAGACAGCCATCACTCACAACTCACAGCAGATGCCCCACAAGTGTTGTCTCTATGCCCTGAGCCCAGTAGGCCCTAACCCATGAGATACCATATCTGTAGCAGGAGAAATCACCGGTAACCAGTGGATCAGTAACTGGTCTCCATCACTGTGTGACGGTTCACTGGGGCCAGATCCACATCTCCAGCACTGAGACTTCTGTTATGTACCAAGGGTGCTCGTTAGTTGAAGAGTGACAGGGTACGGGCAAAGCCCGGAAAGCTGAATTGAGTCAAGTGACTCTTCTAGGTTGTCACCATAAGGTGACGAGCCCTGCTCTCCTAGCGAAGTGTGGGGTGAAAGGGGACGCAAGGTCACCACCAGCAAAATCACAGCAGAGGTTGCACAGGATGATTGGTTGGTTCCAGCTTCACGCAGGTCACCATCTGGTGATGTGGCAGCGGGGAAAGGCCTTTAGCTTGTCCCAGAGGTCTGTGATTTCTGGCGCTAAAGGCTCTGGAGGAATTTGCCGCATCACGTAGTGGGCTTAGAGGTGGAACCATATGGGAGAAAAGCTCACACTACCTATCCTGGCCAGCTGAGGAATTTCAAAGAGAATGTTCAGGCCTTGTTTCTGTTCCTCTGGCTTGTTAAAAGAAAGTTGTTTTAGAGCTGAGTCCCTGGTTTAGACCTTCTTGTGTTCTTCATTTGCACTATCTGAAGATTTGTGTGTGCAGACCAGTGTGCCAACAGGTCTGGTAGCAAAAAGAAATAAAAGAAAAGGAAGAACAAGAGGCCCTGCTGCCTAGAAATGATATAACCTATGAGACGTCAGTCTTGTGAAAACGGTGAGGAAACAAGTAAAACTGGAATAAGAATGGGAAAAGCCTGAAGGTCCCACAGAACTGGGGCAGGTTGCTCTTATCTGAGCAGCCCGGAGTTTTCTCACCTCAATGCAGAGCAGCGAACTGTTCTCTCTGGTCAAAAATAGGATTTGGCCGTATGGCAACAGTAAGATTTTCCATTTCTGTTCATTTTCAGCACTCCAGTTGGGCACAGTTTCTGCATTCTTGACTTTGCTGGAGACTTCGTTATTTATTGGCGTTGCAGTACCAATACCAGCGAGAGAGGGGGTTCACTGTGCCATATGCCTTAAAGTAAAAGATGACCCCCGTTCTCCCAGGCCACAGCCACCCCGATCTAGGTAAGGCATCATCTGTTATTTAATTTCAAGGAGCCAGAACGGCTCTCTTGAGCACCTAGTTCATATTAATCATAATTTAGATATATTTCTAAAATAACCACCTGGCTCCCTGAGTTTTCACTCCTTGTTCATTGGACATCCCATAGATGAGCATGTCCATTCTCCAAAAACATCCCTTTCTGTTCAAAACTGCCTTCTCCTCATCAGACTCTCTGCTCGGTGCCACCAAGAGACGTGATCTCAAACCCATGGCATCTCTGCACTGAGAAAAGGATGAAATGCAGTATGGTTTTGCCTAAGTTTAACATATTTTGGCTTCCCAGTTAACACTGCACCTGGATTTATGCCAGACTGAAGTTACAAAACGTGTAGACATTACTCACAAGAGGCAAGGCCAATGCTTTAAAATAACCTCAAAGTTACTGGCAACACAAAGCCTATTTTTCCAACAAAAATGACTTTGTTAAACACACTTGTGTTACGTAAATTTGGAGACCATGCATGAAAGTCACAGAGGCCTCTCTCAAGATTTGACTCCACGATGAAATGCGTTTCCCTTCCGCCTTTGGCTTCAGTATGTCGTTTCCCTTGTGACCTGGCTGGAAAATGTGTGGTTGCTGGAGATGCTGTTGGATTTCCTGGTGAAGGCCAGTCGCTTCTTCTTCTTCCTCCAGGGCAGGCACAGGATCGTGAGTGTAGAGAGGAAGATCTGTCGGAAGTTTGCAGACACCAGGTTGTAGAGGATGGGGTTGATTGCCGAACTGACGTAGAAGAGGACGTTTGTCAGCATGTAGAAGTAGTGGTAGAAGTTGAAAAGGAAACTGCAAGGACAGATGAAAGATAAACATCTAAACAGAGTATGGAGAACTGAAATAATTCAAAGTCACGAGGGTGAGAAAAACATGAGCTAACCTTTCTGGGCTGGGGACATGAGCTGACCAAGGGTGCATGAGCCGCCAGGAAAACATCAGTTTTCAACTGGGACTGGCCAAGAGTGGGTGAAATGCCTCTACGAAGGTCTTACCCCAATCACTAGCACTTGTAAACTTATTTATGCCCTGGGTCCGGATGTGATATTTACCTCGTGCATTCATTTTGTCTTCGAAAATAGACATGCTTGAAACTGAGAAGCCAAATGGAAATTTGTTTCCGTGTGTTGCATATACATGAGCTTGACTTTTCTGGCTGCAGTTCTGGTCTACAGGGCCTGCAGAAGAGCCGAGATCCAGTAACAGATGCAGTGCTCTCCTCCCCCCGGCAGCGAGGGCTGCGTCAGCTCCTTCAGTGGGTCCCTGGGTTGGGATTTGTCTGTATTCTGGGATGGCATTCTCTATTCTGGGGCAAGTTGCATGCATCTGAAACTTATCCTGACCATCACAATATGATGTTTTCAACTAGAATTTGTTGAAAATGCTTGGTTGTTTTTTTTGCCTTTGGGAATATCTTTCCTCGGGACAACTGAGATGAAGAACTCTGAGCTGGTAAAGGGTTTATAAACGACGTGGGTCTCATTTTCAGGAAGATGTTCCCCAGGATCATTTATCTCAGTGGAAATTGCAGACCTTTTTGTTAGTCTGAGCACTGTCTAACAAAAGATAAATAGCCGTGTGCTGGAGTACATCACCAATCCCTCCACACCCCCTCAGCACCGCCAAGTACTGCATGGCCCATCCAGCTCTTACAAGCAGAATTTCTCTATACAGTTGTGAAGAATTAATATAGCAAAAATTTCTCTTCTTCAGGGGCAGGCACATGCATCTATAAATGAACACATCAAGCTGCTGCAAGCTCTCGATTGGGTACCGTACTGCTAGTTCACCATTCACAATATGCCTGTAAGTTCGATGCTTTCCTAAAATCGCTCGTGGCTTTTAAAAGAAGAAAAAAAAATATGTGAACGCACCACAATGCATAAATTCACACTAACTGCAGACAGACTTCTCTACCCCTCTCGCTCAAAGCAAATGCAGTCGTTACATAAATGATTGCTGCTTTAAGTGCTTTTCATATAGGAAAGCAAACAAGAAACAACAGTTTGTCCCAGTGTGTGCCTAGAGCTCTGTTTTCATGATTGAAGATAGGTTTTGGTTTTTACTACGGATGGATGTGCAATTCCATTCAGGAGACTGCAATATCGTAAATGACTATTTTTTGTGCTGGGAGTTTATGAAATGTTAATGTTGCATAGTTGCTCTGCTTTTTGGTATTGTAGATTTTCTTTTTTTTCTTTTCCTGTTCATTGCAGGAAACAGACCCGGTCCCAGAGAGAAGAGGGATGTAACACCACGGGAGGAAAGACACGTTTTTCCCTGAGCGTGTGCCAGGCTAGCTGGGTGGATATCCCCAGACAGCATTAATGCTTAACTGCATATTTAAAATGAATAATGAGTTCTGCGACTGCTTTGCGGAGGAACCTGGCCTGACGCGGCGGAGAGGTCGCGCGGAGCTGTTTGTGTGCCCTGGCACATCTGTCAACGGCGTGCGTGCGCTCAGTGTAGGTGTGCAATTATCCCGAAATTCTCTGAGAATCTGGACATTTTCTAACCACTGGCAACTGCTAGTATTTAATTTTGGTCCACTCCCTGCAAACCCCAGTAAATAACCCGCCCCAGGCTCAGCAAGCAGCATGGTTATTTCCCCACCTGTGTAATCTCCCCTGTCACTAAGGAAATGTGGCACCGTGGAGCTAAATTGTGTGTTGACAGGAGCTGCTCCATCTTAGGGTTGGTGATCGATATCTCCGCCACAGAGACAGCAATCCACTTCGGATGTATAACCCCCTCCCCGTCCAAATGCCATTTCATCAAGGACTGTCAGAGGTGAATATCCATCGCCATTGTTAACGGGGGCGAGACAGGTTGCAGTCACAGAAGAAGGAAGGACATGCTGATGCATCTCGGTTCAAGCTAATGCTGCCTTCACCCACATCTGGGGGATTTAGATGATAAAACTAAGACTCTTAATTTGGCTGGCAAACATGGTAAGAAATCATAGAATCATACAACGGTTAGAGTTGGAAGGGACCTTGAAGACCATCCAGTGCCACCCCCTGCCCTGGGCAGGGCCACCTCCCCCCAGCCCAGGTTGCTCCCAGCCCCGTCCAACCCGGCCTTGAACATCTCCAGGGATGGGGCAGCCACAGCTTCTCGGGGCAACCCGGGCCAGGGGCTCACCGCCCCCACCGGGAAACATTTCTTCCTGATATCTCATCTAAATCTCCCCTCTTCCAGTTTGAAGCCATTCCCCCTCATCCTCCATGCCTTTGTAAAAAGTCCCTCCCGAGCTCTCCTGGAGCCCCTTTAGGCACTGGAAGGCCAAAATAAGGTCTCCCAGGAGACCTTGAAGTAATCCAAAAGATAACCCAAAACAGCAATTAGGAAGTTGAAGCTTTAACCCCTCGCGTGGAGAACGCCTGTGCTCCCACATCCCCACCTCCATCCCCAAATCTGCTGGTGCCCCGGCAGCCCCAGCCTGACCCCACACATCCCATCCCGGCACGGGGACACCTCGTCTCCTGCCTCGTGACTCACTCTGTCCAGTGGCTGGAGGGGACATAGCAGAACATGAGACGCCGTATGTGATAAGGGAGCCAACAGACCACGAAGGCAATCACCACAGCACCTGCAAGGTATGAAAAAGTTGCCCATTATTTTTTGTGAGAAATTCTTCATCCGGGGGGTGAAAAAGGGACGCGTCCATGTGGTGTTTATGGCTGTAAACTGTTTTCCTAAAGCACCGCTTTGTGCTTCTCTTGCCGTTGTGCAAAGAATTAACCCCGAGGATCAACCCCCCCTGTAAATGTCTGTATAAACAAGCATAACAGAAATAATGGAAAACAGCAATAAGCGTGGGGGCAGCGACACGATGAAGAAAAGAAGGTAGGACACAGATAAAGGACTGCTGGCGCCTCGCTCAGACACCGGCTTAAACGCAACTGCATTTGCATCTGTCCTTGCGTTTCGTGCCCTCGTGGCACCGGGTACGTTGTCCAAAGCACTCGCAGAGACAGTTCGGGTGTGTTTTTCATGCAGGTAGACAGGGAGCCAGGAACACTGTAATCCCATTAGTTCGTTGCGCGGAGCCACTGGCGGCAGTCCCCACCGCGCTGAGGGTCATTGAACAGCCTCAGGAGCGGCGTCCCAGGGGCAGGGCTTGTCCTTTTGTTCTACCTCTGGGCAATGCCTGAGACAGTGGTTACAAGAGGGTTGGGTCTGGACATCGCCACGATAAAAATGATTAATTAAAGGGTAAACAGAGAAAGGCGATAGGTTTGGGTTTTGGGGTTTTTTTTGCCTTTCCAGATTATAGCTGAGGGGCACAGAATAATGGAAAATAAAATGCAACAACTCTGAAGGATAAAAGTGCTGATGCTAGAGTGCATTTGTCAACCTAGATTAAAAAGTAGATGTATCGGGCGATCAAGGGAAAGATTTGTTTCCTTCTGTAATATGCATTTCAACCTCTGTATGAAACGACAGGATTCTGGCAGAATCCTAGCAGGAACTAGAGAAATCCCAGTTAAAACATAACACAATAAAAGACAAGAAGCAAATCAAGGCTAAATAGAATAATTATGTTAATTTTTTATCCCAAATTTGCTCTACAGAGAATAAGGGCTGCATCACTCTTGTCCTTTTTGTGACCCGTAAAGGGCTCGGAAGCAGCAGAGCTCTCTTACAGAGCTACGCACCGCCAGTGCAGTGCGGATTTGGCACCGGGAGCCAAAGGCTGCTCTTCCTTCTGCTTTGGGATTGAAAATATTTATGTGGATATGTCCCAAACCCAGGCGCCGTCATTCCACAGGGACTACGCCGTAGCTCACAGAGGAGTTATTCAGAAGATGTGTTTCCCTCGACAAACGCGGTCCAGGAGGAGCGAGTCTGCATCTCCCCATCACCGCTCCTGGGCCAAGAGGCACGGGGGAGGCTTCAGTAGCGGAGCGGGGAGGGAAACGCCTACTTTTGTGGGTGTCCCCGCTAGCAGAGTCACTGCCTAATTTGTACAGAAATTAAATGATTCCTGGTGTCCAGCTCCGTACTCGCAGCCTCACTTCAACTCCATGTGCCATCTCTCTTATTAAACACAAAACTAACAACGGAGACGGTTATATTCTTTTAGCATCAGCCTGCACGGTGGTGTATGAGGGCATCTTCCAGGAACGCTGCAAAAGCCACTTATTCAATAAAGTTTTCGGCAACTGAAGGGACATGTTCGGAAAGAAGGCTAGAGGGTCTGTTTGTATTCTCTTGTCCAAGTGAATTCATTATTTCGATCTGAATATTTTTGGCTGCTATATGGCCATTGTGATTGCGGATGTAATTCATCACCAGACGGCCTGCAGCTCTTCAGACGCCATCAAGTGAATGAATTTGACCTGCGCCTGATCCCGCCCTGAGGAGCTTTGCTGGGACTTTGATGGGGACAGCCGCTGAGTGACACGTGGCAGAGGAGAAGCGGGGAGGTCCGCGGGAAGCTGGGAGGGAGCGCTGGCTGCCCGCCTCACTCTCACATTTCTGGGCACCTGCTTTTGGCCACCTCCGGAAATTAATTTCTCCGTCAGATGGACCTTTGGTTTGCCCTGCATGGAGCACTCCACCCAGGACTCCCCAGGAGATCCCTCCCAGGGGCCACAGGAGAAGCGATGCTCTCCAGCCTCTCCCCCTCCATCCATCAGCATCGAGCCAACGGGAACGAGCCAAAATCACAGCTCTGGTCCATCTGCTTTCCCGGTGCCCGTACAGGATTAGCTGGATTTTCAGGCTGTGAAAGCAGCTTCCCACACGGCTCCCAACACAAGTTCATTTGTGCACATCATAATTTTTTGCAGAAAGCTCCGTGCGCTGGCACTGCCCAGCTGCTACCCCTGCACGCAGCTCTTTGAGAACGGCAGGATCTGGATTCTTTCCACAGCCGATGTTAGGAGTCTCACACATCTGCCTGTTAAATTTACCAACACGTTGAGAGAAAGTGGTTTTCTCCCTGTAAAGGATCTCTGCTTCTGTTGCGCAGACAACGCCGTGCCAAATCACACGGAGGCAGCGATCTATAGCAGCAAAAACACATATTGAGAGAAATATCCGCTCGAGTTCAGCGAACGCATAGTCGATTAAGCAATCTGTGGCAATTCTGCAATATCACATGAAATCACTCTGCAATTAAAACTCTATTAAACACATAGCTAAGTGCATCGGAGACACTTACGGCCTGATTGGGGAATCCCAGCTGGGGGGCACGCCGTGCGGTCCTATGCCGCCAGCCTCTGCCGCGCAGGTTAGCACACCCTGACCTGTCTTTGCCACCCTTAATCCGCAGGTTTCGGTTTTAACATTACAAAGGATGGAGCAGATTTAGGGCGGCGATCCTGCCCTGGCGGGTCCCCTCCCCAGGGATGAATATGAAACGCGGGAATGTGTTGACTTTCCCCTAATACCGAATGAAAGTGCCCTTCTCCCGGAGATACCTGCTGCCTTTTGCTGCTGCCTCCCGCCTCCCCAAGCTCCTCCTCCTTATCAAAACGGATGAGCTGTAAAACAAATGCTGGGCAAGGTGGCTGCCAAAATGATGGTTTGTAATTGTTATCAGCTCCTCGGACGCGTTCTCTGTTACCGAAGGTTTGACACAGGGGTTTCTTGGGTGAGATGGAGCGGGTCAGCCTGCTGGGGAAGGAGTCCACCCAACCTGTGATGGGGGCGACGGTCCCGGATGGTGTTTGTGAGGCTGGAGATTTCCTGCCTCAGTTTTTTTTTTTTGAACTAAAAATAAACCAGACCCATCCCTCACTTCTAATTAATCCAACACAGTTTTAATAGGAGTAGGGCTGCTCCACAGAATTCTCCCGTTTCCCACATTTGAGCACACACGGTGCCAAACCTGTGGATCAGCCCAGGGCTGGGGAGCGGAGAGGGGACCCGAAAAGGCCGCCCCCGGTGTGCCGGGGGTGCCGGGGAATGATCCTTCTGCTGGGCTGCCTCTTCCTTTCCCTTCAAAATCAAACTCCCCGTTTAAACCTCTATTAAAACCTGAATTACTGCATCCTGTAGCTCTCTCCTTTGTCTCATAATGGCTGTATTCTCTGCCCGTTTGAGCCGTGTCCCGAGGAAGAAGGGCAGAGAGGAAGGAGGAGCGGCGGAGGACGAGCTCTTGTTTGTTTATCGCGCAGGAAATCCTGCAGAGCGAATCATGAATTTTGAGTGACAGCTTTTTCATTGTGCAAAAGAAGATTTAAACTGTGCCAGTCTTGATTTTCAGACTAAACTGGATGTGGAAGCAATCCTGGAAGTTAAAATTATATTAGGCTGCACGGTGTATTTTATTTTACCTTGTGCGCATCCTGCGCCGGAGAGACAGCCCTTCTCCAGGGCCACGTCTCGAAAAACTGGCGTTGGGTTAGCATGAGCGTTGAGCAACATAGCATGTGTAAAAAGACCACAGCGGGTGCTCGGTGGCTGGTTTGACTGGGCATGGGGACCATGCTTGGGAGGGATTTTCAGCTCCCCACCCCTCTTGTGGGGCCATCTGAGGCTCGGCGTGACTCAGCGCACTGGGATGGTGATGGGTAATGTGCCACCACTGCCGACTCACATGGGACCCCAGGGATCTGCTGCAGTATAAAGCACTTGGATGGTGTTTTCCTCCTCGCTTTAGCTCTTCTAACCCCTCCGGGGCCGTGCTGAATTACAGCCCTGTGGCTCCGGGGTGGCCCTTGGTGAAGGTATCCCTCAGTCCTCTCCTTCTTTCTCTCCAGGAGAGGGAGAAAAGAGACGCTGCTCCCTCTTTTAACCACCTCAGCTGTCACTAAGGCCTCCAGAGAAGGTCAGAACCATCCTTCCTTTATGGAGGTGGCAAATTTATTTCTTTTTCTCTGCATTTCTAGGGGAGCTGAAATGCACGCAGCTGGGGAACAGCATGTTGTAATTTCTGAGCAAAGGCAGGAGCTGTTTGGGTATGTACTGACCCACCTGAACAACATCTCTCTCCCTTTTCTGCATTTCAGCTCGTCAGTGGCCATGTGTCTCCAACACTGCCCAATGAATGAGCGCTCCATAGAATGGTTTGGGTTGGAAGGGACCTTGAAGATCATCTCGTTCCAACCCCTCTGCCCTGGGCAGGGACACCTCCCCCCAGCCCAGGTTGCTCCCAGCCCCATCCAACCTGGCCTTGAACACCCCCAGGGATGGTACAGAATAACGTATATGACAGTGTTATGGGGCTTATGTCAGGGATTTGCATTAATGCTGATTTCTGGAGAAACAGTCCTTGTGTATTCAAAGCTCCCGAGTTTTATGTACTTATTTTGTTGATGCCGTTACAAGAGAATCTCTCACAAAGGGGAACAAGTGTCACCATGCCGTTTGATATGAGAGATGGTAAAAGCTGGGCCAAGTGTAGATGCGGCTGGCACTGCCTAATTAAACCTCGAGGCGCTGTTTATATTAACATGACGCACTACCTGACAGGTCGCAGGCAATATTTATACCAGCGAGCCCCAAACTAGGGATTACGGGAGCTGCAAGGGTGGGTATGAGCCTAATAAAATTAAAACTGCTTATGCTGGTATTTGGGTCACAAGGCTGCAGAAGAAAGGATTTCCATAAAAGTCAGTAACAACCAGCGGAGACTGGGGACCACCAGTATGCACCAGTAGTGCTCAGGAGAGCAAAGGAGGAGAAACTGGGAATAGCAACGAGCCTGGAGAGCCCTCAGCTCCTTTAGACAGCACTGAAAACACACAGCATTTGCTGGATACAATCCCCCTGTGCTCTTGCACATGTTACTGAGCAGTGTAAACATTAGATTTGACTCCTTAACTCCCATTCCCAGCAGCCAGAGATCTGCTTTTTATCTTTCTGCATAATTTTCCTTCTTTTTTTTCCTACTGCGGGAGGATTATCTCTCTTTTATTTTGGATTAAGGGGTAGAAGACACTATCGTGCTTGAAAGGAGCCATATTCTCCTAAATACTTCTTTGTTAATGGTAGCAAGACAGTGGAGTGAATTGAAAAAAATCTGGCGTGCAAACCCAATGTATTTTACTCAGATTATATCCTCCAGTCCTGATTTTCAATGGCTTCAGCTGACAGATTTGAAAATGGATGTGAATTCCTGCCCCTGCTCGTGCTGGTGATTAAATTGCCCTCCGGTGCCGGTTTCGTCCGTAAGGAGCAGGGCAGAAAATGAAGACTAAAAGCAATCCCAAGAAAAGGGTCCGAGCAGCACGTCCCTGATGACACAGCGCAAACCGGGGCGCCTTCTCCAGTTTCCTTCCAGGATAATTAATTGTTGGGAAGAGAAAGAAGTTGCTCGATTCCATTTAAACTTCATTTGTGCCATTCCCCCCAAGGGATGCCCGGGTGTTTGGAGGAGAAGGAAAGAAAATTTCCCCTTTGAAGGACAGAAAAGGGCTCCTGTTTTCTCCTCACCAGGTTCAAGGCTCTTTTTATTCGGTAAGATTAGGAATAACCCGAACTGGCATCCTCTGCAGCCCCTTTCTCCTTTCCTCTCCAATTTTAAGTTTCACATGTTCTTTGTTCCTCCCCGAACGGTTTCTGCTGCAGAGGGACCCTGGGCTGCATTTACTGCGTGCTTTTGCAGTGACTAAGACCCTGGCCAGACTTCATGTTTAAAAACACATCAGTTTTAGCTTTTTAAACGCTCGTATGGACAGGGTTTAACACCTGGAAAATCTGCTTGCTGGGCATGACCAGCCCTGGAGCGGTTCGTCACGGATGCAGCCACGAGAGCCTGAATCCCCGTAGAAATACCTCGGCAGCCTGAGCCGCGGTGCCAGCACCGGGACACGTCTTGGCAGAGGAGGGAAAAAGAGTGTCCCTGTCCCGAGAGGTGCAGCCCCGGTCCCTTTCTGCTCCTCTGAGGGTGTTTATAGAGCGCTCCGACACCGCTCGCTTTATGTCGCTTGGCAGGCTGTAAAGTAAACCCACACGTACAAACATCTCTGGGAAATATATACAACTGTTATATAGCTAATTTATCCTCCCGAATTTCAATGTGACACTTCAGCTGTTAAACTCAGCTTCTACTCACGCTTAATGTCACCGGGGCTTTGCTGATCTCCACATGGAGTTGCTCAGACTTTTTATTAAAAATGCCATGAATTTAGTTCATTTCTTGCAAAAGAAATGATTCATGGACAAATCTGATTTCCTCAGAATATAGGAATAACAAAATACAACTGTTTAAGAAGCAGATTTTCAGACTGGAGCTCTTCTGCGTATTGTGGCTGCAAAGTGTTTGCTATTTGTTATTCCTGTTTGCGGGGCGGTTACACTAAATCTCACAGCAATATTCTCCTCCTCAAGCGGATTGCTCCCACTTGGAACATGGGTACTGAGAAATGAATGAACTCGTCGAAATATTTGTTCAGAAGGGGACTTATTCATGCACACAGTAATGACATGTAAGGCCAGGCTGGACGTGGCCTTGGGCAACCGGGGCTGGGGGGAGGTGTCCCTGCCCAGGGCAGGGGGGTTGGAACTACGTGATCTTCAAGGTCCCTTCCAACCTAAACCATTCTACGATTCTATGTAGGCTGCATGGAGACTGCATTAATAGTTGGCATTTTTTGAGTATTGAAGAAATGCAGGGACCCCAAAATCATAATTTTAAAATTTTTAGACATTTAGTAAAAAAATGTGGTTTGACTCCATGTCCTAAAAAGCATCTCAGGGAGGCACCACCCAGCCAGCTGCGGGAGACTGAAGGATATTCTTTTAATTGCTTAAACCTCTCTAAGTGCTTTATAATTGCTTTCACTAAGCAGCTTCTGTAACGGAGCGAGTGCTACCTGGAACTGATGGCATTTTAGTAGGCTCAGCCAACGTCCACCCAGGGATGCGCAAAGCCTCCCCTTGATGTCCATCAATTTGTCTCAACATCGTTACCAGAGCTCCGCTGTGCCGTGCAATACCTCCTGCCCTCCATCCGCGGCGGGGACCCGCCTGACAGGCGCTCGGGGAGGTGTGGAAGGCTGCTCGGGCTGCTGTATGGATGGGGACAATCGATCTCACAAAACTGTCCTCTTTCCAGAAGGTATGTTGGCCGAACAGTGCTTTCAGCTTGAACCCAGCCCTGATCTTTGAGCAGCTGTTTGGAAATGTGAGACTGAGATGGGGAAGATTGATATTGCCTCTCTCCGTCTGGATACGGTATGCAACGGGCCGGGCAGCGTACGTGAGGTTTTACCTGCTGAAGGCCGCTCATTCTGACGGGCGCGTGTGCGCATTTTGGGTTTATTTCGGATGTTATCAAGTGATTGGCGTATCGGGCTATGCAATTGGAGAAGCTTCACTTTTCCACAAAGCATCACAGACACAGCTTCCCAGCACCACAACCCAGCCAAGGAATAATAACAGCAACTGGCGGTGGATTATAACCGGAGAGATGGAAGGAATATCGGCTGGATGAAGGAGGGTACGGAATCTCTTGGCAGGAGCTATTTCGGGCGGCAGCGCTGGTGCAGACGTTGCCCCGTTGTCCTCACAGAAGAGCTGGGAAGCCGCCAGCACCTCGAGCTCTCTCCATTTGGATCCTCACACCTGGGGAAGGCCGGCAGCAGAGAGGGAACCCCAATCAGAAATCGCATGCTTGAGGAATTGCCGAGCTGGCTCCCAGGCAGCGGGGCTGACAGGTTCCTTCGTCCTGATCTCCCTAATTATTTTGTACGCCACCAAAGTCAGGCTCGGCCAAGAAACCACATAAATGCTGGCAAAGAGGAGGAAAATGGTGTTGTGTGTGTTTTGAATGAAGCTGTTAGCCTGACCACTTTTAGCTCCTATTTCAAGGTAAATAAATACATAATCTCAGTACATCTCAGTACATCTGGAGGAAGGAAGAAAGGTGTTTGCTGCTCCGATCTCACCCAACAGCTCTGCACACCATGAACTGCAAGAAACTCTTTTCTGAGCACTAGTTTACAAGTTCTGAAACATTTCACCCTTAAAACAAATCCAAGCTCTCTGTACTTCAGGCCAAAGTTCTCGTTTGGAAATGGAAAATACTTTGACCCCCACAAAGCTCTGGTTTTGTGCCAACAGTTCTATTAGTGCGGACAGGCATCGTTTCTCTTTTCCCAGCCTCTTCCATAAACTAACCTAGGCTGCGCACACAGTCTTGGCTGCCGTGGATCCCAGGATAAATAATGTGCGTCCTTGTTTATTTTTTTGCTATTTTTCAGACAGCTCAGAGGCCTGGTTTATTAAAAGGAAAAAAAAAAAAAGTTGAGAGGAACAGGTGGCAAAAGTAAATGTGAATCAAGCACCCTCAGTAATCAGGTGCATCTGAAAAACCAAACGAAGCAGGGCGTCACTCACACTCGCTTGATACAAAACGCCTTTCTGCCTGCTGTGGGGAATCACCGACAAACCGACGGTGGGTTTTCTTATTTCATAGAATCATAGAATCATAGAATCAGTGAGGTTGGAAGGGACCTTTAAGATCATCAAGTCCAACCATTAACCTACCCTGATAAAAACACCACCACTTCTAAACCATGTCCCTAAGCACCTCATCTACCCTTTTCTTAAACACCTCCAGGGATGGTGAATCCACCACCTCTCTGGGCAGCTTATTCCAATGTTTAATAACCCTTTCCGTGAAAAAATGCTTCCTAATATCCAATCTAAACCTGCCCTGACATAACTTGAACCCGTTTCCTCTTGTCCTATCACTTGTCGCCAGGGAGAAGAGGTCAGCTCCCATCTCTCTAAAACCTCCTTTCAGGTAGTTGTAGAGGGTGATAAGGTCTCCCCTCAGCCTCCTCTTCTCCAGGCTAAACAACCCCAGATCCCTCAGTTGTTCCTCATAAGGTTTGTCCTCCAGACCCCTCACCAGCTTTGTAGCCCTTCTCTGGACACGCTCCAACACCTCAATGTCCTTCTTGTAGTGAGGGGCCCAAAACTGAACACAGTACTCGAGGTGAGGCCTCACCAGTGCCGAGTACAGGGGGATGATTACTTCCCTAGTCCGGCTCACCACACTATTCCAGATGCAGGCCAGGATGGTGTTGGCCTTCTTGGCTGCCTGAGCACACTGCTGGCTCATACTCAGCCAGCTGTCCACCAACACCCCCAGGTCCTTTTCTGCCAGGAAAAGATTTGCGGGATCTTCCTCAGCCCAGAAAAGCGGCCGCGCTCCTGCTGCCCTCCAGCCCTGCTGCTGGGGTGGCACCGCCAAGACGCACATGATCACCAGCAGCGGAGCTGGTGAGGGGTCTGGAGAATAAGTCTTATGAGGAGCAGCTGAGGGAACTGGGGGTGTTTAGTCTGAGGAAGAGGGGGCTGAGGGGAGACCTTATCGCTCTCTACAGCTCCCTGAAAGGAGGGGGCAGAGAGGTGGGCGTTGGGCTCTTCTCACAAGTCACAACCCATAGGACAAGAGGAAACGGCGTCAAGTTGCACCAGGGGAGGTTTAGGTTAGACATTAGGAAAAACTTCTGAAAGGGTTATGGAAGACTGACCCGGCCTGCCCAGGGCGGTGGGTGCATCGCCAGCCCTGGGGGTATTTAAAAGCCATCTGGATATGGTGCTCAGGGACGTGGTTTAGAAGTGGAGTTAGATAACGGTTGGACTTGATGATCTTGAAGGTCTTTTCCAGCCATAACAATTCTATGATTCTATGATCTGTGCATCGCTGCCCACGGGGCCACATCTGAGCTGCTTTAGCACCATTTCAGGCTCCAGCCTCTCGCTTTTGCTAACTTTTCTCGGCTTTTGGAGTACATAACAAAAGCAAAAATTTGCCTGGAGGAGGAGAAGATAAAAATTAAGCTTATTGTTCGGAGAAAGAAGGGCTGTTTTTCAGTGCCTCGGAAGAAATGTGGAGCTGTTGGTGAGGGATGCTCTTCCACCACCACTGAGCGATGCCCGGGGAGCGGCGGGTGTAAATTTAGGTCTCTCTGTTATTATTCATGAAGAGCTCTCTCCTCTTGATGCAAAAAGAGTATACTATACTAAAAGGAGAGGGAGAGGTGCGAGATGTTGAAGCGCAAGTGAGAAAAGGCAGCTTCTCACTTAATGGCAGTAGGCAGAAGCGTTAAGAAACAGAAAAAGATAGCAGAGAGCCCAGGGGCTGGCACAGCCCCGTCCTCCAGGCTCGGCGCCAAAGCGGGGCTCCCTTCGTATCCCCGGGTGGATGATGGGGAACCGGGGTGCAGGGAGAGTAAACGACCACAGCCCAACAAGGTAATTACGGGGAATTTAATGTCTTCTGGGGTTTTGTCTCCTTTTTCTCAGTTGGCGTTTCCCAGCACGGTGTTGGAAGCCGGGGTGCACGCGGTGGCTTGCCTACGGCGTGGGCACAGCACCCTGCGTGGGATGGGTCCCTCATGGAAAACAGCTGGAGAAACTCATGGATGTTGTCAGTGCCTTCCCGAGGGATTTATTTCCTTGTTCAAGATACGGCCTTGGCCAAATATCTTATATATACTTATAAATCCCCAAAGGGAGGGTGCCGGGGGGATGGGAAGAGTCCATCTTCAGTGGTGCCCGGTGACAGGACAAGAGGGAACGGGCACAAACGTGACCATGGGCAGTTCCATCTCACCCTGAGGAGGGATTTCTCTCCCGTGGGGGCGGCAGAGCACTGGCACAGCTGCCCAGAGAGGGGGGGAGTCTCCCCCTCTGGAGCCATTCCAAACCCGCCTGGAGGCGTCCTGTGCCACTGCTGGAGGTGCCCCTGCTCTGGCGGGGGGTGGCACTGGGGGGGCTCCAGAGGGCCCTGCCAGCCCCCACCAGCCTGGGATGCTGGGATTCTGGGATTCAAAGCCCTTCATTTACCAAAAGCTTTGCCGTGAAAGCTTTCTCCTATCAAACTCTCCCCATCTAATATGCATGAGGACTCTCACAGTTTATAACCAGCACTGGCATACTTTATTAGGTCTTTTTGGGTACTATTTTTGAACAGCTTTTACTTCATCATTTGTCAGTTTAAGCTACCAGATTCCTTGGTCTTTTCCTCAGCTTATTTAATTAAGCCATCCAGTATTTTGCAGTACAGCTCAATTCCTGGGTGCCGGATGTTTTATTTAACCTTTGTCTGAACCAAAGCTCTGCGGAAAAAGAAAAGGAATAAAGCAATATATGCAAGGTTTAAGTTGCCGTTGAGCGCATCATTAAAATGCTGGGCTAGTTTTGGTTTTTCAGAGAGTCTGTGTGTGAGCAGGTCTATTCTTTAGCTTCACATACCAAAAAGCAAAGGCTAAAGAAAAGGATTATGTGTGATTACCCTAAATGTGGTGGTTTGGAAGAATAAAAAAAAAAAAAATCGAATTCCTTTCTGTCTTTGTCCATGGCGATCACAGTCCTGTCTGTTTTCTCCATGAAGCTGTGAATACCCACCTGCGCAGTTCATAAATGGCCACTTGTGCTCACAACTATTAATGTCGTTTGAGACGGTGCATGTGCAAACGCGAATCTTTTATTGCATGTGAAATATGGATGAAGGTGTTTTCCAGAAGAGGGCTTGACCGAAATCTGTTTAGATAGCCAGCCCACAAAGGGCTGCAAAATTTAGTTAAAACCATATAAAAAGCAGCATTTTTTGTTAAAAAAAAAATTCTGCTGCATACTAATTTGGCTTGGGACAAAAAATGTCTTGTTTTTTTATATATATATATAGTGATATATATAGATATAGTGATTAGCTGGGTCACAGTCTGCAAAACATTGGGTGCAGTATCTGGTGGGAGAAGGTAAAGTGCAGCTCACAGAAGGTTGCACGTGTGTCCCTTGGGACCTCTGCTGAGTTTAAAGTGAGACATTTGGCCCGCAGCAAAGGAGATAAATCGGGGCCGCCTTACCCCAGAGCTGCACACTTGGCTTGGGGAGACATCACGTGCAGGAGAGGAACAGGGGAATTCTGTCCCCGCAGACAGCACAGCAATCGCCGCCGCCACTGTCCCGCTTCAGGTTTTCAAGTGTGCAGTGGAGTTATTTCTGGGTTGTTATAGAACATCAGGTGTATGGGATTGCGTGAGGAATGTTCTGCTGTCAACCCAGTGTTGCCATCGTCAAGAGTTTTGAAGAGGAGAAACACTAGGAAGAGTCTGATTTGATCAAAAATATTTTTTTTTTAATATCTGACTCATTTGGCTATTTTTTTTTTTCCTAGCAGAGAGAGGAAAATTGAAATCTGAATTAAAGCTGTGATTGATTGTAAGAAACTCTTTTCTCCTATGTGTGTATCTTCAGGGGAAAACTGATTTTCCACACACCTCTAATGAAACAACAAACCCGTTCAGAGCAGCTCCTGCTTTTACCTTGGGAGCAGGGGAAGGAAACCCACCAACGCCCACTTTCCAACGTCTTTGCTTGTACCAGCTGAGAGGAACTTGCACACCTAATTTCCCATGGGCAACGCTCATCTGGCCACGCCAGCTCATCTGCTCAAACCCAACCCCACAGAACAAGTTGGGTTTTAAAACTCCGTCAGTCCCCTGGTCACAGTCCGAGCCCCCAAACACCAGCCGAAAGAGAGGTGTTTAGGCTGGAGCTGGTCAGAAATAGTAAAACAAACAGGAAAACTTGATGTTATCATGTTGCTTCTATTTCACAGAGCCTGAAATATATTTTCTTCCCTAATTTTGAAATTTTCATTTATCAGTTTCTCCCCGATTGAGCACAATTAATTCAATATTACTCAAATATCTCTATAGATTCCTTTCTCTCTCTCTTTTTTTTTTTTTTTTTAATCCTTTAAGGGAAGATTAGGACTCAGAAAAGTGACTCTGGAAGAAAAATAGAATAGTGATGGTAAAATTCCCTGGAAAACTCTTGGTGACTTAGCAAGAAATAGATGAAGAAGGAAAGAAACCAAGAGAACAAAGAAATTTATTTTCCAAAGTCTGGAGCTCTGAGACAAGAATCGGGCAATTTTGGCAGATGTCAAATCATTTGGGGGCAATTTGGCTTTCCAAAAAGAGCTAATTTTCATTTAAAACATTTAAAACTCTTTTCGGGTGAAAGAGTTTACCAGTTTCAACCTGTTGCTCCTCAAATCGCATTTACTTAGACACCTCTAGCCGGTTCCGTGTCAAATACGTGAATACTTACGTAGGACCCTCACGCCGTGCTTCAGGGCTTGCACGCGGCTGGGCTCCATGGACATGCTGAGCATCGTCTGCTGCCCGCCGATGGTGCAGACCTGGTTCTCCTGGGCAGCCTGCTTGAACATGACCATGAGCTGGTTGGCGATGATGGTGTTGAGCACAGAAATGACGACCATGGGGAACACGAAGGAGATGAAAGTGTTGACCTGCGGGGAAAAGATGCGGCACGGTCAAGGGATGAGAAGGACCAGCGGAGCGGGAGATTGTGTTTTATTTCTCACAGCAACAGAGAAACAGCCTGCAGGGGAAACCTCCTCCCTCCTCTTACTGTGCTGCCTTTGGCTTTTGAAGGCTTAGTGCACAGAGGGAGAACTCAAACACCGCTGACAAACATTCAGCCACTGTGGGTCAACACTGAAAACCAGCAAATTCATTCACATCCGGTTACGTTGTCTTCCCCTTTTCAGTGCAGTTCATTGCCAGAAATGTCTCCACCGAAACATGCCACTGATCTTTCCATCTCGCGAACAGCGGGATGCTTCTTAGCTTTCATTGTGCGTGGCGTGACTTCTGAATAACAGTATGTTCTTATGGTTTTTCTTGATTATGAGCACTCCTTGAGATTTTTTTTAACTTCCTTTTTTGTGTTCTGTCCTTTCCTTGCAGATTTAATGACAGCATTTTGTTATCTCGTAATTAAATTATCCAATAAACCTTGTGCCTTAAAGGATTAAAATTGATCGGAATAAACAAGTGGAAGTTGTAATGTTTTTAGTACAAATTATTTGATTACTACAGTTTTGATAAAATTAAATGGAGGATCAAATTAAGCAGTGATTGAATCAAGCGGAAGTCACTGTTTGTGTCAAATAAAAGCAGGAAGGCTTTGTGAGGGCTGTGGAGGAACCCCGACGGAGCGGAGCTTAACCGAGGGCAGCCCGGGGACGCAGAGGCTGGTGCAGGTTTTGCCTGTGAGCCTGTGGCAGAGCTGCTGCGGTGGGGTGGGGGCTGCCCACGGAGCCCGTCCTCCGCGGCTCGGGAGGAGGCTCAGCACATCCCCGCGATGAGCGTGGGACAAACCCAAGAGCCCCTTCAATTTGTAAAATTTCAAAATAGTACCAAAAATTAAGCCGTGTGCTGCAAATCACCGCGGAAGCGATTTTATTAAAAGTGATAAAATGGCCCAAAAAAAAGATAAAACTACGAAAACCAGTCGGGAACTTGGCCCTGCGGCAGGGTTACAAGGCACGCCAACTTCTTCCCCAGATCGCCACATACCTTGCACCTCGGTGTGCTAAACCACAGGAGCAATCCTGCACTGCGAGCCAACCCCACGTCCCTCTGGAAAACCAGGAGAGCCTCATCTACAAACGGGTGCTCCATCTGCTCGGATGGAGGCGATCCCTCTCCACCCTCCTCCCACGCGGCACCACCACCTCACTGCACAAGCATTTGCCGTCCACCCCGTATCTGGTGCAGGTGCGTGGTCTCTTTGCTCTGGAGGGATTAAAAAATGCCAGAGATGAATGGAAAGACGGAGGAAGAATCCAACCACACCTCCGGGATGCTACAGGGGAGCCATTAAAGAAAGAACATAAGTGTATGGGGAGCAGGTGCACTGGCAATCAGAAGCACTTAAGTTTCTTTGTTCACAAATTTGAGAAAGATGCAACTCCTCTTTTGGCGAAGACAGGCCATGTTGCTGTTGCCACAGTTTTCTTTAGATGGATGAAGTCTCTACAGAGCTTTGTGCTCCAATGCTTCTCGCAGAAGGACCAGCTGGGTTTCGTCTCTCGCAACCCTCATGGTGAGAACATCATCTCTCGTTTATGCTGGTAATAATAACAGAGCTCCTCTGCGGGCTGAGGAAATTCCTAGATACAACTTTGCCCTAGCTATAAATTAGTCTTGCCTAATATAATTATGCAGAACTCAAAAAGTCTTTTCTGAGCTTTCATTCAACCCTTGATTCATTCCATAATTGTATTGCGAAGTCTTTAAAGAGCTTGGGAAATTGTCTAGAATAGCATTGACTTTCCCTTTTAAGAATTGTTATGGTGAAAGTGTGAAAATTGCATGCTTTCTATGAAAGGCTATATTTAAAGATTTTTTCCAGGTCTTGATTTATACCAAAACTCTCATATAGTTAAAAAAAAAAAAAAAATTGATATTTTCCCCAAGGCAGAAGGATTTAATTTGTGGAAAGAATTATTTGCAACACAAAATCCTGAGAACAATAAAGGGTAGAGAAGCTGATCCCCCTCCTGCAAACTGTCCCTATTCAGTGTTTTTTCTGGCGAGCTGCTTGCTGGCTTGCGCGAGTGCGGACCCCAGCGCACCCAACGCACGTCTGTGCCGTAACACGTCATTTCCAGGTGACTTTGCACACTGCTGGAGCTGGTGCCTCAAACACCTCTTCAAAGCCAGAGGAAAGTTTCCCACTTGCTTTGCGAGGAGCGGGTCGGGGATCCCAGGGCTACACCTTCAAGGGCTTCAGGGGGAGGAAGACTTGGCTAGGTGTTTAATGGGATTTTTTACAGCACTGAAACTCCTAACACCAGTGGGACGAAAGTGGCCACGGCTGTCAGTGAACACCCGTGGGAGCCTTTGAGTCCTTATATACCTTTACAGATCGCTCTGGCCCCAGGGAGGAGGATTTAGACAGTGTCCAGGTTCATTTTTGAGCTGAAAGGGTTGGGCTTTACGTTGGCTTACCGTGGAAAGGACAGCTTATGTGACACTGCATCTACACTACTTCTGTGTTCAGGGCTTTTTGGCTGCCCAAGCAGAGTGGCCTGGCCATGTCTCTGCTGTCACCGAGTGTGGGTCAGTCTGATTCTCCTCTCGCATTAAGACTGATGTGTTCACATCAGTGTAAATCCACCAGATCCGAGTTTCTGCTCGGCACCGCGACGTGCAGCACGAGCACAGTGCAGAAGCGCACTGGCTGCTTTCTGGTGTAAAAAAAACCCCACCACCACAAACCCTGTGACTGTGTGCTAAATCCCCAGAAAAAAAAAAAAAAAAAAAGAAAATCCAATACTACAATGTTTGCCACTGGCAGGAGAGAATGAAACACTAACCCACTTCCATGCTGCTGTCGCTCCTGCAATCAGTGCAGTCCTAAACGCCACTCAAACTCCAGGCTGGCAGCATCTCTGGGGTGGGATTAGTCCTCAGGGCCAAATCGTGTTTTGTCTTGTACAGAAGAGCGACCTTCCCTTCCAGCACTGCCTGAGCAGCAACACTCCGGGACCCGAATCACTCCTCTGGCTGCGCCGTGCAGGACGGTGACCACCTGGACGCCGTCTGAGGGTGAGTTCCCGGCAGAAATCTCTGCCGAGACCCTGTCCCCGTGGAGCCGTGCCCGAGGCGTCTGATCGCTTGAGGGATGCAAAGTGACACCCGCTCTGACACAGCCCGTCCCCGGGGGTACAACGCCTGCGCGGTCCCCCACGGCGGTGACGCTGAACCTTCCCAGCCCCGTCCTGGTGGCCCTGGGGGCCCTGCCCTGCCCAGGCCCCTGGCTCTCTGACAATGGGGCGCTTTTCATCCCAGCTTTCTCTTCGCCCCCTGTTGCCAAAGGTGGTTTTAATTCCAGCTGAAACGTGAAGCACTGAAATGACACAGGGTTTTGCAGGACGGAGAAGACCGAGCAAATCTGGGGAAGGGACTTCACGAGCTCATGGGAAGACGAATGGAAATGCCTGGTAATTAAGGCACATTTCTGGAAGGGAAAAAATGCAGTTATCCGCCTCTCTCGGTTGGCTCATCAAAAATCAGACTTTGCGTGAGACTAGAGAATTCAGCATGATGCGAGTGTTCTTCTTCCTTCCAAACAGGAGTGTGGGAGAGACATGGGGGAAGGGACCAGAAAAATCAAGCGACACAAAAGCAGAAGCCAGCTCTCGGGTTTGTGACTCTTCCTAAATCTTTTGTACGGAAAACTGCTCCCCTGGCTCTGCTGAGCTTCGTGCTGACATGATTTGCTTTTGCCAAGTCGTCCTGCAAATTATTTGCCTGCCGTGGTTTCCCTGGGTTACCGCTAAAAGCAGACATCGGCTCACTCGTGACAGTGACGGAGAAGATGAGCATGTAAACTTCACGGAGGGACTCCCCAGAGGGCTTAAACGAGTCCTGTAAATCAGAAGTTTTGCAAAGGTTTATTCTTTTGTGCTTTAAAGGGACTTCTGGAGGAACACGGACTCAGAGGCCACTTCGGAAGAAGATGGTTTTTCCATCCCTCAAACAAGCCCAGACTTTTGTCTTATCTGCATCTGAAGGGGATGAGGGGCGATATTACAGGTTATGGGCATTTACAGGACACCGTCACTCCCAGCAAAACTCAGTCGCCTGAGCCACCTGCAGCTGACTGTTCCCCTGGTCCGCCAGCGCACGGCTTTGGAGGGGTACGGAACTGTTAATAAGTTTTTGTAGGTGCTTTACAAGGTCTTGGAGCACTGAAGTGGTTAAGAGTAAAAAATTAGGCTAAAGGCTCTTCCCAGAGATACAGTAGCAAGTTAAACACCTCCACTGAAAGTATTTATAATAATAAAAAAAAAGCCAAGAACCAGAACTATTCATAATATTTTCATTAAAAGACTTTTGATGAGCCGGGGAGGGATTTTTTGCAAGGGCATGGAGTGATGGAATGAGGGGGAATGGCTTCAAACTGGATGAGGGGAGATTTAGATGAGATATCGGGAAGAAATGTTTCCCTGTGGGGGCGGTGAGCCCCCGGCGCAGAGTGCCCCGAGAAGCTGTGGCTGCCCCATCCCTGGAGGTGTTCAAGGCCGGGTTGGACGGGGCTGGGGGCAACCTGGGCTGGGGGGAGGTGGCCCTGCCTATGGCAAGGGATTGGAATGAAATGATCTTCAAGGTCCCTTCCAACCCAAACCATTCTATGATTCCATGACAATGTTAGCTCTGGGTTATGATAGCGTTTTTGTGGCAGAGACCAGAGATGTTCCCTCACTGCCTGATAAATGAGGTGTCCTCTGTCAGCACCACGTCTCCGGAGACACGGCCCCTTCCAGCAGCAAGCTGGGATGCTTGGGCAGCTTTTCTCCCTTCCTCTTCGGGGATGTGAGAAGGACAATTAAAGCAGAGAGAAGAAATGTGGAGGATGGTAGGCTGGTAAAACCTCACCTGGACTGACTAAGCTTCTCTCATACTTCATTTCCCCGCGGCACGCCTGCCTGCCGGCTGGGAAATGCTACGGAACGGCTGTCAGCCTGCCCGCTTTCTGCCGGGGAGGATTTCTCACTGCAGAGACACTCCTCCGGTCCAGCCACCCCTTGAGGGCACGCCTGGGGAAATGGTTGAGAAACCCAAAAGGAGCTGAACAGTATCTCAGGAGGAGATTTGTCTTTGCTGGTTTCCTGGAAGTGATGATGGAGAGGCCCGAGGATGCAGGGTATCGTTTGATTCGTGGGTTTGTGCAAATCAATTTAACCACATAGCCGGGATTTAACAATCTACCACATTCTGGTTCACCTCATTTCCAATGGAAATGAAAAGTAAATTATCCTCCCCCTGGCTGTGGAGGCAGTATTGTTAGCATATGTCAATCAGAAAAGCACATTCTGCTACATCAACATTCGGCTGCCAAAAAATCTTATTTGACTAAATGTACTTTAGAAAATTACCGGTTATCTCACTCAGTGGCCGGAATCAGCATTTTTTTAGCCACCCAGTGGATAATTTCAGCCTTTAATATGCACAGTGCTGCATTCCTGCATACGGCAACCTGCGGAGGACAAAGCAGCAAGGGAAGGCACATGGTGGTGGCACGCCAAAAGGAGCATTTGGCAATGGCACTCCTGTTTGACGTTCACAGGATGTATCTGATGAAAAATCCAAAGGTGTTTTTCCTCCAGTAAAAAAATTACCATCTAATTAAACCCCATCTTTGCATGGCTTTCCAAATGTCCATGCCAAGTATCTGGCGGTTATCAGCTCAATGCCATTCCTTAGATGCAACAGGACAGGAAAGGTCTGCATTTGCGAGCGATGGAAGAAAAGAAGTCCTGCTTTTGTAGCCAGTACCTGGTACAGGGAGGAATGCGGACGCTGCAAAACTGCTGCCTAGGAAGGAGGTCTCTGAACAGGGGACTGCGGGTACTCTTGCTTAGGTGAAGACAGAGAGCACACAAGTCTAAAGATAAACTGTTGCATCTGACGGATGCTCCCAAGTGACCAGACCGGGTCCTGTTCCCATGATGCTACCGCTCTTGCACCCGTTAAAGTTAATGAGACCTGACACTCAATTAATTGCATAGCACGGACACGTGAGTCTGTTACCGACACATCCACTTACATTTATCCTTATTCACTAAAGGAAAACCTATCAAAAGACAACTTGGAGGACAATGCAAAAGACTTGTGCGTGAGCTCTGCCCGCTTGCTTCTACGGAGATGTTCCAGGTTTTGCACTGGCAGATGTTTGTATCAGAAGAAAAGGCACGTTACTACAAGGCTTATGGTGAGAGCATCCACTGTTTGCAGTCGGCACTGTACTTTGAGATGTGCAAAAGGTGCAAGTACCTGCAACCTACTGGAAAAGGGGGCTTGTTTGGTACGACGCGGTAATGCGCAGGAACCGCTCGCAGGGTGGCGGTCCTCCCCTCCCCCCCCCGTGCTGGCTGGATGCCTCCCATGCTGTCTCCAGCTGGCTCGCACCAGACATGAACCCTTCCAAAGGGCTTAATTTAGCTCTAGCGTTGAGATCAGGAGGAGGATCTGCTTAAACTCTGTTTTCAGTAGTGTTTTGCGTTTGCTCCAGAGCAGTGATATTTTCCCGGTAACACACTTTCTCTCCTTAGATCCACGGCCGTCACGGGAGAACGGCCGGTCCGTGTGGATTCAGATATTAAGAATAACCAACATGCAACATTTTCAACCTGTGTGTGGTCCCACTCTGATGAACTATAATGGAAATGCAGAGCTGCTTATGACCTTGAGAAGTTAAGATTAACACACTCTGCAGGAGTTAATCAGATACCGAACAGATGGAAATAAATTGCATACTGGCAAAAAAATCCATCATATCTCTATGGCAAAAACATTCCACCAGCTTTGCCATTCATAAATCTCCCTCCATGGAGGAATCGTTTGTTCATAAAACCCAACATCTGACGCAGAACAACTTAAATGTGTCTCTTGCTCTTGATGGGCTGGCAAAGATGTCAGAGCCCTGAGTAATGGTGGCACTCCTGAGCTTGACTGGGTACCTGAAGAGATCATTTAACCTCGTTTCCATGCATAGTTGCAATCCTGTGGCGTAAAGTATTTTCAGATTTATCATAAGTAACAGCAAAAAGGTATGATTCATACATAAGTGTTTGATACAAAGCTTATTATCCCTAATGGTACACAAGGGTAATACCTAAGGATCAAACTCCCCGGGGACCTCACAGCTCTTCATTACCTTGCTCAGTGCCAGAAAACCACCTTCATTATACGTATTCATAAGAGAAAACGTCTTCCTCTCCTGATCTTTGGGACACCGGTCTCAAACCTGAATGGTTCTTCTGATTGCAGCTCCCAAAGAGAGAGAAAAGCTGTGAAATTCAGGAAACCCTGGAAATAATGGGCTGGAGAATGGGCAAATGGGAAGGTTTTAAGGTTTGCCACTGTGTGTTGCAGAATGTCTTGTTGTACACCATGGATATCCAGCTGTATCACTTGATAAAACTGGAGGATAAAATATTGTTTATTTAGAAAAGTGTAAGAGTAAAACAGTTGTTAAAAAAAAATCCCAACTCCAAACGAGAAAACCCCAAATCCTCACTAGGATTACGCTTGATGAAGATGGGTTTGGCAGACTTGTACATCTCACTTCAGTTAATCTAGGGTCTCCTCCCACTGCTTTAAGAGGGATATCTGGGAGCTAAATTGGAAGGGTTTTGTCCCAAGATGGCTGTTGCGTCCCCGTACCTGGTGAGGGAGGAAGGAAGAAGGGACAGAGCAATGGTGACGATCCTCCATCATGTCAACATTAACCTGAAAGCTTCAAATCTTCCCCCCTTCTTCCCTTAGGAAACCCTCCTTCTTAATTTCCTGAGATTGGGTACATTGAGCTACAAGGTAAATTAATTAAATTTACCCAATTTGGCTTGCAAACAAGAATAAAGTCAATTTGTGTGCTGTCAGTTTACTGGCCTCAGCATTGTTCATCAGATCTAGTTATCCATAACACTATTTAGGGCAATATTTTTGGTTGAACAAAAACTCACTGAATAATATTCTTGATTTTCCCTTTTGAACGCGCAGATCTTTGCTACTATTTCCCCCTCACCCTCCCCAGCAGCTATATTCTACTGAAGGGGAAATAATATTTCAGCTTCAAATGACAGGTTGGAAATACGCTTTAAATAATTTACCAGTGCCGTTGGATTTCAGTTCTCGCTATCTGCTGGTATTTTGGTTCCTACTTGTTTTTGCCAAAGGGATATTGCCCATCGCCTATCACAACATACTTCGTTTTCTCCTGTTCTGCCGCTTGTCAGCCCTCTAAATAATTTAATAAATGTTCATACAGCGCCTAACACTCCTGACGTCTGCGTAATCCTAATCCAGATTTTGCAGTTATTTTGTGTCTATCCTCTCGCCTCTTTTCCGTGGAGCACTGCGCAAGCCCTGGGGGCTCACGTGGTGGACGTTCATCCAGAGGAAGTGCCTCCACGGCTCGGTGCTTCCCCTGGCGCAGGCTGATGCTCTCTGTTGAGAGCAGCTAATGCTGTCCTTGTCAAAACCGAGAAAATCATCCTCTTTCCTGTGCTGTCAGCCACAACTGCGAGCGCTCGGCAGTTTTGCAGCCTGGGACGGGTGAGGGGTGAGGGGTGGCGGCCACCGCAGCCTTAGCGAGAGGGCAGGCGCCACGTGCGCCTTCAGGGTGTATCGCCACAAGCGCATCACAGCCGCTGGTTCCGCCAGCCGATACCCAGATCTTATTCCGTACTTCTTCGGTTCACGCTTGGGGTAGTTGTAATGAACGAGACTATTCCGCTTGGTTATCCTCTCACCGCCCATGTCAAAAAAAAAAAAAAAAAAGAATCAAACCACGGTGACAGTCAATTATGCCCCAACTTTTCTTCTTCCAGTCATACTGAGTCATTTCAGCCCTGATGATCAAAACGGATGGCTTTTGCCTACGTGGGAATGAAGTCGGCTGCAGGGAGCAGGCCAGCGCGGGGATTTCGAGTCAGTGTTTTAGGGGTAAAATAAAGCAAAAGGCATAAGCACGGGAGTATAAAAAGCAAAGATTTCTAACTGCGAAGAGCAGTAAACAGTTAAATCACGCGGCGCTCGCTTGCTTTCTTCCCACGCTCTCTTGGTAGATGGATCATGACAGAGAGAAATGCGGCTCTGCTCTGCTCTGCTCATGTGGTGACTACCAAAATTCGGCAGGTGGCAACACGGCAGTGGGGTGCTCGGGCGGGGGGGTCCCACGCCGGGGCCAGAGCGTGGGTGAGCCGTGACCCCCCTCTCCTGCCCTTCGGGGGGGACAAAGGCGGACGCCACCAGCAGCTGGGTGACAGGTGAGCACACGCTCATTACAACGAGAGTGCAGGGTAATTAATAAATCAGCTCCCACCCCCAGGGCGATACTGAAGATTTTAGATAGAGGCTTTGGAAGATTTTAGATAGAGGCTTTGCCATAAACCAAGCCAGCAACTAAAGCCTTCAGCTTCCCTACCAAAGGATTTAAAGGAGAGTTAATTTAAAACAAAACAAAACAAAACAAAAAACAAACAAACAAACAAAAAAAACCCAACCAAAAAACAAATGGAAAGAACAAACCATTCTCCTACTGAAAAATACACAATGGACCTGGATCCGGTTTTTCACCTTCTGCCGGGTGCGGTGGAGGTAGGGGAGGGTAAGAGGTGCTCTCGGTGTCTGAGAGACAAGTGAGAGCGTGGCAAAGAATCATTTATCTGTTGAATTATGTTTCAGGACCAAATTTGCTGAAGCTATTTGTAATATTTCACATATGCCGAGAAGTCATATTAATATAGCTGGTAAAATAACAGCTTGTCTGCTTAAAATAATTAGTAGTTGACAAATGGGTTGAATTTTAAATCCATGAGGAGCTTTGGTTAGCACTAATAAATGTTGATTAAGGTAGCAATTAAAATCTAACAATCTCTCTGGGGGTCTGAACTTTTAAAGTTGAAGTTTGGAACGTTCCTCAATTTACAGAGAAAACACTACAGTTCCTCCCCAGGTTGCATTGTTAAGCTGCAGCAGTGAGGATTTTTTGTCTTCTTTTTTTTTTTTTTTTTTCCGGTTTACACAAATTAATTGGAGCCTAAAGTAGTGCCCCACAGGCAGGGGCGGCCACCAGCACCTATCCTGGTCTAACATCTGATCAACGCAAAAGCCTTGGTACAGCGGTGACATTTAGCAGCGTGAGGTTTTCGCTTTCTCTCGAGTAGGTTAATGCTATAAGACCCTCTTGAAGTCCCTGTTTCCGTGGCGGTCCTTCCCAGGAAGCAGTACCTGTCCCGCTTCTCATCAGGCTTTGAAGTGGGCTGGAGAGGTCTCCCTCTCTCCTTCAAGATGTTCTCCTGCCTCGGAAATGGAGCGGACCTCTCGAAAACAAGCAAGGTCAAGTAGCGCTGCGCGCGCGCTCGTCTCTCCTGCATCTCTCTCCTGCTGCTCTGAGAGACCCGACTATGCATCTCTTAATCAGGATGACTGGATGAGCTACCACGGAAAGGTCCTGACTGGCCCGTGGCTGGAGGACGACTGATGTTACCTCCCTCTGCTGCGCTTGGGCGGTGGGACCGAGGCAAATCAAGAAGCACATTTTTGTTTAGACTTGTTTTACTGATTTATCATCGTGGGACTATCGACGAAGGTCTCAGCTTCTTTACGATCTTACTAAGCCTGGGGAAATTTCAGTCGCTTCCCTGCAGTCTTCTATTTTTGAAGGAGGAAAGCGCATTTGTGTTTCGTGGAGCACCTCTTTTACGCTGGCCAAATCCTTTCGGTTTTTTTCACTCTTGCTGTGGGCAAGGCATAAATCCAACACAAAACCAGATTTATCTTCCTTCCCTCATCACACACTAGCTGTGTGACCTCCATTAATTACATTTCATCCCCCAGTTCAGAGCTGAACGCCAGGGGGACAAAAATAGGAATACAGTGTGAATTGGGAGCGATTTGGTCCTCTCATGTTCCCAGCGTGAACGGGAGTGCATCGGTCCGTCCGCCTTTGTCGGGCAGCTTTAATTGCCGGACGTGTCATTATATTGTTATATTCCAGTCTGTTTTTTTCACGTCTGTTCCTGCTGACTTTGGGAGCAGCTGAAATAAGCTCCTTTTCCTGCCGGGTACTTGCAGTAGCTGTTATCGAATAAATAGACCAGCAAAAATTCGTGCACATGGTAGTCGCCGTGTTCAAATCCAGGGACCGCTCCTGGGGGAAAGCTGGGAGGTCAGAAGGAAACTGTGTCCCCTTCGTCTCCCAGAGCTCCTGCCCAGGATGGTGGCTGCTGCTTGGTCCTCCTCCCGCCCCAGCCTCCTCAGCTGCAAAGGAGATCCTGGCTGCACGCAAACCAGCCTCCATCCCGGACAGCTTCTCATTCTGCCAAGGACCTTTAATAATCGGCGTCATTTTTAGGTGCTTTCTCAGCCCAGCCTGCGCGATCTGAGCGTGGCTGTTGGTTTCTCCGCAGCGCCGAGTGTTCCTCAGTACATATGCCGAGTCCATCCCTTGCTAAGGATGTTTACAGCAAGAGAGAGATGGAGAGCTGAGGATGTGAAGCGCTGGAGGAGGAAAGGGAAGAAATCTGTCCAGAGGGTGGGAAAAAAAGCCCACTCATGCTCAATCAATGTGTCTATCACTTTTTTTTTGCTTTTCTGTGCTGTAAGGATGAAATACAAACGGCTCAGATAAATGCAGAAAGGGACAAAAATAAAAGCACGATAGCTGGAGGTGCTCAGAACTATTGTTTTTTCAAAGGAGGCTCGAGAACTGGGTGCAATCGTGCATTTACGTTTGAGTGAGCAACTTCCATGCCTAAAGCTTTCAGACGGGTCACTCTCCATGCAGGATGGATGCAAGGCTTGAACCAGGTGGGAACTGGAGCCGCAGCGGGGCATGAGAGATGCCAGTGAGCATTGCTCGGCTGGCTCGGCGCTGCAATGGTGGGGCTTCCAGGGCAGAGAGCAGCTGCTGCAAGAGGTTCCCGGGTGGACACAGCCATCCTGGACATCTCCATCCACAGCCAATGCCACCTTTCACAAGTAGGGGTATTACAGCTGGCTGCGATGGGTCTACCTGTGCTGCGATGGGTGCTCAGGGCTGCTGTGGAGACATCACCTTGGGTCTCGAAACACTGTTGTATGGGACACCATGAGGTCCCTAAGAGAAACCAGGGTGATTATTCATGCGCAGGCTTCCAGACTACTTAAAAGGGCCTATTTAATATTTTTTACAGTAATACTATGCACTCTGCTGCTCTTACTGTAGAATTACAGGTGTCAACCTTGGGGGGGGGGGTGTTTTTGGAGAAGAGCCATTTTACCAGCGAGGTGAGGCAGAGGGGCTGCAGAGAGACCCGGCATCTCCAAGAGGCACAGAGGATCTGCAGGTTTCAGAGCGCTGGCCTGCCGCCTCCCAAAACCATGACGGTAAATGAGCAGGTAAATACACATCCGGCAGGGAGAGTATGGAAGTACGCGTTGGCTCAAGTGGTGGGCAAGGGAAGATGGCAGCAGAGAGAGAAATCCTAAATCTAACGGAGCCAGAGAGGAAAGCAGGTACGAGAGCCATCCCTCCCTGGTGCCAATGTCTCTGTTGGCTAATTAAAACCGACCGCATTGAACAGTTCAGGTCCCAATGAGCTGCGGGTCCAAAGCCTAAGCGGACAGCTGGAAGGCCACCGTAACCTCAAATCCGCAGTCTTTCAGAACATGACCCCACGGCAAAGCATATCGGAAGGTTATGGCTCTCTACTGCAAACCATAGCAAAGACAAGGCCCTGACTGCGTTTCCATTGCTCAAAATTGATTTTCTTATTTTGAAAGTAAAGTGCAAAATGACCGCGTGGGACCAAATGCTCTGGGATAAGGCTGCAAATGAGACTCATAGGACAAATGTCAGATCTGTCTCTGCTGTAGCTGCTGAGGAGTCATTACTGAATGCAGTCTTTACCCAACCTACTTTGTTTTAAGGCATAATCCAGCAACCAGATGACTGGCATGAGGAAGATGTTCTGTCTGTGGGTTGGCTTCTTTTCTGTTACAGATTTCTTTGGACCTTGTCCCAAAGCATCCGGCTGTAGGCAGCATTTGAGACTGGCTGAAAATCTGATGGATGAAGCGAGTCTGAGGTGCTGGGTTAATTAACTCCTTGGATACCGTATGGAGCTGTGGCTGCCTGCAAAGATATAAATTGCTATTCCTTAAATTAAGATTCTGATTGCAGGTTTAGAAAAATCTTTAACTATTTCCCCGTGGCAGTTCAAACTCCTGTATAGCGATTCGCAGCCTGTTAACAGTATGGATGTTTTTCAGATTTACCTTTCTCAAAACCACAAGAGTTCATGGAAGAACGGCTGAAAACATTGACCTAGAAGCTGGAGCAGAAACCATCTTCCAGTGTCCTGGCTGACGCAATGCAGGAATTGGGAGCTAAATCTCTGCAGATACCCAGTAACTCTTGGTCCTGTTCGAGGACCTGAGTGTCGCTGCTGGTAACGTCATCCTCTGCTCACAGACGTTGCAGCCGACGTTGCGGGCACTTGCTTACACTGGCCTTTGCTGTGCCTTAACTAAAATCATTTCCTCCTTAAGCACAAGAATTTCAGTGCAGAAATCACTGCTTTTATCCCGAAGGCAGGCTTCCCAGACACGAGACTTGGTCTCAGGTAGAAACCATTCCTCTCCAAACAGTTAGGGAGGCAGAGTCCTTGCAGAAGAGGAGGTGATTTAGCAAGATGAAATAATCACAGTGTCACGAATGCAACCAGGATTCCCCTGTTAATTACCTAACTGGTTAATTAAGGGGCTATTTTTTTATTAAAATTAATTCTCGTCTTGTAAAATACATGGCTTAAAAAGGGGATAGTACAGAAGTGTTTATCACTGATGCCCTAAGATGCTAATTTCCCAATGTTATGACTTGTAATCAAGATTAATTTTCTCTGACTTATCGTCTAAAGGAAAGACTTTACACCAGTTTTGACATTTAAATTACCTTAGATTTGCAAGTCCAATATTGTCATAAATATTCATTGCCAAGAATTGAGTATTTAGTCTTTAATTTTTTTAATTTTTAATTCACTGCTGAAAACTGGTTTCAGAACAAGCACCGAGAAATGAAGCACCTTTTATTTGCAGCACTGGGAGCATCTGGCTCTGCTACCCCAACCGTGAACCGACGCATTACGTTTCTGTTTGATGCTGCTGTTAAACATCCCATACACCAAAAATTTGATGGTGAAATCATCCTTTGACTGTTTTGCCTGTGCCTATTTGCAAAAAGCTACCTTTATGTAAAAGTTACTGGACAGCTCTGCCATTGGTTTAGCATGTGTCATGTCCATCACTGCATGAAAGGAGGAAAGGTCGGTGCAAACCACGGAAGCAGATCTCCAGGCAGCCGGCAGCGCCGTGCCGGGTCTCTCCTCTCGGACAGGCAGAGCATTTAGGCTTTCACAGTTATACAAACAGAAGACGCTTGACCTGCCCTGACTGCCGTCCCTGTGCACACAAACCCCAGCTGGGCATGGGCGAGATGCCTGCTGAAAAGAGATGCCCAGGAATTTGTGAAAAAGTGCCTTTTTGGTGCTTCCCGGCTTTTTCCCTATGAGTCGCTTATTGTAGAATCACAGAATGGTTTGGGTTGGAAGGGACCTTGAAGATCATTTCGTTCCACCCCCTGCCCTGGGCAGGGCCACCTCCCCCCAGCCCAGGTTGCTCCCAGCCCCGTCCAACCCGGCCTTGAACACCTCCAGGGATGGGGCAGCCACAGCTCCTCGGGGCGACCTGCGCCAGGGGCTCACCGCCCGCACAGGGAAACATTTCTTCCCAATATCTCATCTAAATCTGCCCTTTTCCAGTTTGAAGCCATTCCCCTCATCCCATCACTCCATGCCCTTGTAAAAAGTCCCTCCCCAGCTCTCCTGGAGCCCCTTTAGGCACTGGAAGGGGCTCTGAGGTCTCCCTGGAGCCTTCTCCAGGCTGAACCCCCCCCCAACTCTCCCAGCCTGTCCTCCCAGCAGAGGGGCTCCAGCCCTCCCAGCATCTCCGGGGCCTCCTCTGGCCCCGCTCCAACAGGTCGATGTCCTTCTGCTGTGGGGACCCCCCGAGCTGGAGGCAGCACTGGGGGGGGTCTCCCCAGAGCGCAGCAGAGGGGCACAATCTCCCCCCTCGCCCCGCCGGCCACGCTGCGGGGGATGCAGCCCAGGACACGGTTGGCCCTCTGGGCTGCGAGTGCACATTATTGGCTCATGTTGAGCTTCTCACCCACCAACACCCCCAAGTCCTTCTCCTCAGGGCTGCTCTCCATCCATTCTCTGCCCAGCCTGAGTGTACTGACCCTTCCCTGGCCCCGAGCTTGTGCCGGGGCTGACAGTGTCTCAGCCTCAGCGTGTTGCCCACAAATATCCCAGTTAAACCTTCCAGGCTGGGGGCTGAGGAAGGAGCCCCGTACCCTCCGGCAGTAACCGCGAGGTGTGCTCTTGCTGCTCTTCTCCAGCCACCCCATTCCATCGGTCCCTCTGGCACTGTTTCAGTGACCAAGGAGAAAGCCACGTTGGTTCACACGGGGACTGGCAGCCTCCCAAGGGGGATGTGCCAAACCCCATTCATCTTCCCTGTGCAGAGGTTCAGCCGCTGGCAGGAACCCAGGTGAGAAGCAGGAGGGGTGAGATGCTCCAGCCCTTGTCCTTGCTGGTGTGGGTCTCTCTGCTGGCCGATTTCTGTCTCAAAATGTTTTAAAGACACCCCATTTTTCTCCAGGATTTCCTGAGAGTGTGGGTCGATGTGGGATGGGAAGAGGAACAGGATGAGCCCATACGTGGAGGAGAGGGCTGGCTCTGCTCAGAGCCTCGCAGCCGAAAGCTGATGGATCCTGCCAGGCAAGTCCCTGCCCTCGTCAGGCTCAGTAGAGGGCAAAGCGGCTTTCTAGGGAAACGTGCTCCTCATTCCAGTGACTGATGACTTCTCCATTTTTTTTTATATCTGATACCTTTCAAACGCAATTACTTTCTCCAGTCTTTTTCCTCCCTTCAACAGTGAGGTGGGGATGGAGGACCGGCCGGATTACTATTTACTTCTCAAAACCATTTCTATTTGCAAAAGGCACACAAAACCCCAGGCTTCCCAGTGACCCCTCCCACCCATAAACCCAGGAATGTATTTTAAGCATAAGCACCTACTCTGACACGAGCCACTGCCGATGCTTTAATTAACACAAGACGGAAGATGACACACACTGCTTTTATGGCACAGTAGGACAACCCCCAGCTCGCCCCCACCCTAGCTGCACCTCTCCAGGCACCCACGAGCATTAGTGTCCTTATCTTCCCGTCTCAGCATCTTTGCGCCTCAGGGACCAAGCTGGCTCCCACTTGCTAGCCTGGTGACAGGCAAGTTACACTCAGATTGATTTTCTCATACGTCACTGAAGTTTCTGCTCCTACCTGAGACCAAAGAAGAAGGACCTGCTTGCCCAGCAACTCACCAAGGTCTTGTCTTTGCTTGCTGTTTTTTCAGTTCATTATTTTAATAAAAGATAACTTCTCTGCCTACAAAATCATGCCTCACAATGGATGACAGACACACTTCAAATATTATACCTCTCCCAGTTGAAAAGAAAATGCTCGCAGTGAAGCCCCAAAATATTAGAAAGGTGACCTGTTTTGTTGGGATCCGAGTGTGGCTTTAGAAAACAAACCCTCCAAGTTTTGAAGATGTGAGGAAGGGCATAAAAGATCTGGGATGCCAAGTTCAGGACTTTCTCTGCCAAAAATACTGAAAAATGTAATTACTTGGTGGGGTGATGTTCCCTATGGTCAACACCTAGGATTAAATTGAATGCCAGGGCAATAAATTGAGGTCCTTCCAGATTCACATCCCATGAAGGACCAGTCATGAGAAGGATGAGCATCAAAATCACTGAAGATAAAGCTCTTCAGCTCTGAATCGTTTTGAGAGACTCCACTGGAACCACAGCAGTTAGAGAAGACACGTAAGAAATCTTGGACTCTGTTCTCCCAAATAACTCATTGCAATGTAGGAAGAGATGCTCCTGTGTCACTCTGGTAGAAAAAAAAATGACAACAGCCTGAAACTTCTTGATTTCTGATTCAGTAAAAACTGCGTGTCTTTCAAGTGACAAGTTCTCATAAATAATTCCGTCTAATGGAAGATACTTCGGTAATTTGATATTTTAATTTCAGCCCTTTAAGTGCAGAGAATTCTCATTAGTGCTCAGCATTCAGGTTCTGCAATGAATTTTCATGGAGAGAGAATAGCATACATAGCACTGAAATGGTGCAAGTACGTTGAATTCATTCAGCGTTTTATGGACAAAGACATTAAGTGATTTATTAAGGACAACTGTCCATTCCCTTCTGGGTACGAGAAAGTTTTTATTATACCTGTTTTTCAGGTAAATAAACGGAGGCAGAAAATGACTAGAGATAATCTAAACCTCTTCTTCACAAGGGTTTTCACAATTACTTTCTCTGTTTTCTAGCAAGGTTTATTTTTCAATGAAGCTTTCAAGTCTGACTTTCCATACCTCAATCTAACTCCCGTGTAATATTGCTTTGACTAAAGCCGATAAAAACATCCACAGGGGAGCTGAAATGCCAGGCTGGCAGACCGAGTACGCGGATGTTACAAATGAATAGAGCAAAAATTTAGGTTTTAGGAAAAAAGCATGCCATTTCAGCAAAGCAGAGGGAATTTGGCCCGCTAGTGATGTTCACGGTTGTTTAAAGGAATTTGCGGTACCGTGGAGGAGTGACTCTCCCCGTTGCCGTATGTTGCTAACTCTGAAACCGAGTCGTGGAACTTAAAACCATCCATGTCCTCAATTACTCCACTGGCACTGAAAGTGCTGAAGGAGGAGGGGAGATGTTAAAGCAGAGCGTGGAAGAAGGAAAGCGAGTGCTCGTTTTACACCGAACTCCGATCTCTCTCGCGACGCAACGGGTCGTGATGTCTCAGGCCAGTGGGGCTCACCAAGGGCGGCGCCGTGGGCAAAGCGAGAAGAGTGGCACCACATTTTCCTTTCGGTTGCCTCTCCTCTTTTAAGTGGCTTCAGAACTTGGTGTAAGCAAGGATAGAATCATAGAATCATAGAATCAGTGAGGTTGGAAGGGACCTTTAAGATCATCAAGTCCAACCATTAACCTACCCTGATAAAAACACCACCACTCCTAAACCATGTCCCTAAGCACCTCATCTACCCTTTTCTTAAACACCTCCAGGGATGGTGAATCCACCACCTCTCTGGGCAGCTTATTCCAATGTTTAATAACCCTTTCCGTGAAAAAATGCTTCCTAATATCCAATCTAAACCTGCCCTGACATAACTTGAACCCGTTTCCTCTTGTCCTATCACTTGTCGCCAGGGAGAAGAGGTCAGCTCCCATCTCTCTAAAACCTCCTTTCAGGTAGTTGTAGAGGGTGATAAGGTCTCCCCTCAGCCTCCTCTTCTCCAGGCTAAACAACCCCAGATCCCTCAGTCGTTCCTCATAAGGTTTGTCCTCCAGACCCTTCACCAGCTTTGTAGCCCTTCTCTGGACACGCTCCAACACCTCAATGTCCTTCTTGTAGTGAGGGGCCCAAAACTGAACACAGTACTCGAGGTGAGGCCTCACCAGTGCCGAGTACAGGGGGATGATGACTTCCCTAGTCCGGCTCACCACACTAGTATGGAAATGCCAGGATGTAAATGCTTCCTTCCTGCCGGATGCCGTTAAATGGAGCTGGCGAAGGTAAAGCACTGCAGGTAAAGCTGGGGGGAATGGGAAGCACCACTGTGAGTCATTCCCTCCGTTTAGCTCGTATTGAATTACCAGCTCAGGGAGGCATCGCTTGATTTTGTTTAAGATAGAAATTAAACATTCTCAAGACTCAACTCCCTGCTGGGCTGTTGTTTACAATCAACATGTGAGTGATAGAGAAGAGGACGATCGCCAAAGCCGGATCTCAGCCGGCCCGGAGGATTTGCTGTGCATCACTTCGCCGCCGCTGCCAACGTTTCCCTTTGGGGCTGTGTTAGGCACGCTGCTGCTCCTCGCTGACACAGCCGAGGTGCCGCAGCTGGGCCGCCCGGACCCGGACATCTCCACACGGAGGTGCGCTTCTCCCGCCTTCCCTCATTGTCTTCCTCCACCACCTGAATCTTACAGGGTTTGCTCCTGGTTACCTTCGTTTCTCTCTCATCAGATCCACCTCTATTTGACATTCTCTTCTTTTTATTTGTTCGGATAGCAACTTTCCATCCCCAGCCCCAGTCACGCTGTGGTCCCCCTCTGAGGGTCCCCCGACTGTTTTGGAAAATACCTCTCTTCTCCATTACCTACAGCTCTTACCCGTTTTACCCGCTAGTTCCTGCACTGCTTAATTTGGAAAAGTATAGCTACACTGGCAGGGTTACGCCACCTCTGACCACGTTATTGGGTTCACAGCTCACGGGAGGGAGCCAAGAAGCGCAGGTCTCTCCTCCCTCACCCCGAGCCCGTGGGCAGCACACCCAGGTCTCCACAGCTCCTGTGGCTACAAACGGCCAAGGCTGGCAGCTCTGCACAAGCTCTTTCGGGATAATTGTGAATCCGCCTTGTCTGATCTTTCCTCCTTTTGCAAGAAGAAATGACCTTTTTTTTTTTTTTTTTTTTCTGGTAGAAACACATGCAGGTAATACCAGGACCAGCTTTAATTCTAAAGGTCGAGTTCAAACCGAATCCGAGTGCGTCAAAATGCTTCACGGGGCGAGGACCTGTCTGGGGCTCGTCGAAAAGGCATTCAGAAGTTCTGCTCTGCTGCACAGCTGTTGGTGAAGCGGGCATCATCCAGGTGAAAAAAAGGGATTCGTCTGATCTTTAATGATACAGTCAGTCTCACAACCAGAGAACAAAAAGAAGGAGCCTGAACCAAACGCAAAGAGGGAGAGGCACCAGCCATTTGAGCGCTACTTGGATTATTATATTTAGAGCCTATTAGAGACCTTATTAAATACTCCTCCTCCAGGATCTCCCTGGTATATAGCTGGCACAGACACGGGAAAACATTTGATCTTTAGCAGTGAAGGAACGTGAGCAGACTAAAATAAAGACACACTGGAAGGCAGATACTGCAAACAAAATGAATCCAGAGAGAATGCCAAGAAGATTGCGCCTAACTATTACGGGACAATTTCTGTCTATGTTTACTTATTTATTATGCATGAATTAAAATGCTTAAAAGAAGTGGAACCTGGCTCAGTGTTGATAAAGCCCAATCGGAAATGCTTTGACTCATCACAGACAGACGGGGAAAGCTGTATGAGAACCAGAAAGATCTGTTAGGAGAATTTAAAAGCTTTGTGCATCGAAGGACGTATTACACACTGTCGTAAGGTAATGAAAGTACAGGGATTGAGTAGAACTGGAACATGAGTTATAAAAACAACTGAAAAATGTCTTGATCCTGTAAGAAGTTTCTAATAACTGAAGCAGTCCTGATTGCCATGATGGAGTGAAAGAGCAAATCTTGTGCCCTTTGAAGACCGCTGTACCCGTGGTGGTACCCGTGAGGAGCTGCCATGCACACCCGCGCTGCTAAAGGCCCCCTCCTACAGAACGAAGCTGCTCATGCAAGTGGTAACACGCTGCGCTCTTACTTCTGGGGGTCCCTGGTCCACAGCAGTCACCCAGATTGTGACTGACGCGAAAGGACGACACACAAAAGGATGGGGAGTTTCAAGGCTGGAGGTACAGGATTCTGCCCTTGCTTAAGTATACAGCAGTTATAGGCAGCTAATCTTCTTCTGAGAATGGTGAATTTGATGAAAAATGAATTTTTGGAAGGAAATCAAAAGCTACTTGAGGGTTCCTGTTAAATTCAATAAATGGTATTGACAAAAAAAAAAAGGCGGGGGGAATGTTGAACTATTTCAGTGTTTTCAAATAAACACTTCTCTTTGGAAACACTAACACATTTCATTTCAAAATACGAAATAAAAAAAACATGCTGAACTTCTGTTTTATTTCAGAATTGTCCTAAGCTAAAAAAGAAAGAAGAAAAAGATGGGTTATAAGCCAAAAATGAAGGATGCTTCACCTCAGCTCAAATTAGATTTTTTATTTGCAAACAAATTGCTGTAGGTCAGCTCCAAATTAGCTGCTATTTTTATCTCATCCCTGATAAATTTCTGAATTCATTCTTCTTGGTTTGACCCAAACATACTTTTTCCTTTGAAAATGAGTTATTTCACTATGAAAACACAACCCCCATTGCTCTCCCAAGTGCAGGAGGGACATCTCCAGTGGAAAAAGAGAGGATGGAGGAGAAATAGCATCTCCAGCCCGTGGACACTGGAAGCAGGGATGCAGCTCTTGCCACGGGCAGATGCACCTCCACGATCTTCAACCTCAGTTGTCCCGTGACAAGCACTAAAGAACGAATAAGAACAGTAGGGAGGAGCAGCTTCTCCTGCCGCAGCAGCCCGGAGAGACCCCACCAGCATCTGGGGAAAGCCAGGGCAGAGATGTATCGCCCTCCTCCGCGCCCCAGGGCCACCTCTCTGTTCTGTAGCAACGCTCTGCCGGGCAATTTCATTAGAATTAGGCAGAAACATCTCCAGGAGCACATCTACACAAGTGACAGGTGACTCCTTGGTAATGACAGCTTTAGAGACAATTATGACAGGCAATTGTTTAATAAGAACTGGCATTTTTCATGAAAAGAATTATATTGCTGAAGCACAAGGACATCTTACCTTAGCGTCTGTGGCTTTTCAGCCAAGCCCATTTTGATGGCTGACAGTCCTAACCACATTGCCCTGACTAACCAGCTCTGGACCGTTCATACTTACGGCATACGTTGTTCGATGTACCATCAAAATCTAATCAGTGAAATCAGGCTGGCATCCCCACAAACACAGATACAGTGCCCACTTCAGGCAGAAACCCCACCATCAGACTTCAGAACTTCATCGGACACTGCGGGTGGATGTCGCAGGTCTTCACGGCCCCAAACATTCCCTCCCCTCCAGCTTTTCATGCCTTCTTTCTATGCAACCTGCCACTGAGGGTCATCCACCTGCTCTGATCTCCTTCTGGAGCCCGCTTGCCCAGCACCTTTCCAGGTTCCTCACATCATACACAACGTCAAGATTTCTCCCAAAACATCAGTGCTTTTGTGAGGCTCAGCAGTTGGGTGCAGAGGCTGCGACGAGAAGACAACCTGGTTTTCAAATGTGAACCAGCAGTGCCATCAGAATATTTTGCCATAAAAAAATAATAATCTCGTATTGGGAGGAAGAAAGTTCATCTGGACTAAAACAAAGGAGGAGGAAAGTCTGTCTTGGTGAGGGGCCCTGAAGAGCCTGGATTGTATTAAGCCTCATATACAGAATTATTATTATACAGAGTAAAACTAAGGACCATTATGCTGCCACGTCATTTGTGTGCTACTTGAAAAGATCTCGTACCATGTTACTTTTGCATTTCCTGGTGATTTCCTAACATTTCACAGCTCATTGCAAAACCTTTTCTACATTACAATTTATTGGGCAATTTCACCTCATTTGGTGCACATGAGAAACGAGCGGGTGAGAGCGGGACACCTGCACCCAGCCAGGCTCAGACCGGCTTTTGGGGCTGGGCTGGGCTGGAGCTGCATGGGGAGTCCCCGTAGCTCCGAACATACTCATTCGCTGCCCTTTCCACTTAGTCCCATGATCTAATACAAAGTGCTTGTAAATTGTAATTAATGGCAAAACCCCGTTCTGTTTGCAGATTCTGTCAACCGATGAATGATGGAAGCACAGACCGCCCAGTTTCTACTGAAGCAGGTGCAGCAGATCATGAAATAAAGAGCAGAGGGACCTATTTAAGTGAGGACACAGCAAGTTCACCAGAACAGGGGTGGTTATGTCTCATCTTTGTGTCAGGAATCAGTGGCAGAGCTTCGATCAAGCACTGTTGGTCTTTCCTGAGTTACTGATACTCATCTGCAGATCAAAAATATAAAGGTCACTGGAAGATTGGTGTGCAAATGGGCTTTTTTTTCATGCCAGCTGCTGGAAAAGCAACGGTTACCTTTGATGGATGACTGCCTGGCTCCCAAAGTTCAGGAAACAGCCTCAGTGTAGTTAAAATGCAGCTGATGAACAAGAAAAGCAGTCGCAAGCCTGCGGTCCGTGGCAAGAGCGGGCTGGTCCGGGCTTGCTCCGCCATGAGCAAGGCTCAGCCTCAAGCAAACGCCCCCAACTATCTGGACCAGGTCCCCCGTCTGTAAGGCAGGGGAGGACATGCTATGTGCCTGCAGGAGTCGTTGTTTCCGAGCTGAGGAGCATTCTGAACAGATCTCCACCACGTACAAACTGTGCGGCACCGCAGGGACGCGAGCGGACCGCCGCAGAGCAACATCAGTTTTTTCCGAGCTGATAATCCACTTTGCAGTGGGCCGTGAGTATGCGAAACACTGTACCAGCCGCGTGCGAAGGGCTGGGACCCGGCCACAGTGCTGAAAATTTCAACACACTTCTAATGCTTAGAGATGGGAAGAGGCACCCACCCATCCCTCTGCTGCAGTCTTCCTTTCTTAGCATCTCTCCAGCCACAGCCACTGGCCACCCAGCTCAGAGGAGACACGCTGCTTCTTATGAAATTATTAAGGTTATTAGAAAAAGCTTATGAACGTTTGGTCATTAGCATTTCTGCGACCCTCATCGTCATTTTATGACCTCCCTGTCCTGCACAGATCAGGGGCTCTTCTCTCTGGGGGAAGGCATGGCAGCTGGCTCACAACTGCTGTGGCACACGGTCTTTGATTTGCGTCGCGCGACAGCCAACCATTCTGGCTGCTGAAGATGTGAGGATATCGGTCTTCAAAGGACATTGGGAAGAAGTTGTTCGTGTCTCGAAAGAAAAAATGATGGTCAAAACTCATTGAGGACGGCCAGGAGAAAAGGGAAAAATTAAGAGGATGTGTAGGATTCCAAGAGGTCCTGGTAAAGCCTCATTCACCGGCTACGCAAGGTCACACTGAGGTCTGGGCACGCTCAGGGCAGGAATCACCCAGTCCCAGTCTGCGATAGCAGCCCACACCTACTTGGGGAGAGGTAGGCACAGCACGGGCAACCCTCTCAGCATAGGTAGCCCTCATTTCTGCTCTCCTTAGCTTCTTTTTCAGCCTCCCCTCCCTTTTTCTTCTGATTTTTTTCATCTTTGGCCACACAAGCTCTGTTCTGGGCCTGGAAGAACGTATTTGGAGCTGCTACAGTGCTGCCTGGTCCTGCAGGCCCAGAGGATGCAGGAGGGAGCCTGCGATGGGCCCAGGGCAACCTGGCCAGTGTCACTTCTCCCCATGTCCTCTCCCAGATCTCTCCCAATAGCATCACCATATAGTGACATAAATAAGCTGTCAGCGCTTGTACTCTTCCTCTTCGTGCTTGTTGAGCAACTCTTGCCATTTTGATGGATCTTTCTCTGCAGGGACCATCAAATATCTCCATTTTCCAGGTATCATCTGAGCTGAGATTCGTCATTCTTGACATGGGCATTTTCCAGCTAACAGATTAAGCTTCTCCTACTCGGTGCAAAGTATTTGGATGTTGTCTTGCAAGATTTAATGAATTGGTTGAAGTTTGCTGTGCACTCGGGCTCCTTTACTCCTGTGAGGAAGGGCTGTTGGTGCAGTTCAGAAGAGATGGAAGGAAAGATAACTGGGAATTGCTGTGTTGGTGGAATGCGGCCCTCCTGCAAGTCCCTCTCCCAAGGTGGAGGATGGAGTTAGATCCAAAACAGGAGAAAATCGGCAAAAACGAGCATGGCATTAACACCCAAAGGCTTGCACAGCCACTGGGAATTGCCGGAGCCAAGGGTTTATCCAGCAGCCTTCACACTTTGGAAAAATAATTTCTTCCCACTCCTTTTAACCAACGAGCAGCAATTTCTGTTTGTTGGTTCAGACAGTGAAAGAGTGGGATATTTTGGAAAGAATGGAAAAAAAATAAAATAAAATCTGGGAACATTTCCATTTCCCTCAAATCTTGCTTAACTTGCTTTAAGATTTTATTAAGGACCTAGAATTGTTGACAATAAAATTATTTCTCTGTGCCGGGAGAAGTAAAGCAGATTGTTACACACAGAGAGAAGGGAGCTGACTGCTCTCATAAATAAGTCAATGTGTTACTCCTGCTAGACTGGAAGTGGGATGACAGCTCTTCCAGATGCTGATGCTCTACTTCTCTGTGACCTTCAGTAGACTGAAGTTTGCTAAAAATACCCTCCAAAAGCACACGTGCTTGAGGGCTACAGAAACACCTGGACCAGGGGAGATTATAAATGATCGGATTCCAGCTCCCCACCTCGAAACCCAGCCGTGCTGCGTATTGCGCCTCTGCTCCTATTTAACGTGCCCAGATCTCCACCGACCACCTCTGCCGCGGCTGAGGTGCTTTGTGTCCAGGGGGCGGGGAAGGCGGATGGAGCCTCCCAAGGCTGTGTGGATGTGTGCCTGCTGCACACCGGCCCTTTCGGGAGCAAATCGTGGCACGCGAGGGGAGACAGGAGCTGCTGAGCCACGTTATTTATGGAGGAGAATATTTCAGATTATGTTCCTGACAGGGATGGCTGACGCAGGCGCCCAGTCTCGCTCTCCTCCCTCGAGCCACCAAAGAGGCAGGTGCGTGGCAGTCATAAAACATGTAATGAAAATTAAAGAGGAGATGGAAGCACATTAGATTCCAAAGCAGAGCTTCCTTTTGGGATGAAAGTTCCCTCATTCCTCAAAATGGAGCTCATGTGCAGTCAGCAACTACCCCAGGAGCCAGTAAGGGCATGTCACCGCCCCCCCCCCCCCCCCCCCCCCCCCCCCCCCAAGACCCAAGGGAGGACATGTACCAAGCGTCATCGAGACCCAGGCTCCTTCTCCCCTCTATTTGCAATTTGATGTCTGAGATGGATAAAGAAAGAGAACGTGTGAGTATGACAGGGTGATTAATGCTTATCTTTACCCACGCGGAGAATCAGTTACCAATCAGCCGCTCTGTCCCTATCTCTGTATTTAAAATGCAAACTAACATGAATGAAACAATAACGTTTTAATTAGATGGAAATAGAAAAGCTACAGGAGAACGGTACTGTAGCAGCAGTCTGAGGTTCCTGAGCCATGTGTAATTACTTTGATAGATCACACACTAAAAGGAGAGTTAAACAACACCGTTTCCACAACACCACTCTGTGTTTCTTCTCACTTACAGTGATAGAAACCAGGAACAACCAGGGTGGGGAAATGACTTTCTTCCCAGCGCAGCGCTCTGGGAG